>NC_142854.1:32440516-33065516 GCF_061612785.1 Hesperophylax consimilis
AATACGAGTATTGTGTTAAACACTATACCGACACTCAACATGGTAATTTTTTCACAATTTCTGTAAATATAAAGTAAATAATATTAATTTTATATGATTAAATAAGCGCTCTAAAAAAATTAACAAAAACTGACATTATTTTTCAGCACGGACCAGAGATGAATGAACCTGAAAAGTTTTCACTATTTGCTGGCTCTAGTTCTTATGACACTAACGTGCATGCCGTTTCCAGCCCCTTATAGCTAGGTCTGACGCAGGCATGACGATTGTTGTCAACTGATATGTTCTCACAACAATAATTGTTGAAGAAAAATAAAATTAAGGAATGAAATTTAAAACACTTTACCTCTGTTTCAATTTTTGGCCTGGTTTTGGTGGATTAGAGCTTGGATACGTATTAGAATTAAAACACATAAATTATATACCTATTTATTTTATGAAATTTTATTTTCTACAAAATTAGTATCAATAATTTTTACACAAAATTGTACTGGAAACGAGATATTTACAAAAAATCAAAGCTAGTCGCGCAAAAAACTTGTTTTTTTCAAAAATATACGCACCTTTACGACTTTCTACCTCGGTACCTATTAGAGATTGAAGAAAATTGTTTTCACAAAAGTTGTAGGTAATTTTATGTTTCACTTTAATTATCTAGCTAATTTAGCCAAAATTTGCATTGAGAATGAGATATTTTGGAAAAACTAGATTTTGGCGCGATTACAGCCGGTTTTTTTTAAATGGTGGCGCGAGCACAGGTGCGCCATGGTCGGAAATTCAGATTATACATCATGGGATCAGTTTATAAAACATATAAAAAAATTGGGACTACCGGAATAATTACGATCGCAACCCCCTTTTTGGCGCTATGTGTACTGGCCTATAATACGGAATCCCCAAATATATCGACAACATTCTCACATTTATAACCCAGATAACATGTAGGTACGTTTATAATCAACAAATCAATACAAAAACCGACCAATATCATATAACAACAAAGGCAAAGGCATATGGCAACAAAGAAAAAAAGAACAGGTATCCGCTAGTAAGCAGGGTGAAAAAAATCAAAGGCAGAATAAAGAACACAGAAAAATGTGCAATTAATGCTTGCTTCTAGACTCAGCAATATACCACCTCTATCTATATTACAGCAGGTAATTTATACACTTGTATATACCCGTCTATACGTACTTATACGCTCGTGTGTATAATTCCAAAATTTGATTGAAAAGTGAATTAACATAATGTTTCTAATATTGTTTTTATTTAATCACGAAAATACTTAATATATCAATAATCTGATGCCGAAAGGACCGATTTCACCGGAGAAAAATTCTGATTTAAACATATAATTTTATTATGAACGTATTGAAGTCGTAAAAAATTTTCAAATACATATTTCCCATACATATTGTTTTCAATTATATATCCGTAATAGAAATTTTAAACCGTTAAATATTTATGTTATAAACAGAAAGCCTACCTCAAACATTAACGAATTCTTAATGTATCATGAATCTATTTTAAATAACTGTATAGATGATACCCTTATCTTTGGTGATTTCAACATTGACATTCTTCAAAAAAATAATACATCTCTTAAATACATCAACACGCTAGACTCATACAACTGTTTCATATGTAACACATCCTATCCTACACGAGTAACAGATACCTCTACTTCTCTAATAGACCATATCATCTCAAACAGACAGAATATTTCCTCAACTACTGCAAATATAGATGCCTACCTAAGTGATCATAACATTTTGATATTAGATTACCAAAACAGCTTGAAACATCACACTAATAATAGAATACATTCTTTTTCAAACAACACCAAAACCGATAAAAACATGTTAAAAACATATGTAGAATCCCACAACTTTCCACACGAAACCACCAGTAATGCCAATGAAATCTATAATAATTTTAATGAATACATCAAAACAGCAATAAAATCATCCCAACATAAATCTGAGTTACGCATAGGAGACCAACGGAGGGGTAATACTCCATGGTTTGATGCAAAATTAAATGCACTTATCAAACAGCGCAACAATGCGTTTAAAATCTGGAAAAAAAATCAGCAAAGTGATATATTCACAGCACTGAGAAATAAAACAAGAAATCAAGTTACCAACTATAGAAGATATGCTAAAACCAAATACTACACGACTATATTTAAAGAAAACCTGCGTTATCCGCGACAGACATGGAAAATAATAAATGCAATTCTAACAAATAGCTCGACACCCCAGAAAGATGAAATTGAATGTCTTCTCATTAAGAATGAAGAAATAACATGCCCAACACAGATAGCTTCAACTTTTAACAACTTCTTTATATCAGTTGGGGAAAACTTAGCAGCTACAATTGCATCATATCCAGATGATTCTATCACTATAAACACGGATCAAAAAGCAATCCAGTCCTTATACATGGCCAAAACAAATAAAACAGAAGTTCTCAGTATCATCTCTCAACTAAAGTCTAATGCATCTCCAGGTTTAGATGGAATTACACCAGTGTACCTGAACTTTTGCAAAGATATATTAGCTGACCACCTTGTTTTTCTTATTAATCAATCCCTGAATAGTGGAATCTTCCCAGATCAACTAAAGATAGCAAAAATAATTCCGATTTACAAAGATGATTGCAAAAAAAATCCTTCTAATTACCGTCCTATATCCATCCTCTTTGTCGTCTCTAAAGTTTTTGAAAAGGTTATTAAGCTTAGGCTCACTAAATATCTCCTATCAAACAATTTACTCGCATCCCAACAGTATGGATTCAGAAACCAATCTAACACAAAATGTGCTGCCTTCGATTTTGTATACGCCCTCCAAAAGCATATAGACCAGGGTAAGCATGCTGCAGGCTTATTTATAGATTTAAAAAAGGCTTTCGATACGGTTGACCATGGGATACTACTAAAGAAGCTAGAACACCTAGGCATAGTAGGCACTCCCCTGAAGTTACTGTGTAGCTACCTCTCTAACCGACACTGTCAGACCTTTGTTGGAAAGGGGACAAGCAGCATGGGAACGATGAAATGTGGCGTGCCTCAGGGCTCCGTACTTGGACCATTACTATTTTTAATATATATAAATGATATTGCTAAATGGGGACTTAAGGGTACAATACAACTCTATGCAGATGATACAGTGATTCTTTATCACAATAATGATTTAAACGAACTTGAAAAGGAAATGGAAAGTGATGTAGCTTGCCTGGCAAACTGGCTGCGATTAAACAAACTTAGCCTAAACATAAAAAAAACACATTACATACTGTTTGCAAATAAAAAAATGTATGTCTTAATATAAGTCTTGATAATAACCGCCTTGAAAGGGCTGATGTTACAAAATATCTTGGCCTTTTCATTGATTCACAACTCACATGGAATCACCAATTTAAACATGTTCTATCCAAAATTACTCATATAACTGGTGTTTTATATAGACTTCGCGGGTTACTTCCTCCCTCTCTATTAAAATCGATTTACCATGCTATGATTCACTCACATCTAATATATCTCGCCGGACTCTTGGGATTTGCTACAAAAAAAATGATTTCAGAAGTCCAAGTCGTCCAAAATAGAGCCCTGCGAAATATTTTCAGTTTACCTTGGGACACACATGTCAAAGACATCTACAGAAACACCCAAATACTTCATTTTAATACCATTCCCACTTTTGAAATAACGAAAACTATATTAAAAGTAATTCAACACTCGGCACATTCCAACACTACACTCTATTACAATTACGACGTACACCAACACAACACAAGAAATCACAACAAACTACATATACCAAAAATCAAATCAACAAAATATGGACTAAGATCCCTGGAATACATAGCTCACACAAAATATAATCAACTACCCAACGAGATCAAATGTGCAAGTCAATGTAAAAAGACCCAAACTAACATGCTCAAACTTCATCTTATTAATGACTATCTGAAATAATAATGTTGTGTATGTCCCATCATGTGTCCATTTAATACATACAGCTATATGTTTCATGTAATGCGTATCATTCCCGCAATGAGTTTATTAACTCCTGGGAGTACAATGCTTTATATAATATACTATATTCTGTATTGTATACTTTTAATAAAAAAAAATTAAAAAAAAAAAAATTTACGTAAATAAAGTAAAAGTTTTGTTTACACAGGACGAGAAGAAACCCGTTATTCTGGAAGGAAGGAGAATAGAAGACATATTTTTTCTTTAACTGTATTAAATAGAATTTCGCAGCACGACTCTTTTTATGATTGTAATTATCTAACTTAGAGATAGTTGAGCGTATACTTCGAGATGACAAGTTCTGGGAAGAAAAAATGCTTATTAAATTAACTAATTTTTAAATGGATTGCATTCTTGTCGAGCTTATCGATCCTGGAGTCACAAGGTCTATGAATGTTCGTGATCCTCCACATATCTTAGATATTGTATGTAAAGAACGTCAATTTGGAAATCGTCGTTTAGATTTCGACGAAATGCTATTTATTGAATAATTATTTTCGTTTTTTATATAAAATTATTTTTACTATTTCTAACTTATATTATAATAAATGATGGCCTTTATACAAAAAAAAGTTGCATCTTATGCTTTTTACATTACATAATTATTTGTTTTATGTAACTTTTTGTAAACGATAATAATAAATATTGAAAATGACTGATATTTTATTTATCTTGTCAATATATTCAGATATAATTATGATCAGATATTATGAAAATGATTCGTGATTGAATACCGTATTGCTTTGACATCTGTCAATGAAGAACACGTCGGTTACGAGTCATAAGTTACTGCCTACCGTCTAGCAGTATGGTTACAGAAATCTGATAAGAATCATAAAATCATGAGCTCCTTCTGCAATAGGTAACGTTTCTATCGAAATTTGCCTAAAACATGCACATTCAACTTAATATTACTATTCACATAGTTTGAAAGACGCCCATTATTAAGCATTTCATGTTCAAACCTTACTCATGGGTACCATCTAGTGGATTTCATCGCTGCTCTGACTTCGAACTGTTCGTTGTGTCGGGTGTTCCCCATTGCAACGTACTTCATTCCCCTGCACCCCGAAATATTATAATATTTAATTCGAGCGGAGCGCGTGTGAAACTAATTTGCTTCGCCCACTTAAATCGCGTTCACGCCCATAACTGATATTTTTTTAGGATCTTATTTCGTCTTAACTGTTAACAAAACCTTGAAATTCGCATGACAAGTGACATTTTATGTAGATGTTGAAAGAAGTGTCTAAGTTTTTGGTGTGCTGTGAACCCAGAACGGGTTAAAGTAACTACTGTGTCTTACCCTTCGTTCAATCATCCACCCGCTTTCATTTAAAAATACACAAATCTGTTCTGAATGATCAATTCATAAACGAGTTTTATACTGTGACATTGACATTTGTTTACAAAGCATTCATAACATAATTCAGAACTACCTACACCCTAGTCTATTTTTGACGCATTTCTATGCCCGCATCACAATAATCAAAAATAAACTTACAAAAAGACAGTGAACTAAATCAAAAGTGCCTAAGTAGCCTAAACTGGATATTGCGCGACAAACCAGCGTATTTTTTATTTCAAGAAGTGGATTCTTTAGTGCTTAAACCTCATCATAATACCTCTACATCTGTAACTTGATCTAAACGTTTCGGCTATCACTATAAAACAAAAAGTGAAAATAACTCAGTTGTGCTCCTCAATATTTACTTTAAAAACTTTTGTGGATTCTCTCTTATTCAAAGCCTGAAGCAATCTAGCATGGTGCTTTACCTTTGGAAAAAACATCGATAACCCATCTGACTGCACTTCATGCTGAATAGACAATCCAAAGTACTCATAAAAGGACCAGACTTTAGACGAAACAAGAAACTACTTGATATGGACAGAAACTCGCTGAGGGAACTGATATGACTACTAACGGGACAGTGCCATCTCAGGAGACACATGCAGATATTGGGAGTAGAAAACACCAATAGATGCAGGAAATGTGAAGAGGATGAAGAGACTCTAATTCACCTATGGTGCCAATGTCCTGCCCTGGTGGGAACCAGGCTCAGATACCTGAGGAGACATACAGTAGAACCAGAAGACATAGCCACATACCCAATGACAACCCTGGTGAGCTTTCTGTGTTGTTGTTAAAGGATTGAGGTAAAATAAGAGATAGCACAATGGGTCTATGACTTAAGTGCTCACGGGAACTACGTGTAATCCATCTCCACTTAAATTTTTTTTCCTCCACCTTGTTACACGTGGGTACATTTAGTATTAATACTTCCTTCTTTCAAAACGACTTTATTCTTACTTCTTTAATAAATTCAGTATGCATGACAGACATATGTACATCGCAAAAATCATATATTTTTTTTACAAGAAAATACATTACAAAATGATAACAAAGTAATAATGTATTATTCCCAGTGAGTTTATAAAACTCATTTCGGGAAAGACAACATTAGATTAAGGACAAGACAAATAAATAAAACAAATAAACGCAGATGTTATTATGGAGTTCCAGAGAAATGTTGTGTTAGTCATTAATGAAACTGCTAAGGAAATAGCTTTTGAGAGCTTTTGCCAATGTTTTTTGTTCGTTGCCGAAAGTTTTAAATTACAAGGTAATGCGTTATATTGTTTATGTGCAATGTATTATAAGGAGTTAATTCCAATTTTGGTCGTGTAAGTAGATGACAATAAATGTATTTGATTTTGTGATAGTGCAGGTGTATGTCAGAATTAAAAACTGGTTTAGTGTTGGTGTGTTGAATTATTTGTAGAATGGCAGTTGTGATGTTATACTTTGGCAGGACCGTAAAAGGAAGTATTTGTGTCTGTGAGTATATATCTTCGACATGTGTATCTCATGGCAGATTATATATATTACGTACGGCTCTATTTTGAATTACTTGTACTTCGGAACTTTTTTTTTGGTAATAGTGCCCCAGATACTAACAAGATAACTCAGGTGGGAGTGGATCATAGCATAATATGTTGCACGCAGTAAATATGTGGGGAGCACACCTTGGAGTCGATAAAGTACACCAGTTATCGGGAAATTTTGGATTTTACATTCTCAACATGGGAGTTCCACGAGAGGTTAGAGTCTATGAGTAACCCAAAATATTTCGTTACTTGAACATGTTGTAGCTTTTCATTTCCAATAATGATATTCATACCCATATTATCTTTTTTTTCCGAAAGTAAGGTAATGGATTTTTTCAACATTGAGGCTCAATTTGTTTAATCGCAGCCATTTAGCCAGCTTTGCGAGATCTTTATTCATTAGAGCTTCAAGTTCCTTCAGATTTTTACAATGGTAGTAAATTACAGTATCATCAGCGTAAAGTTGAAGTTTTCCCGAGATGCCAGATTTAGTTATACCATTGATCTATAGTAAGAAAAAGTAGAGGTCCAAGAATCGAGCCCTGTGACACTCCACATGTGATTTTTCCAAAGCCGCTTAGGTTCCCTCCGTTATCGACAAGGCAAAATCTATCAACTAGGTAACTTCGGAGCAAATTTAAAGATTTCCCGACTATTCCATTTTCTGTAGAAGTATTTCATGATCTACCGCATCAAAGGCTTTTTTCAGATCTATAAATACAGCTGCCACATATTCGCCCTGGTCTATGTACTGCTGAATGTTAAAAATGAAATCGAAGGTGGCACATGGGGTATTGGAGTTTTTCCGAAAGCCATATTGCTGTGGTGTTAGGATATCGTTGCTAGAGATGTATTTTATCAGTCTATCTTTGATAATTGACTCGAACACATTTGAAAATACCGATAAAATCGATATTGGACGATAGTTAGTAATACACTTCTTGCAGTCTTCTTTAAAAATTGGTATAATTTTTAAAGAAGACTTTAACTGGTTTGGAAATATTCCCGAGCCTATGGAGAAGTTGATAAGTTGGGTTAGGTGCCCCGCTAGTTCTTCTTTACAGGTTTTAAGAATGCACGGTGTTACTCCATCGATTCCTGCCGCTGCATTCGACCTAAGTTTCGAGATGACCTTTATTACCTCATCCTTATTCGTCCAAGTCATGTCCTAGTCACGTCCTAGTCATAAGGATTGTCGTGCCTTTGGTTCTACATATATTGTATTAGTCATCCGGGAATGATGGAATGGCAGCTGCCAATTTTTCTCCAACTGACAGGAAAAACTCATTAAATGCCAACGCTATTTCACGGGGTTCCCTAATTTCACAATTATTTACGATGAGAGATTCAATTGTGTTGGTGGGTTTATGTACACGGTTAGACAAAATTGAGTTAATAATTTTCCAAGTTTTTCTTGGGTTAGTTGGGCTTTGTTGAAAGTTATTGATGTAATATTTATTTTTCAGACTTCTCCTTTAATTAGTTCTTATGTTTCTTAGTTTATTTTTACGTATTGCAAGAGTAATATTACCTGGATCTTGTTTCCACTGCTTGTGAAGCTGGTTTCGTTCCTTGATAAGAAAATTCAGTTTGGAATCAAACCAAGGTGTATTTAGATGTTGCCGCCTTCCTATTTTTACGTTTGGCGTAGTTTTACCTTCTTCTAATGCATTTTTGACATAATCATTAAAATCTTTGTAACCGTCTTCGGATTTGGTTGAGTTGATAGCAAATTTGTTAGTCGCAATATAAGATTTTACCGCCATACTGTTGATGATAGGTTTAGTAAAGCGTGGTTTAGTTCTATTATTAAACCATTTTTTTTAAATTATTCTTAAAGTCAACAATTATTATATTATGGTCACTAAGCGGGTCATCTATATTCGATATGGTTATTAAAATGTTTTGTCTGTTTGATATAACGTGATCTATAATAATTCTGCTTGTATCAGTGACTCGTGGGATATGATTTATTTTGTATTGAGAAATTGTATGTTAATAAGGTGCTGATAAAATTTATAGAAGAAGGTGTGTTTATGGAAGTGTCAATGTTGAAATCTCCGAGTATTAATGTATCTTGTCTGCTTTTGTTCAGTATTTTTTCAAAATGTGTTAGGAAATCGTGCATGTTGTTTGGGTTAGGTTTTCGATAAGTGACATAAATGTTGACTGGTTTCCTATTACTGCTGCAAACACTAATACCTAAAAATTAATTTTCGTTGGAAAAATTTTCAATGAGTGCTCTAACTTCATAGAATCCAGAACATAAATGGCCACACCTCCTCGTCCTTCATTTGGGCGAGAAGAAAAAGCACTGTAAAAACCATTTAAGCAAAATAAATTTTCTTCTCCGACATCAAGCCACGTTTCAGTGATGACAAGGACATGAATAATATCGCATAATCTTCTGACCTTTTCCTCAATTTCGTCAAACTTGTTTCGTATACTTCTGGCGTTCATATACATTATTCGCAGACAGTTCTTCATGGGAGTATGGTCATCGATAGTTAGGCAATTGTGTTTTCGTATATTACACTCCATAGTCTATTGTAGCTAGGTCCTTCTTGAGGGCAGCTATGTAAGCTGGGCAGTTGTCCCTATCTTCGGTTGAATGGTCAGCAGGCTTACCAAATCTGGTGCATGTCGCGCAAACTGGTTTGATGGCTGCATTTGGGCACGACTCACGGGTGTGTTTTTCTTGTGCACAGTGTCCGCATGTAGGTTTAGTATCTCTGCAATATTTGTATGAGTGTCCAATCATATGACATTTAGTGCAGACGGTAAGGCCAATAAAATCTCTGACGCGGCAAACAGTCCAGTTCACAAATACTTTCTCCTGTTCAATAAGTAATTTACGCACGATAGCTGGCATTTCATAAATACGATGACAAGTGTTTCCTGTGCGAGCACCTGCTTAGTGACTTAATTTACAGCTCGCAATAGTTCCCTCAATGTCTTGAATGTTGGGAACCCCAGTTAAGGCGACCCTTAAAAATTCTTCGTCAGTCAGGTCTCGCGGTATCCCAAAGAATATGAGTCTCGGAGATCGCTTGGTCGGCAGTCGGGCCTTAATTGTGCTTGATTTGTCGAAACAGGGTGCATTTAATAGTTTTTGTTGCTCGCCTGCGGTTGCCGTGTTTATCAAGATACCTTTATTTCTTGTCTTTTTTATTCCCGTGATTCATTTGATATTTCTTTTTTCTACGTTAATAATTATGTTAAAATACTTAACTTGTCAGTTTCGCTTGTTTCTGTATCATGCTTTTTAATTAATAATTTAGTTTTATTCGAAAATAGACAAATAAAAATAATGGTATTCCGTATATGTATTTAAATATGATACTATTTATTATTTATTTATACGATACGTAGTCAAAAAACTTGCAATCTTTGTCACTATGTTTTATCGCATATAAAATTATACTTGAACAGTTAAAACAGAAGTGTGAAGTTACTATAATGATATGATCCTACGAAATCTATGTTTTTTAATATTTGATAGCTATATATTATAAGTTCAGTTCATTTCAACCAATGCTTAGTGAAATTTGGTGATGCGTGTTGAGAGTTTTTTTTATTTTTATATTTACTCCACACAGGAGGCCCTCAAGAGAATAATTTCCCTCAGGGCCTATGTCATCTTTGGGGATGCTGTGTGGAGGGTCTTTTTGTGGAGAGGAAGGAGTGAACATGGGTCTTGAAGAGTCCCATGTTGTAGGAGGGAGGAAACACAGAGGCCGGCAGTTCGTTCCACAGCCGAGCTGTTGAACTTAAGAACGAATCGTAGAAGCGACCCGTTCTCATGTGACAAGTGTCAACTGTGTACAAATGTTGGGCGCGCGTTTGGCGTGTATCCCGACTACGCACCGGTGCCGAAGGGATCAATGACGTTAGTTCCTCAGAGCATCTTCCATTGTAATACCGATAGAACAAGGACAGCATACCTACCTGACGCCTGTGCTCTAAAGATTGCAGTCCGTTTGTTAAGATTGGGGAATCTATCAAACGGACCGCCCGTTTCTGCACAGAGTCAAGGGATTTTTTCAGGTATTTTGAGGCTCCAGACCAGAGATGGCTGCCAAATTCGACAGAAGGGCGCACTTGCGATTTGTACAGGGTGAGGAGTTGTGTACTATTAAAGTATCTGCGGGCCCTGTACAGTACGCCCAGCTTCTGAGAGGCCAACTTTACTCTGGCTTCGATGGAGCCTCCGTACCTGAGCTGGTCACTTATAGTTACACCAAGCATATCAATGGAAGGCCTGTTCGGAAGATTGCTTCCGTTGAAGGAGACTAGATTATCATTTGGATCCCTTTTAGACGTAATCAGACAGGATTGGGTCTTTGAAACATTAAATTCGACGAGATTATTTTTACCCCAGGAGGAAATACTCTCGAGATAACCGTCCATTCTCTGCTTCAAAGCCCTCCGAGCCGTTGGAGTTTGTGTGCCCTTTGGGGGCTTGTCAAACAAAAAGCTATCATGAACTGTACTGTCATCCGCGTAACAATGAATCGGTGCACATGTCAAAAGGTCATTGATGTGCAACAAAAACAAAGTCGGAGACAGAACCGATCTCTGTGGGACGCCAGCATTTATGGAGTGCGAGGAAGAGGTGAAACCGTCAGCAACCGCCTGAATCGACCTATCCCTTAAAAAGTTAGCAATCCACGTACACAGGGATGCGGGAAGTCCGTAAGAACGCAATTTGTTGACAAGTCCTCGGTGCCAGACCCGGTCAAAGGCCTTGGATATGTCTAGTGCGACCGTTTGGGTCTCACCGTGACGTTCCAGGCACCGCCCCCAAACATGCGTCACATACGCGAGAAGATCACCGCACGAGCGGTTCCGCCGGAATCCGTATTGACGGTCGTTGATAATTTTGTTCTTCTCGAGGTATGTGAGCAGTTTGTCGTTGATCACACGTTCCATCACTTTGGACAGAACTGATGTGATCGCTATGGGGCGGTAGTTGGCCGGGTTGGAGCGGTCACCTTTCTTGGGAATAGGGTGAATTACCGCTTTTTTCCAACCAGAGGGCCTTAGAGTTGTCTCTAAGACCTAAAATCAGCTACTTGTAAGCATGTTTCTTCTGTCTGCAACTGTATTTGGAAGGAAAAAGTTTTGTGATAGTGAATAGTTACAGATGGAACATAAAAATATTTCTCTCTTTACAGTCCGTCAGCGCATGACGCTTTAGAGATTTCTTCAGTGAAAATGAAAAGTTACATTCAGAACAGGAAAAGCGCTTTTCTTCACTGTGACTAAACATGTGATTTTCAAGATATCTCTTTGTTGAACATGAATAGTTACACAAGGGACAAGAAAAAGCTTTTTCATCACTGTGAGTCAGCATGTGACGCTTTAAAGATGACTTGAGCGAACATGAAAAGTTACAGTCGGTACAGGAACAAGGTTTTTCACCACTGTGAGTTAGCTTGTGACGCGTCAAAGTTGCCCTTCGTGAACATGAATAGAAACAGGCGGAACAAGAAAAGGGTTTTTTTGCACTGTGCGTCATAACGTGACTTTTAAGAGTTTCCTTTGAACGACATGAAAATTTACAGTCGGAACATGAAAAAGGTTTTTCTTCACTGTGAGTCCGTATATGAATCTTTAAGGATGACTTATGAGAACATGAATAGTTGCACTCGTGACATGTATAAGGTTTTTCTCCGCTATGGTTAAACATGTGAATTTTTAGATGTCCCTTTGTGGAACATGAAAATTCGCATTCGAAACATGAATAAGGTTTTTCTGCACCGTGGGTAAACATGTGACTTTTTAGTTGTGTCTTTGTACAACACGAATAGTTACATTCTGAACATGAATAGGGTTTTATTCCGCTATGCTTAAACATATGAATTTTTAGATGACTCTTTGTAGAACATGAAAAGTTGCAGATGACACATGAAAAGGGTTTTTCTCCGCTATGGGTAAACATATGAATTTTCAGATAACTCTTTGTAGAATATGAAAAGTTGCAGATGACACATGAAAAGGGTTTTAATCCGCTATGCTTAAGCATGTGAATTTTTAGATAACTCTTTTTAGAACACGAAAATATGCACTCAGGACATGAGAAGGGTTTAACTCCACTGTGCGTCAGCAAGTGTTTTTTAAGCTGTTCCTTTAGAGAACACGCATAGTTGCAGTCGGAACATGAAAAAGGTTTTTCTCCACTGTGGGTAAACATATGATTTTTTAGATGTGCCTTTGTACAACACGAATAGTTACATTCTGAACATGAATAGGGTTTTAATCCGCTATGCTTAAACATGTGAATTTTTAGATAACTCTTTTGAGAACACGAAAATATGCAGTCAGGACATGAAAAGGATTTAACTCCACTGTGCGTCAGCAAGTGTTTTTTAAGTTGTTCCTTTAGAGAACACGCATAGTTGCAGTCGGAACATGAAAAAGGTTTTTCTCCACTGTGGGTAAACATATGACTTTTCAGTTGTTCTGTTGTAGAACACGAAAAATGGCAGTCAGGACATGGAAACGGTTTTTCTCCATTGTGAGTCAGCATGTGTATATTCAACGTTTCCTTTCGAGAACACGAATATTTGCAATTGGAACATGAAAAGGGTTTTACTTCAGTATGGGTGCGCAGGTGCTGTTCTAACTCTTGCTTATGAAAGCAGGAATGGTTACAATGATGACAGGAGTATTGTTTTTCTCCAGGATACTTCTTCAGGAATACGTCTGAAATTTAAAGATAAATTAATAATAATAATAATATTTGGCTAATTTATATAGCGCCGTTTAATATTTGGCTAATTTATCGTGAGAAATCACCTCAAGGGCGCTGTACAAATTTATTTCTTAAATAGTTAATACTAGAACTACTGACTTATCTCTAAGACTTATATCTAGTGACTTACGACTAAGGCCTATAACTACTATCTTAACGTCATATATACGAGTATTTACATATTTAGCAACTTACAACTAAAAATAATGTTAACAATCTAATCTTACTAACGCCAGAAGAAGAAGGAAGTTCTATTATAGTAGGGTGTTTTTATTGTTAGCTGAATATATATGTTAAATGAATGAAATTAATGAATAAAATCAATCGTCAATCTTAAACGCATTTAGGTGATTCATCTGCCAACAATTAAACCGATTGACTTGTTATGTTCCCGCTGATATTGTCCATTGTCCATTGGTAGGCAAGTCAATAACAACATTGAATGAACGGAATCGCTAGATAATGGAACAATTACGGTATAAAAAAAATGAAAAAAAAGAAATATTTGGATAGAATGACGGATTTATGGAAATGAGTGTCTGAAAAAGTGAGTTTTTAGTTTGGATCTAAATTCTGTTGGGCTGGTATTACATCTCAATTCCATAGGAAGTTTATTCCAAGCCTTAGGGCCGGATACTCCGAATGCACGATCACCAAACTTAGTTTTCGGATTTCCCTTAGGCTCTTTCAACCACCCAATTGCAGATGATGTCGCTGATCTAAGGGTTGACTGCCTTAGACCAGTATTTTCCGGAATGCATAGGTCAGTAATATACGGTGGCGCCATTTCATTGATGGCTTTAAACACCATCCAGCATAGCTTGTACTGGATCCTTTCAGGACACTTCAGCCAGTGAAGATTTCGGAGGTGTTCCGAAATGTGCGAAAACTTGGGTACCCCGGTGATAAGCCTTGCTGCGGCGTTGAACACTGATTGCAGTTAATCAGTTTCGCATTTAGAAAGATTTGCATAAATGCCGTTGCAATAGTCAAGGCGTGATACTATATATGCATTCACAAGTAATTTAGTTGCCTCTGTTGAAAGATTCCTACGAACTGACTTTAGTTATCTAAGGTAGAAGAACCCCGTGCTAACGGTCTTATTTACCTGAATTTTTAAAGAAAGGTCTGAATCCAGATAAACTCCCAGAAGTTTGACGGTTGTTTTAGCAATTACGTCGTTACCGGAAATAGCGATTGATGAGTTTTCTATTAAATGTTGGCGTCTATGTGTGGCTGCCCAGAGAAACTCCGTTTTTGAAGGATTTAGCTTAAGTTTATTTGAGGACATCCAGAGATTGATTGCTTCTAGACACTCGGCTGTGCGAATTTTTAGGCCGTCGATCTCATTTGGTGAGCAGTAAAAGTATATTTGCCGATCGTCAGAATAACAGTGAGATAAAAGACCAAATGACTCGATAAATTAAGTGAAGTAAGTTCGATAAAAACATTAAAATGCAAAAATTAGGAGTAAGAATTATTTAATTTAACAGAGACAAATACGAGTTTACCTGCTCTCTGGGTATTTCTTTCCGAGCGCTCAGAGCATTCCTTTTTAACATCAGAAAGTACTTTGTCTATTTCCGTATAAGGAATTCCAAATCTAAATTCTTCTAGAGGTCCTCCTTCTACCTTGATGGCTAAGGTCTCCAAATAAGGAGAATTTAATCTGCTACCTGGAGACACAAAATTCAAAACATACATTGATATACCGAGATGAACGGAATGTAACATTGAAATGACGGTTGTTCCTTTACCAGATAAAGATAAATTAAGTACTATATTAAATATGGTTATTAAGTATTTTTTGGTTATTGTTACAGCTGTTTCGGCTTTCGAGGCCATTTTCAAACTGTTGTTCCACGTTCAGACGACTTATTTATATGATTCTATTTCACCCCCTCTCAATTTAAAATGATTTTTTACCGGTTAAACCGATCTACTGATAAAATAATTGAGAAAATAGATTTCATATTCTGTGGGGGTATTTTGATGTCTGTTTTCCCCACATTAATGTTATCTTATTTTTTTAAAGAATGATGTGGCTGCTATTAATTTATTTAAATGTGTTATATTGTTTAAGTTTTGTGAACAAACTTAGAAGCGGGGAATAGAACCAATCACCCTACTTTATTAATAAATGTTATAGTAGGTGATTGGTTCTTTTATATATTTCTAATTGTTCAATTAAATTTAATCTAAGGCCCTTAATTTCTATATGTAAGGGTTTAAGTTCATTGTTCTCAAACGGGACGTGATTATTCACAAAGTTTTGCATTTTTTATCCGCAATTTTTAGTCCCAGTCAAAATATTTTTGTAATTACATACTGCAAAGGTAGTATCTTCATAATTAATAATTTTAGATATTTTTTAATTACACGTAGGTACATTATTTTCGTTGCTTGACTCAGGAACACGATATGTCGATATTGCACAGTTGACTGATGTACTCCAGTCTGTCAATTGCACAGTTAACTGATGTACTCCCTTATGCGATATTGCACAGTTGACTGATGTACTCCAGAATGGCAATTTTCTCATCTTGTTTGGAAAAAGTATTTTTTAGGACGATATAATGGTTTTTTAGTTATAGCGATACTATTTCTGTGATGACTATTTTTCCCGATTGTTTAATAACATTACTGCGGTTTCCTAGGTCTTCTTGTTGATCTGATATGAACTGAATTGTTTAATAATATAATTATTTTATAAGATAATTGATTCATATTTTTGTACAATTACAGTAAATTTAATCGTGGCTGTTTTTAAAATCGACAATTCAGTAATAAATAATTATGAAGTCAGGAGGTCTTGACTTGCGCAATCTGTGGTAGAAGTTGTTGATTTTTCTATGGCGTGCGCAGGGTTTAGCGGTAGCGTTGTCTATTTTAATCGTTTGGCGAAAGATGGCTGTTCGTATTTATTGAATAATATATCACTTGTTTAGGTTTATTTTGAGATTTTTCGGGCATTTTTTGCATTTCCACTGTCGACTCCTTAAACTACGGCGTGAGGTTTCTATTTTATTATGGTTTATTATTTTCACAGAGACTATAGCATATAAAGTCAATATTTTTTCACATATTATGCATTGGGTATTCATGGTAAATATTGATGGCTGCGAGTTTTATTTAAACAAGTGATTTTTGAATGATAACGTGATAATAATCACTTTTCACAGTTACACTTAAATTTATTTTAAGGAGGCACGTTTTGCAGTTTGTAACGCCGATTTGTTTCAGAAAAGAATGACAAAATGTGACAGTTTTGGAGCGAAGGTAAAATAACTACTCGGTCTCCAATTTAAGGTAATTGAGCACTTTAAACTTCGTTCACTATCGTTGTGTTTGGTAATTATTTAGTCATTGAAAACATAGAAGTATGAAAATACTAGACTTGGGTAGGGTCGGTTGTAGAGTACATAGATATGTACAGGGATTAAAAAATAACATAATTATGAATAGTAAAAATAATAAAAAAATCAAAGTAGCAATAGTAAAAAAATAAAGAAAAGATTTTACCACCATAAAAGAATATACATAGGTAAAATGTTAAAGATACTTATATTAAATATGTTCAATTTATTAATTGAGGACGTAGAAGACATACTGAGGGACTCAATGATAAGGGCATACGAAAATAGCTGCCATCTGAAGACAAGTACCAAGGACTCAACACAGAGGACTGCAGGAACTATGGAAACTAGTAAGACAAGCCTTCAACAGGGCCAAACTAGGATGCTTATAAGAAATACAAGGAAGCAATCCGGAATGCCAAAATAGGCTCCAGGAAGAAGTACTTAGGGGAGGTGGAAACCATCCCAGAGGCAGCAAGAATTCAGAACATTCTTGCATAAGACCCAGAGGCAGCTAAAATCCATCCCGGAAAGCAGAAGGAGGCTTCACCAACAAAGGAAGAGGAGTTGGAGGAGCTGCTGTGGAAACACTTTCCCGGTAACAAAAAGTTAGAAGCGAGTGACATCGGTCTACCACCGATTTGAGTTACACGGAAAGGTAAGGATTGGGACACTGCAACTAAAATAGTTATTCCCTCCAGAGTTAAATGGCCGATCAACAGGTTTGACCCATTTAAAAGCGCGGGAGAGGATGGAATCTTTTCGGCACTTCTATAGAGGGGCCTAGATACAATCCTACAACCTGTGACTAAGATCCTGAGGGCATGCTGTGCCCTCGCATATATTCCCATATCATCGAAGAGAACAAGGGCAGTGTTCAAACCTCAGCCGGGGAGAATAGACTATGACCAACCAGGCGCATTTAGCCTAATTAGTTTCAGCTCATTTCTTCAAAAGACTATGGAGAGGCTAATGGATAAGCACGTAAGGGACGGGGCAGAGAGAAAAGCCCCTCCACGAGTTCTTATTTGCCTGTCAACCAGGTAAGTTAGTCGAAGCGGCACTGCATAGGTTGGTGTACAAATTAGAGTAGGCAGGGACGACCGTAGAACTGGCAGTAGGACTCTTCCTGGATATAGAGGGAGCATTAAACTGCACCACTATTAAATCCATTGATGAAACGGCAGTAAAAAATGACAGACTCGACAAAACCACCAGAAGGTGATACTTACAGTTACAAGGAGTGAGGTGAACATAAGAGTATTGGTGACACGAGGGTGTCCACATTGAGGGGTGTTATCACCTTTGCCATGGAGTCTAGTGGTAGATAACCTCATCCTAAAGTTCAACAACAGGGTGTTCGTTACGTGTTCTATTACACATTAAATGAACTGTAAAACCAATTTATAATAAAAAAACGATAATGAGAAGCTCATTCAATTGGTTCTGAATATCACGGTAATAATTGGAAAGAAGGAAACAGCCTACCTGAATTCCCATGAATCCGGGCAATACGGGCTCCCGATGCACTTGCACTGGGTGAATTTTCCTCCACAACGAGATGAACGAGAAACGAGTGAATTTTGGTATTTGCATGTGAAAGACGACGAAACTAGGGTGGCACCTTCTTGTTGTACGACACGAATTCGACTCAATTTGCGACAATTAGTGCAACATAAATGTTCATAATCTCCAATGTGGGTAGGGCTGTTTTTAGGGAAAGAGATGGATAATATAGGAAAAATGGTAGGTAATGCAAAAAACTGTTTCAATACTAAAAATTCCGCCCGCCTTGAGGAGATGTACAAATTTTCTCTACAATCGACATAAAAAAGAAGATCAACAAAATATGTATAAACTATAGTTAATGTAACGAAAACTAATATTAGAGACTAAATAGAACAAAATTTATTCGATAGGTAATCGATATAGTTTCACCACGGGACGTTTAAAAATACCTTGTGGCGTACGAACTGAAACGACACGAACAATTTTATCAGCGCCAGGAAATAATTCAATAACTCGCCCAACGGGCCAACGCATGGGCACAGAATGTGAGTCGTCAATAGCAGGGTACTCACCAAGAGTGTAGCATGTATCGTAACTGATACTGTATCAATCTGCAAGTGGGTACGGCTCGTCCACGGTAACCGAGTATCCAGCTACGAGCTCCCGGATCCGCCTTAGTGCTCGCAGTGTGCTCGCAGTGAAATCGCCGGCTCGCTGCGAGCACACTGCGCTCCACCCGCGAGCGGCTCGCAGTAGGCTCGCGCCTACGTACTCACTTGATACAGTATCAGATACGTTACATGTTACACGGTTAGGTGAGTACCCTGCTTATCATTACTAGATCGTCGACTTTCAGATTGGGTGATGATGACGACCACTTGTTCCGTTGTTGAAGAGTGTGTAAATATTCTTTTCGCCAACGATTCCAAAAATGTTGAGACATTTGTTTCAATAATTGCCAGCGCGATAGACGGTTCATTGGTACGTCCACAAAATTTTCTTCAACAACAGAAACTAGAGGGGCTCAAATCAAAAAATGCGCTGGAGTCAGGGCGTCCATTTCAGACGGATCCGTTGACATCGCGCCAATAGGACGAGAGTTTAAGATTGCTTCGATACGAGTCAAAACAGTGGCTAACTCTTTAAAAGTGAGTACTTGATTTCCCACCACCCTTTTCAAATGATGTTTAGTTGATTTAATTCCAGCCTCCGATACTCCGTTAAAGTGTGGGGCGGAGGGAGGATTAAAGTGCCAGATAATTGAACGAGTGGCAGTAGCGTCTATAAGTGTGTTATTGTTTTCAGGTAATCTTAAAATTTAGAAAGACCTATATGATATCTATTGGCACCGACAAAGTTGGTACCACAATCGCTATAAATGTTTTGGCAAAGTCCACGAATCGATCTAATGCTGCTATAAATGCTTCAGTGGATAGATCTGACACTTATTCCAAATGAACGGCTTTGGTCGATAAACAAACGAAAAGACATAAATAGGCTTTATAGGTTTTAGCGCCGCGACGCCTACTTTCACGGACTACAAACGGACCTCCATAATCGGTTCCTACATTTAAAAATGGACGACCTTCTCGGGAACGGGAAGCGGGCAAGTTACCCATCAAGGGTAAACTACAACGCGGGTTGTTTTTAAAACAAGATAAACATTTGCTCAAACGATGTCGAATTACGTTACGAGCCGGAAATATCCAATATTTTAATGATAGTATGGATTGCAATGCACGCGGACCAGGATGAAGAGACAAACGATGGTAATAATCTATTATTAAAGTTGTTAAATGACATTGCTTTGGCAAAATAATAGGATGTCTAGAGGTTTCCGACACTACTTGTGCAAAGCAAAGACGTCCGCCCACCCTTAATATTCCAAATTCATCGATAAAGGGAGCAAGCCTTTGCAGTTTCGGTGAACACACATTATGCGAGATTATACTATCTATAACTTGTTTAAAATAAATATTTTGAACGAATTTAATGCAACAAGTGAAAGATAAATTAATTTCTTTCAACGAGAGTGTGTTGCAACTTATCTTTGATTTCAAACTCAATCTATTAATAAATCGACGACACCAAGCTATAACTCGTAATAATTTTGATAGTGATGCAAATTTCAATAAAAACTCTAGGTCACGAGTTGACACATTAGTTGATAATGGTATTAGATTCTTCGATTTATACTCTGGTATTTGTTTTACCGGAATATCTTGAGGTTTAACAAAGGACCACTCCTCTACGGGTGACGATATAAAGCGTGGATCATACCACCATAAGGAAGATTCGGCAATTTCACTTGGAAAAACTCCTCGTGACCCCAAATCTGCAGGATTTTCTTGCGACGAAATGTGAAACCAATGTTCATAAGGAAGAATTTGAATGATGGTTTCAACACGATTTGCAACGAAAGTTTGCAAACGAAACGTAGGTGTTTTTAACCACGCCAAGACAATAGTACTATGGCATTCCCAATCGGACTATATTGTGAGGCTGAAGATAGTGGGGAGGGGGAGGAGATTGGGAAGAGTCAATGGTATCCTCTGGTACATTACTTTTACGGGCAACGCGGGAGAAAGCTCGCACACAAAGCCTTGGTGGATAGACAGTGACACGGCACAAGATTTACCGAAGAAAGGGGCTAAAAATTCCACGAATCTTAAATAAGCGGAGGCCGAACGCTTCAATAAAGTCTTGATATCAGTCATTTCAAATTAATGAGTATAATGCAAATTCAAATTCGGAGGAAAATGAGAAGTTCTGAGCTAACATGACAAAGCTATAAATTTACAAATAATAAATCCAATCCCTGTATCTTTATATATCTAAATGATCTTACCCACATGAAATATTTATCCATATGCAGATATGCACTTATAATAAAGTTCGATGCACCAATTCTTATAATTAAGTTGTTAAAAATCTTTTAATATTAAGATAATGAATCCATAAAAAAACTAGCAGAAATAAATTTGATGTAAATATGTTATTGAATATTAAGATATACTGTTTTGGTTGAACCTGCAGAAACTCTGCCATGTAGGACTACATATTGTTAACCTGCAGAAAAGCTTTCATGTAGCTTTTTAGAACTACATATTGTTAAACCTGCAGACAAGCCGTCGTGTAGCTTTGAAGGACTATATATTGTTAACCTGCAGAAAAGCTTTCATGTAGCTTTGTAGGACTACATATTGTTAAACCTGCAGACAAGCCGTCATATGGCTTTGTAGGACTACATATTGTTAAACCTGCAGACAGGCTGTCATATAGCTTTGTAGGACTACATATTGTTAAACCTGCAGACAAGCCGTTGTGTAGCTTTGAAGGACTATATATTGTTAACCTGCAGAAAAGCTTTCATGTAGCTTTGTAGGACTACATATTGTTAAACCTGCAGACAAGCCGTCATATGGCTTTGTAGGACTATATATTGTTAAACATGCAGACAAGCCGTCGTGTAGCTTTGTAGGACTACATATTGTTAAACCTGCAGTTAAGCCGTAATGTAGCTTTGTAGGACTACATATTGTTAACCTGCAGAAAAACTTTCATGTAGCTTTGTAGGACTACATATTGTTAAACCTGCAGACAAGCTTTGTGGGACTATATATTGTTAAAAATGCAGACAAGCCGTAATGTAGCTTTGTGGGACTATATATTGTTAAAAATGCAGACAAGCCGTCATGTAGCTTTGTGGGACTATATATTGTTAAACATGCAGACAAGCCGTCATGTAGCTTTGAAGGACTATATATTGTTAAAAAATCAACAATTTCCTACTATTGCAAAGTAACTTACTAGTTGTCGGAATACTCGCCGCATACAGCAAAAAATCGTTCTTCAGATCCGGGAGGTAGATATCTATATCCGTATACGGCATTTCGCCTCCACCCTCTTCCTGGGACCCTTCTTCCTTGACAGAGACACTCTCTCGGTTGGGAAGATCCATGCCTTCTGTGATAGTGTTCCGGTTTAATCTAAAAAAGGAATTGGTATCAGATCATAATAAATTATTTTCGCAAAGTAACATGGATTCGTTAATCCAACCAGTAGTTATAAAAGTGTTTTAAAAGACAGAATACAAAGAAAGGCACAACAGAGCAACAAAAACAATATGTTAAAGTAAACTGTCGCGGCTTAAACGAAAGGATTAAAGTGGAACTGTGTCGTCGTGTCACGCTCGACCGGCTCTCATATAAGAGCACCTCGTGTAGAGAACCTTCCAGAACCGTCTAGACTCCAGACATGGCGTAATAGTTCTCGCATTCTCGTGCCGACTAGAGGCGGCGGCATATTCCAGCGATTCAGAAATGTTGCCGCAATTAGTTATAGTTTTCGGCTCAGCGTAAATATTTAATAAACTTACTTTTCGCTTGGTTAGGAAGGGTTGTTTCGGAGAATTTGAACAGTTAATCTAACTTCAAAGTTAATTTTCAAGTTCTGTGAAAGATTTTTTGAAGTTCTGTTATGATTTCAGTTCTGTCAAGCAACTAGCCTATACTGATATAATAATAGAACTTGAATTGGACTTTCACAGAACCCGAAAATGAACGTTGAAATTTGATAAATTGTTCAAATTCTGCGAAACGACACATTCTAAGAATTCGTCACAGCGGCCGTAAATCTACCATGAACAAAACCATGTAATACCCGTCACGTGTTAAGTCTTGGGTAGCTCAATTTATTATACGCGGACGTTGTGAAATGTGATATATTCTTATAATTAGCAAGCACAAATTAAGGGGCTCAAGTCTCAGTTGATAGAGCAAGAACCTACTTACGTAGATGGCGAAGCTCGGCGGTCAGTTCCAAGATGTCGAATAAACGTGACTAGAAAAGTAGAAGTGCAATAATTTTAATAACTTCGAGATAGAAAAGTGATGGTCACTGAAGTAACCCAAATACTATAAATGATACACAAACTGCAGTTAATAAGATATTACTTCAGAAAAGTGGAGCAAGAATGGTATTGTGCGAAGATGCAAGATACAAGATGCGCGATGGGAAAGATGACAGTTCCATAGACAACAAACTATCCAAAAAATAATCACTAAAGTCAGTTCCTTGTAATTTTTTGTAATTATTTGTTTTGCTTTTTTATTTATTATTTACCCCTTACGTTTAATTTAACACTTAATTACAGTAATTAAGTATAAAACGATAAATATAGTTGTAGAACTCGTAAGAAAACAGCACGTGTTGTAAAACCGATAACAAAATTGAGTGTAAATTAGAAAAATTGAATATAATAAGTAAGAAAAAAACTTATTGAAAAAAAAAAAAATTAAAAAGCTTTTGATTCACCTTAATTACTGTAAAAGAACAATGCACATTTTTGGCGATTGCGATGCATTTCAAATTACAATTACCTTTAATAAAAATTAGCATTCGTCGTATGGGAAGACAGTCATTTACAATCATATTAATTTTGGTGTATTGGTCTTGATACTAACAAAAGAGCAGAAACAGTGTGGCATATTTTTACCATGTTTTCATGTTTTTTGGGTCATTTTTTCTTTATATTTTTGAATTCCGATCACCAAAAATATGTACTTACTTTAAGTGAAATATTATTCTTGGCTTAAATCGCGTCTGAGAATTTCCTAATTCAAGAATAATGTAGTTCTTGAACTTTAGTACTTTATAACTCTTTATAATCTCTTATACATTATTATCTTGGTCAACATATAATATAAATACATTAAAAAAGAAACGAATATATTAAATCATGAATTAAAAAGATACCTTTCCTTAAGTACCTACAACTGTAAAATAAAATAAAAATTTATTAGGAGTTGGGTGAGAATTCCTTCTGAATAATCTGAATGATCAGAAAAATCTTTTATTATAAATTTTATTAATGTTATTTATATTTGAATACGATTTTTTAAATAAAAATTAAATTCTGCTAACTTAACAGTAAGCGATTATATATTTTTAATGTTTTATTGGTGTGGTGATTTATTGTTTTTTCCTGTTAAAGAAATTGCTTTTAAAAATAAAATAAAATAAAGTTTAAAATAAAATAAAATTAAAAAAAATATAGATTATATGCTCAGATACCTACCGTTGTTTTTTTATTTAAATGCTTAATAAAAAGCTTACGAGAAACGTGTTTTTATTTATTTTTGAAATAGTTCATCACTGTCTAGAAGAGACGTTTTTACGATTTAATCTATGTATTAGAATCTATGTGTATGAATCATCGATGTATGATTAAAAAAATCGATAATTTTAATAGTAACGTCTCAGAGAAAAAACGCAAAAAACGTGAAGAACTAGATTGAGTTAGTATGTATTTTAGTAAATGTTGTGAAAAACTTCGGTCATCAGCCCGATATATTCATTTTATATTGGGTTTTTATGTCCGTGTAAACGAAACATTATAGTATTTCTTTTATCGATTATTGATTTCACTGAAATATTATTATTTTAATTCATAGTCTAAGAAAATGGTCTTACAGAGTAAACAATAAAAATATCATTGTCAGTATGAAAACATTGGTTTTTCCCATTTATTACAAATTAATTAAGTACATTATTACCAAAATGCTGCCCTCTGGATGTACAATATTTATATCCTCCCCCCCCCACCATCTTCCAAAAACAAAAAAGCAGCCTCTGTCCGCAGCTACTGAACCCCGTGCAATTACATCAATTAATCACTCGATTCTTTTGATGTTTCGTTCTCAATAAAATAATAATAAACATTTATATTTGGATGATTTGTATAGCGCCGTTTTTATGCAAAATCAACTCAAGGGGGTCAAACATGTAAATTTTTCGGTGCTGCACATCACTAGTTAGTAGGCACTAGTTTGTCAGAGTTCTGGAAATAAAATAAACTTAAGAAAGGTTCTAGGGCAAGTTTTTTACATGAATTTTTTTTAAATTTTTGTATTCTCATATTATTTGTATTCCATTATTTATTTATTTGTATTAACTTCATTTGCATTGTAAATTATTATCAGCAATAATTAGTCGCCTGTAATATCAATACAAATTGAAAATATCTCCCGAGTAAAAATAAATGCCGCCGACGAAAATTGCAAATGAATACTATAAAACGTACGTGCGTAAAAAAATTCTTCAAAAAAATACTTGAATATTACTGAAGATATGGCAACACTTAGATTTCACCATAATCCCAAAAATTATTTTCTTTTCCGTATTATCTATGGAACTACTTCCGTTGAATGCTTGTCATTTTTTTGTTGGTTATGTCATTTGGTTTTCTTCCTTTAATCAATTTGTACGTCTTGACCTGAAACAATGAACCCTATTCTCAAGAAATCCTCATTAAAGCTAAAGTAAAACAGAACTACAAGATCCTTACTTAAAATCATGAATTCCACCGCCATCAAGTTGGAGCCAGGCACAAGTGCCGAAGAAAGTGTTGTTATGATATTTACGAAAATTGATATAGACTATCCTTTAATGAAAAAAGAAAGCCCGGAATCCATTGCCGAAACGAATTCAGGTATTTTGTTGTCTTTTTTGGAACATAACAATTACTGTTATACAGACCCAAAATTCAATTGCAAATAAAACTGCGGTTTTTTTTTACGTACAGGCCTATTAACATGTTCATACCTACAATTAGATTCAGGCCGTATCTGCTCGTATTGCTCATACCTACAATTAGATTCTACAAAATTCGCTGTTCTGCTGGATTATGTTATTTTAGTTATAAATCTGACATCTCACGAGAACGCCTTTTCTGTGCGCTAGGCCGACGGGAAACTCTCTAACTTTAGGTTGAGCAACGTTTTGAAGGGGGTTTGGGAAGAGTGTGGAGGTAGGGACTTCTTTGATGCGTACCCTGAGGAGGTCTGCATTCGTTGATGTATTTGATTATTTTAAAGCGGAGTCAGTATATATATAGTTTACGCGAGCACTTGCCATGTGTCCATTGTGCTTTTGCAATTTTTCCTCCTTCCTTTGAGCTTGTTTCCGGGTCCCGTGAGGATCACTGTTTGAGTTTCATCGCATTTTAAAAAAAATTACATTTTCACTTATTTAATTAGAAATAACTAAATAGATTACACGTAAATAGATTAAATAACAGTATTTTTCACTGTAATTGTTTGCTAATTGTGAATAAAAGTGAACAATTTTCTTTTAAATGTACCTACACTTTTTCGTTTTTGATTTTGTCTAGAAGGCAATTATATATGTCGCCCACCTCGTAACCAATACTGTTGCCGTGTAAAGTGTGTATGTATTTGGGACGTTTTAATGAATTCTGTATTTGTATGTATGCGTTTATTATTTATTTTGGATTTAAGGAGACATGTATTATATTCATATAGTTTTCTTAATGAAAACAGTTTTGTTTCCATTTATCATTTATGTGGATGTTAAAGGTTTGAAGTGAAATAGCTTTTTGATTACTTTGTTTTGTTTTACCTGTAGTTCATTTATGTTTCATTCTCAAATTTCAATCGATTATTTTAAATGTAAATGTACGAGGCTATAATATAGTCCTTTTAAAATTTTATTTGGTAACAGATATGATAACCGGCTAGCAGGGAGATTGTATCTTTATATGGTTGCAGAAGTCGGGAACGCCCGAGGAAGACATGGCACGATTGAGTGAATTAGATACTTGAGTCGTGTCATGTCAAGAGTCAGAATAATAGAAGAGTATGTATGAGAAGATATATGAATGTGAATGAGGCAAGAAGTGTGTGAGTTGTTTGGAGGTCTGTTCTCTCTGTCTACCCCTTCGGGGAAACGGCGTGGCGGTTAGTTACTTTTTAGTTTTATCTTTAATATCTTAAATATGCTGGTTAAATGTTAAGTGTGTATCAATGCACAGCCTACTTAATAATCTAATTTGGAGATATCATTTACATTTGGAACAATAGTGGTCCTAGTATTGATCCCTGCGGAACTCCATAGTTTATTTGAAGGTTCTTGCTATTTTGATTATTGGATGCAAATGAATTGATTTATTCCTTCGAATTAGAGTTTGAGGTATTAGTTTTGGACCCACCTTTTTGAATTGATATTACCTTCCCTCAAAAAGGAAAAGTTCCTTCTCAATTTAATATCTTAACACTGATTAATTAATTTTGATAAAATATGAAGAAATTCTGTCGAGAGACCAGAACCTACATTTTTTTATGGATTTTATTATTTTAGGTTGAAGATATAACGATTCAATACTATCATGTGATTTTGCTATGTATATTGTCAGCTAAGGAGGAGCCAATGTTACAATAGAAATTAATAAAGTGGTCGCATATCTCTACGTTGTTAGTGATTATTTCGTTATTAATGATTAATTTATTACAAAAACTATTCGAGGTATTCGATTGGTTCTGTATGATGTTTTTAATTTACTTCCAAGTGTTTCCAAATATTTTCATCAATTATCATCTACTTTTGTTTTAGTCTATTTTCGTCTTAACTGCATCAATAAGTACACTTCATTAGTAACCTTTTTCTTTTCACAAAATTGCTACTAGATTGACTCTATACAGGTGAATTGGAGTTCAACGGAGCCTTCAAATCTCAAGGTGGTCACTAACAAACCAAGTGAAATTTCATATTTTGAAATGGATCTCAAGGTTCCTTGTATTAAAAAGGAATACTTTAAGCCTTCTGAAAGAATTCATGAAACGATGGATAAGTCGAATTTCCTCAATAATATTTTTGTAAACTCGTATTTACAGTATTAGCTACAGGTTTAAATAAAAGTTAAATCAAAATATATATTACTATCCTGTCTTCAAGACCCTCTACACAGCATCCCTAAATATGACATAGGCCTCGGGGAAAATAATTTCCCTGCTTTTTAGAGTTAATTTAAAAAACACGAATAGCTTAGACGTTTCATAGTAGTAATAGGCTACTCAAAGGGAAGTTTTCCACTTCACACGAGGACCTCCGAGCCTCTCCTGGATATTTTTTTAAAATATCTTCTATTCTATTATATACGATGTGGATATGATTGCCCAAATGGCTCGGAAATATTTGCTAATAGCTGGAAGTTGAAGGTTGCCTGTGCATATTTTCTACAACGTACTATTAAAAGTCTAGCTGAGCAAAAAAACAAATAAAATAAAAATATATTTGATCACCTTTGCTGCTACACGGCTGTAATTGCACGAATACTTTATTAGTAAAGCGCACTTTTATTTGCTTGCTCCGCGTGTAAACTATGATTTAATCCTGTTGAATGCTCTTATGCATGATCAGCCTTCAGTTAAAACCGATCGATCGCGAAGCAAGTTTTTTTAATTAAAACAATGTGGTATAATTATACTTTCTCGGAGAGGAACGACCGTAATTTTTAATGTAATGCATTGTTCGTTCGGTATAACAATTGAGTATTTTTCTTTTATTTTTTCAGGTAGCATTTATCTGGAGAATGTTCCCATCAAAGCAGAACCCGGAAGCCGTGTAAAGGGTGAAGCTAGTATTCCCTTTACGGAAATGGACATAGAACTCTCGGATGTTAAAAATGAATTCTTAGAGCGCTCTGAAAGAATTATCCAAACACCAGGTAAAACAGATTTTTTGTGTCCCAATTTTAGCGTTTATGTAAATCCACTGTACTTGTGCTTTTCTGTTATCCTTTTCAGACTTATTAACAAACCTGATTAAGCATCCTGGGGAAAAACGATACTCTCGTCGCCATTGTAATTAATTTAGCTCTCATAAACTAACGTTAGAACAGCACTTGCATTCGCATACTAGAAGAAAACCTTTTTCATATTCCAACTGTACATCTTCATGTGCTAGAAACACGGCGTCACATGCTGACTTGCAGTCGAGCTAAACCTCTTTCGTGTCTCGTCTGCAACTATCCGAGTTCTCAAAAAGCCACATGCTCACCCCCAGTAGTGAAAAACTCTTTTCGTGGACCGACTATAACTTTTTATGTTGTGGGAAGGGATATTTAAAAATTCACATATACATATGTAAAAAACTTTTTTCATGTCCCGAGTGCGACTTTTCTTGTTCTTAAAGGGGAAATTTAAAGAAACTAATGCCGATTCCAAGTGGAGAAAAACCGTCTTCATGTGCCAAATGCAACTATTCTTGTTCTCAAAGGTGAGGTTTAAAAAAACAAATGCAGATTCACAGTGGAGAAGAACATTTTTCGTCTTCTAACTGCAACTTCTCATGTTATCAAAGAGGTTTATTAAAATCATTTGCTGACTCACAGGAGAGAATTTTTCTTTTTGATGCATGATGTTTTTTTTATTCAGATATTTTAGCATTCCCGACTTCGATTTTTTCCCACAGTTGTGAAAAACCGTTTTCATGTCCCGACTGCATCTATTCATTTTCACTCTAAAGTTATCTTCAAAGCGTCGTATGCTTAATCTCAGATGACTTTTTTTATCCTCTATATGTAACTATTCACCTTCAGTCACGTTTGCCTTGGTAATACACATACGGAACAGAATGTCTTGAAACTGTTTCTAGGTCTAAAAGGTTTGTAAAGTAACACTAGAAAGCCACCAGCATTCAAAATTAAAATGTTAAAAATTGTTTATTTTTTATTGTTTATTGTGGTATTTTAAGTAGGTACATAGTTATCTATGTCCTAATACAATCCTTATATACATATACATATAATTATGGTAACACATTTAAAATGAATCAATCACATATTTTCTTAATTTAATTTTAAATGTTTTTATGTTTTCTTCTGATTTTATTTCTTCTGGTAGCTCTCCAAATATCTTCAACGCTCCGTACATCAATGACTTTTGACTCTTTGTGGACCCTTTTGATTTTCTACAATTTATCCTGAATCTTGTGGTAAAAGATTAGTTTTCATTTTTAAACAAAGTAACAAATATTTTCTAAAATCAAATTAATTGAGATTTTATTTACTGAATAATGTTTTTTACTGTGATTCCATCTAACACAACTTTGCTCAGGCTCTTACTTGATTATTCTCTGTAATTTATAAATAATATATCCTGCTGACAAACTGTTCTGCTGACAAACTGCTTTGGCAGTTTAGCGGGTGTAAATGATAATTTTTTTTTTAAATAAATACTTTTGCTTTGCTTCATTCATTGATTGGGTATATACCCTTCACTTTCTGTAACTTTAAGTTTTTATCATTTCTTGTTATATGTATTGCATAATTGAACAGTAGTCTGTTAGTAGAAAAAAATAAATAACAAAGAAATTGTTAATATTTTTGCACTTAAAAAAAAAAGTGAATACCAAATAAGTGAATCAACCGCATAATAAAATAATGATTAAAAAAAAAACACCACCTATCTGTAATATTTGAAACTACCATCACATGCCATTATTCTATCAACTTCACAAAAGACACAATCAAACAAAATACACGACATCACCAAACTAATGAAAAAATAATTGTTTAAATTTAACGACTTGAATCTATAAAACCAAAGGCTTGGCAACATCTATTCGAACATTAAAATCGGGAAGAATTATAATTATACACTTTTTATTCGCTTCGGAGATCAGCTAACTCAGAGAGTGAAACGGAACATATTACTTTTCGTTCGGACGATCGATACAGGTGTAACCTATTCCTCAGTGAACCCGTGAAGGGGTTGTTAACGTTTATTACATTGTCTGACTTATTGAACTGCCTTTAAATACATGACATACTTGCAAATTGATTTTACCCAAAAATGAAGACTGATTGTGTTAAAATTGTGAATTTAATTAAAAATCCTGGTATAATTTCTAAATAAATCATTTAGTATAGATTTATGTCGATATATTATACCTGTCCAATATTTTGTTTTGTATGCAATGTTATCTAAGACAACCAACTGCAAGTTGTTTATCAGGAGGAACTTTGTTTAACAATATAATTCAATCCAACAAAAAATACAAACAAAAATCATGCACATAGAACCAACCCAAGACGAATTTTTAGTGTAATGCAAGCAAGTCTTTATTTTATTTAGTTTTTCGCCCAGCTAGGCTTTAATATGTATTATGAAATCAGAATATACCTAAAGAGCTATCGAAAACTATACACAATGGTTTTAAAGCATAAAATAACATTAAACAATATCAGTAAAACGTCTAACAGTAACTTGAACAATACAACATATAAGAAAAATCAAAGTACATTTGAAACGCTACTATAATAGTAGCATTTAACAAAGTGCTTGTTTGGATAACACTTGGTTCTATAAATGGTCTCAGAAAGTATAACAATAGTACTCCAAACTTGTTGCCTTGATCATGCATCCTATTGGTTATTGAGTGTGTCTCATAGTTGGTTGTGTATGTATTGCAAGAAGAATGTTTCATTTTGCCTTTTATTCCTAGTCGGTACATGGAATTTAATAATGAGGACGATAGCATGGCTGTATTCCTAGTCGGTACATGGCATTTAATAATGGGGACGATGGCATGGCTGTCAATTAAGTTGTTAATGACTCTTCTGTGTTACAACCAGACATATTAACATCCATAATTCAGACAACGTTTTTAGATACAATTGGGGCCTCAAACTAATAAATGTATTCAATTGGAATTTTGAGCTCAACATTTTTGTACTTATATAAGAAATTTGTGCTGAACTCGTCGTTTATTGTAAGAGTAAACTTTACATAAATGAGACCAAATAATTGAATTATATTCTACTTGACTTCTATGAAATGAAATATAGAGCGTTTTTATACAATCTACAGACTTAAAATCACTGAAAGTTCTGAATACACATTGTTTTGTTGTTTCAGGTAGCATCAATGTGGAGACTGTACCCATCAGGGCAGAACCGACACCCCCAGAAGAAGATGGAGGTGGAATCTCTTATACGGAAATAGACATAGATGTGCCGGATATTAAAAAGGAATGCTTAGAGCAATATGAAAATATTACCGAGACTGCTGCAGGTAAAATAGATTTTTATTTGTCTTAATTCGTTTTCATAATTTTCTGTCTTCATTATAGATACCTACTTATTGAACTTTTTCCACCATCTTTTTTAGACATGCTAACGGACCTGAAAACGCATCCTGGAGAAAAACCTCATTCATGTTCTCATTGCCACTACTCCTGCTCGGAAAAATCACGTTTAACGAGGCACTTACGCACCCATACTGAAGAAAAAACTCATTCATGTTCGCATTGTAACTACTCCTGCACAGACAAATCAAGTTTAACTAGGCACTTACGCACCCATACTGAAGAAAAACCTCATTCATGTTCCCATTGTAACTACTCTTGCTCAGACAAATCAAGTTTAACTAGGCACTTACGCACCCATACTGGAGAAAAACCTCATTTATGTTCCCATTGTAACTACTCCTGCTCAGACAAATCACGTTTGACAATGCACTTACGCACCCATACTGGAGAAAAACCTCATTCATGTTCTCATTGCAACTACTCCTGTTCGGAAAAAAAGGGTTTAACGAGGCACTTACGCACCCATACTGAAGAAAAACCTCATTCATGTTCCCATTGTAACTACTCTTGCTCAGACAAATCAAGTTTAACTAGGCACTTACGCACCCATACTGGAGAAAAACCTCATTTATGTTCCCATTGTAACTACTCCTGCGCAGAAAAATCACGTTTGACAATGCACTTACGCACCCATACTGGAGAAAAACCTCATTCATGTTCCCATTGTAACTACTCCTGCGCAGAAAAATCACGTTTGACAATGCACTTACGCACCCATACTGGAGAAAAACCTCATTCATGTTCTCATTGCAACTACTCCTGCTCGGAAAAATCACGTTTAACTAGGCACTTACGCACCCATACTGGAGAAAAACCTCATTTTTGTTCCCATTGTAACTACTCCTTCGCAGAAAAATCACCTTTAATAATACACTTACGCAGACATACTGGAGAAAAACCTCATTTTTGTTCCCATTGTAACTACTCCTTCGCAGAAAAATCACCTTTAATAATACACTTACGCAGACATACTGGAGAAAAACCTTTTTCATGTCCCCATTGTAACTATTCCTGCTCAAACAGGTCAGATTTAACAGTGCACTTACGCATACATACTGGAGAAAAACCTTATTTATGTACCCATTGTAACTACTCCTGCTCAGAAAAATCACGTTTAACCGTGCACTTACGAACCCATACTGGAATAAAACCTTATTCATGTTCCTACTGCGGCTATTCATGTTCTCAAAAAGTACATTTAAAAAGTCACATTCTCATCCATACTCGAGAAGTGTTCCCTCTGTAACTACTCCTGATAAAAATAAAAATAAAACACATTTAAAATTCACCTACGCATTCATAGTGGAGAAAATCTCAATGTCACTACTTCTTTAAATCTGATTTTTGTTAACGAAAGCGTAGATTAAAAATGTCCGATCCAAAATATATTTATAACTTTGTAAATTGTCTCAAAGATCACAATGTGTGTCCTAGATCAATGTACTCGGGGCGTAAGCATTCAGACAATGAACAGAAAACAGTTGACCTCATTACTGAATATTTTTTAAGTGCTTATGAACAAAATTGTGATATTGTAATAATACCTGAAATTAAATCTACAATATACAACACGTCACATTTCTCTAAACGTTATTAAGAAAAAAAATTCTACATTATAAAATGGGATTACGTTTTGACAAAATCCCACCGGTATTCAGAAAGGAATGTAATCATTGTATATCAGTTCCTCTTGAAAACATATTTGTGTTTAATCGGGCGATAAAATTTGTGTTTTAAATTAAAGACCAATTTTTATACTGTAACATTGCTGTTTAAAGTAGGCATATGATTATTCCGGTGACCGGAAAAATCATCACAATGGTAATTCATCACATCTTTAAAAAGTTATATAAAGTCATGGAAAGTGATGAAACAAAAACTTTATTAACTGGGTTAAGTAGCTTACGTTAGGTTAGGTTAAAAAAAAATTTCATCGTTTCTAATGACTTTACATCACTTTTTCAAAGTGTGTTGAATTGTCACTGTGTCGAGTTATCATGGAACCGATTATTCCAGAACAACACGGTTTTGTAACTGGCCGATCTGCATTATCTGATAGTATTAATACGCTTGCGTCTGGACGATGTAAGCCCTGTGATTGGTCAAATTCAAATTGTGTTTAAATAAGACATTAAAAATTAAGACACGATTTCATACTGAAATAGAATCGCCACAAGTAATACGATATTTCTTCAAAAATATCGTTTCTGCTCATACAATTTTTGGATAATATCGAAGAAAATGTGTCTTAGAAAGTTCATAATCCATTGTATTAATTACATTACAGTGAAAATTATCCACAATTACGTGATTACGTTTGACGTTTGACGAAAGAAGCACGCGTTAATTCAATATGGCCGATACCCGATACGCACCGCGGCAATAGGTGGCCGACAGAGCGCACCTCTGGCGGTGTAAGAACGAACCATATGACTGGCGCGTATATTTAAATATGCAAAATTACTTGAACATCATGCGTTCAGTAATAAGATTTCTTCTGGAAGTTTATTTCAACTTTGCAATGGCATTTTTCATTATTATTTATAATTTTTTTTTGCTTATTAATTATATCTGATTTTTTATTGACATGTTTTCTAATTTCTAGAATTTCTAAATTATTTATTTGCGATGCTTTAATCCTGAATGAAGTATTTTAAGACCTGAATTTTTATCGAAAGTGTGATTCAAAAGATGATTTGCAAACTCAGATTCACTATTTCCATTTAGAACCCTAAGATGTTTTTTAGTTCTGACTTCAAAGTTTCTATTGGTTCTACCTTTGTAAAATAAATTACAATCCAGCCCAATTGAGTTTATAAACTCCTGATTTTTTTGTTTGATTTTCGCCATCTTTATTATTAAGAATATATTTATTCATTCTGTTATTAGTGTAAAACGCCGGTTGAATAGTACCAGGAATGTTTATATGTATAATTTTAGAAGTGTCGTTATCCATAAACATAATTCTACGCCATTGTTTATTTATAGCTTAAGAAATAGGGTAAAAATACCGTTTGAAGATAATATGTTTAATTATTTTATTTAGTATTTCAACTATCAATTTATTAGAATAACCGTTATTAAATGTTATTTGTCTTATGAATATATTGTTTCATGGTTATATGCAATTTTTTTTTCAGGTCTTAAAATACTTCACACAGGATATAAAGCATCACAAATAAATAATTTAGAAATTTTAGAAATAAGAGAACATGTTTTTAAAAGTAGATTTATTTAACAATAATTTTTTTTTCTAAACCCTCTTTTAAATATTTTCCCACTTAACTGGTCTTTCATATTGTAATTCCTAATTCTTATAAACCCAGCCTAATCTTACACCCCCCCCCCTCCTTCCACTTCTTTTTTCCAATTGTAATCTATATTTAATTTTTGACTTCGGTGTATACTTCGTTCATGAAACATGTATTGGTTGTATATAATAAAGTGAAGTTAAAAAGTTATTTGTTTTTTAATAAAATAAAGTTTAATCGGATAACATTATTTTATCTATTTCCATTGTATATCAATGCATACGCACATAATAAAATGTAAACATTATATTTATTTATTAATTGGACAATTTGCATAGCGCCGCTTTTGTGAGATATCACCTCAGGGGCGCTATATTGTAATCATCTACCTTTATATATAGATTTTTACTCTCCTGATGAAGGTGTATATATAATCTAACTTTAAACTTTATTACATACAGTAACAGTTTTAGGTAAAGAATTTACACCAGTTGGAGTAAAATTCACACCTTTTAATTAAACCGACTGCTAATCACATCGCACAATTACCCTCCTTTTATCCATAAACATGGGTACAATTAATCAATATGTAATAATCTATTATTTCAGACAACTTTGCTATAACTGTCTTTAATTGTTGTGACAAACTATACGATATTGATTCAACTTATAGACATTGACGGTTGTAACACATATTTAAGCACTGCAAGTCTCCTATGAGCAAATTATATTAAGTACCATAACAGTTAATATCAGTTGTAGACATGTAGTCAATAATAGTGTTTCATTTGAAATAATCCATCACAAATACGTAAAATTTCATTTATTCAAACAACTGTCATTCTTATTATGCCTAAATTGAGCATGTTATTATTCATTAACTCCTTCCTGTTCCGTGTTTTAACAATATATACTCACCCTCTCTCTGTGAATGCCCTAATATCTATCTATTAAATGTAACTGTTGTTAGTATCACTTAAACTGGGCGCAGCCCAACCAAGTGCCGCCCGCAGGGCCTAGTAGCAAAAACCCACGGAGCGGGTTTTTCAACTGCTAGTTTTATTATAATAGCCTATATTCGTCTCGTACAAAAGTAGATTCAATATATTCTGACTTTTCATAAGCTTTTATCCCCTCGGGCGAAATTGTTTGTTTTTGGGAACAGCTCTCGTTATCTCTCTTACTGTCATGGTGAGAAATATGATCTTAACCCATTTACGCCCAAGACTAAAGTAATCGTAGAAAAAAGAATAAATGCATTTTATGTAGAAGGAAATAGAGTTTTTTAACAAAAATAAAAAATAAATATTTAAATTTTTTTTATTTACTAGAAAAAAAAGTGCCGTGCTCAAATGGGGACACTGGGCTCATTCAGTATGGTATTTCTCGAAGCATGGTTTTTCAATACACAAAGTTTTTTTGCATTTTTTGCACTCCCAACGTGCCTTACTATGGCAAATAGTGCATCGCAACTGTTTTTTCAACTTTTCCGGAAAGTGGCCAAAACCATCAAACTGTAAATTGAGCACTACAGAGGCTGATGGGTGAGAACGTTGATTAGTTTTTTGTCGCAAGTAATAACGAGCAATAGTTCGTCGAAATTGTAGCTGGTCCATCTTCACGTCGTCGTTACTAAGTATGTGTAGACGCCAGGCATTGCTAATGCATAGATCGAACATGTATGTAAATAGCACCCACCACCACTTCTTGCCTCGTATTGAAGTTCGATACGTTGAAATCGACTGATCGGCTTGATCGACACCGTCCATGCCTCTGTTGTAATTCATAAATACTTGAGGAATATTTTCATCGGTTATCTTCTTTTCGATTGAGATCGGAAGAAAATTATCGTAGTTTGTTCCCATTGTACAAACGCTGTTATCCAGCCAGCGAACAAACAATATTTTATTGACCGTGTCAAACCGGTAGTCAAAGTCAGCACGACTTTTCTTTTTCATTTCCTTGACGGATGTGAGAGGACATTTGCTGGTCCTACCCTCACGTACAGTTCCTGTAGCCAGATTCCCATAAATCCCGCAGCAATGCATAGCTAGTGAAAAAATTATCGAAGAACACAACATGGTCTCTAGGATCTGTGTTTATCTTGTAACAGGTTTTTCACAACCCGTGTACTAAACGGCTCATTGGTGGGTACTTGCGACTTGCCGCAATAAATATCAAAATTGAAACAGTAGCCATCAGCACTAGCGAGCATCCAATTTTTATAACTGAAGCGTACAGGCTTACCTCGAATAAATTGTTTCGATGGATGACGTCCAAAATATTTCACCATGGATTCATCTATTGACAGATTTGTGTGAAACACTCCCCATTGCATAAATTTCTTCATGAGAACCTAAGCAAGGGTTCGCACCATGAACATTTTATCTGATGTTTCAGCAGCTACAGTATTATCACAAAAATGTAGGTACTTTTTGATATCTAAAAATCTGTTTCTCGTCATTGCCTTAGAAACAACAGGTACATTACAGTCCTCGTCTAAAGACCAAAATAGACGTTCGCGAGGCACAGTGTGATAACCAGATAGAGATAGAATGCCCAAAAATGTTTTCAACTCACCAACGGTAATATTGATATCTTGTTTATTGTTTTGTTATGCATACAAATCAGAATATTGAAGAATCATATCGATTACTTCCTGATCAAAAATCTTCTCAAAAATTGAAACAGGATTTTTACCTTTGAGATCAGTAATTAGGTTTTTGCATCGTTGTTGTACATTATTCTCATCAAAAGGCATGTGATCGTAGCTAGGCTCGCATTTACGCCAACGGGGCCCAACATTGCATTGTTGCCTTCTAGCGGAATTTGACAAAGGCTCTTCATCAGAACTGTCCCAATCTTCTTCGTTTCTGTTTACAAAAACTTCGATATTTCCAGGAATATCTCTTGGCATGTCATTGCTAACAATATTGTCTTCATCGCCTTCTTCTTCATCAGTGAGGATCTTGGTTCTGGGGGAAGAGCAACGATATCAAATTCAACATCTGAGTCCTCTTCTGCCATAATAGCATCAAGGGCCTCCTGGAGTCCATGATAGTAATCGCTTACTTCAAATTGCCGTTTCGACATATTTATGTGCAGTCAAAACTCTGTAAAAAAAGAGTATTTTACTATTTATGTGCCCACTGTCCCTAATTGGGGACACCAACAAAAAAAAGTAGTTCACAGTTCAGTAAATTATGTATTTTACCTTATCAAATTTTTATTCCAAAGTAAACAAAGTGTTCAATAAGATTATGTAGAAAAATTAAGAATTTACGAACGTAAACATATAAAAAAAGACTAACATTTGGTAATCACCGCGACTCTGAGATTCACTTTATTTATGACACTAAAATACTTTTTATAAATGTTGTTATCCAAAATGTTTGATATAAAATGTAAGACACATCAATCACCTCGACAATAATGCAGTGTTAGCAAAACTTACCACATTAATAACAAAATGGTGGGTAGATTTGAAAGCGTCCTCGTTTGGGCACGACAGGCGTAAATGGGTTAACCGTGCACCGTTAGAAAGAAAAAACATTATGCTTAATGATCAAATCTAGAAGTTAACCACCTCAAATCCAGAAGAATCAAATTGTCCACCTCAGTAAAACCTATGTTTCCGACCGCAATTTAGAAAAAAAAATAAACTTTGTGGATGTTTTATTAATTATGTTTATTTAAAACGACAAATAAGTGAGTTAACAATAACGTTATGATACCTTTGTCAAATAAAATGTGCGTGTTTTTCTTCTTTTTCGTTATCAGTAATTTAGTTCGAATAAACGTAATGTAAGCGAGTTCTAAAACTTTTTATGTTAGGATTTAAAATTTTAATATTTAAAAAATGATTAGTTTTTTTCTTAAAATAAAGTTTGAATGCGTTTTTCATATCCCTTCTAAAACAGTTTTTAGTTTCCGGAAACGTTCGGAAAAAATCCATTTATTTGATTCGATTGATTTCATATTTCAAAATCACAATTAACATTGATATGTTATTACAAGATGAATCTTGCAACTATTTTTCCTATAATTATTTATGAGCTAATTGTTGAGAGTTGATCACGTGCGTTGTGCAGGCTGTCTGCACGAAGCTAGTCAGTGTTTGATTATCTGACGGGCCATATTTTTCGCGGACGGACAGGAATTCTCTGCGGACCGGCAGTTGTTGGGAAACGTTGCTGTAAAGTATACAATAATACCCGATAAGTAAACTAAACGGAAAAATTTAATTGAGTGTGGAAATGGTTTTATTTTATCGCATTTTTACAATCCAATAACGGTAGTGACGAGATGTGAGAACACATTTTACATGGTGTTCTTTAATTAAAATCTGTTTATTTTTTGTAAAAAACGTCTCGGTACTAAGCTGAGTAATAACTGAATTTACCCTGTCGAAATTAAAAGTAAACTCCTGGTGACGATTTGGTGCGTTTCGGCAATATTTTAACTATTAAAACCGTGAACCTAAAAAGCGCTGAAAGAAGCTATTCGAGAACAATTAGAAGCCGCGGGAAAGGGGGAAGATGTATGGAAAATGACTTAATGTACTTATTTTTTTAATTACATGTCCCGTTTCCCGTCTCATCAAATACCCCAAAAATCATAAACCGATCGTTATAACTGCATTAACAACACAAAAATACCGCCTTAAATACAAATAATTTCAAAAGTTTGCTATACAAGGTGGCTGCCTGACAATATCCCCTATTTTGCTTCAATGGCATATAAAATAATTCCAAAATCGCACTAATGCTCTATCCAGGGTTTTTTAGGTCCATGATTGGAATTATAACAATGAACAATGCGCAGATGTTAGAGGGTTAGTTGGACAAACCGCAACTCCTGAGACCGTCAGAAAACAACACTGCCGCTCTGCTTGACTTGTAGCGGCTTAAACATTTCAATTTATGTTTGAACATCTCGAAAGTACATTGACAAGTGTGAACCTTCTTTTAACAGAGTTGGTCAACGTCGCTCTAGTTCGTTTTTGTCCAACAGACCATTTTTGGCGAAATCGAGTTAAGTATGCAGTTGTTCTCATAAAGCATGTATTTATAAGATCCAATTGAAAAAAAAATTTAAAAATATTTTTAATGTGTTTTCAAAACGCAGTTTGTCTTAAGTCCACCAAAATAAAACAATATTCCGAGCGTGTCTATCCAACATCCACACGTTGGCATTCATTTTTAAACCGGCCTTTATGTTACATTTCATTTAAATGTATGTAACATCCCAGCCATATCTTAGCCTATGTATGAAATTCAAACTCTCCGTTACGGGCGTATTACTCTAATAGACCAAACTCTCCGTTACGGGCGTATTACTCTAATAGACCAAACTCTCCGTTACGGGCGTATTATTCTAATAGACCAAACTCTCCGTTACGGGCGTATTACTCTAATAGACCAAACTCTCCGTTACGGGCGTATTACTCTAACAGACCAAACTCTCCGTTACGGGCGTATTACCCTAATAGACCAAACAGCCAATGGCAGCACAGCGGGAAGACCACGTGATTGCTGTTTTACCATACATTCGTTCGTTGGCGCCAAAAAAGTAAATGTCTTCGCTTGTAATTTTGCTATTTACAAAGTTATTTTAGTGGTTTTCTGGAAAATTTCAACAAACACAGTGCCTAAATATGTACGCTGTAGAAAACAATAAAAAATTACATTTAAAATGCAACAGGTTAATAGTTTTTCATTATTTTATCAGAAAATTGTTTCAACTTATCGCCCGTTACAGCTCCATACAGGGTGGTCATAATAACATAGTTAATTTCTAATTTTTTGTACATAACGTTTTATAATACATGCAAAGTTCTATATTATTGTAAAATATCGTACTAACTAACTGACTTACCATTCCCCGCAAGGGTAGGCAGAGAGGACAGACAGCCAAAAAAACTCGGTCTTGGCACACACTCCTTGCCTCATTCACATTCATACATCGTCTCATACATACTCTTCTATTATTCTGACTCTTGACATGGCCTGACTCGAGTATCTGATTCACTTGATCGTGCCATGTCTTCCACGGGCGTCCCCGACTTCTGCTACCATTCGTATTTGCATCATATATCCTCCTTACATTTCTTTCTTCTCTCATTCGCTCTACGTACCCAAACCATGTAAGCGTCCCTTTCTTAATCTTACTCATTACGTTTAAATCAGCCTTGCATTCTTTGTACTGCACTTTCGTACTAAAAAGTGAAATAACAAAACGTCGTTGCTGTTTTAATCGCGCAGTCAATTAATTAATTGAAATAAATCACAAACAGTGAGGCATGTTACTGAGAGAAGGACGAAATTAAACAAACAGTGAGGCATGTTACTGAGAGTAGGACGAAGGAACTGGACTGAGGAACTTTCTGATGGGACAAAGGAACTGTCCGATAGGACTGAGGAACTTTCCGACGACACCCCTGGCTCTCACAAGGACTTTTTTGGTTAAGCGACTACATTTATTATAAAATAATCTTTACCTCCAATGTCCCTGCATAGTGGTTAGGCTGCAGGATGCCTACTATATTTACAAAAACACAACAGTATTGAAATATGTTCAGGTATAGTTAAAACAAAAAAACTTTAAAATAATAATTAACGAAACAGCTTCTTGTAGAGAAAACAAAAAATAATTAAAATGAAAAAGAAAACACATTACATACATTCATGACATTGTAGGAATCTACATTTGAACATATATTAATTTTACCAGAGAGATTAAATATTACACCCTTTCACTGACAGTTCATCAAGACTTCCAAAAGGAATGCATTGCTGATAATGAAAAATATAAGTAAAGGGGAGCTTGAATAGTTGGTCTCATGCAGTGTCAGGGGAACGTATGACGCAAAAATGAACACTTATGTGGATCATGTTAAAAGTTGTAATAATGAAAGAGTATCTGAGATGATTTTCGAATATGGATGGAGCAATTATTGGCGGCCAAAACACAGTTGCTTGGCGATTCATCCACTCTGCCTACTCCTGAGGAGCAACGGCGTGATGATTCATTTATCATCATTAATATAGTTAGGGAATCTTAGTCACCGTATTATAAACAATTTAATGGTCCATAATCATGTAGGTACATAAAAGAACGGTAAAGGTATATTATAAGCAAGTATTTTAATTTAATTTAATTAAAATAAAAGGATATAGCAGCAGACAAAGCTGTTGTTTATTTTAATGATACAATAAATGATTCTTTATGAGAGATTGTACTTGTGATGTTTAAAACAAGATAGAGATAAACGTAATAGAATGAAATGAGAGGTTTTCCTCATTTTGTACATTAAGTACCTAACATTTCTCATGGGTTCGTTTGTTTCTTACCTGTTCCTTTTTTTGGTCAAGAATTATGATTTAGAAAAATAAGTATTTATCGCAGAGCTAATAGAATGTCGATAAAAACGTTTTTTTCGTACATTTAATGTTTATATTTTTCATTTTGTTTATTTACCTACATCTATTTCCAATCTCTTCATTCACCCACTTTTGTAACCCATGCCCAACTGAATGGTAATACACAATGGTTCGCCGATATCTCAAACACTGGAACACTTGTAACGGAGCTAAATGTGGTTAGAAGGTTTTATGACCTCTACTCTTTACAAGGTAGTCTTTATTGTGTAATAAATATAAATCCTACTCTATGTGTTCCAATGTAAAATCATTTTTAAAAAGGACTCGTCGTCTATTTTTGTGTGGCGCCGTTTAGGTGTAAAATCACCTTGGCGTTTTACAATAATAATGAATACACAGGCTTAAGTTAGATCTAGTTAACGATTGATGACCTACTTAATACACTGATTGCATTCACTGGCACTGGGCTGCTGCTCTTCAATCAACAATAACAAATGCAATGAATCGCCCGATTAATGCAATGCCGCCAGATATACTATTTTTTGGACGTCTGAAAATGTAAGTTTTCTATTATGATTTTACGAATTTATTATTGGATAAATCTTACTCTTACCATTTGATTCCCAATCAAGAAATTAATCAAAATATTACAAAAATTTTTTTTTTAGAGTCACATCTGAATTTTTTTGGTCTCACCTCCAAAATATAACCTATAAGTTAATATTTTTGAACGCAAATCATGTGAGTATCATCATTTAATGACCGAATTATTTTAAGTGTATTTAATAATCATATTTTTTTGAATTGCTTTCCGATCTTCCTGTAATACTAAACACGTTGGATAAAGCAGAAGTCACGCAAGAGTGTGCGCTTTTGTCTCCTTTGTCCAATATCCACAAAAACTATACATTCTTAGTAAATACACTTAAAATAACATTCACTAGAAAACAGAAGAAAAATAAATGACCTAACTTTTTTATTTAAGATTATTCACTCCAAACTAGACTGTTGTAAGCTCCTGCAACTAATAAATTTCTTTAGTACCAGCTATCATATACATGCACCTATTTCTTGCTTTAACACACTTGGAAACAAATTCACCTCAAATATCGACATATTTAATATCAGTTTGCCTGTGTTCAAGAGATACCTGAATGACATTTTTAAGTAGCATATTTAAAGAGCGATTGTGTATATTTATTGCTTTCTTGTTAATATGTTGTGAACTTTAAAAAAATTATATTTTTGTGTTGATGTTTTAAAAATAAAAACCTTCTGTTGTCACTGTATTATGCAGTAAATTATATAAAATATTTAACATGTAAAAGCCCATCAGGACGTTTAAATTAATAAATAAATAAATAAAATAAATAAATAAATAGGTATCCAACTTTAACACACAAGATTTCGTCACTTTGGATGTAGGAACATCCAAATTAATAATTTGTGTTCTGCGTAATTTTAAACATTTGTAACGAATGTTACTTAAAAATAATAATTGCTATCACTTTAATTATTTTATTAGGTTTACAAGGGAGCTAATTTCATTTTATACGCGTTTTTCGTAAAAAAGAACTTTGAGGGCTATTTCTCCCGATATAAGTTTTGGTCTGTTGGATAAAAACGAACTATAGCGACGTTAAGATTTTAATAAGACTAATGCATCAAATAAAATTGAAATGTCTAAACACGCCATTGATTAGTTGAAAGTGGATAGTGAACATTCAAGCCCTCAACGTGTGACGGGATATTTATCTGTGAACTTTGTTTTAAACTGATGTTTTGTTAAGTGTTCGAATGTCCAATTTCCAGGTATTGAATGAATAAAAAAAATTCTTGGAGATTAGCACTCAAAAAATGTTGAAAATAAGTTAAGTTACATTGATGCGTAATAGCCTAATGGCTGACATTGGCATTCATAACTCAGTTTTGCTAAAAATGTCGACTTGCACATTATATTATGCATAAATAAACCACCCCACCGTATGTACAAAAACTTGTACAACGCGCGTTGTCTGTGGATGCTTGTGTTTTAGGTCAGAGATGTTTGTACCTAAAGTGGATTGTCTCTACGGTTCCAGTTATCCATAAATATTCCAAAAGGATCCCGTTACAAGAATAACCGTTTTCTCGAACAACAAATATCAAACGCTTGAATCACACGTTGACGCTGGTGTAGTAGGAAATCATGCCAGCCATTATTCCTATGCAATTGCGAAACTTTCAAAATAATAGTACCTCAAATGTTTCAACGTTCCTTTATTTATTTTATTTTATTTATTTTTATTTTTTTTATTTTTTTTTTTATTTTTTTTTTTTTTTTTTTTTTTTTATAGTGAATACCTCACAAGAGTTCCAAATGCTCCCGTCTGGAGCCAGTGAGACTATGGCATCCCCAATTGGGGGATGTTGTGAGGCTGAAGGTAAGTGGGGAAGGGAAAGAGGAAGGTGGGGAAGTACCTGGCTATTCAGATCTAGTCACTAAACACGGCTAAAGCCATTTGGAGCAACGTTTCAATTCTGAATGGTGGTCTTACACCAGGGCGATACTGGTAGTATCTTCCACTCTGGAACGTGCCGCAAATATACTATATATTATTTAATTAATTAATTGTGAAATAACACAAATTAATCAAATAAAATTTATTTGCGCACGCCGGGTTCGAACCCGCGACCTTCGGAATGGTAGTCCAATGCGTTACCACTGGACTATGCCGGCCGTCAAAGCTCTTCAAGAACTTATCGACATATTATAGGTTACCATGTGAAGAACATATAAGTAAAAAGTGAATTGTGTCACAAAAATTAATAAAAAAAACAAAAAAACAAATATTGTTTAATGTTTTTGTTTTTAATTCGTAGAAATCAATTTATTAATTATTCCGCTTTCTAGGCTATTTTAAAACTGCTGTAACAATAACAAGAACAGCTGTAAAAATAACAAAAACAAAAAAATTCTCGCAGGACTTCATAATTATATTATTAAATTTGATTTTAATAAAATTTAAAAAAAAATAATTAAAAAAAATTGTCGTTTTGCTATAAATATTCTGTTTTATGAGACTATGCGATATCTTTTGAATCTGTAATAAACGTAAGTATTGCTTTATTTTAGGATAAAGCTATTTAATTAGCAATATAGATATAGATGACTTCAAAACTTGAAGTAACCTCAAATTTCATAATTTTAATTCAGAAAATCGTACGAAAATTGTTGTTTCTGACGCTAGCCGCAAATCTGAAAAAAGGTCAACACTTATTTCTCATCTTATTCTGTAAAAAGTATGTGCAGATATATACGTTTATAGGAAAACAATATAAAAAAAGTGGGTGTGTCAAGCCTACGCAAGACAGAAGTGAAACTTCTAGTATTCCTCTCTCTCTATTTTCATTTCATCATCTCTATTTTCTCTCTTAGGTTAGTTTGAAAATTAGAGGTTAAATAATTCAACGACGAAGCATGGATTTGCTTTTTCTAATATTTTCTTATAGATGAATGACGTTCGATTAATGTATAGTTCCAAAAATTTTCAATTTATTCACAAGTATACAATATTACATAAATAACAATATTACAATTAAAAATTACAAAGAAATTACAATGACAATTTACCAATCATGTGCCATTTTCATTGTCAATTTCATGAATATCATTTCCTAATGTCGTGATAATTGGGTTATGGTAACTAAAGTGCGAGATATATACATGAGCACTTAAATCCTTAATGAATCGTGCAAAAACTGCATCGATTGTTGTCCCGTGTCGGGAGAGAACGTTCGTGAGCGGCTCCCCCACCTCAACAAGCGCATATGGTGAGAGAGGGACAGTGAACGGTGAGCGGTGGTGGGGGTACCCGCATTTTCGTGTCGATCCTGACTCGGTTTTACTCCGTCCCCGAAAATTCATTACGCGCCTAAAGAAGTTTCACTTCAAAAAAGGTTGTATCTACAAACAACCAAGTTTTTTTTCCCAATTACTTTTCATTTATATTTCTCACTTCATTTTTAATAATTTCTTGTCACTCCAACCACCATATTTATCATTCTTTGAATCCTTAAAACCTAACCTTAAAAGCCCAGGATAAAGCATTAGTTCGATTGTGTATGAATGGCATTGAACCCAAATCTAGGGTGAGAGGAAAATGCCTGACAGCCATCTTGTATGACTACTTTTGAACTGAGTTGTATGCAAGGTGGTGGATAATGAACTTTTATTATTATGTTTTGGTGTATTTCCTTTCCTCATCTGTGGTGTGTATTTACTACACATTGCTTCTAATAACTTCAATAACTCTATAAATATAATAAATTCTGGGTTCAGATTTTAGGTATTCTTCCGTTATACATTTATGCACTGAATTAAAAAAAAATATATATTACATAGTTTTCAAATTCAATTAAAAATCAGAGTTTTTTGTTAAAAATCGGGAACAAATACACCAATCTAGTCAACCGTGTGATACTAAATACGCGAAGAGTGTGCGAGGAAATTACACGCTATTGATGTCCCGCTTTAATTCGCTATGCGGGAACATGAGACATCCACACTTCTGCAGTTGTAGTTTTTGATTTAGACCATCGATACCTACGAACGCACAGCTGTGTTTGTGCCAGCCGCCAGCCGCGCCGGCGCCGCTAGCCAGTTGCAAGGGGGTTTAACTCCGCTTCAAAACGTCAACACAAACTGTAGCCATTTTGAAAATCTATGTTTGTGACGTAGGCGATGCTTTTTTTTTTGTTTCTCGCTCACTTTACCATAAGACTCGTGCGCCAGAAAGAGAGGGTTCGCAAACGGTGTAATGCGTGTTCTCGCCGCTGGGTGGCCGACTCGTGCTTCCCCTTCCCGCCATTTCACTTCCTCTAAAAAGCAAAGTTTGACGGACGCCATTGTTTGTCATCATAACATTGTCAAAATTTTTTAAATATCTGGTTGTGTGAAACAGTTGATTTATGTGTGAAAATGCCTACCGAAAAAGTCCTTAAAACGTGTTGTGTGAAAGGATGTACGGACAGAGACTATTCGACACAAGTTTCCAACCATAACCTCTGAGAGTCCATTTCGAGAATGGTGTTCAGCACGTATCATGACTACATCCTAAAAGGTATTCTATACTGCATCTGCCTATAATAATAATAATATGTTTTGTTAATTCGGTTAATGTAATAATTATATTTATTTCAGAGCGTAACATTTCAACCAGCAGCGTACCCGTTGCTGCACAGGGGATGCTAGTAGAAAATGAAGGTACATATCGGTTTTATATTTCTTAAAAGGGAATAGTTTTGTTCGTCTAATATGTCAATCTTTACTTCAATTTCTCAAGAACTATGATATATTGTTTCCAGAAATAAGTGCAGGACCCAGTCATGTCTTATTTGCAACCAGCAGTGATGCTCTTGCTGCACAGGGGATGGCAGTAGAACATGGAGGTACATATCTGTTTTAAATTACTTAAAAGGGAATAGTATTGTTAGTTTTGTTCCTCTAATATGTCAATCATTACTTCAATTTCTTCAAGAACTATGATATATTTTTTTCCAGAAATAAGTGCAGGACCCAGTCATGTCTTCTCTGCAACCAGCAGCGTTGCTCTTGCTGCACAGGGGATGGCAGAACATGTAAAATATCTTCCATAGGTGACCCATATGATCCCATAAATTCATCAATCCTAGCAAGCGAGTACCGTCCCACAGAGAGGTTTTGCTTAAATTATCCCACTAAGAAATTTGCTATCAACGCTCTTGAAATTCATTATGTCGTCGAGTATGTACTAAATTATAATTGCGAAAATTTATATCTTGTGCCCGTTATTGAAGAAACCATTGCCAAATATATATGTTTTGATTGGCTTAATTGTAACGAACATAAATTTTTTTTTATTCAATTCATTATCAAAATTACTGTACCATTTATAATCAATGCATGGTGTACCGATGTCAATAGAAAATTAATTGGCAAGGATACACTACCATACAATGGACCTGACTCCATGAGGAAAAATGGCAGTACTGCGACATTTAAAATATGCTAAATATATGAAGAAATGGTTGTCATAACTAATTGTTTTTAACTTTAACTAAGTTAAAACCAATAAGGACCACAATTTGTTCCTATAAGCGTCTTTTAAATATCGTAGTACTGCCATGCTCCTCATTAAATCAGGTCCATTGTATGGTTGTGGTGTATCCTTGCCAATTCATTTTCTATTGACATCTCTATATGAGTAGTAGAATAATAACGAAAAAATAAATATACAAGTCAAATATTGTTATCGTTTGTAATGTTAAGCCAAATATTCTCTGATGCGGAGTTTACATTATTCAGTTTGGCTGTATTAGTCTGCAGCCCATTTTCAGTCACCGACTAGTGTTAATAAAAAAATAGTCGAATTAGTTTATTTTCTATGTCTAGTTTATATATAGTTCTACTTTTTTTATTACATACTTGACATCATAATGAATATTCTCTCAACACCTTCTTTAAATTTTACTCTTGTATTTGGTGTTTTTATTTGTTATTATTATACCCTATTTATTTATCAGGTGCCAATATGTATTGTTAAAACAATAACCTATTGTTAAATTTACTTTTCTGTTTACACTGTTACATTCTTTATGTTGTGTACTATTCCTAAGTTAAAAATATCTAAAAGGCATGTAAAGTTTTTAAAACTAAAAAGTATTATATACTTACTATTTATATATGAAAGGTATAAATATTTAAGTAAAAAGATAAGTAAGAGGGAAACAAAAATAATAATAATGTAATTAGACGCTAAAACAGTAGGTTGAATCGTTGACTGCCTTATTGACAATATTTTTTTCAATAGCCGTTAAATGTTGAAAGAAAATAACTATCATTTCCAACAGCTAGTTTTATATTGATACAGTAATTTCACCCTCTAAATGTGTTTTGTGCTTATATTATTGTATTTCATGTTTATATTTAAAAAATAAAATTATTGTACATGTAATTATGAGTTTGTTTTTCAGCTTCCTTCTGATAAAACGCTGTCCTGAGAAAATGAGCTGTAAAGGAAGATACTTTTAAGGTCATTTCTTTTAGGACAGGGCTTTGGGAGATGGGACCTTGTGGTCTTGGGTGACATTTTACTTATGTTTTAGGCTCATGAATTGGGTTTTCGTTAGGTTCCGAATCAGAATTATATTGTCTATGGTTGCACATTTTTTTTAAATTTCCACCATCCTTTGTCGATGGTGTGATGTGACGTCGGCGATGCGTGGTGTATACAAATTTGCCAGATCTATGGTTAAAACTTGACTAAACCAAAGGTATGGAAAGAGGGCGGAGTTATCAATCTACAGATAGTTGATTTATTCTGAGACTACTGTGGACGTCAGTTGTCAGACCAGTCAGACTAATGTGTCACATAGTCCCCTTAGCTTCCTTCTCGTATGTAATTATTGCTCCGTCTTTCTAAAGTAATATTATACGAACTACACACAAATTGATATTGAACTGCTTCTCTTTTTTTATGACGTTTCTTCAACGTCTTGGAATTGACCTTTGTCCTTCGTATTTTATGTAAGTAGGTTCTATTATATTAACTAAGCAACACTTAAACTCGTAAATTTGTGCTTGTTAATTGTAAGAATATATCGCTCAACAACTGATTGATCAGTTTAATGCCTTCGCGATATAACACGAGAGACCCACGTGAGTACATGAGTTTGATCGTTGTTCATTTCGGCCGCTGTCAAACATTAAAATCAAGCCTTAATTAATTTCATCTTACCTTAACCCTGACACATCAAATCATTTTTTTCCTTACCTCAAAAACGGCAAATCTTTTTTGTTGGACCATTAGTTTTTAGTAAACCCTGAATTGATGAGCATTGCTTACGAAACATGTTGGTTTTATTAATAATAAAAGTGTTGATTATTTTTAATAATATTAACGGTTCAAAGAGAAAGGTTTTGTTACAGATTTTACTTGTTTTTAGCTGAGAATAATTACCATCACACGACAGTACGCTATCACAGCAGTGCCATGAATCCCAACCCAAAGAGTGTATCTATTCAAACTGAACCATGGTCACGGGAAGAAGGCTCAGGTGAAATGGCCTATAAAGATGTTGAAATCCACCTCCCGGATGTGAAGAAGGAATGTTTGCAGTATGCCGAGAGTGTTCAGCCAACTAGTAAGTTGCATTGCATATCAATGAAGTTTTTAATTCACATAATTAGAACAGCTGCTTGTTCTTTACTTTCCCTCTTGGCGTCCATTATTTTAATAATAACACAACAATAATAACACAACATTTATATAGCGCAGGTTTGTGTTATTTCACGTGAGCTGCCCTTTTGATTTAACCTTCAAAATATTGCTTTACTCGCAAATGATATTGAGAACCTACTTAAATAATTAAAATAATTTTTCATGAATTTATTTTATTTTCCATTTTCAAAATTTGAATTACAATGTCCCGTGATTTTTCACAATATTTTACGTCTAAGCTTGTTTAATGTGACCATTGATATAAGTTTGAAAAATAATAACATTTCAACAACGTTACGACGTATCCATATTTCAGATGCATATCCATGCATGTCGATTTCGACATAAACCTATCCGATTATTTTCATATGATTGGAATTTGTATTGTATTTGGTAAGGTAAATATCTTTCAGCAGATCTTGATTAAACTATATGAAACAATCTAACAATAAATCCAAATAATCATACACATAGCTCTCATGTCTTTATATATATTAACATTAGTTGTTGTTATATTTCAGGTAGCATTAATATGGAGACTGTACCTATTAAAAAAAAACCACGACCCCGAGATGAAGATGGAGGGGGAATCCCTTATACGGAAATAGACATAGACCTGCCAGATGTTAAAAAGGAATGCTTAGAGCACTCTGAAAGTATTACCGAGACTGCAGGTAAAATTATTTTTCTAAATCTGAATTGGTTTTAATAATCTTATCGTTTCACTATAGATACCTACTTATTGAGCTTTATCTACCATCTTTTTCAGACATGATAACGGACCTGAAGATGAATCCAGGAGAAAAACCTCATTCATGTTCCTATTGTAACTACTCCTGCTCACACAAATCAAATTTAACAGTGCACTTACGCACCCATACTGGAGAAAAACCGTATTCGTGTTCCCTTTGTAACTACTCGTACTCACGCAAGTCACATTTAATAGTGCACTTACGCACCCATTCTGGAGAAAAACCTTATTCATGTTCCCATTGTAACTACACCTGTTCACACAAGACAAGTTTAACGGTACATTTAAGCACCCCTACTGGAGAAAAACCTCATTCATGTCCCCAATGTAACTACTCCTGCTCAGAAAAATCATCTTTAACGGTGCACTTACGCACCCATAGTGGACTAAAACCTAATTCATGTCCCTATTGTGACTTATCATTCTCTCTCAATGCTAGGTTAACAAAGCACTTACGTACTCATACTGGAGAAAAACCATATTCATGTTCCCACTGTAAATACTCCTGCTCACGCAAGTCAAATTTAACAGTGCACTTACGTACTCATACTGGAGAAAAACCATATTCATGTTCCCACTGTAAATACTCCTGCTCACGCAAGTCAAATTTAACAGTGCACTTACGCACCCATACTGGAGAAAAACCGTATTCGTGTTCCCTTTGTAACCACTCGTACTCACGCAAGTCACATTTAATAGTGCACTTACGCACCCATTCTGGAGAAAAACCTTATTCATGTTCCCATTGTAACTACACCTGTTCACACAAGACAAGTTTAACGGTACATTTAAGCACCCATACTGGAGAAAAACCTTATTCATGTTCCCATTGTAATTTCTCCTGCCTACGCAATGCAGATTTAACGGTACACTTACGCACACATACTGGAGAAAAACCTTATTCATGTTCCCATTGTAATTTCTCCTGCTCACGCAAGGCAAATTTATCGGTACACTTACGCACCCATATTGGAGAAAAACCTTATTCATGTCCTTATTGTAACTATTCTCGCTTACAAAAATCGAATTTAACAGTTCACTTACGCACCCATTCTGGAGAAAAACCTTATTCATGTTCCCATTGTGACTACACCTGTTCACACAAGACAAGTTTAACGGTACACTTACGCACCCATACTGGAGAAAAACCTTATTCATGTTCCCTTTGTAACTACACCTGTTCCCACAAGACAAGTTTAACGGTACACTTACGCACCCATACTGGAGATAAACCATATTCATGTTCTCTTTGTAATTTCTCCTGCCTACGCAATGCAGATTTAACGGTACACTTACGCAGACATACTGGAGAAAAACCTTATTCATGTTCCAATTGTAACTACTCCTGCTCAAAAAAGTCACGATTAACGTTACACTTACGCACCCATACTGGAGAATAACCTTATTCATGTTCACACTTTAATTTCTCCTGCTCTCTCAAGTCATATTTACCGAAACACTTACGCACACATACCGCAGAAAAACCTGATTCATATTCCCATTGTAACTACTCCTGCTCACGCAAGTCAGATTTAACGTTACGCTTATGCAGTCATACTGGAATAAAACGGTATTCGTCTTCCTACTTACGTTCTTCACGATCTCGAAAAGGAAACAAGAAAAAAGTCACATTCTTACCCATACTTGACATAAATACCTTATTCATGTTCCAACTGTTACTATTCCTGCTAACTAAAGTAAGCCTTAATATTGTGTGTGTACCTATAAACGGTGCATTCTTAAAACTAGTACAAGGAATAAATCTTGTTCATGTACTGGCTGCAGTTATTCAAGTTTAGTGCGTTCGACACTCGTTATGCAGGACCCGGGTTTGAATCCCATTTTTTTATAACTTTTAATTTTTTTTATCACATGCTTCTTATAAATATGTCAATATTAGGAATCTAGTTAAACGTTCATTTGTTAACAACACGCCTTTAAATATATATTTTTTTAAATATAATGTACAGCATTCTGAATAATATTAATATCTCACAAAAGCGGCGCTATACAAATTGTCCAATAAAAAATGAAAAGAGAGAGAGAAGAATACTAAAAGTTTCACTTACGTCGTGCGTAGGCTTGCCACACACTGTATTTTATTTTAATATTTTTAAGTTTGCATTAAAAATTTTCAGTTTATTTTAAAGTGTATTATTATAGAAAAATGTGACAACACAACTAAGACCGTGTATTTTTTACAAGAATATCATTTTGAAATTATTCAGAATAACCCTATTCATAAGTGTCAAAAGCTGATGAAAAAAGCAGTGAAAATTTGTTTTAGTGACTTATTTGAAAATTAACATAAAAAATTGAAGTAACCCACAGGTACCTAAATTTTATGGTTTATTAAAATTTATAAACCGAATAAACTTATTAGGCAACTAGTTCTATCGAGACTGCAGATAAAATGGATTTTTGTTTGTCTGAATCGGTTTTAATAAACTAATCATTTCATTACAGATACCGACTTATTGAGCTTTATTCGCCATTTTTTCCAGATGAAATTTGTGTTTCCTGAAGACACATCCCGGGAAAAAAGCAATTTTAAACAAGTATGGCGAATTTTCAAAAATTATAATCATAGAGTATTTCTTAATTTCTGAATGAATTTTAATTTATGTTATTTTTTTTAAACCTTAGAGATTATCACAACATTGTAAATGTGCATTTTTAATATTTAAGATTTATTTGTATTACTTTTGTGTTATCTTTATTCTACCTTACTATTTAAAAAATACCCTCTGACGTCCAATGTTACGCCAAATAAAAAAAAAACCAAAGACCAACAAAATTTCAAACAATTTTCTAAGCAATACATATTTTGAATATGTGGAATCAATAATGCTGGTGTGAAAGGGTTAAGAATGCGTTATAATTTGTCAATAACTTATGGAATTTGGAAATCCCTAACCACGCTAAGTTTGTGTCCTAAGATGTAATTAATTTATTTCCTAGTAATCCAATAGATAAAGTAAATCAATTTTTAATAATTTCTTCATTTTTGCCGAAAGTGCTGATGTCTAATCTGACCTTATTTTTTGATGTAATTTTTAAACAGAACCAAACGCAATTGAGAAAAACTGGAATTTAAATGCATCTTTACCATTTCCCCGAAAATAAATAGTCATTTTTTGAGGAAAATAAGTATTGAGTTAGCGCAACACGGCATAACACCCCAAAAACAAACAACAAAAATGCTTTTGGTCGTGAGAATCTAAAAACTTACCTCAAAATAAGTATTATATAATAAAGTTTAACCAAGTTTTATTAAGCATGCAGCGGAATTCGACACCTTTATACTCGTCAAAAACTTTATTACTTTATGTATGACGAAAGCTTTCTAGATATTTACAAAAGCACAAGTCTGATGGAAGCCTTCGAGGTATTTACAAAAGCCCAAAAGTTAATGTCTGATGGAAGCCTTCGAGGTATTTTCAAAAGCACAAGTCTGATGGAAGCCTTCGAGGTATTTACAAAAGCCCAAAAGTTAATGTCTGATGGAAGCCTTCGAGGTATTTACAAAAGCACAAGTCTGATGGAAGCCTTCGAGGTATTTACAAAAGCCCAAAAGTTAATTTCTGATGGAAGCCTGCGAGGTATTTACAAATGCACAATTAGTTAAACAAACATTAATTTAAAAAACTATATTCTAAATACCATTCAGATATCTGACACTGGAAGTTTCATTTTTAAGTCTCCACTCTTTATTAATTTCATCAGTTTTTTTAAAATCTAAAACCGCTTAAGAGCCCCAACTGCTGCCAACCGTCTGGAGCCAGTGAGACTATGGCATCCCACGAGGAAGGTGGAGAAGTACCTGACTATTCAGATCTAGTCACCAAACACGCCCAAAGCCATTTCAAGAAACGTTTCAATACTGAATGGTTGTCTTACACCACAGGAAAATCGATCCATATCTAGTGGATATGTCAAAAAAAACTATGTCACAATGTTCAGTAAATTTTTTTTCATTTTAAATATATTTATAAAATAATTAATCAATTTACGGAGTATAATCAATAATTTTAACAAATATAATTCATACAATTAGTTATCACTGCTTTTACTGCAATATATATTATGAACTACACAATAACAGTGTTAATTTCGCTTTATAAGATCATTGCTTTGAAGATCGTAGCTTTGAAGATCTTCTTAGTTTTTAAATATGTAACTATAAGATAGCGATATTGAAACTAGTAAATCAGGAGTTTATGAAATCAATTGTTAGGAATGCAATTCCCTGTGTGTACAAGTATCAAAAGCTTTGATATAAGAGTTAAAGAACATCTCGAAGAGGTCTATATAAAAATAGTGATTATTTATTGAAAAATGTTCATACTTTCCGGGTAAATGTAGGGTTAAAAGTATTTCATGCGGGTTGTAAGACATCGCAGAGTAATAATTTTTTAACTTGAGAAAAAGAAAAAAAGTTGAGATCGGTGGAGATGAAACTAATGCAAAAACTCTCTACGAAATATTTTCCCACTTAATCGGTCTTCCCTTTTAATGACATTGTTATTCCTAAAAATCTCTCCCTCTCTAATTTTTTAACTTTTTTAATCCTGACGTGGACGCTATTTGCGAAACATGTAGATTGTTTCTATAAAAATAAAGTAATGTTCACATAGTTATTTGTCATCTAATAAAAAAATCTTATTTATGTTTTTATCAACGTCACATTCTGGTCCATATTTAAAAATCCTTTTTCTTGTTCCGAGATCAGTCATTCATGTTAATAAAAGTGAAATTTGAAATTATAATTATCAAATTTAATAGTACTTTGGGAGTTTCAATATCTTAATATTTATACAAAAATTGTGTCGAATTGTAAGTTTCCTTTTCGAATAAAAATAACTTTTTTGTACCTACTCACTTTCGTTGACTGTAAACTAAACAATTTGCTTGATAAATTACATAATATTTACCTGTGCAAGGTTTGTAACGTTATGTCTTTCCAATCCGCGCCTCTTACTACAACTCATTACCTGCATGGTGGGAATATCTGCATTCAACAGACCACAGGCCGGCTCAGAGGAAAGAGGAACCTTTTTCATGTTACGACTGCAACTATTTATATTCACGAATAGTCAAAGTCAAAGTAAAGAATCTCAGTCAAAGTGAAGAAACAACTACGTAGTGCCATTGACTCTAAATCTTTTTAACGAATTAACCTCCATTGCAACTGTCCCCATCTGCCACTCTCAATTCGTTTGTTCAAGGCCGGCAATTCTCAGTACTTCCCGACATCCCGGCAGTAGGTAAACAGTAAAAAGCTCGTTCACACAAGTACAATAATTTGATTCATGAAACCTAGCGACGTATTTTATTATCAAAACGACTACGTTGTATATTTGGCTATCGAAAGAAACCCGAACAAGCTAGAAGTAATTTAAAATAAAGTAACGAAATGCATTATAATGCAAATGTAAAGAGAAATTTGTTTTTACAAAAGTTTACGTAATTCGTGGGCTAGTAGTCAAACAGCATTTTCTAGAACAACGAAAACATACCAATAATTCGAGGACTTCAATTCGAGGAAGTCAAACGTTGTCAACACAAAGGCACTATTGGAAAGAAAATTTTTAATATAAAAATAACTAATAAATTGTATCTATTAACTGCCACCTGTATATTGTAAGTTCTTCTAGTCCTACAATGAGTTTTGTAACTCATCATAGCAAGAAATGTATAATGACGAGTGCATCAATTGTATAATGACGAGTAAAAGATTAGGACTGAAACTAAATTGTAGTCACTCAGCCATGAGTAAGGAATGCCCAATTTATAAAAGAAAACTAGAAGCAAAAATGAGAACAATTTCTTTTTTATAAACAAAAGTTACGAGAAATATGAAATTATATACTTGAACATACAAAGCATCATAGCACATTACGAAGAGGTCAAAATACTTTTAGAAGAGAAGAAACCTTTTATGCTTATAATGAGTGAAACACATGTGACTGAAGATATCCAAGATAGTGAAATTATATTTGATCATTATAATACCATCCGTTGTGACTCGCATAGCAGACATACAGGAGGAGTGATGATTCTCTTAAGTAATAAAGTTCCATATGAAGTGATATCAAATCACCAATATGAAAAAAAATGTTGGATTTTAGCCATCAGCATTAAATCAAGAATCAAGAAAGGTGTATATACTTTTATTTATAGATCACCAAACACAAGTAAATGCGACTTCTTAACATATTTTCAAAGATGGAGCATGGAAAATTTGCAAGATGAAAATATTAATATCATAGTTGGAGATTTAAATATAAATGTTAAAGCAAATGCAGACATATACACAAATAAACTGAAATCTATTATTCAAACTGCAGGTATGAAACAATTAGTTAAAGATTTCACACGAATTACTAATACCTCTAAAACATTGATTGATCTGGTTATCTCAAATAAATTTAACCTATGTGTTAATGTATTAGATAAACCTAAAATTACCGACCATAATATGATTAAAAATTCTATTAAATGACAGAGAAAACTACAACTCCATTAAAGAAACACAAGTAATAACATTTAAAAATTACAAAAGATACAATAAAGAACTCTTCATTCAGACCTTAGAGACTATTGATTGGAATGAAATAAATCAAATGGAATATAACAAAAAAGCTGACGAGATGATATTAAACATTAAAAAATCTATTGATGAAGTAGTTCCAGAACAGAAGATACGTAAAGGAAACAATAATAAATGGTTCACAAAAGAACTACGCACAATGCAGCACGATAGAGATACATTTTAAAAGAGAGCACTCCTTACTAATAGTACTATGGATTGGAATAACTACAAAAAAATGAGAAATAAATACTCTAAAGACATAAAAAGAACGCATAATGAGTATATAAAAAATAAAATAAACTCGGAAGAAGGGGATCCCAAAAAAATTTGGAAAAGCATTAAAGAATTAGTACATGGCGATAACAAAAACGACATAAAAATAGTAAACTTCCCAAAAAATATAAACGAAGAAAACATGGCTAATAGCTTTAATAAATATTTTATAGAAAGCATCACTCAAATTAACAAATTAATACCCAAAATTGTTTTCAACCCCACAAATGATAATAACAACTCAAACAAATAATTATTGGTCTTCAGAAAAATAACTGCAGAATATTTATTTAACATTTTAAACAAAATTAAATCAAAAAATAGTTCAGATGGATTAACTATTAGTCTGATAAAAGATGCTTTTCCAGTAATTAGATCTACTCTATTAAATATTATTAATCAGACAATTGAAGAGGGAAAATTTCCACAGTCATGGAAACTATCTACCATTATACCGGTCCAGAAGGTTAAAAATACCAGAAAATGTGAAGAATTTCAACCAATAAACACCTTACCGAAATATGAACAGATACTTGAAGTGATAATAAAAGAACAAATATTGCAATACTTAGATGAACACAATATTTTATACCAAGAACAATCGGGATTCAGATGTAATAATTCTTGTGAAACAGCGTTAAATGTAATCGTTGAAGAATGGAAAGAAGGAATGAATAGTAATAAATTTATCTTAGCAATATTCTTGGATTTTCAAAGGGCATTCGAAACCATAGATCGAAAAATATTGATAAGAAAGCTTAAAGAAATTGGTTTCTCAACTCTAGCCATTAAATTAATAAAAGAGTATTTGAAAGACCAAATACAGGTAACAAAAATTAATAATCAATTTTCAAAACCAATGGAAAATAAATTAGGAGTACCACAGGGATCAGTCCTTGGACCTCTATTGTTCATACTCTATATTAATGACATGGTGAAAATATTTTCAAAATGCAAAGTACGACTATTTGCCGATGATACACTTATATATATAATTGGAGAAAACTATGAAGAACTAATACAATTTTTAAATAATGAACTAGATAATGTATCAAGATGGCTAAAAATAAATAAGCTTAAATTAAATACAAAAAAAACAAAATGTATGGTAATTGGTTATTAGAAGACATCCAGTGAAAGCAAAATCAAAATTGATGGTGAAATTATTGAAAATGTTACCAATATAAAATACTTGGGAGTTATAATAGATTCCAAACTGAACTTTAACAAACATGCGGAATATACCCAAAAGAAAATTGGTAAAAAAATATCTTTTTTGGGAAGAATTCGCCAAAAACTGTCCGAAAAAACTGCAATCACCATTTATAACTCCATTATTGCTCCACATTTTAATTACTGCTCAACTATCCTTTTCCTGTGTAACGACCGAGAGCAAAATAAATTTCAAATTCTCCAAAATAGGGCAGTGAGAACAATACTCAGACGAAATAGGTATTCAAAAGTAAATAAAATGTTAAACGAACTAAATTGGCTAACGGTGAAACAGATGTTGACCTTGAACACGATGATATTTTTACACAAAATTGTAAACAACCTGCTACCCAAACATTTTTCGAATAAAATTGTATACAACAAGGACATACACAAACATAAAACTAGGACGTACAATCAAATTAGGCTACCTAAGAAGGACAAAGCGAATACCCAGAATAGTATATTATATAAAGGGATGAAATACTATAACGCGCTGCCGGAAAACCTTAAGTCTGCCCCAATTGAAAAGTTCAAGATGTTGTGTAGGAGCCACATCAAGCAAGAAAAAAATACATAGTATATTTGTATGTAATAATTAATTAGTCATTTGTAAACTTAAATGTACAAATTACTAAAATAAAAACAATAAATAAAAAAAATATAATCATTTAAAATATAATATAAGCATTTTGAGCTGCATTGGTCCGACGGCAGCCCTTTCTCACAGGAAACAGAAGACGCACAAGAGGAGATTTTGGGGACCAGACGGCAACTGCGATATGTATAACATTTGTATATATATATATATATAACAGACTTTTCTGTAGGCCTTTTTAAGGTATACAATTACGTAGTACATTATTTTGATATTCTCATAAGGTCTCGCCAGCGTTAGCAATGTAAGCGGCCAAAAATAATCTTTATATCGACTTTTCTCTGCTTTTTATCAATGTGTCAATGCATGTATTATTTAACTAAACCTTCCGGAAGAAATTCTTAAATGATGCTGAAAACCTTATTGAAATCAGTCGCATTGTTAAGAAGAACTAAGCGCACAAACAGACAGACGCAAATGTCACTTTATTTTTTACTATTTATAGATAATGGATTCCACCACGAATTGTCAGTAGGTATCCGAAATAGAAATATTAATTACATGTTCTTAACTTCTATTTCATAATGTCTTTTGTTGTTTTACAAGCTATATTTCTTTACAAGCTTTTATTATGTACACGATTTTTATTTCTTATATTATGGTTTATGTATTATGATTTAAATTATACCATATAAAAGTCAAAAGGCGTAACTATCGTTGATTGTCTAGTCAGGGCCAGCCCTGAGCCAAATGGCGCATGGCACAAGTAAAATTTTAGCGCTCCTTGTCAAAACCAGTAGATTCCTAGGCCCTAGGTAGTAGATAAGCGATCACTGTAATCAATAATATTTTGATGATTTGTGTGTATGCGTAGCGTGGTTTTCATGAAAGATAATCTTACGTTAGTTTAGGTATTATCGCCCTTTGAAATTCAGCGCCCGCACAGGGTCGGCCCTGCCTCTAATTCTTTTTTTATTACTTGACATAATAATGAATATCTTTCAACACGTTGAATATTTATTTTGTGTTTATATTCTTGTATTTTTGTGCAAGTTCAAATTAAATCCTATTAAGTTGTTGCAGTAAGACAGAAATCCTGGGTTCGATTCCTAGTTGAGACGTTACTTTTTATTTTTCTGTGTCTTGTTCTGTTTCATGTTTTGTTTAGATATATTAGTATTATCTTCTACTTCAATGATAAATCAATGCTCAATACATCGGTTGTACTGTCCCTGTTTTGTATTACTGTCCATTGTCTTTTTGAAAATAAAAAATATTTTGAGGTGTGCATAGCTGTGGGTTTCTTTTGATTTTCTTTTTCCTGCATTCCAATATTTTATTTAAAAATATATTTTTTTTGGGCTATTGAATGAACGATGTTCGCTGGGTGCAGTTATATTGTCTATGGTTACTCTTTTTTTAATGGCCTTGAGATATGAATGGTTTGCCTATGGTCTAGGAAATATTCATCATTCTGGACCGTACGACCGTCTTATCTGTGGTTAAGATGGAGACAGAATGGAGCAATACAGAAAGCCCGAAGAAATCGATCTAGAGAGTGGTTTATTTATGATCGTATCAATCTCACGGCGTTCACCCATTTCTTTTGACATATTCTTTACTTTTTCCGTTTATAAAGGTATAAATACGTTATTTGATGAAGTATAAAGTATTAAATTCAATTGCATTAGGTGCCGTTTAGTAATACAATATTCTCTTGGATTATATTTTTAGACGAATTTATAAAATTCGCTTTAATCGAGGTAGGCTGAACATACTATTCGATAATATCCTGGAAGTAATTGTATTTCAATTGGTTGTCCGCTAACTAACATTAATTAAACAAAGTATTTGGTGTTTTGTGTAAATATTACATTCAGTTAAATATTCCTAGAATGTGTTTAAAACGTATTTCAAATTTTGTATTAGAAAGTAGGTTGATATGAACAATTTGTTGCAATTATTTATGTTTTTACCTTGAAGTATTTATAAACCCGTGCTTTCGTATTATGTTTGTGTATTTTCAATAGAGTGCAATACCACTGAAAATATTTTAGGGACAAAAATGTATCGCTTTTTAAAAACAGTTCGTTTCGTTTGTTAGTCCTCTTTCGGCTGCCTGAAATGTTTCAGGAAAATGGATGTATTGATCTGTTGAAAAAGTATGGTTTTTGTAGTTTTTCAAATTTGTGGTTATTTTCCTACCAGCTGTGGGTTTTTCATGTTATTTTTTACACAAAAAACATCCAAGTGTAATATAACAACAAAACAAAATACTCTGCAATGAAAGCTATATAAATTAGGAATAATTCAATGTAAATTAAATCGAAGCAGAGCTATAATAGGGCAGTTTTTTTTATTAGATTTGTTGTTCTGCTTGCCGATAAAAATTCTACTGAGTCCTGTGTATACTTTGTGATTTTGCGACAAATATGTCCGCAACATCCTTATAATCACTAGGCAAATTCTGTGTACGGCGAACGGAAGTATATATTTGTGATTCTGTTATAGAATTATCAATACTATCTTGCAATGAGTTTGAAATATGAGATAATTAGGTCCAAATGGTCGAGTAGTTTCAATGACCCTTCCAGGGAAGACAAAGATCCTGGGTTCAATTCCCACTTTAGACCGTTATCTTTTTTTTCCGCGTCTTCTTCTGTTTCATGTTTTGCTTAGATTAATTTGTATGATTTTTTTCTTCAATTTTCTTTCATTCTAGGTTAGGTAAATATCTGTTGAAAATAATGGAAGTACCTCCCATCAAATGTGAACCAGTATCGGTGACTTGCGCTGAAGATGGAGGCGGTGAGCTGCGCACGGGGGTCATGTTATCTTTTCAGGACATAAAAACCGAATGCTTAGAGGAACCCAGTCCTGTTGGCCAATTCGCAGGTATTTTCGTTGTTTCCAAATTATTAAATAAAGTAACCCTCACGTCATTTGCCAACAAAGCTATGCTGTTTATTAGCGAGATCTCACTTTTTCTTTCAAATGAATGGACTATTTGTAAAACACATCGTGAGACTTTGTTTTATTTACTGTTCTTCAAAAGTACTATCCTGTTAAACAATTTTCCAACAGGAATTCAATTACAATGTAAATAGAAGTTTACATAATATTATCTCTAATTAGAGCATGTTTTCGGCGCATATTATATTTGAATCTAGTTGATAATTCGCAATTTTTAATATTACCTGGTTATAACATGTTGAATATTTTACACATTACAAATCAGGGTTAGCTGTCCGTATTTATAGTTATATTTTGTTATAAGCGTGCTTTAACTCCCTCAGGCCTCTGCCATATTCTGAGAGAAAGTCGGACTATTTCCACATTGCAGTAAATTCCAAATAAATGGAATATATTTTTTTTTAAATATTAACTTTTATTTAGAAAACTAAATTTCTGCTTTTTTAAGGTGATAAAAAATGATTTCAAATTTTACTATTCAAAATATAATTTTTGAATGCGAACATTACATAACCTTAAGTTTATTGTAATTAAAATAAATACTAGAAAATACTCAATTTATTAGACACATGTATTATAAACTTAATTATCACCTCACAAAAATAATTAATAAAGAATTCACTAAATTAAATTGCGTTTGGAACCTTTGGTTTCATAAACATGCACAATTCTGCTGTGGTCAACTTGTAGAATTGAATATAAAGCGTGGTGTTATATCTTTCTAACACTGTTTTGATCATATTTCTCATATTGCAGTAAGGGACATAAACCTATTTCTATAAGACATATGAGTTGTTCCCAAAAGCGAACAAATTAGTCGGAATGGTTAATTCTTTGTGAACCTTGTATTTTATTCATGTTTTATTTTCCTCTTATATTCTGAGTCAGATACATGCTGAATCAATTTTGTGTTCCATAATTAGGCATGTACCGGCAAGATGCACTCAAGAAATGTTTAGAAGAGTAACATTGGAAATGTAATTTCAGTTTTGACAATAAATTGTGTTTTTCAGATGCTCACCCCACTACGGAGGATACTGAAGAACGTAAACACAAAGACATCGAAATTTCTGACACGTCAGTATTAAAGCAAGTTGGAAAGCAGAACATTACGGCCAATTTTAACAAGCCTGCCTTTCTCCCGAGGATCTTAGCAAAACCATTTGCATGTCCTAAGTGTAGCGGCGTATTTGCTCGGAAAACTAGTTTGAAGACTCATTTACTCAAACACACTGGAGAAAAACCTTTTGTGTGCGGTCAGTGCAGTACCGCATTTATCCGAAAATGTCACCTTAACAGGCATATCCTCACACACACGGGGGTAAAACCGTTTGCATGTACTTACTGCAGTTCTATGTTTAGTAAGAAATGCAATTTGCAAATGCACATTCTCACGCATACTGGTCAGAAACCATTTGTATGTACCCTGTGCAGTGCTGCATTTACTCAGAAATGCCACTTGGATAGACATATTCTCAAACACACTGGAGATAAACCGTTTTTATGCACTCACTGCAACACCGGCTTTACTCAGAGAACCAGTTTGAACATGCATATCCTCACGCACACCGGAGAGAAACCGTTTGCTTGCACTCTCTGCAGTTCTGTTTTTTCACGGAGGTGTCTTTTGAATAGACACTTTCACAAACACACCGGAGGCAAACGATTTGTATGTACACTGTGTAGTTCTAAATTTACACAGAAGAGTAGTCTGAAATCGCACCTTCTCACGCATTCTGGAGACAAACCCTTTTCCTGCGCCCAGTGCACTTCTGCATTTTCCAGGAAAAGTCACTTGGAACTTCACGCCCTCATACATACAGGAGAAAAACCATTTGCGTGCCCCCAGTGCAGTTCTATATTTTCTCGGAAGTGTAATTTGGAAAGGCATATCCTCACACACACTGGAGATAAACCCTTTTGCTGCACTCACTGCAATTCTTCTTATACTCAAAAAAGTAGTTTAAAAACGCATATTTACACGCACACTGCAGGAAAACCTCTTTCGTGCACACATTGTTGTGCCTCGTTTTCTCTGGAAAGTCTTTAGAAATTCACGTCCTTACACACGCTGGTAGTGCAAGTTGACTTTCTTTAAGAACAATATCGAGACACAGATTTCATGCAACTCGCAATAATCTCAGGAATAATGGATATAATCAACTGCATGGAATATAGTTACGACAAAGCTAAATAACATTTATTTTTGGAATAATTTAAAGAGTAAATTCTTAAATTGTAATGTTTACTTATAGAAGACAATATTAGCGATTGTTAAACAAAAAAATCAGAAAACAATACGGTCGCATCTAGTACCTATGACTTCGCCCTGCTATATACATTACATAAAGATAGCAGCCAATAAAAAATATATTTAGCATAATACCATTCTTCCGCATGGGTTCTATATAATTTCAAAAGCAAAGTTTAATTGACGATGGCTATTCCACTAAATTATTACGTATATCACATGTTTGTAAACGCCCGGATGGACGTATAATATAAATAAATATTTTTGCTTGCAAATTGTCACACACGCATGTAATCCATTTTTTGTGTTCTGACCACAGTCATTCATTTACTTGTTTGATTCATTTAACAGTTTGTCAAATCAGTTGTCATCGCACACACTTCATTGAAATCATTTAAATTGACCCCACGCCCTGAGGAAAATAATATTCCTGAGGTGGGTCTTTTTGAAGAAAGGGAGGAGAGAACGTTCTGGGAATGAAATGGGTATGTATGTGGGGTGGGTAGGAATCTAGGAGTGACGGTGCAAGACGAAGGTCGAGAGGGACCAGCTGGATAGGCCACCACTCAGCTGGTCTGCAGGCGCATCCGCCGTCAAGATATGAACACACCCCGCTAAGTCGCCAAGCCTAGCAATCCACTTGAGGTGACCCATGGCAGACGTGTGGGTTATACAATAAATGTGAATAGAGACAGCTGGGTTCATTTTTAAGGTGGAAATAATAATATTGTAAATAAATGAAACACTGAACATGTCAAGTCACAATGTGTTTGCTTCTTTTGAAAAAATAATAATATTGTATTGTAATAAGTATTTGTGTTACTTGATGTCTTCCTTGACCTCTTCAACCGTTAACTTCAAAGACATACATTCTCCTCTTTCTTCGATCATTACCTATTTTACCACAAATAATCAGTCTTCCTCGGGCATCGTTAACTTTTTCTACAATTCACTTCATATAGCATCACGAAATTATCATTATTGTAGCAGATTTGTCTTTCAGCAAGTTCGCGGCGACGCGTCACTGAGAAAAAGGAAACACTTTACTTTTATTTACCCTGCACATTTTACTTAAATTTTGTGTCAAAACAATGTAATATTTATGAATAAATAAAAAAAAAGAAATGTCCCCATCGATTTTTTTTTAATATCTGACACAATATGTTATTTCTGCTTGTGAAAAACTATAAACTAAACCAACTTAAATACTTAAATGTGCAAAAGGATGAAGACAAAATATCATACAAAAAAAAAAAATATATATATATATATTTTTTTTTATTAGTAAAAAAAAGATACACGAATTACATAATATAACAATTACATAATATAATTACACAATATAGTAGGTTATTAATTACATAATATAAATATTTGATGTACCCCCATAAATAAGCAGGGCTTGTGTGTATGGGGGTGTTGTTATATTTGTTTATATTTGGTACGATTCAGTTCAACTGTTCGGAATACTTTTTAAGGTGGCTTTTGAATTCGTTTATATTTGCATTCATGTTTCTAATTTTTACTGGTAATGAGTTAAAAAATTTAACTCCGAGATATTCATGGTTGAACTGTCCTATTGTTTTTTTACATTTAGGAGTAGGAAGTATTGACGTTTGTCTAAGATTTCTGTTATTTTTAAAGAGTGCAATTTTATTTTGAATATAATTTTTATAAATTTGTAATGTTGCATGGTAGAAGTATAATGCACTTAATTTTCTGACCTTAAATTGTTTGAATAAAAGTTCGGACGAATATGAATAGGGTTTTTTTAATATGGTTTTTATTATTAGTTTTTGTGATATGTAAATTGTTTGAGTTTGATTTTTATATGTACCGCCCCAGCCTATAATGCCGTATTGTATAATTGATTGACAGAAAGCGAAGTATGTGGTTCTAAGTAATTTTTCGTTTAAAATATCTCTTAAACATCTAAATATATATGTTAGTTTCCTTATTCTGTTGTTCAGAATATTTATATGTGGGTACCATTTTAAACGCTGGTCTATTGTTATGCCTAGGTACTTAATATCGCTCTTGCTTTCTATGTTTGTGCATAACATATTGCATTTGTGGTTTTCTGTATTTTTCACAGAGTGGATAATTATGTTTATTTCTTTAGGTGTTTCTTGTTTTTTAATGAAAAATGGTAAATAATAAGTTTTTTTAGAATTTAAAGTCAACAGGTTTTCATCAAACCATAATTGAATGTATCGCCCGAATAACGTTGCAAACAACAAAAACAAGATTTTTCAGAAACAAGAAAAAACGTTTTTTAAATGATTTTTTATTAGAAAACATCCAATTTTTACAATAAGTTTTATATTACTTAGACATAAACAAGGGTACATGTGAAAAAATATTTTAAAAAACCATTAAAACAAAGGAAATAATCGACATAAAACAAAAAAAAATGTGGAATAACGTTGCTTAAGCTGCCACTTGCAACGTTTTTCCACTGTAGTGCATACATTTACTGAGCCGGTAGGTTTTCATAAAAGCTTCTGTTGATTTCTGGTAAGTATTTGACAAAGCAATGTCTTTTCGATACATTTTCGGGTACTATTCTTCGTTTTGGCTCCAGCACTTCAATACAGCTTTGCAAAAAAAGGCTCTGCTCATTGTATGTTTTAGTTTAAAAAAGGTCAAAAAGTTCCTTTTTTTATGCAACGTCATAGTTTTACAATCTGGGTATCGACATTTACACATAAAGTCCTGTAAAAAACAGTTAAATCAATTTTATCAACAACAGTAAGACGTCAAAAAAAAACATGTCAATAAGAAATAAATAAAAACATATTGAATAACTTGACAATGGACAAGGAATTGTTTATCTCTCAGATAGAAATATGTCAGTGTTGAAAATATATAATATAATGAAGTGGATACTTTGTTTAAAAATATTAATATTTGATAATGTAAATAATAAACAAAGTATTTAAGAAATTTGTATTAAAAAACCAAACAAAAGTTATTTACATAAGAAATATAAGTGTAACGTTATTCCACTAACCTATGTTGGGGGCGATTTGCCGCTAACCGCTTTGCCTTTACGACTTGTATAAGGTTTACCCGAATTTCTTAATGCCTTCTGTTTATTATCCTTCCAGTTTTCAAAATAAATTTCACGTTTTTTCCCTTTATTCATATTAAATAACATACGCGGAGACACCGAAACTACCTGCTGTACAGACGGCATGTCGGCTCGCGCAACGTTATTCCACTGAGACTGGCTCCCCAGCGCACTTTGGATGCTACTAAAAGAGGTAGATAGATTTTTTTTTCATGATGTGAAAGAGTAGGATAGATAGGTGTACACATAAAGAACATTATTCCACCAAAAAATCACTTTACGATTTTTTGTTGTTTGCAACGTTATTCGGGCGATGCATTCAATTTTAGTTCATTTATATCTGTATTTGCCATGTTATTTAATTCAGACCAGGTGTTTGCTTTTAGTAGTAGGACTGTATCGTCAGCGTAAGAGACAATGTCTCCATATTTGGAAATATTGAATATATCATTGACATATATAATAAATAACAATGGTCCCAAAACCGTGCCTTGGGGTATTGAAAAGTCGCTATATTTTGAATCGCTGACTTGATTGAGTAATTTTACTTGTTGAGGTCTTTTATATAAATAACTAGTTATCCATGCTAAGACTTTTCCACTAATCCCTACTGATTTTAATTTACTTATTAATTTTTTATGTGATATGCTGTCGAAAGCTTTTTTGAGGTCTATAAATATGCCAAGACATTTTTTATCGGAATCTAGGGCCGTATATAAATAGTTGGTTATTTTTGCTATCGCGTCGTGAGTACTTGTATTTTTTTTGAATCCGAATTGGTTATAATTAATTATTTTATTTTCTTCTAAGAATGTCCAAATTTGTTTTTTTACAATTTTTTCATATATTTTTGATATATTCGAGAGAAGTGAAATCAGGCGATAATTTTGTGGATCTTTACGACAGTCTGTTTTATAAATGGGGCTTATAATTGCTCTTTTATAGTTATTGGGAAATTCGCCATTTGCTAGACTTAGGTTTATTATATGTGTTATGGGGTGAATTAAGTATTCTTTCATCGATTTTATTGTTTTAGTATCTGTGTTATCAAAGCCGGGGGCAGAATCTCCTTTTAGTTTCGAAATAGTTCTGTCAATGTCCATTTCTGTGACTGGGTGAAATTTATTAATTTGACATTGTGTTATTTGTTGTGGATTAGATATATTGGTCTTATTTATGGATTTTGCTAGGTTTTTTCCCACGTTATTAAAATAGTTATTTAAAATATTACAACATTTTTTTGTGTCATTTTGTACGTTATATATTATTTCCCCATCTGAGATTTCTGATATGTGCTTATATTTTTTCTTTTTATTTATAATTTCATTTATTGTTGACCATATTTTTTTATTGTTGTTTTTAGCTTCTGTTATAATTTTTGAGTAATAGTCGTTTTTCGTTTTCCTTATTAGTGTAGTTAGTATATTTTTATAGTATAATACAATTTTATTGTTAACTAGTGGCCTTTGTGTTATTTTATAAAGTTTATTTTTTTTCTAGTGGCTTTTATTAATCCTAGAGTAATCCAAGGTTTAATTTTTCTTGTTTTTGAGTTGGGGACGATTTGTTTTTTTTTGTTGATTCTAAAACGTGTTTATTTAAAGTGTTTTCAAACAGTAATGCACTTTGGTTGGCGCATTTATTTATTAAAATTTCTTCCCATTTTTCAGTTTTTAGTGATTTTTCTAATAATTTGTAGTCTATTTGAGAATATGGAAGATTTAATTTGGGTTTTGTATTTAGTTTTCTATTTGTATCATGTAGTATAAGACACGCGTAGTGATCAGTTATACTAGTTTTCCACACAGTAGATTTAATATTTTTTATTTCATTCAAATGTATATTACACCAGATGTGATCTATGCATGATGGCGTTTGGTTTTTAATGTTGGTGTTATTATTAATAAAAGATTTAAAATTGAGGTGTGTCATCATGTTTATGAAATTATTTTTTTCAATTGAGTGATGGTTTGCAGAAATATTTATATTGAAATCACCACAAACAAAAGTAAGTATTCTCGGTAATTTGCTAAGATATTCACATAGTTCGTATGTAAAGTTGATTATGTTTGATTTGTGCGTTCTGTACACTGTTAAAATTCTGTATAATTTATTTTTTAATTTTATATCTATTTTTAGACAGTTTACATATTGTATATAAATTTCTTAAATGTCAGTAATTTCACACTCATCATTAACAAATATAATTAATCCACTATTTTTGTTAATCGGTCTTGTTGTAGCGATGCCTTTGTAGTTTGGTAGCGCATTTATGTATTGATTGTCATTACAGTGCTTTTCCGTTAACACTATGCAGGTGGGTGATGTATGCAGATCATTAATATTTATCAAGAATTCATCTAGATTTTTTGCTATGCTTCGGATGTTCATATGTAATATTAAGAATGGGTTATTGTTTGTAATACACCATTTATTGACTTCCGTAATATTTTGACATATTTCTTCGGTTATTTTGTATTTTTCGTCAATTTGTTTTATTATAAAATCGGCCATTTTTAATTGTAATCAATTTTTTCTTCAGCGAAGGCAAGCATTTTCATCCTGTGTTTACATTTTTTTATTTGATTTGTGGTCTGTAGGATTTGTGGTTTTGAATTTTAAATTAAGTTCTGTGCAATTTATGCATTTTGGTGTTTCGTTTTTACTGTTGCAGTCTTTTATGTTGTGCTCACCTGCACAATGAAGGCATTTTGGTTTGTTGGGAAGTTGAAGACAACGCATTGCTGTGTGCCCATATTTTAGGCAATGGTAACACTGCATTAGAGGGTTGCAATCTTTAACTTTGATTTGGTAAAAACCAAGGTTAACTTTTTTTTTCGTAATTAGCAGATTTCTCAAATCTCCACTGGTTTCGAGGATGATATTTTTTTGTAGAAATTTTTTAATTGGTATGGTTCCTTTATATTTTATTTTATTTGGATCCTTTTCATATATTATTTTTATATCTTCATTTTGCAGAATTAGATCCGATATAAATTCTTCATATGTGTATTTTTCGTCGATTCCTTTAAAGATCATGCACGGTCTTTTTTTATCAATGCTTTCAATTTGTATTCCTTCAAGTTTTAATTTTGTGATTTCATTTTTGATGTTGGCCACATCATCTGCTCTTTGTAAATTGATTATTAATTCATTTTTTGATGTCTTTCTGATGCTACTTACTCCGCTTCCTAGTTTAGATATTTTTACATTCTTCATGATTGTTTCTTTTATGTCTTCATTTTCGTTTTTAGTTTTTATTATAACGGGGAATATTGGAATTTTAGGTGTCGTGTATTTTCCACTTGTGATGTTAGCGTAACTCCTCGTAGTTGTTTTATTTTCGAGATTTTGATATTTTTCTAAGTTTTGATTTGTTGTGATTATTTTTTCTAATTTTTGACTGTAGTTTTCATTATTAATAATTATTTGGTCTTGCAATTGAATTATTTTATTTTGTAGTTTTAATTGTTCACATTTTATTGCTTCTTCCACCTTTTTAATATTGTTTTCCAAACTTTGTTTTATTTTCGAGTCTTTTACAGTTGTTATTTTATTAATATCGATTCTTATGTTTTCTATTAATTCCTCCATATTTAGTTCTGTTCACTCGTTCGGACGAGTGGTTATTGAATTTACATGGCTTATTAACTCTTAAACCCTACCACTCTGGGAATGTAATTATTCCTACCACGGGGTACTGAAGTACCCCGCGCAAAAAAAATGAATAAAATAAAAGTCTTTGATATTTTTTTGAAAATTATTTGTATTATGGCAAAGTAATGAGAAAAGACAACAAAATTTATTAATAAAAACTAATAGACATTTTTGTCGTTACATGAAGGACAGATTTTGTATTGATAGTCAGCACAAACATGCCGGCGACAAGTGTTACAGTCAGATCGAGATTTTCTGTCCTTTGTGCGCGGACAAAAGCAGCAGCGACGAGGCTTGGGATTATCAGGGACCGGCCCATGATCTTCACTATGAATATTCAAGACTGCACGCATAGTTTCTCTGATATCCCGGGTTAAACTTTGCTATTGTAATTTTGCTCTCATATGAGGCTTTATGAGTGCCATTGACAAACTCTTAAGAAATTCACGCCGCTTGGTTATTTTCTTTGAATATGACCCAAGAGTTGACACCAACGGCACTTAGCAACCCGTAGAAGAGTCACATGGGCCACCTTTTGATCTTCCTGGACGTCGAGTACTTCCTACAAAGTTGGTCGAACACATCCTTCCCGCATTTGGTTTTATTAAAGAAATGTATTGTTTCTGGAAGGTACACTTCATTATCCTTGTCAGGGCTGTCATGCATGGTAGACAGCATGATTATAACTTTCTTCTTAGCTGACTTCAGAGGACAATACGACAAAAGTGTGAGAGGTCCGTCGTAGGCAAACATTGATGTGCATCTCTCTCGATTTTTAGTGTCCAATAAAACAGGAGGAATTTCTCGTTTATTCTTCTTTACAGTTCCAACTAATTTTATACCTTTTTCCAGTAACTTCTTGGCTGTGGGTATAGACGTGAAACAATTGTCACATGTCAGGTTTCTGTTAAGACGTTACCAGGTGGGTGCAACAAAATATTGCGGTGAGGCATTCTTGAGCGAGAAGGCTTAACACCAGTCCACTTATGTCGATTATTATGACCTTTTCCGTACAGAACTAATGGAGAATCTAGCACACCAGCCCCGTCATTGTCAGGCACTAAATACTCTTCATCTCCTTCCATACCATCTTGATCACCGTCTTCGTGAGATGCGACTTCAAAATGGTCCCGGAAATCCTCGATAACACCGTCGGGCTCATCTTCTGAATCTTCTCCTGGGTTTAGCTCTTCATCGTCAGAAACCAACAAAACAGCTGCAATTTCACCCCCCCCCTCAAGACTTCGAGTCTAGGATGCCATATCTGAAAACAATACAACACCTCATTACACTGCATACACTCTCATTACATTCATAACACATTATTAGTCCATGAATATTTCGTTATTGGGCGCAGGCCCTGCCTATCAACACTGTACTCTAACCATTATCACAAAGTAAAGTAAATCATAAATAATGTGTAAACTTACCAGAGAGATGTCGAAAAACAACTTCAGTAATTCAAGCATAACTGGAAGGAAGAACTAACACTATTACTACCACGGGGTACTGGGGTACCCCGGAACACCTGTGGACGCGAATGCACATGCGGGGCGGTCACGGCTTACTGACGTACTTACGCGCCAATTATCGAGAGTAGATTAGCTAGAACGATTTTTGCAACAGTGCAATATTGTCAAAATTGTTGATATTTTAAACACCAGTGGGGTACTCCAGTACCCCAGGTAGGGTTTAAGAGTTAATATCGAATTACAATAAGAAATAAAAGTTTATAAAGAGATGCGTCAGCTATTCGCTTGGTACCTAATTGATACCTAACCTCAAATCACAAAAACAAAATATCACTTTTTGACACAGTATCATTTAAAGTATACGATTTACACAGCGTAAATAAAGCGAAATTGTGTTTGGTCGCGTCAGCACTCCGGTACATGCGTTCAATTTTGAATTTTACTTGTTTTTTTTATAAATTTGCGCGAACATTTGACAAAACGTCAGACATATAACATATACATATTTCGAATTAAATACATCTAAATTAGAAATAAATATTTATTGTCCATCGAATACAGAAACGAGGAGATAAGCAATGAGTCAGTTTCTTTGTGTATTTTTAAAAACTTTTGTTAATGAACTCGGGTTTTTACTGCCCAATATACAATTCCGTAGTACATTATGTTGTGTATCTCATAAGGTTTAGCCAACGTTAGCAATGTAAGCGCCCGAAAATATTTTTTACCACTCGATTACAAAATTACGACTTATCTCTACTTTCTTAAAATATAATATTTTTTTTTTAAATATATGAACCTTCCAGAAGAAGTTCTTTAAATGACGGTGAAAATGATATGAAAAATTGGTTGCGAAGTTTGGAAGAACTAAGCGCACAAACAGATAGACGCGGACAGCGACATTATTTTATACTATATAGAGATTTTTATTTCTATTCTGTTTTAATGAAAAGTTTACGTAAGTTTTGTTAACACTTCAATAAGAGAACTTGTGTTCACATGTATTGGGAAAGTGTTATAAATAAGAACACATCATCGTCTTTGAGGTACTCTAGTAGGATACTGTGGTTTCATCTATGGCGGCAGTAATTTATAAATCATAGGTTAAATTAAGTTTTATAAATTGAGTTGTATATATAAAGATGTAAAGTATCTTGGAATGACGGACGTATGAAGCCATCCCTCCCGTGACGATGGGTTGAGAGAGCTGGAGGTTAAAGGGTCTCCCCAAACCGGTATCAGACACATCCACCGCAGGATCTTACCCTTATCCTCACCCGATTAACCCGGGCACACCTGCCTTAGCAGGTGACTTATCGCCAATCTTAGCATGGCAGAGGTGTTGGTTATCCAGTAATGTATGTATGTAGGTTAAATAGTTGTTACATCATAAAGATATAAAGTGTCTTGGAATGACGGACGTATGAAGCCATCCCTCCCGTGACGATGGGTTGAGAGAGCTGGAGGTTAAAGGGTCTCCCCAAACCGGTATCAGACACATCCACCGCAGGGATCTTACCCTTATCCTCACCCGATTAACCCGGGCACACCTGCCTTAGCAAGTGACTTATCGCCAATCTTAGCATGGCAGAGGTGTTGGTTATCCAGTAATGTATGTATGTAGGTTAAATAGTTGTTACATCATAAAGATATAAAGTGTCTTGGAATGACGGACGTATGAAGCCATCCCTCCCGTGACGATGGGTTGAGAGAGCTGGAGGTTAAAGGGTCTCCCCAAACCGGTATCAGACACATCCACCGCAGGGATCTTACCCTTATCCTCACCCGATTAACCCGGGCACACCTGCCTTAGCAGGTGACTTATCGCCAATCTAAGCATGGCAGAGGTGTTGGTTATCCAGTAATGTATGTATGTAGGTTAAATAGTTGTTACATATTAAAGATATAAAGTGTCTTGGAATGACAGACGTATGAAGCCATCCCTCCCGTGACGATGGGTTGAGAGAGCTGGAGGTTAAAGGGTCTCCCCAAACCGGTATCAGACACATCCACCGCAGGGATCTTACCCTTATCCTCACCCGATTAACCCGGGCACACCTGCCTTAGCAAGTGACTTATCGCCAATCTTAGCATTGCAGAGGTGTTGGTTATCCAGTAATGTATGTATGTAGGTTAAATAGTTGTTACATCTTAAAGATATAAAGTGTCTTGGAATGACGGACGTATGAAGCCATCCCTCCCGTGACGATGGGTTGAGAGAGCTGGAGGTTAAAGGGTCTCCCCAAACCGGTATCAGACACATCCACCGCAGGGATCTTACCCTTATCCTCACCCGATTAACCCGGGCACACCTGCCTTAGCAGGTGACTTATCGCCAATCTTGGCATGGCAGAGGTGTTGGTTATCCAGTAATGTATGTATGTAGGTTAAATAGTTGTTATATCATAAAGATATAAAGTGTCTTGGAATGACGGACGTATGAAGCCATCCCTCCCGTGACGATGGGTTGAGAGGGCTGGAGGTTTAAAGGTCTCCCCAAACCGGTATCAGACACATCCACCGCAGGATCTTACCCTTATCCTCACCCGATTAACCCGGGCACACCTGCCTTAGCAGGTGACTAATCGCCAATCTTAGCATGGCAGAGGTGTTGGTTATCCAGTAATGTATGTATGTAGGTTAAATAGTTGTTACATATTAAAGATATAAAGTGTCTTGGAATGACGGACGTATGAAGCCATCCCTCCCGTGACGATGGGTTGAGAGAGCTGGAGGTTAAAGGGTCTCCCCAAACCGGTATCAGACACATCCACCGCAGGGATCTTACCCTTATCCTCACCCGATTAACCCGGGCACACCTGCCTTAGCAGGTGACTTATCGCCAATCTTAGCTTGGCAGAGGTGTTGGTTATCCAGTAATGTATGTATGTTGGTTAAATAGTTGTTACATCATAAAGATATAAAGTGTCTTGGAATGACGGAAGTATGAAGCCATCCCTCCCGTGACGATGGGTTGAGAGAGCTGGAGGTTAAAGGGTCTCCCCAAACCGGTATCAGACACATCCACCGCAGGATCTTACCCTTATCCTCACCCGATTAACCCGGGCACACCTGCCTTAGCAGGTGACTTATCGCCAATCTTAGCATGGCAGAGGTGTTGGTTATCCAGTAATGTATGTATGTAGGTTAAATAGTTGTTACATCATAAAGATATAAAGTGTCTTGGAATGACGGACGTATGAAGCCATCCCTCCCGTGACGATGGGTTGAGAGAGCTGGAGGTTAAAGGGTCTCCCCAAACCGGTATCAGACACATCCACCGCAGGGATCTTACCCTTATCCTCACCCGATTAACCCGGGCACACCTGCCTTAGCAGGTGACTTATCGCCAATCTTAGCATGGCAGAGGTGTTGGTTATCCAGTAATGTATGTATGTAGGTTAAATAGTTGTTACATCATAAAGATATAAAGTGTCTTGGAATGACGGACGTATGAAGCCATCCCTCCCGTGACGATGGGTTGAGAGAGCTAAAGGTTAAAGGGTCTCCCCAAACCGGTATCAGACACATCCACCGCAGGATCTTACCCTTATCCTCACCCGATTAACCCGGGCACACCTGCCTTAGCAGGTGACTTATCGCCAATCTTAGCATGGCAGAGGTGTTGGTTATCCAGTAATGTATGTATGTAGGTTAAATAGTTGTTACATCATAAAGATATAAAGTGTCTTGGAATGACGGACGTATGAAGCCATCCCTCCCGTGACGATGGGTTGAGAGAGCTGGAGGTTAAAGGGTCTCCCCAAACCGGTATCAGACACATCCACCGCAGGGATCTTACCCTTATCCTCACCCGATTAACCCGGGCACACCTGCCTTAGCAGGTGACTTATCGCCAATCTTAGCATGGCAGAGGTGTTGGTTATCCAGTAATGTATGTATGTAGGTTAAATAGTTGTTACATCATAAAGATATAAAGTGTCTTGGAATGACGGACGTATGAAGCCATCCCTCCCGTGACGATGGGTTGAGAGAGCTGGAGGTTAAAGGGTCTCCCCAAACCGGTATCAGACACATCCACCGCAGGGATCTTACCCTTATCCTCACCCGATTAACCCGGGCACACCTGCCTTAGCAGGTGACTTATCGCCAATATTAGCATGGCAGAGGTGTTGGTTATCCAGTAATGTATGTATGTAGGTTAAATAGTTGTTACATCATATAGATATAAAGTGTCTTGGAATGACGGACGTATGAAGCCATCCCTCCCGTGACGATGGGTTGAGAGAGCTGGAGGTTAAAGGGTCTCCCCAAACCCGTATCAGACACATCCACCGCAGGGATCTTACCCTTATCCTCACCCGATTAACCCGGGCACACCTGCCTTAGCAGGTGACTTATCGCCAATCTTAGCATGGCAGAGGTGTTGGTTATCCAGTAATGTATGTATATAGGTTAAATAGTTTTTTTTTTTTTTTTTTTACATTATTTCTGGCTTTCACCCTTCAAGGGTGTTCTTGGCCATCATTTAAAATTATTGAGAAATGAAAGGTGAATTTAAATATTAATTTTATTTAAATAGGCAAATTTCAAAATTATAATGTAAATTGGAGTCGAGTTCAGACTTAGAAGAGATGAGATGTTGAATGGAGGGGAGGCAATTTTAGATAAGGCTTGATAGAAGAGAGGGTATTTGTTTAGAGAGGGACAACCAAAAAATATGTGATCTAAAGTTCTCACTTCTAGACCACAGAATGTACAATCTGGGGAGTCAAGGACGTGAATTTTAAAAAGGTGGGAAGGAACGGAACAATGTCCGATCCTCATTCGAATGAGTGAAGAAATTTCTTTTTTGGAAAAATGAGGGAATTGCTGAAACCACGGTTTTGATGGAATAGTCCTTTGTATTGAGGCATAGCAGGCTCCCTTGGATTGGCTAGCAATGTGCCAATGCTCTGCCCAAACATTGCGGGATCTATCTTTGATGATGGAAAAAATGTCAGATAGGGGAATGTGGTTTACGAGGGTAACAACAGGGTTGGACGCTCCTTGTTTTGCCAAGGCATCCGCAATATCATTACCCATGATACCAACATGTCCAGGAATCCAAATCAGAGTTACAGTTTTACCAGAGCCTTGAATGGAGGCTATCATCACTCGAATAAGGCATACAAAGTGATCATCAGGATGAAGAAGAGGACTGGATTTAAGTTTTTGGAGGGAACTGAGAGAGTCAGAGAGAATGAGGGAATGTTCAAAATTATTTTTGATTATATATTTGAGAGATTCTATTATTGCAATGCACTCGGCTGAAAATATTGAAAATTGATTTGAAATTGAATGAAATATTCTGTCATTAGAATTATTGTGGTAAACGTTAATACCTATACCACAGTTAGGAGAGTCGGGAGATTTGGATCCATCAGTAAATAAAAGAGAAAAGTTGGGCCATTTAGATAAAATAATGTCATTGAACATATTATTGACAGTTCGGGCCGGGAGATTGGAATGACTTTTAAGGATTCCGATCCCTTCTAATATTGTTGGGGATAGGGTGACGTGACTATATTTTAATTTGTATAAGGGAAGTAGATCATTTTGGATGATATGGAGCTCTGAGAGAGACTTAAAATTTTTACAGATGTCAGGAATAGGTTTAGTTGAAGCTCTGATTGTAGATGAATGGGTTGTGTCAATGAACAACGAGACGCTGGGGATAACCTGATGACATTTAGAATTAAAACATTTAAGAACAAATTTGTCAGCAAATAGTTGACGCCTTAAGTAAAGAGGAAGATCAGAACATTCTACTTGAAGGGAATTGATGGGTGACGATTGCATCGCTCCAGTTATTATTCGCAAAGATTTAGATTGAATTTTGTCTAATTTATCAAGTACATATTTTGAGGCAGTACTAAAAAGTGGGCAGGCATAGTCGAGATGGCTTCGAATAAGTGCGTTGTAAAGCAACTTAATGCAAAAAGGGTGAGCTCCCCACCAAACGCCAGATAATGATCTGATGATATTTAAATTTTTTTCGCATTTAGTAACTAAATTATTAATATGGGAAGACCATTTAAGTTTCCTATCAAATGTTACTCCCAAAAATTTTACTTCAGAAACGTTGGAGATTGGAGAATTTTTAAATAAAATTTGAACGGGGGGGTTTTTATGGCGGTTTGAGAAGGAGACACACTGAGTCTTTTGGATTGAAAGTTCAAGACCATTTAACGTGAGCCATGTGCAAAGGGCATTCATGGCTTCGTTAAGATATTTGACGGCGAGAGATAAACAATTTTTTAGCTCAATTAAGGTGAATGGAGAGTCTAGCCAATGATTAGACATAGGAGTATTATAGATGGGCGTTATTTCATCTAAGTTAGGTACAGAAGGGGGGGCAATTTTGTCCAAGAATTCATCTATCCATTTAGAATGAGACGCTCGAGGAGATGGTGAACTGAAGGAGGATCGAAATCTTCGGATCATAGACCAAACTTCCGAAATTGGAGTGTTCGGAGATACTGAACTGCAGAAGTTGTACCACCCAGATCTTTTTTTTGACCTCAATACCCTTTTGGCATTGGATTCAGCGTTTTTGTATTTAAGATAGTTCTCCATAGTCATATTGTAACGATAGGAAAGAGATTTAGCTTTCCGAATTCTTACTACTTTGGAACATTCCTCATCCCACCAGGGAGTTGGAGGCAGTTTTTTGAGAGATTTAGTTTTAGGGGGAGGATTTGAATTATTTATTGCAGTTATGAGCATTGATTTGAAGTTATTATAGTCATCTTTGACGGAAAATATATCGGTGGCGGGTAAATTTAGTAGGAACTTGTCCATATGAGAGTTAAATTCATCCCATTTGGTGTGTTTAGTTTTAATCTTTGTCGAAATATGAGACTTGTCTGATTGGAAAGAAGTTTGATAAGTAATGGTGATCGGGAAATGATCACTGGAGCAAGGGTCGGGGGACACCACCCACGAGGAGAAGCCAGACTAGTTGAGCATATCGAGAGATCCACTGCACTGGGGTTTGTGCTGGGGCGTGAGATCCTAATAGGAGATCCGTCATTCAAAAGGAAAAGGTTGGATTGATCTAGGAAATCCATCACACTTCGACCATCTCGGTCGGAGAAAGCAGAACCCCAGACGGGGGAATGGGCATTAAAATCGCCTAATATAAAGAAAGGAGGGCTTAGTTGACTTATAATTTGCAACCAAATTTGTTTATTGAAATGGGCTGTTGGGGGAAGATAGACTGAAATAAAAGAAGTGTCCTTTATTTTAGCTGCAACCATTTGGAAGTCAGCATTGGGGGGTTTGATATTATTTATTGGGGAAAATGATATGGATTTTTTAATAAAAAGGGCAGCACCGCCGCCCGTACCTTCCGGGCGGTCGTCGCGGAGACAGGAATACCCTCCCACATTAAAGTGGGTGGATGGAGTAAACCAAGTCTCCGAGATAGCAGCCAAAGAAATAAAGTTGGAATTTAATAGGTTAAGGAGATCAGATTTGTTAGAAATAGCACTTCGGCTATTCCACTGAAGTATTCTGACATCCTGAAGAGCCATTTTGAATAAATGATTTTAATGTGGAAATAATAGTAGCAGCGTTGGACGGTAGATTAGTTTGAGAAGAAATAAGGTCAATTAGAAGCATAATAAGAGTTTGGATAAATGAAGAATTGTCTTGGGAGAGTTTTTCAGAAAGTTTAAGAGAGTTCATTGAGGACGGATTATAATTATTTGCACACCCATTTGTGGCATTTGAAAGAGATGAACCATTGGGATTTAAGAGCAGTGAGTTGTGTTGTTGCTGATCGTATCCAGGAGCCGGTTTAGAGATAGCGTTTTTGTATGTGAATTTAGTTGAACGAGAAGAAGTTGTTGTAGAGGAGGGAAGAGGGTTGGATGAGGAGTTGGTGGATAAAGCCTCAGCAAATGATTTTTTGACAGGCGGGAATAGTTTAGAAGCCTGCAGAAAAGACAAGTTCTGAGAGGCCATAGAAATTTTAATATTTTTTTGGCGAGATTGTTCTGGGCAAGAAGTGTTGATAGCTGTATGTGAGCCTGAGCAGTTAAAAAATTTAGGTGAGGAGGAAGAAGGACATTGGTCAGCTGCGTGGTTTTCTCCACATTTAAAACATCTGGGTTGAGATCTGCATGCAGCTTTGTTATGACCAAAACGGCAGCAATTGAAACATTGAGTGGTGGGATAAGTATACATTTCAACTGGTAATGAGTTGAAGAATAAATATATATGGGAGGGAAGAGATTGACCTTCAAAGGTGATAACGACAGATTGGGAGGGCTTCCAAGAAATTATACCCTCAGAGGAGTCCTTGTAATTTAGCCTCCTGGCTTTTATGGGATTGCCAATGTGTTGGGGGGTTGAAAGTGAAGACAGAATTTCTGCGATGGACAGATCGGTCGAGATACCTCTGACCAGGCCCATGCGAGTGACATTGAAAGTAGGGATATATGCCTTGAACTTTGAATTAGATGAAATGAAAATATTTTTGATGAAACTGTTGGCAGCTGACCCTGAGAGGAATTCGACGGAGATTCGGAAGCGACCCTCGGCTTTTACACCTCCAGGCTTGATTGAAAGATTCTTGCTATTTGATAGGAATTTGCCAAATTCAAGAGGGTGGATGGTTTTTCCTTGCTCAGTTTTTTGGGCGTATACTATGAATGGGCCACGGGAATGAGGAGAATAAAAGTTTGTTGGAGGAAGTTGAGAAAGTGTTGGTGGGGACTGTGAAGTCGAAGGCGAGTCAAGTTTTATTGGGGAAGAAGGAGTAAATTTCCTTTTTTTGGTAGAAGTCAAAATGACAGAATCGCTGTCAGAAATTTCTACATTTTCCCCATCTGGGGGGTCCGGAGAGGGATCTGGCGGCTTTGTAGGGGTCCAGGAGGGAAATCTTCCTCCATTATTCACAACCGTAAACAACTACAACAATAGTATGGAAAATGACAGAAGTAAAAAAGTTTATAAATATCTGGAATTCAGCAGCGAAAAGTGACTCCTGGAAGATCAGGAGGGAGAAGAAACCTCAAGGCACAACACACTACACTTTTTTTTTGATAGAAAGCAAAAAAGAATGGTATAAAATTATTTTTAGATAGAGCAAAACAAAACAACTGATGACAGCCAAATGTTATTGTTGCAATCTTCAGGTTAAATAGTTGTTACATATTAAAGATATAAAGTGTCTTGGAATGACGGACGTATGAAGCCATCCCTCCCGTGACGATGGGTTGAGAGAGCTGGAGGTTAAAGGGTCTCCCCAAACCGGTATCAGACACATCCACCGCAGGATCTTACCCTTATCCTCACCCGATTAACCCGGGCACACCTGCCTTAGCAGGTGACTTATCGCCAATCTTAGCATGGCAGAGGTGTTGGTTATCCAGTAATGTATGTATGTAGGTTAAATAGTTGTTACATCATAAAGATATAAAGTGTCTTGGAATGACGGACGTATGAAGCCATCCCTCCCGTGACGATGGGTTGAGAGAGCTGGAGGTTAAAGGGTCTCCCCAAACCGGTATCAGACACATCCACCGCAAGGATCTTACCCTTATCCTCACCCGATTAACCCGGGCACACCTGCCTTAGCAGGTGACTTATCGCCAATCTTAGCATGGCAGAGGTGTTGGTTATCCAGTAATGTATGTATGTAGGTTAAATAGTTGTTACATCATAAAGATATAAAGTGTCTTGGAATGACGGACGTATGAAGCCATCCCTCCCGTGACGATGGGTTGAGAGAGCTGGAGGTAAAAGGGTCTCCCCAAACCGGTATCAGACACATCCACCGCAGGGATCTTACCCTTATCCTCACCCGATTAACCCGGGCACACCTGCCTTAGCAGGTGACTTATCGCCAATTTTAGCATGGCAGAGGTGTTGGTTATTGTTATGTTTGCACATAAGCTTGCGGAGCTTACTGTATAGTTATGTATGTCAATCACGCGCGGCCGGAAATCAAACATGCACCCAGAGCGTGTAAACACACTAATACATACGCAGGAGCTCGCGACATCACCGCCTGATATTGGTCACGTAGGCTTACAAGTACCTACAACCAATCATATGGCTAAGATGCAAAACGTGTCCTTATAAGGGCATGGGGCACGCGCCAAAGAGTGGGACAAGCCCCCCCCGCGAGCGACCAACGCAGGTCAAGTACTGGCAGCGAGCAAACAACGCGGCAGTTTACCGCCGACCTCGCTGAGCTCCACACGATGTAGAGTTCAAAGTTAACATTACCGCCAAATAAGTGACGCCGTAAATATGAATCGGCGGAGTTGTTTCATCTCGCGGGCCGCTGCTCGAGTGCAAGTTCTCAGCTTCAAAGGGACCCCCAGAACCACCGCCCACTTGTTGTAGAGCTGTGTCCTGTCTCCATCTGCCGATGGCCACCAGCCCCATACGTTATATAATTGGGTCATATCTCCATCTGCCTGAGGTCCACCAGCACGTAACATTATATAATTGGGTCATGTCTCCTCCGTCCGGGCCACCTGCTGCCCACGGCCCAGACACCGCTGCTCACCAAAGCCGGGTCGCGAAGAACCCTTTGGCGAACCGACCCGTGCTCCAGCTCTTCCTCGCCTGTTGATGCCGGCCGCCCTTCCTACCGTCCACGCCAGGCTGAGACCAGTGAACTCGTAGACCCCTGCCTCAGTCCTGGGCGTCTGCCGCCCTAGCCTGTTGTGTGGAGCCCCTTGGCCCTCCAACCAGTGCCCCCGCCCTGCTCCATCGCCTCTGCGCCTCCAGCCGCTGCCTTGGGGCCGCCCTTCTGCATCCATCCATGGCACCTGCCCTGGCACCTGCCGACCGTCTCACCGCATCCGCCGTAATCCACGTGAGCTAGTATTATACCTTTTCCATCAGAGCCTAGATTCAGTAGATCGCAGATATTAAGGATAGGTCTTAAAAAGCTTTGTACCTTCCGTAGACCTGTTGATAACCTGTATTACCTGTACAATAAACACTCATATCAAGAGACTTGTTTCATTTGGGAAATTGACTATATATAATCCACACCCTGAAGATTGGAGTACAAGCTCAGCTTGTGTACTCACCTATAGAATATTACTTGGCTTGAATGCTAATGTAACAACTTATAACTATAAGTTACGTTATCAAGCGCTAATGTAACATTATCCAGTAATGTATGTATGTAGGTTAAAAAGTTGTTACATCATAAAGATATAAAGTGTCTTGGAATGACGGACGTATGAAGCCATCCCTCCCGTGACGATGGGTTGAGAAAGCTGGAGGTTAAAGGGTCTCCCCAAACCGGTATCAGACACATCCACCGCAGGGATCTTAACCTTATCCTCACCCGATTAACCCGGGCACACCTGCCTTAGCAGGTGACTTATCGCCAATCTTAGCATGGCAGAGGTGTTGGTTATCCAGTAATGTATGTATGTAGGTTAAATAGTTGTTACATCATAAAGATATAAAGTGTCTTGGAATGACGGACGTATGAAGCCATCCCTCCCGTGACGATGGGTTGAGAGAGGTGGAGGTTAAAGGGTCTCCCCAAACCGGTATCAGACACATCCACCGCAGGGATCTTACCCTTATCCTCACCCGATTAACCCGGGCACACCTGTCTAAGCAGGTGACTTATCGCCAAACTTAGCATGGCAGAGATGTTGGTTATCCAGTAATGTATGTATGTAGGTTAAATAATTGTTACATCATAAAGATATAAAGTGTCTTGGAATGACGGACGTATGAAGCCATCCCTCCCGTGACGATGGGTTGAGAGAGCTGGAGGTTAAAGGGTCTCCCCAAACCGGTATCAGACACATCCACCGCAGGGATCTTACCCTTATCCTCACCCGATTAACCCGGGCACACCTGCCTTAGCAGGTGACTTATCGCCAATCTTAGCATGGCAGAGGTGTTGGTTATCCAGTAATGTATGTATGTAGGTTAAATAGTTGTTACATCATAAAGATATAAAGTGTCTTGGAATGACGGACGTATGAAGCCATCCCTCCCGTGACGATATGTTGAGAGAGCTGGAGGTTACAGGGTCTCCCCAAACCGGTATCAGACACATCCACCGCAGGGATCTTACCCTTATCCTCACCCGATTAACCCGGGCACACCTGCCTTAGCAGGTGACTTATCGCCAATCTTAGCATGGCAGAGGTGTTGGTTATCCAGTAATGTATGTATGAAGGTTAAATAGTTGTTACATATTAAAGATATAAAGTGTCTACGAATGACGGGCGTATGAAGCCATCCCTCCCGTGACGATGGGTTGAGAGAGCTGGAGGTTACAGGGTCTCCCCAAACCGGTATCAGACACATCCACCGCAGGGATCTTACCCTTATCCTCACCCGATTAACCCGGGCACACCTGCCTTAGCAGGTGACTTATCGCCAATCTTAGCATGGCGGAGGTGTTGGTTATCCAGTAATGTATGTATGTAGGTTAAATAGTTGTTACATCATAAAGATATAAAGTGTCTTGGAATGACGGACGTATGAAGCCATCCCTCCCGTGACGATGGGTTGAGAGAGCTGGAGGTTAAAGGGTCTCCCCAAACCGGTATCAGACACATCCACCGCAGGGATCTTACCCTTATCCTCACCCGATTAACCCGGGCACACCTGCCTTAGCAGGTGACTTATCGCCAAACTTAGCATGGCAGAGATGTTGGTTATCCAGTAATGTATGTATGTAGGTTAAATAGTTGTTACATCATAAAGATATAAAGTGTCTTGGAATGACGGACGTATGAAGCCATCCCTCCCGTGACGATGGGTTGAGAGAGCTGGAGGTTAAAGGGTCTCCCCAAACCGGTATCAGACACATCCACCGCAGGGATCTTACCCTTATCCTCACCCGATTAACCCGGGCACACCTGCCTTAGCAGGTGACTTATCGCCAAACTTAACATGGCAGAGATGTTGGTTATCCAGTAATGTATGGATGTAGGTTAAATAGTTGTTACATCATAAAGATATAAAGTGTCTTGGAATGACGGACGTATGAAGCCATCCCTCCCGTGACGATGGGTTGAGAGAGCTGGAGGTTAAAGGGTCTCCCCAAACCGGTATCAGACACATCCACCGCAGGGATCTTACCCTTATCCTCACCCGATTAACCCGGGCACACCTGCCTTAGCAGGTGACTTATCGCCAATCTTAGCATGGCAGAGGTGTTGGTTATCCAGTAATGTATGGATGTAGGTTAAATAGTTGTTACATCATAAAGATATAAAGTGTCTTGGAATGACGGACGTATGAAGCCATCCCTCCCGTGACGATGGGTTGAGAGAGCTGGAGGTCAAAGGGTCTCCCCAAACCGGTATCAGACAAATCCACCGCAGGGATCTTACCCTTATCCTCAACCGATTAACCCGGGCACACCTGCCTTAGCAGGTGACTTATCGCCAAACTTAGCATGGCAGAGATGTTGGTTATCCAGTAATGTATGGATGTAGGTTAAATAGTTGTTACATCATAAAGATATAAAGTGTCTTGGAATGACGGACGTATGAAGCCATCCCTCCCGTGACGATGGGTTGAGAGAGCTGGAGGTTAAAGGGTCTCCCCAAACCGGTATCAGACACATCCACCGCAGGGATCTTACCCTTATCCTCACCCGATTAACCCGGGCACACCTGCCTTAGCAGGTGACTTATCGCCAAACTTAGAAATGGCAGAGATGTTGGTTATCCAGTAATGTATGTATGTAGGTTAAATAGTTGTTACATCATCAAGATATAAAGTGTCTTGGAATGACGGACGTAAGAAGCCATCCCTCCCGTGACGATGGGTTGAGAGAGCTGGAGGTTAAAGGGTCTCCCCAAACCGGTATCAGACACATCCACCGCAGGGATCTTACCCTTATCCTCACCCGATTAACCCGGGCACACCTGCCTTAGCAGGTGACTTATCGCCAATCTTAGCATGGCAGAGGTGTTGGTTATCCAGTAATGTATGGATGTAGGTTAAATAGTTGTTACATCATAAAGATATAAAGTGTCTTGGAATGACGGACGTATGAAGCCATCCCTCCCGTGACGATGGGTTGAGAGAGCTGGAGGTCAAAGGGTCTCCCCAAACCGGTATCAGACACATCCACCGCAGGGATCTTACCCTTATCCTCACCCGATTAACCCGGGCACACCTGCCTTAGCAGGTGACTTATCGCCAATCTTAGCATGGCAGAGGTGTTGGTTATCCAGTAATGTATGTATGTAGGTTAAATAGTTGTTACATCATAAAGATATAAAGTGTCTTGGAATGACGGACGTATGAAGCCATCCCTCCCGTGACGATGGGTTGAGAGAGCTGGAGGTTAAAGGGTCTCCCCAAACCGGTATCAGACACATCCACCGCAGGGATCTTACCCTTATCCTCACCCGATTAACCCGGGCACACCTGCCTTAGCAGGTGACTTATCGCCAATCTTAGCATGGCAGAGGTGTTGGTTATCCAGTAATGTATGTATGTAGGTTAAATAGTTGTTACATCATAAAGATATAAAGTGTCTTGGAATGACGGACGTATGAAGCCATCCCTCCCGTGACGATGGGTTGAGAGAGCTGGAGGTTAAAGGGTCTCCCCAAACCGGTATCAGACACATCCACCGCAGGGATCTTACCCTTATCCTCACCCGATTAACCCGGGCACACCTGCCTTAGCAGGTGACTTATCGCCAATCTTAGCATGGCAGAGGTGTTGGTTATCCAGTAATGTATGTATGTAGGTTAAATAGTTGTTACATCATAAAGATATAAAGTGTCTTGGAATGACGGACGTATGAAGCCATCCCTCCCGTGACGATGGGTTGAGAGAGCTGGAGGTTAAAGGGTCTCCCCAAACCGGTATCAGACACATCCAACGCAGGGATCTTACCCTTATCCTCACCCGATTAACCCGGGCACACCTGCCTTAGCAGGTGACTTATCGCCAATCTTAGCATGGCAGAGGTGTTGGTTATCCAGTAATGTATGTATGTAGGTTAAATAGTTGTTACATCATAAAGATATAAAGTGTCTTGGAATGACGGACGTATGAAGCCATCCCTCCCGTGACGATGGGTTGAGAGAGCTGGAGGTTAAAGGGTCTCCCCAAACCGGTATCAGACACATCCACCGCAGGGATCTTACCCTTATCCTCACCCGATTAACCCGGGCACACCTGCCTTAGCAGGTGACTTATCGCCAATCTTAGCATGGCAGAGGTGTTGGTTATCCAGTAATGTATGTATGTAGGTTAAATAGTTGTTACATCATAAAGATATTAAGTGTCTTGGAATGACGGACGTATGAAGCCATCCCTCCCGTGACGATGGGTTGAGAGAGCTGGAGGTTAAAGGGTCTCCCCAAACCGGTATCAGACACATCCACCGCAGGGATCTTACCCTTATCCTCACCCGATTAACCCGGGCACACCTGCCTTAGCAGGTGACTTATCGCCAATCTTAGCTTGGCAGAGGTGTTGGTTATCCAGTAATGTATGTATGTTGGTTAAATAGTTGTTACATCATAAAGATATAAAGTGTCTTGGAATGACGGACGTATGAAGCCATCCCTCCCGTGACGATGGGTTGAGAGAGCTGGAGGTTAAAGGGTCTCCCCAAACCGGTATCAGACACATCCACCGCAGGGATCTTACCCTTATCCTCACCCGATTAACCCGGGCACACCTGCCTTAGCAGGTGACTTATCGCCAATCTTAGCATGGCAGAGGTGTTGGTTATCCAGTAATGTATGTATGTAGGTTAAATAGTTGTTACATATTAAAGATATAAAGTGTCTTGGAATGACGGACGTATGAAGCCATCCCTCCCGTGACGATGGGTTGAGAGAGCTGGAGGTTAAAGGGTCTCCCCAAACCGGTATCAGACACATCCAACGCAGGGATCTTACCCTTATCCTCACCCGATTAACCCGGGCACACCTGCCTTAGCAGGTGACTTATCGCCAATCTTAGCATGGCAGAGGTGTTGGTTATCCAGTAATGTATGTATGTAGGTTAAATAGTTGTTACATCATAAAGATATAAAGTGTCTTGGAATGACGGACGTATGAAGCCATCCCTCCCGTGACGATGGGTTGAGAGAGCTGGAGGTTAAAGGGTCTCCCCAAACCGGTATCAGACACATCCACCGCAGGGATCTTACCCTTATCCTCACCCGATTAACCCGGGCACACCTGCCTTAGCAGGTGACTTATCGCCAATCTTAGCATGGCAGAGGTGTTGGTTATCCAGTAATGTATGTATGTAGGTTAAATAGTTGTTACATATTAAAGATATAAAGTGTCTTGGAATGACGGACGTATGAAGCCATCCCTCCCGTGACGATGGGTTGAGAGAGCTGGAGGTTAAAGGGTCTCCCCAAACCGGTATCAGACACATCCACCGCAGGGATCTTACCCTTATCCTCACCCGATTAACCCGGGCACACCTGCCTAAGCAGGTGACTTATCGCCAATCTTAGCATGGCAGAGGTGTTGGTTATCAAGTAATGTATGTATGTAGGTTAAATAGTTGTTACATCATAAAGATATAAAGTGTCTTGAAATGACGGACGTATGAAGCCATCCCTCCCGTGACGATGGATTGAGAGAGCTGGAGGTTAAAGGGTCTCCCCAAACCGGTATCAGACACATCCACCGCAGGGATCTTACCCTTATCCTCACCCGATTAACCCGGGCACACCTGCCTTAGCAGGTGACTTATCGCCAAACTTAGCATGGCAGAGATGTTGGTTATCCAGTAATGTATGGATGTAGGTTAAATAGTTGTTACATCATAAAGATATAAAGTGTCTTGGAATGACGGACGTATGAAGCCATCCCTCCCGTGACGATGGGTTGAGAGAGCTGGAGGTTAAAGGGTCTCCCCAAACCGGTATTTGACACATCCAACGCAGGGATCTTACCCTTATCCTCACCCGATTAACCCGGGCACACCTGCCTTAGCAGGTGACTTATCGCCAAACTTAAAAATGGCAGAGATGTTGGTTATCCAGTAATGTATGTTTGTAGGTTAAATAGTTGTTTCATCATCAAGATATAAAGTGTCTTGGAATGATTGACGTAAGAAGCCATCCCTCCCGTGACGATGGGTTGAGAGAGCTGGAGGTTAAAGGGTCTCCCCAAACCGGTATCAGACACATCCACCGCAGGGATCTTACCCTTATCCTCACCCGATTAACCCGGGCACACCTGCCTTAGCAGGTGACTTATCGCCAATCTTAGCATGGCAGAGGTGTTGGTTATCCAGTTATGTATGGATGTAGGTTAAATAGTTGTTACATCATAAAGATATAAAGTGTCTTGGAATGACGGACGTATGAAGCCATCCCTCCCGTGACGATGGGTTGAGAGAGCTGGAGGTTAAAGGGTCTCCCCAAACCGGTATCAGACACATCCACCGCAGGGATCTTACCCTTATCCTCACCCGATTAACCCGGGCACACCTGCCTTAGCAGGTGACTTATCGCCAATCTTAGCATGGCAGAGGTGTTGGTTATCCAGTAATGTATGTATGTAGGTTAAATAGTTGTTACATCATAAAGATATAAAGTGTCTTGGAATGACGGACGTATGAAGCCATCCCTCCCGTGACGATGGGTTGAGAGAGCTGGAGGTTAAAGGGTCTCCCCAAACCGGTATCAGACACATCCACCGCAGGGATCTTACCCTTATCCTCACCCGATTAACCCGGGCACACCTGCCTTAGCAGATGACTTATCGCCAATCTTAGCATGGCAGAGGTGTTGGTTATCCAGTAATGTATGTATGTAGGTTAAATAGTTGTTACATCATAAAGATATAAAGTGTCTTGGAATGAAGGACGTATGAAGCCATCCCTCCCGTGACGATGGGTTGAGAGAGCTGGAGGTCAAAGGGTCTCCCCAAACCGGTATCAGACACATCCACCGCAGGGATCTTACCCTTATCCTCACCCGATTAACCCGGGCACACCTGCCTTAGCAGGTGACTTATCGCCAATCTTAGCATGGCAGAGGTGTTGGTTATCCAGTAATGTATGTATGTAGGTTAAATAGTTGTTACATCATAAAGATATAAAGTGTCTTGGAATGACGGACGTATGAAGCCATCCCTCCCGTGACGATGGGTTGAGAGAGCTGGAGGTTAAAGGGTCTCCCCAAACCGGTATCAGACACATCCACCGCAGGGATCTTACCCTTATCCTCACCCGATTAACCCGGTCACACCTGCCTTAGCAGGTGACTTATCGCCAATCTTAGCATGGCAGAGGTGTTGGTTATCCAGTAATGTATGTATGTAGGTTAAATAGTTGTTACATCATAAAGATATAAAGTGTCTTGGAATGAAGGACGTATGAAGCCATCCCTCCCGTGACGATGGGTTGAGAGAGCTGGAGGTTAAAGGGTCTCCCCAAACCGGTATCAGACACATCCACCGCAGGATCTTACCCTTATCCTCACTCGATTAACCCGGGCACACCTGCCTTAGCAGGTGACTTATCGCCAATCTTAGCATGGCAGAGGTGTTGGTTATCCAGTAATGTATGTATGTAGGTTAAATAGTTTTGACATCATAAAGATATAAAGTGTCTTGGAATGACGGACGTATGAAGCCATCCCTCCCGTGACGATGGGTTGAGAGAGCTGGAGGTTAAAGGGTCTCCCCAAACCGGTATCAGACACATCCACCGCAGGGATCTTACCCTTATCCTCACCCGATTAACCCGGGCACACCTGCCTTAGCAGGTGACTTATCGCCAATCTTAGCATGGCAGAGGTGTTGGTTATCCAGTAATGTATGTATGTAGGTTAAATAGTTGTTACATCATAAAGATATAAAGTGTCTTGGAATGACGGACGTATGAAGCCATCCCTCCCGTGACGATGGGTTGAGAGAGCTGGAGGTTAAAGGGTCTCCCCAAACCGGTATCAGACACATCCAACGCAGGGATCTTACCCTTATCCTCACCCGATTAACCCGGGCACACCTGCCTTAGCAGGTGACTTATCGCCAATCTTAGCATGGCAGAGGTGTTGGTTATCCAGTAATGTATGTATGTAGGTTAAATAGTTGTTACATCATAAAGATATAAAGTGTCTTGGAATGACGGACGTATGAAGCCATCCCTCCCGTGACGATGGGTTGAGAGAGCTGGAGGTTAAAGGGTCTCCCCAAACCGGTATCAGACACATCCACCGCAGGGATCTTACCCTTATCCTCACCCGATTAACCCGGGCACACCTGCCTTAGCAGGTGACTTATCGCCAATCTTAGCATGGCAGAGGTGTTGGTTATCCAGTAATGTATGTATGTAGGTTAAATAGTTGTTACATCATAAAGATATTAAGTGTCTTGGAATGACGGACGTATGAAGCCATCCCTCCCGTGACGATGGGTTGAGAGAGCTGGAGGTTAAAGGGTCTCCCCAAACCGGTATCAGACACATCCACCGCAGGGATCTTACCCTTATCCTCACCCGATTAACCCGGGCACACCTGCCTTAGCAGGTGACTTATCGCCAATCTTAGCTTGGCAGAGGTGTTGGTTATCCAGTAATGTATGTATGTTGGTTAAATAGTTGTTACATCATAAAGATATAAAGTGTCTTGGAATGACGGACGTATGAAGCCATCCCTCCCGTGACGATGGGTTGAGAGAGCTGGAGGTTAAAGGGTCTCCCCAAACCGGTATCAGACACATCCACCGCAGGGATCTTACCCTTATCCTCACCCGATTAACCCGGGCACACCTGCCTTAGCAGGTGACTTATCGCCAATCTTAGCATGGCAGAGGTGTTGGTTATCCAGTAATGTATGTATGTAGGTTAAATAGTTGTTACATATTAAAGATATAAAGTGTCTTGGAATGACGGACGTATGAAGCCATCCCTCCCGTGACGATGGGTTGAGAGAGCTGGAGGTTAAAGGGTCTCCCCAAACCGGTATCAGACACATCCAACGCAGGGATCTTACCCTTATCCTCACCCGATTAACCCGGGCACACCTGCCTTAGCAGGTGACTTATCGCCAATCTTAGCATGGCAGAGGTGTTGGTTATCCAGTAATGTATGTATGTAGGTTAAATAGTTGTTACATCATAAAGATATAAAGTGTCTTGGAATGACGGACGTATGAAGCCATCCCTCCCGTGACGATGGGTTGAGAGAGCTGGAGGTTAAAGGGTCTCCCCAAACCGGTATCAGACACATCCACCGCAGGGATCTTACCCTTATCCTCACCCGATTAACCCGGGCACACCTGCCTTAGCAGGTGACTTATCGCCAATCTTAGCATGGCAGAGGTGTTGGTTATCCAGTAATGTATGTATGTAGGTTAAATAGTTGTTACATATTAAAGATATAAAGTGTCTTGGAATGACGGACGTATGAAGCCATCCCTCCCGTGACGATGGGTTGAGAGAGCTGGAGGTTAAAGGGTCTCCCCAAACCGGTATCAGACACATCCAACGCAGGGATCTTACCCTTATCCTCACCCGATTAACCCGGGCACACCTGCCTTAGCAGGTGACTTATCGCCAATCTTAGCATGGCAGAGGTGTTGGTTATCCAGTAATGTATGTATGTAGGTTAAATAGTTGTTACATCATAAAGATATAAAGTGTCTTGGAATGACGGACGTATGAAGCCATCCCTCCCGTGACGATGGGTTGAGAGAGCTGGAGGTTAAAGGGTCTCCCCAAACCGGTATCAGACACATCCACCGCAGGGATCTTACCCTTATCCTCACCCGATTAACCCGGGCACACCTGCCTTAGCAGGTGACTTATCGCCAATCTTAGCATGGCAGAGGTGTTGGTTATCCAGTAATGTATGTATGTAGGTTAAATAGTTGTTACATATTAAAGATATAAAGTGTCTTGGAATGACGGACGTATGAAGCCATCCCTCCCGTGACGATGGGTTGAGAGAGCTGGAGGTTAAAGGGTCTCCCCAAACCGGTATCAGACACATCCACCGCAGGGATCTTACCCTTATCCTCACCCGATTAACCCGGGCACACCTGCCTAAGCAGGTGACTTATCGCCAATCTTAGCATGGCAGAGGTGTTGGTTATCAAGTCATGTATGTATGTAGGTTAAATAGTTGTTACATCATAAAGATATAAAGTGTCTTGAAATGACGGACGTATGAAGCCATCCCTCCCGTGACGATGGATTGAGAGAGCTGGAGGTTAAAGGGTCTCCCCAAACCGGTATCAGACACATCCACCGCAGGGATCTTACCCTTATCCTCACCCGATTAACCCGGGCACACCTGCCTTAGCAGGTGACTTATCGCCAAACTTAGCATGGCAGAGATGTTGGTTATCCAGTAATGTATGGATGTAGGTTAAATAGTTGTTACATCATAAAGATATAAAGTGTCTTGGAATGACGGACGTATGAAGCCATCCCTCCCGTGACGATGGGTTGAGAGAGCTGGAGGTTAAAGGGTCTCCCCAAACCGGTATTTGACACATCCACCGCAGGGATCTTACCCTTATCCTCACCCGATTAACCCGGGCACACCTGCCTTAGCAGGTGACTTATCGCCAATCTTAGCATGGCAGAGGTGTTGGTTATCCAGTAATGTATGTATGTAGGTTAAATACTTGTTACATCATAAAGATATAAAGTGTCTTGGAATGACGGACGTATGAAGCCATCCCTCCCGTGACGATGGGTTGAGAGAGCTGGAGGTTAAAGGGTCACCCCAAACCGGTATCAGACACATCCACCGCAGGGATCTTACCCTTATCCTCACCCGATTAACCCGGGCACACCTGCCTTAGCAGGTGACTTATCGCCAATCTTAGCATGGCAGAGGTGTTGGTTATCCAGTAATGTATGTATGTAGGTTAAATAGTTGTTACATCATAAAGATATAAAGTGTCTTGGAATAACGGACGTATGAAGCCATCCCTCCCGTGACGATGGGTTGAGAGAGCTGGAGGTTAAAGGGTCTCCCCAAACCGGTATCAGACACATCCACCGCAGGGATCTTACCCTTATCCTCACCCGATTAACCCGGGCACACCTGCCTTAGCAGGTGACTTATCGCCAAACTTAGAAATGGCAGAGATGTTGGTTATCCAGTAATGTATGTATGTAGGTTAAATAGTTGTTACATCATCAAGATATAAAGTGTCTTGGAATGACGGACGTAAGAAGCCATCCCTCCCGTGACGATGGGTTGAGAGAGCTGGAGGTTAAAGGGTCTCCCCAAACCGGTATCAGACACATCCACCGCAGGGATCTTACCCTTATCCTCACCCGATTAACCCGGGCACACCTGCCTAAGCAGGTGACTTATCGCCAATCTTAGCATGGCAGAGGTGTTGGTTATCCAGTAATGTATGGATGTAGGTTAAATAGTTGTTACATCATAAAGATATAAAGTGTCTTGGAATGACGGACGTATGAAGCCATCCCTCCCGTGACGATGGGTTGAGAGAGCTGGAGGTCAAAGGGTCTCCCCAAACCGGTATCAGACACATCCACCGCAGGGATCTTACCCTTATCCTCACCCGATTAACCCGGGCACACCTGCCTTAGCAGGTGACTTATCGCCAATCTTAGCATGGCAGAGGTGTTGGTTATCCAGTAATGTATGTATGTAGGTTAAATAGTTGTTACATCATAAAGATATAAAGTGTCTTGGAATGACGGACGTATGAAGCCATCCCTCCCGTGACGATGGGTTGAGAGAGCTGGAGGTTAAAGGGTCTCCCCAAACCGGTATCAGACACATCCACCGCAGGGATCTTACCCTTATCCTCACCCGATTAACCCGGGCACACCTGCCTTAGCAGGTGACTTATCGCCAATCTTAGCATGGCAGAGGTGTTGGTTATCCAGTAATGTATGTATGTAGGTTAAATAGTTGTTACATCATAAAGATATAAAGTGTCTTGGAATGAAGGACGTATGAAGCCATCCCTCCCGTGACGATGGGTTGAGAGAGCTGGAGGTTAAAGGGTCTCCCCAAACCGGTATCAGACACATCCACCGCAGGATCTTACCCTTATCCTCACTCGATTAACCCGGGCACACCTGCCTTAGCAGGTGACTTATCGCCAATCTTAGCATGGCAGAGGTGTTGGTTATCCAGTAATGTATGTATGTAGGTTAAATAGTTTTGACATCATAAAGATATAAAGTGTCTTGGAATGACGGACGTATGAAGCCATCCCTCCCGTGACGATGGGTTGAGAGAGCTGGAGGTTAAAGGGTCTCCCCAAACCGGTATCAGACACATCCACCGCAGGGATCTTACCCTTATCCTCACCCGATTAACCCGGGCACACCTGCCTTAGCAGGTGACTTATCGCCAATCTTAGCATGGCAGAGGTGTTGGTTATCCAGTAATGTATGTATGTAGGTTAAATAGTTGTTACATCATAAAGATATAAAGTGTCTTGGAATGACGGACGTATGAAGCCATCCCTCCCGTGACGATGGGTTGAGAGAGCTGGAGGTTAAAGGGTCTCCCCAAACCGGTATCAGACACATCCAACGCAGGGATCTTACCCTTATCCTCACCCGATTAACCCGGGCACACCTGCCTTAGCAGGTGACTTATCGCCAATCTTAGCATGGCAGAGGTGTTGGTTATCCAGTAATGTATGTATGTAGGTTAAATAGTTGTTACATCATAAAGATATAAAGTGTCTTGGAATGACGGACGTATGAAGCCATCCCTCCCGTGACGATGGGTTGAGAGAGCTGGAGGTTAAAGGGTCTCCCCAAACCGGTATCAGACACATCCACCGCAGGGATCTTACCCTTATCCTCACCCGATTAACCCGGGCACACCTGCCTTAGCAGGTGACTTATCGCCAATCTTAGCATGGCAGAGGTGTTGGTTATCCAGTAATGTATGTATGTAGGTTAAATAGTTGTTACATCATAAAGATATTAAGTGTCTTGGAATGACGGACGTATGAAGCCATCCCTCCCGTGACGATGGGTTGAGAGAGCTGGAGGTTAAAGGGTCTCCCCAAACCGGTATCAGACACATCCACCGCAGGGATCTTACCCTTATCCTCACCCGATTAACCCGGGCACACCTGCCTTAGCAGGTGACTTATCGCCAATCTTAGCTTGGCAGAGGTGTTGGTTATCCAGTAATGTATGTATGTTGGTTAAATAGTTGTTACATCATAAAGATATAAAGTGTCTTGGAATGACGGACGTAAGAAGCCATCCCTCCCGTGACGATGGGTTGAGAGAGCTGGAGGTTAAAGGGTCTCCCCAAACCGGTATCAGACACATCCACCGCAGGGATCTTACCCTTATCCTCACCCGATTAACCCGGGCACACCTGCCTTAGCAGGTGACTTATCGCCAATCTTAGCATGGCAGAGGTGTTGGTTATCCAGTAATGTATGTATGTAGGTTAAATAGTTTTGACATCATAAAGATATAAAGTGTCTTGGAATGACGGACGTATGAAGCCATCCCTCCCGTGACGATGGGTTGAGAGAGCTGGAGGTTAAAGGGTCTCCCCAAACCGGTATCAGACACATCCACCGCAGGGATCTTACCCTTATCCTCACCCGATTAACCCGGGCACACCTGCCTTAGCAGGTGACTTATCGCCAATCTTAGCATGGCAGAGGTGTTGGTTATCCAGTAATGTATGTATGTAGGTTAAATAGTTGTTACATCATAAAGATATAAAGTGTCTTGGAATGACGGACGTATGAAGCCATCCCTCCCGTGACGATGGGTTGAGAGAGCTGGAGGTTAAAGGGTCTCCCCAAACCGGTATCAGACACATCCAACGCAGGGATCTTACCCTTATCCTCACCCGATTAACCCGGGCACACCTGCCTTAGCAGGTGACTTATCGCCAATCTTAGCATGGCAGAGGTGTTGGTTATCCAGTAATGTATGTATGTAGGTTAAATAGTTGTTACATCATAAAGATATAAAGTGTCTTGGAATGACGGACGTATGAAGCCATCCCTCCCGTGACGATGGGTTGAGAGAGCTGGAGGTTAAAGGGTCTCCCCAAACCGGTATCAGACACATCCACCGCAGGGATCTTACCCTTATCCTCACCCGATTAACCCGGGCACACCTGCCTTAGCAGGTGACTTATCGCCAATCTTAGCATGGCAGAGGTGTTGGTTATCCAGTAATGTATGTATGTAGGTTAAATAGTTGTTACATCATAAAGATATTAAGTGTCTTGGAATGACGGACGTATGAAGCCATCCCTCCCGTGACGATGGGTTGAGAGAGCTGGAGGTTAAAGGGTCTCCCCAAACCGGTATCAGACACATCCACCGCAGGGATCTTACCCTTATCCTCACCCGATTAACCCGGGCACACCTGCCTTAGCAGGTGACTTATCGCCAATCTTAGCTTGGCAGAGGTGTTGGTTATCCAGTAATGTATGTATGTTGGTTAAATAGTTGTTACATCATAAAGATATAAAGTGTCTTGGAATGACGGACGTATGAAGCCATCCCTCCCGTGACGATGGGTTGAGAGAGCTGGAGGTTAAAGGGTCTCCCCAAACCGGTATCAGACACATCCACCGCAGGGATCTTACCCTTATCCTCACCCGATTAACCCGGGCACACCTGCCTTAGCAGGTGACTTATCGCCAATCTTAGCATGGCAGAGGTGTTGGTTATCCAGTAATGTATGTATGTAGGTTAAATAGTTGTTACATATTAAAGATATAAAGTGTCTTGGAATGACGGACGTATGAAGCCATCCCTCCCGTGACGATGGGTTGAGAGAGCTGGAGGTTAAAGGGTCTCCCCAAACCGGTATCAGACACATCCAACGCAGGGATCTTACCCTTATCCTCACCCGATTAACCCGGGCACACCTGCCTTAGCAGGTGACTTATCGCCAATCTTAGCATGGCAGAGGTGTTGGTTATCCAGTAATGTATGTATGTAGGTTAAATAGTTGTTACATCATAAAGATATAAAGTGTCTTGGAATGACGGACGTATGAAGCCATCCCTCCCGTGACGATGGGTTGAGAGAGCTGGAGGTTAAAGGGTCTCCCCAAACCGGTATCAGACACATCCACCGCAGGGATCTTACCCTTATCCTCACCCGATTAACCCGGGCACACCTGCCTTAGCAGGTGACTTATCGCCAATCTTAGCATGGCAGAGGTGTTGGTTATCCAGTAATGTATGTATGTAGGTTAAATAGTTGTTACATATTAAAGATATAAAGTGTCTTGGAATGACGGACGTATGAAGCCATCCCTCCCGTGACGATGGGTTGAGAGAGCTGGAGGTTAAAGGGTCTCTCCAAACCGGTATCAGACACATCCACCGCAGGGATCTTACCCTTATCCTCACCCGATTAACCCGGGCACACCTGCCTAAGCAGGTGACTTATCGCCAATCTTAGCATGGCAGAGGTGTTGGTTATCCAGTAATGTATGTATGTAGGTTAAATAGTTGTTACATCATAAAGATATAAAGTGTCTTGAAATGACGGACGTATGAAGCCATCCCTCCCGTGACGATGGATTGAGAGAGCTGGAGGTTAAAGGGTCTCCCCAAACCGGTATCAGACACATCCACCGCAGGGATCTTACCCTTATCCTCACCCGATTAACCCGGGCACACCTGCCTTAGCAGGTGACTTATCGCCAAACTTAGCATGGCAGAGATGTTGGTTATCCAGTAATGTATGGATGTAGGTTAAATAGTTGTTACATCATAAAGATATAAAGTGTCTTGGAATGACGGACGTATGAAGCCATCCCTCCCGTGACGATGGGTTGAGAGAGCTGGAGGTTAAAGGGTCTCCCCAAACCGGTATTTGACACATCCACCGCAGGGATCTTACCCTTATCCTCACCCGATTAACCCGGGCACACCTGCCTTAGCAGGTGACTTATCGCCAAACTTAAAAATGGCAGAGATGTTGGTTATCCAGTAATGTATGTTTGTAGGTTAAATAGTTGTTTCATCATCAAGATATAAAGTGTCTTGGAATGATTGACGTAAGAAGCCATCCCTCCCGTGACGATGGGTTGAGAGAGCTGGAGGTTAAAGGGTCTCCCCAAACCGGTATCAGACACATCCACCGCAGGGATCTTACCCTTATCCTCACCCGATTAACCCGGGCACACCTGCCTTAGCAGGTGACTTATCGCCAATCTTAGCATGGCAGAGGTGTTGGTTATCCAGTTATGTATGGATGTAGGTTAAATAGTTGTTACATCATAAAGATATAAAGTGTCTTGGAATGTTGGACGTATGAAGCCATCCCTCCCGTGACGATGGGTTGAGAGAGCTGGAGGTTAAAGGGTCTCCCCAAACCGGTATCAGACACATCCACCGCAGGGATCTTACCCTTATCCTCACCCGATTAACCCGGGCACACCTGCCTTAGCAGGTGACTTATCGCCAATCTTAGCTTGGCAGAGGTGTTGGTTATCCAGTAATGTATGTATGTTGGTTAAATAGTTGTTACATCATAAAGATATAAAGTGTCTTGGAATGACGGACGTATGAAGCCATCCCTCCCGTGACGATGGGTTGAGAGAGCTGGAGGTTAAAGGGTCTCCCCAAACCGGTATCAGACACATCCACCGCAGGGATCTTACCCTTATCCTCACCCGATTAACCCGGGCACACCTGCCTTAGCAGGTGACTTATCGCCAATCTTAGCATGGCAGAGGTGTTGGTTATCCAGTAATGTATGTATGTAGGTTAAATACTTGTTACATCATAAAGATATAAAGTGTCTTGGAATGACGGACGTATGAAGCCATCCCTCCCGTGACGATGGGTTGAGAGAGCTGGAGGTTAAAGGGTCTCCCCAAACCGGTATCAGACACATCCACCGCAGGGATCTTACCCTTATCCTCACCCGATTAACCCGGGCACACCTGCCTTAGCAGGTGACTTATCGCCAATCTTAGCATGGCAGAGGTGTTGGTTATCCAGTAATGTATGTATGTAGGTTAAATAGTTGTTACATCATAAAGATATAAAGTGTCTTGGAATGACGGACGTATGAAGCCATCCCTCCCGTGACGATGGGTTGAGAGAGCTGGAGGTTAAAGGGTCTCCCCAAACCGGTATCAGACACATCCACCGCAGGGATCTTACCCTTATCCTCACCCGTTTAACCCGGGCACACCTGCCTTAGCAGGTGACTTATCGCCAATCTTAGCATGGCAGAGGTGTTAGTTATCCAATAAATGGGGCGACGGTATTCACACACGCCTCCCAAAGGCAACAAGGACTATATGAAGTTATTACTACATTAAAAAAGAGACATCTTCTCGAAGTCAGGTTTAGTTTCAGTTTTCAACCTCCATAGAACATTAAAATAATAAATACCTTTCTATCTATGAATCTATCATATTATGAATTAGGCAAAACTACATTCAGCAGAAAATAGTACAAATAATACAATACACACACATTAAATATTAGTTGCCAGAAATAAAACTACTTTTAATTTACAACTTACAAAAGTACCTTACACAGTATATACGCATCTTAATCGCTCCGAACTAACATTAAAAATATATGATTTTTAACCCATGAAATAGAAAGTAAAAAGTTTTTGCGGTGTTTGAAGTGTTTACAGTGAAGGATTTCAATTCAATTTAACTCAAAAGTGACTTGTGTACTGAGAAACATTAAAAAACATTTGTGATCCAATGATAAAGTGAAGTAACAATCAAAAAGTGACAGCTCAATGTATTTTACCAGCTACGATTAAAATTTGTCTAGCGAAATACATCAAATTCTATTGATATAAAATTAGCTAACAATAATTAAATTATCATACGAAGTGTTTTTGAATCAGTGAAATAGGACTCATCTCTCTAAAAAAAAAAAATTAAAAAATTAACAGCAATCAATGAACACAACAATAAACAACTATTTTTATTTTCTTTGCTGCTCGGTTCCTAATATAATCTGATAAATCCACGCATCGCCTTGCGCCGTTCGTGGGTCAGTGGTATAAACAGCCGGACGAGTTTATGCAGACATTCCGGTGAAGTCGGATCGAATCCTACTGAAGCCCAAAGAAAAAGTTATTTTATAAAATTATAAAATAAATTCGTTCATTTTTATTTTTAAATTTAAAATATCCGATCATCGAACCTTTCTTCAAAATGAATAAGCAAAAGAAACCTCAAAAAAAGGCGCCATCTAGCGACTCGGAAGAAGAAGACACAATGACTAATAAAATGATCAAATGCATTGAAAAAAAATTTAATGAATTAACCAGTCAACTTATGAAATCTTTTAATGAACAAATAAAAGAACTTAAGAAGTCCGTCGAATTTTGTTGTGAGAAACTAGACGAATATGAAGAAAAAAACAAAAGCAAAGAATTATTGATTAAACAACTTCAAGCAGAAAATAAAGAAATAAAACTACATATTAATAAAATGGAGCAAAATGAAAAACAAAATAACGTCGAAATACAGGGTGTTCCTTTGAAGGAAAATGAAAATATCACAAAAGTATTTAATAATATATTGGAAACACTCAAATGTGATAAAGAAACTATTAAAGTGGCAAATATTTTCAGAAGCAAAAATAAAAACCCGAACAAAAATCCTCCCATTGTAGTTTGTCTACAAAACAAAGATAGTAAAGACGTAATCATAACACATAAAAAGAAATATGGTATTTTATGTGCAAAAAACATAAATTTTGAAGAAAACAACACAATATATATTAACGAACAACTGACCCAATACAATAAACATCTACTTTACCTTGCTAAATCTTCAAGGCTTGGGTACAAATTTATTTGGGCAAAGAACGGAAAAATTTGGATGAGAAAAAATGAAAAATCTCCCATCATACAAATAAACAGCACAGAAGACATCCCCTCCGAATAAATAATAATAACACCACATAGCAAACACCAATCAACCTTTAACATGGCTGAAGAAAACCATATACATGAAAATTATAAATGTACAAACCCAAATGAACTAAATCTACTTTTCAAAAATGTTAATTTCTCTATTTTAAATATGAATATTAGAAGTTTAAGGAAACACTTCGATGAGCTCTGTATCCTTATTAATAACCTAGATTTTTCTCCAAGCGTAATTGTTTTGACTGAAACACAAATGAAAGATGTTATTCCATATAACTTATCAGAATATACCACAATTTCCTCTGCCTGTAAGCATACTGGTCATGATGGAGTCACTGTCTTCTTTCATAATACTCTGAAAAATGTTGCCACTGAATTTATTGAATTTAAGTCAGCCAATGCAATAAAATTAACCTTTTTTCAAAACAACTATAAATATCACGTACTAGCCATATACAGATCCCCATCATTAAATGATTTTTTATTTGTAAAAGAACTAAAATCTTTTGTTAGAAATCTTGACAGAAACAATTTTACTTTTTCCATTTTGACAGGTGACATTAATATAAATATTAATGATAACAATATAAATGTAAATTGTCAAAATGAGTATCTAGATTGTTTATCAAGCTCTGGATATACGTCATATATTAGCTCACCAACTAGAGTAACCTTAAGTAACTCTGCATGTTTAGACCACATATTTGTCAAGTCGCACAAGACGACCAATATTATCTCTTCAATTCTTGAAACTAATATCACAGATCATTACCCGACCTTTTATGGACACCATTTCAAAAATACACCTCTAAACCAAAATTCTGTAACTCTAGAAAAAGTAGACATTGATTATAAAACTCTAAACTCTTTACTTCAGTCAGAAAACTGGGAAAATGTAATATCAATAGAAAATCCACATTTAGCATTAGAGAATTTCTATAATACTCTTAGAGAGTATATTCTAAAAAGTGAAAGTAAAATAGTTGTCACTAACAGAAAATATAAAAAAATTAAACCTTGGATTACAGTTGGATTAATTATATCAATTAAACAAAGGGATAAATTATATAGAGAAATGATAAAATATCAAATGGATTGCCAAAATAATAATCTCAGAACAATGCCTTATCTGAAAACAAAATATCTAATGTACCGAAACTTACTAAATAGACTGATACGAAACTGCAAAAAGAAATACTATTGTGAACAAATTGAAAATGCTAAAAATAATACTAAAAAAACTTGGAATATTATAAACGAAATTGCCAACAAAAAAATTATGTCTTCAAATATTGTAAATGAGGTTAAAATAAATAATGAAATAATAACTAACAAATCGACCACTGCAGAATGTTTTAATAACTTCTTTACAAATATAGTAGACGAGGTACTTCAACCTTCCGGCATTAATGTTAATCATGATTATATGGAGACATCTCCTCAATTAGACTCTAATAACGATTCAATTAACTCAATAGAATATTTTTCTCCTATTACATTTAATGAAATTGAAAAATATATTGATAACCTAAAACCATCCAACTCTAAGGGAAATGATGGCCTATCATGCGATACATTAAAAAAAATAAAACAACATGTATTAACGCCATTACAACATATTTTTAATATATGCCTCAAAGATGGTCATTTTCCAGAACAGTTTAAAATCTCCACTATAATACCTATTCATAAATCTGGGGATACGCATAAATTAGACAATTACAGACCAATATCCCTTGTTTCAAACCTATCAAAAATATTCGAAAAATGCATCAAATTTAGAGTCATTGAACACTTAGAAAAATATAAAATTCTATCGAAAAACCAATACGGCTTTCGTAAAGATCTAAGCACTGAGGATGCCATATATGAATTGACAAAAAATATTTATACATCTATTGATAAAAAAAAGAAATGTCTTGCCATATTCCTAGATTTAAGAAAAGCTTTCGACACCGTTAATCATAATTTACTCATTAAAAAAATAACTCAACTGGGCTTCAAAAAACACACACTAAAATTACTATCAAACTATCTTAAAGACAGAACACAAAAAACAAAAATTGGGAATAATTATAGTTCAGAAACACAGATAAAAAACGGAGTTCCGCAGGGAACTGTTCTTGGCCCGATTTTATTCTTAATTTATATTAATGATTTATGTAATTTTGTAATCCCTGGTAAAATTGTTTCTTACGCCGATGACACGGCAATAATAGTGGATGGTAATAATTGGACAGAAACTTTTTCGAATGCAACTGTATGTATTTCACTTGTTTCAAAATGGTTAAAATACAACAAACTTGTCTTAAACTACAGCAAAACATTTTACTTACCTTTTTATAAAAACATCAAAAACAAACCAAAAGACAACCTTAAAATAAGAATCCATAATACAACTTGCAATCAAGAAATGTGCTTCCTGTGCAACGAACTCGCTAATGTCAAAAATATAAAATATTTAGGAGTATCAATAGATATTAATTTTAATTGGAAATCTCATATTAATCAAACCACTTCAAAACTAAGATATCTAACCTACATATTTTATAGACTCAAGGAAATTTTAAACGCTGAAAAATTGAAAATGATCTACTTCTCCCTGGTGCAATCTGCAATCACTTATGGCATAATAGGATGGGGTGGTGCACCTGATACATTTATTAAGCCTCTACAAATAATTCAAAAGCACATAATTAAAGTCATATATAACAAAAAGAAAACATTTTCGACCGACCTATTATACAAGGAATCTAAATTATTTAACATTCGTAAATTATTTATATTACAAACTATGAAATATCTATTTAAAAACAAAAACAATTTCAAAATAAATGAAAACAGAATGAGCAAAAGAACAAATAATATATTTTACACCCCCCAAACCAATACTAAATTAATGCAGACGCATAGCAGTTTCATTGGTCCTCGTACATTTAACCTTCTACCACTACAAACTCAAATGATAAATAAAAAGATAGAATATATTAAAGAGGTAAAATTATGGCTGATTGACGCAGATATTGAAACGCTTTTACTATAAATTTATTTATCCTTTCTACAACTCACTTGCTGAAACTTTATAAATTATTGTACATAATGTTTTTCTCTTTACTTTTTATAATAACTATAAACAAAAAAAACTTTTTCTACTAATGTATATTATACTTTAGGTACTTGAAATATAGTAATCGTTTTATATTACCCACACTCAGGCAGTCAGTGCCTTAGTGGGTTTTCATTTCTTTTGTAAACTATTTGGTATTATATATTATGTTATTTTATACTATCTATTAATATGTATAATATGTGTAAAGAAATGAAAATAAATAAAGTAAAAAAAAAAAAAAAAAAAAAAAAAAAAAATCACGCAGCAGCATATTGTATCAAGTAAAACTTTTAACATAAGTATAAGAAAAAAAACTTACTGATAATATTTAATGTATTAAAAAAATGTTACAATGAGAGGTTTCTTACAATTTAACTAGAAAATACTCAGTTTCGTAAGAAATATATAAAAACAAATTAAAAAAACACATATTAAAATAAAAGTTATTAAGGATAATTATCAATAATGCGCTTAAACTAAAAAGCCAAATTAAATATACGAGTAGTTTAAAAATCAGATATAGTCTTTGGATTTGGATAAATGATTTATTGAAATATTCGTTTCAAATATTCCAAAAAATTCATAAATGTTTAAACTGTTGTTATCTTAACGCCTTGTTTTATTTTATTTTACGTCTCATACCACTATGTGACTGTCCATTGACAGGTCAGTGACTGAATTGGAATCGCATTTGGGTCCCACACAAACGTCGTTCTAGTTCTAATTCAAACCAAATATTGTGACATTATAATATAATATTATACATTTATATTAAAAATGTAATGACACCTCTCCCCGACTCGAGAATTGATTTCTCTACTGAGATGGAAAGTACTTGAATAGTTGCAACTGGAACATGCATAAGAGATATTCCCGGTTGGGCAAGCATGTGACTTTTAAAACGTCCCTCTGCAATACACGAATAACTGCAGTAGGAACCCGATTAAGGTGTCTCACCTCTATGCGTAAGCATGTGACGTTTCAAACGTCCTTTTATTGAAAATGAATTGTTGCAGACAGAACATGAGTACGGTTTTTCGCCAGTATGGGTAAGCAAGTGAAATTCTAAAGATTGCTTTTGAGAACATGAATAACTGCAAAGAGAACAAGAAAAAGATTTTTCTCCAGTATGGGTAAGCATGTGACTTTTTAGTTGTCCTTTTTCTGAACATAAATAACTGCAGTAGGAACACGAAAAAGGTTTTTCTCCTGTATGTGTAAGCATGTGACGTTTTAAATTTCCTTTTTGAGAACACGAATGGTTACATTCGGAACATAAATAAGGTTTTTCTCCGGTATGTGTAAGTATGTGACGCTTTAAAGATACCTCATGAGAAAATGAACAGCTGCAGTAGGAACATAAAAAAAGTTTTTCCCTAGTATGGATTAGCACGTGAACTTTTAAACTTCCGTTTGTTGAACACGAATAGCTGCAGATGGAACACGAAAAAGGTTTTTCTCCAGTATGAGAAAGCATGTGAAGTTTTAAATGTCCTTTTTGAGAAAATGAATAGCTGCAGATGGAACATGTAAAAGGTTTTTCTCCAGTGTGAGTAAACATGTGACGTTTTAAAGATACCCTTTGAGAACATGAATAGCTGCAGAAGGAACACGAAAAAGGTTTTTCTCCAGTATGAGCATGCATGTGAAGTTTTAAATGTCCTTTTTGAGAAGATGAATAGTCGCAGAAGGAACAAGCATAAGGTTTTTTTCCAATATGTATGAGCATGTGAACTTTTAATGTCCCCTTCTTAGAAAATGAAGCATTGCAATCAGAACACGAGAATGGTTTCTTTCCTGTACGGGTGAGCAAGTGCCGCGCTAACACTGACGATTGGTGGCCGAAGTAGTTAGAATGGGAACTTGAATTAGGTTTTCCTCCAGGATGCGTTTTCGGTTCCGATATTAAGTCTGAAATAGATGGCGGATAAAGCTCAATAAGTAGGTATCTATAATAACAACAGCAGAATTATTATTTCAGACAAACACAAATCAATTTTACCTGCAGTGTGAGAAATACTTTCAGAATGCTTTCTTAAGCATTCCTTTTTAACATCCTGCAGGTCTATGTCAATTTCCATATAAGGAATCCCTCTTGCATCTTCTTCTCGGTGTTCTGATTCTGCCTTGATGGGAATATTCTTCACATTAATGCTACCTGGAACCACATAACAACAATAGGTACAAAATAAATACGAAACAAAAATAATGAAGAGTGATTTAACATGTTTATAAATACATCAATTTCTCTTTAAATATACGAACACACAGTGCATATGTTAAGGCTTCATCAACAGTACGTTAATAATTTTTTTTATATTTAATATAGATATAAGTGGGTACAGTGGTGTTATATAAATTACATATAGGTACAAAACATATTTAAAATCGCAATATTACCAAAGAAGAAACTGGTTCTTGTACTTGGTGAGCGAGTTACACTAATCATAAGGAAAATATAATAACATTATGCAGTAGGTAAGTATATATATATATATATGAACAATTGAAAGTTCTGGATCATCTATATGTGGAGATGTACATGTATAGGATTCTGTTACTTACTAAATATTGAGCAATTAAGAGAGTAATTAGAAACTTCTAAATAAAGTACAGATTAATTAAAAGAAACAACTGTCGCGCGTAGTAATAAGAACATAATAGTCGCAGCAGAACTTTTTAATAATAGACGGTTTTTTGTAAATTTAATAATAATGTTATTATTATTTGCATTATACCTAGCTCTCTAATTAAAAATTTAGGCGTATTAGATCTATCAAAAAATTTATATATAAAGATGCAAAAGTCGGTCATTTTGAATACATCGTCGGTATACTGGTAAAACCAGCTAAATGACAAAACTTGCCGAAATGAGTTAAAAATGCCGTTTTGTTCAGTTTTATGAGCTCTATCAACAGTTGAAACCCACAACATCCTTCGATGGTTTGTTTTAAAGTTAGAATTTTCTAAAAACCTCTAACCCTCTTGTTACCTAAAAATGTATTCCGTTGAAAACAACTAAATCCCTTTAGTGGAAACTTTTTTCAAATATCTTCTATGAAAACAATTTATAACACTTTAATTTTTTTATGGGTATGTTTCACTTTGCCGAACGAATAATATTATATCACGTAAAACCATTTAAATTATTTTGGCGTTATTGATTTATTCATTACATGCAAATTTAAAGGAAATAACTTCAATTAAAAAACCCTAAATTACTATAGCCGGTATGATATGTTAACACGGATGAACGAAATGATTTTTGTTAACAGTTGAAACCAGTTAAAGTCAAATAGGTGTTTTGAACGGACCATGTTGGTGATGTTAAAATGAAGAGTGCTGACAGTTAAAATACGTTAAAAGCAAATAAGTGATTTCAACAGACTGTTATAGCGACGTTTAGATAGTTAAGCATTGACTACTGAAATAAGCTAAAGGTCATTATGTGCTTTAATTAGTAGTATTCACACGAAATTATCTGGGTTTGTGATTTAACGGAATATCAGTTATGACGGTAAAGTTCTAAATTTGCCACGTTTACTTAGGTTTCGTACCGTCTTGTTCACTTTTATGGAATATCTATCGTGCGTGAACGAGACATAACGCGTACTGACCGCACCGCCGTAAATTAACACACCAGAGCTAAGATGCTCCCAGTGAGTGTCAGTCCACTGTGGCTTGCTTGTGCAGCTGTTTGTTTCTCCGACTTAATTAGTGAGTGCAATTAATTACAATTATGGATAATCTGGAGCACATTCAGTCATTATTAAAACGAAAGCAAGAGCTTATTAAGCGGCAGGGCAACATATTAACAAGCTCAGTGAACTTACTATGTTTTGATTTACTTTTAGGTTTCTCTCTAACCAACTTATGTGAAACAGAGTTATTTTTTAAATTATTCAGCAATAATTGCTGCAATATTATTGTAGCAAGAAATATTGATATGTTATTAAGTATATATTATCTTTTAACGACAAATTAATTCTCAGCGGCTGTGTTTACATTCATTGTACACAGTCATTAACTTTATTTTGGATACAAATATTAACTTTAAGTGTGAGTGAGGGCAGTCAATAGTTTTTAAATGTAGTAATTTTTATTTCCAGGATGCAAATGGCAGCAACTGCAGATGGCTCACGGCAAAGCCATGCCAGTCCATTACACTCCGTAAAATCGGCACAGCATACTTCTGAAGAAGCACCTGCGACTGAAAGAGATGGAAAACCTTCAATTGCCTTCGTTTAAATTATGGAAATTGCCATGTTTACAGCTTTTTCTTTTCGTAATTAAAATTAAAACAGGGTATTTATTTATGCAGCTAAATATTAATTTTCAGGTGGAGATCAGACAATTCCAAATCACAGCTATTCATACGACAGCAAATCTTTAGAACTTAATGACGAACAACAATTGATTGCTGAAGAACTTGAATCACTCTTTGGAGACGATTTTTCAGATGACGACCCATCCTTCCAACCTCATGACTCCTCCACAATTGCTGATAGTTTTAAAGACAGTTTAATTACTTTGGGGGACTTTGGAGTACTACCGGAACGTGAAAAACAACCGCTCATGGATGAAGTTAATATACTGGATACTCTGAATGCTTAACAAATAATTGGTGATGTTTTAAAATACCTCCTGGATCGAGTATTAACGGATGTTGGGCCATTAAAGAGGTGGCGTGATGCGGACCCTCGTGAATGGGCTGTGAATCAAGCTAAAATGAGAAGGGATGAACGTTTAACATATGTGACATAAAAAAATTAAGACCTTCTAAGGTGCCCAAGCCAGCTAATTGTGATAAATGCCAGTACAGATGCAACAATAACTTTACTTCGGATGAACGTAATATACTTTGTAGACACTACTGGCAGCTTGACTTCAAAGGCAAGAAAAAATTCTTGTCAACAAATTTGCACATTCAAGAAGCAAATCAGACCCAAAAAACAAAGATTGTATGCAAAAAAATGTTTTTTTCCCAAAGGGAATGACAAGATAGCAGTTTGCCAAAATTTTAGGACCAAAACTCTTTGCATATCACCAGACGTTATAAAACTTGCAATCAAGAATAAAAATGCACAGGGATTTAACACTCAAGATGACAAGAGAGGTCAAAAAGAGCCTCCACATAAAACGAAGGTGGACATCTTTAATCATGTGAAATCACACATTGAATCATTTCCAAGCATGGAGTCTCACTACGTGAGAAAATCGTCAAATCGTAAGTATTTGGACAGATCTGTCCATAAGAAAAATGCATTATTTATACGTGGAGCATTGCAAAGAAACGGATATTATAACCTGTTACAGAAATAACATACCGACGAATATTTTCAAAGAATTACAATCTAAGTTTCTTCGTACCAAAGAAGGATCAGTGCCTAATTTGTTCAAACTATGTAAAGGCTAGTGATAAAAGCAAATTAAAAGAAAACTAAAAGAACACATGGAAAGAAAAGATGTTTGCAATACGGAGAAGGAAAAAGATAATGAGAGGTCTAACAATGAAAACAACTTCATGTCGCTAACATTCGATATACAGGCAGTTTTACAAATCCCAAGTGGAAAAGTCGGCCTTCTCTCCTATGTAAGAAAATTATGTATGTATAATCTTACATTATATGAGGCACCTGCCCCCAACAATGCGTACTGCTTTCCATGGTCCGAAATAAATGTAAAGCGTGGGAGTTGGGAAATAGTCTCTATCCTGTACTACTACCTCAAAAATTACTTACCGGACAATATTAATGAAATAAGCTTGTTCTCTGACACATGCGGAGGGCAGAATCGAAACCAATATGTAGCAGTAATACTACTTTGGGCCGTTCAACACATTGAGCACATCAACATAATTGAGCAGAAATTTCTGGAACCTGGTCACATACATATGGAAGCAGATTCAATGCATAGTAGCATAGAACATGTTAAGAAAAACTCTTCTGTGTATACTATGCATGATTGGGTTGATATTTTCGAACGAGCTAGATCATAAAAAAGCGCAAAATTGACGAAAAAATAGTTACCGTCAAGCCATACAAAGTTAAAGAGTTCAAACATGATGAATTCATCGACTTGAAAGACCTCGCTGACAAGGTTATGATAAACAGAAAGAAGGATGACCAAGGCAACCAAGTTAGATGGTTAAAAATAAAAAGATTGAGGTATGTGAAAGGAGAAACGGAAAAAATCTTCTTCAATTATGACATGTCTGACACATTTCATCACATAAATATTGCAGAAATTTTTAAAGCACTTAAGAGAAAATTAATTAAGATCTTCTCTTAATTAACCTGGCCCACAAATAAAAAATAATGTTTCCAAAGTTAATCTCCGAGACTTAAAACCACTCTATGCTGAACCACTGGCGATAAGTCAGGCCAAGAAAAATGACCTACTGAAATTGTGTCAAAAGGGAATCCTGAAGTGTCCTGAAGAATTACATGGATTTACATAATTAAAAATGTCATTTTGTATTTATTTTAACATTTTGTTTTAATACACAATAAAATTCTCTGAAAAATGGTTTAATTCCTCTACAAATTAAATCCTCTGAAGCTATTTAACGTTTTCTTGAGCATTAAATTCAAAGTACTGGCTTATATCGTGTACTGATAAAACCAGTTAAAATCCCACCATTTTATGTTTAAGATTTTTTTTTCGGGGTTAAACAATTTATTAAGTTGAAATGATTTATGAAAATTATAAGTTAATTAAACTATAAATATAACAGAATTTTACAGAATTGAAAATTTAGAATGCGAATATGACTTTTACACAGTCAAACTTTCAAATTGATTTTTCTCAAAATCGTCAATCATGCACTTAGTGGGTTTTATCAGTATACCGACGACATGTAGGTTAACAAAAGATTTTTTAAATATTTATGTTGAGGGATCAGTAGGATTTATAGGCTCTGTTAGAAGTTCTACCGAGCCGAACCCTCTGATATGAAAATATCTGGAGACGGTGAATTTGTTTTCCCATTTGATATCTGGTGAGTTGACGTGTTGTTGTTCTTGTATTGTTTTGTATTTATTTTGCTTATATAATGCACTTACATAATGTTGATTGACTAGATGATCATTTGTGGAAAAGTGAGTGGAAGGGTTTAGTTTTTCCTATGGGGAAGATTTAACCCGGACAACAAAATCGGAAGCATAAAAAAAATTAAATTATATTATTATTATTATTGCTATTATTCAAAAATCTGTTAGTGAAAAATTAAGAAAATACACAGATTTAGGAAAAGAGATAAAAAAAAATTTGGCATTCTCAGACGATAAAAATATTACGATTTGTTATTTCGGTTACTGGCTTTATACCTAGCTCTCTTATTCAAAATTTAGGCTATTAGATCTATCAAAAATCTATCTAATAAATAAATAATAAAATAATCAAAATATATAAAATGCAAAAATCCGTTTAATTAAATACATCTAGGATTACGAAAGATTTTAAAAATATTTATATTGAGGGATCAGTAGGATTTATAGGTCCAGTTTCGGAGTTCTACCGAGCCGAACCCTCTGATATGAAAATACCTGGAGTCGGTGAATTATTTTTACCATTTGATCTCTGGTGAGTTGACGTGTTGTTGATCTTGTGTTGTTGAGTATTTATTATACTTATATAATAATAATAATAATAAATTTATTTCACATAAAAATCATACAATAAAACATGCGGAAACTTTGACTAGCCAACTAGGAATGGATCCTGTTATAGGCCAGTCAAATTGACAAGTTTAGTTCATATTATAATTTAGTACTTGATATAAAACAAAACCGGTAAAGTAAATAACAGCCATATAGTAGTAATAAAAAGACAGATCACCACAGGAAATGTAAGGTAGAAAAAATGGGAAGGGTAGTTTATAAGTTTATAAAATAATCGATAGCATTGATAAATAAAGTACAGATTAATACAGAATTGACAATTTTGTTATTGTGCACTTGCATTATGTGGATTGACTAGATGTTCATTTGTGGAAAAGTGTGTGGAAGGTTTAGTTTTTCCTGTGTGGAAGATTTAATCCGGACATAAAGTCGGAAGAAAAAATATAGAAGAAAAACTAAAAAAAAAATCAGCATTCAAAAATCCAAATTAAGCATACGAAAACAATTGTAAAATACTCGATCCATCCCGCCAATGTTGAAGTATTTATTAGCTTGCTTGCTAGTAATATTGTTGTCACTGACTGTTATTAACTAAAGAGAAATTATGCTTTAAACTCAGAACATGGAAATGGTTTCTTCGCAGAACAATTATTAAGAATGTGATCCTTTAAAGATACTTTAGGAGAACATTATGAATTGCACTCCAAGGAATGGTTTGTTTTGAGAGTACGCAAGAATGTGAACATACAGATAATTATGATTTAAGATTTTCAAGGCCAAAAGTATTTTTGATATTTGTTTTTGGGGTGATATGCCGTGTTGCGCTAACTCCTTCTTTAGCCAACGTTTCGGACAGCATTGCAGTGTCCATCATCAGGGCAGACGAAGACAGAATTGAACAAGAACCGAAAGGCTGTGCCTTCCTGCCTTATGTGCACAATGTGACAGACAGATTCGCCAGGCTATTGAGATAGACTCCAGTGTGACGAATGCAACGCTGTTTATGTTGGACAAACGGGCCTGTCTTTTAACACTAGGGTCAAAGAACATATAAGATCTCTAAAAATTATAATAAAATGCAATCTCAATTTGCCAAACATCTCCTAGATGAAAATTACTCACTTAATGATAATAATAAACCAACTCCGTTACACGTACAAAATAAAGGCCGTAAACTAAATCTTTTAGAGCAGTTAAAAATTAACAAACACTCTAATAATCCGAAAGCTATTCTAATTAATGAACAAACAAATATAATTCGTTCACCCCTACTAGATATCTTCAAACCTAGTGCAAATATGAGTACACTATGAAGTACTTAATTATGCTATTAAAATAACCCTATGAGTCAATCGTTTGGGAATAACTAACATAAAGACATTCAGTCAAATTTAAACATTACACTAATTGGGGAAACTTTACTGGGGTAATAACCATTAATAATTTCTAACATTTTACTCAGAAATCAATTAAGAAATCAGTAATTGAAATTAAAATACCTACCTAGAAATAATATAAATGTATCGTCTGTAAGTGGGCTACCCACAGTTTGATAATGCCTTCAGAGGGCGAAACAGCTGTCACGCGTAATAATAATTACACATCAGAACTTGTTTAAAAATAAACTGTTTTTATAAACCCAATAACAATATTATTGAATATATAAAATATAAAAAAATAAATAAAATGGAGTTCTACAAATTAAACTTAATAACAAAAAATAAAAATCTATTGAGAAAGGAGAGTATCAAGACTGTCTTCGGAACAACAACAAATATACAGGACTTACTGTAGTGTTTGGTGTTTGCGCTCGTTTAGCTTCGGGTTCTACCGAAGATAACCGAACGCTACTACAGGCCTTGTATGACATCGTCGGCTGGCGCGAAGTCATTCTCTCGCTAGACGGCCGTTAGGCTACTTGTTACTTGTATTGTCAGTATATTATATTACGATTAAAACAACCTCCGTATATCAGAATCTACTTTTAATAGAGATAATACCAGATCCCTATCCTCGATAGAATACTGGAGATTGAGGGCCCAGTATTCTATAACCTGTTAACATCAATACGTTACAGTGGCGCAGCTTAAAAAGGAGTATACGGAAACAGTTTTTCGGATTGCCGGCAAGTCGGATTATTTCACACCAGTGACTTGCGAAAAAAAATCTCCGGGATTTTATTGTCAAGGTGACAATAAATGGAGATAAACTGGGCATAATAAGGACAATTGGAAGTAAATAACGTGCCTCTGGGTAACAAAGACCAGACGAAGAATCCAGCGAAGAATCAATAATTTCGTGGTTCTGGGTAACAAAGACCAGACGAAGAATCCAGCGAAGAATAAATAACCACGTGGTCCTGGGTAACAAAGACCAGATCGGTGGTCCTGGGTAACAAAGACCAGATCGGTGGCCCTGAGTAACAAAGACCAGACAAGTTTTACAGAAGAAGAAGATTTCGAATTCCGGGAAGCGGCTGGGCGCTGGACTGCATCGGCGCCGGTTCCTGGAGTCAGGTTGTCTTGTTTCTTGTTTGTTTCTGGAAGGTGTTATTGTTGCCGGGTGGGTTTTTTTTTTTTTTTTTTTGGTTGTTGTCGTTGCAATCATGGAATCGGGCGGAATTTCCAGGTTCTCCCACGTTAATGGAGATTGGAGTCTATTCCGCTTGAGGTTAGAACAGTTCCTTCTAATTCGTGATGACATTAAAACGACTAAGTTAGATGCTTCACAGAAACGCGCTTATTTGCTGAATCTTCTGGAAGCGGAGACATTAACTCTTTTGATCAACTTATGTTTCCCTGCTAAAGTTACAGACGTGGCATTTGATCAGTTAATAGAATTAATTGAGAAACATTGTTCCAGACCGCGATCGGTATTCAAGGAACGAGAAAAATTTTATCAAGCCAAGCAATCGCATGGGGAATCGGTTAGAGATTTCGCGGTCCGTCTAAGGGGTTTATCTTCTTTTTGCGAATTTGGAACGCGCTTGCCAGAAAGCTTAGCGGATGCCTTTGCAATCGGTATTTTACCAGGCCGGGCTAAGGAGAAAATTTTTCTAGAGGGAACTAAATTAACATTTAACAAGATGGAAGAGTTAGCAATAACGGTTTCAGTTTTAGACAATCTGGTTCCAGAAATTAAATCTGAATTTTCCGCAGGGAATTCGGATGTGAATGCCATTTCGAATCGTTCAAATTTGCCCGGGAGACATTCGTCGCGTTCGAGAGAAACTCAAGGTTTTTCAAGGTTATCTCGTTCAAAGAGCCCCGAAGCGAGGAATAAAAAATGTACGATTTGCGGTGAATATCATGTAGAAAAATATTGTAAATTCAAGAACGCAAAATGTTTTAATTGTCACAAGGTAGGGCATTTGAAGAAATTTTGTAGGAATAACAAGGTTAATCCGATTTTTGAACAATCCCAGAATAATAGTATTTCATACATTAATCCGTTTAGGGCTAATGTGGTAATTAACGAAGTGAAATGTGCTGCTATGATTGATTCAGGGGCAAGCATGTCGGTCATGCCGGATTTTATTTTCAATCGTTATTTTAGAAATGTAACATTGTCACCAGATAAGCGTACTTTATCAGGATACGATGGCAAACCACTTAATATTGTAGGTAGTGCCTGTTTTACCGTAGAATACAATAATCTTAAAAATAATTTATTATTTACTGTTGTGGTTAATGGCACGGAATTGATAGTGGGTAGGGATTTTATGGAGATTTTTAATCTGAAGATAGTTCCTGTGATGAATAATTCGGTTTCATCAATCAAGGACAAAATCTGTTTTATTGAAAATTGTGAACATGTAAATTTTCAAGCAGTTGTGGTAGCCACCGCAGCGGACAGCGAATTACAGCTGGTATTTAGGTATTTGCGGCAGGGCTGGCCCAAACGAGTAAATCGTGATAGCAGTATATGGAAATATTGGCTAAAAAGGAACGAACTTTCTATCGTAGGAGATTGTTTGTTTTTGCAACACAGAATAGTTATACCTTTTTCTCTCCAAAAGCAAGTGTTAGATTCATTACACAGGTCACATTTTGGTATTGTTAAAATGAAGGGAATAGCTAGAGCATATTTTTGGTGGACAGCTCTGAACAAAGACTTGGAGGAAGTCGTTCAATCATGTTCAGATTGTGCGTTGTCAAAACAGTCAGCACCAAAAAGTCAATGGGCGGTTTGGCCAAATCCAGGTAAAGCTTGGAGTAGGGTACACGTAGATTTCTGTGGGCCTTTAGCGGGGAAGATGTTCCTCGTGGTTTGTGACTCATTCTCCAAATGGTTGGACTGTATTGAAGTACAGAAGGCAGATTCAACTCATACGATTTTAGAATTGAGGAAAATTTTTTCTAATTTTGGCAACCCTGACTTAATTGTGTCTGACAATGGCTCAGTTTTTACAAGTGAGGAATTTAGAGGGTTCTTAAAGGAGAACAATATTAAACTTATGACTTCTCCTGTGAAACACCCCCAGTCAAACGGATTGGCGGAAAACGCTGTTAAAACTTCGAAAACGTTCCTCAAGAAACTGTTAGTAAACGGTAAATTCCCACTAAATTTTAATGTCAAGTTATTAAATTTTTTAATGGACTATAGAAATTCTTTGCATTGCTCGACAGGTATTGAACCAGCGGTATTGTTATTAGGAAGGAGGCTGCGTTCTAGTTTCGACAATTTAATTCCAGTGAAAAATGGTGATGAGTTTTCGGAAAAAGTCAAGCAAGCAAACGTTAACATTTCTAAAGCTCAATCTGATCAGGTTAAGTTTTACAAAGGGGTTAAAACCAGGGTTTTTAAAGTTGGACAAAAGTGTTTAACAAAAGATTATCGTCAGGATAATAAAGTAGTTTGGGCTAAGGGAGTAGTCTCTAGGAAGCTAGGTAAAAAAGTTTATATTATTAAGATAGGGAACACAGATGTGACATGGAAGAGACATGTTGATCAAATGAGGGAAGTGTCAGAGAGCCGGAAGGAAGATGGCAATAGTGCACAGCATCCCGCGTCTGAAATTTCGAGGAATGAGCCTCATGAGTTAGAGACTTCAACCTTATTGCGTGGATTCACTGGTTTTCCTCCTGATTTCAGGTTGGCGGCAGAGGAGGTGGTGTCGGAGCAGACACAGGCCCGGCAACAGAGACCATGGTCGGGGAGATTGCGGCCAAGACGCGAGACACCCACATCTTCCAGAGGAAACGGGGCAACTTGACCCAGGCACCGCGGTTATTAGTCTTAGGATTATTTGTTAGCAAATGTAATAACTTCAATTGATGATTTAATCGTGTTTGGTGCTTAATATTTTAAATTTCTAAGTTGTCTATCTTTAAGAATCATTGTCAAAACCAAATGTAATATAAAATGAATATCTATGTTGTGATTTATATATATGTGAAATATTTATGTTGGTTTGTAAGTAGCTTCAGAATTGAAGGAGGGAAGGTGTAGTGTTTGGTGTTTGCGCTCGTTTAGCTTCGGGTTCTACCGAAGATAACCGAACGCTACTACAGGCCTTGTATGACATCGTCGGCTGGCGCGAAGTCATTCTCTCGCTAGACGGCCGTTAGGCTACTTGTTACTTGTATTGTCAGTATATTATATTACGATTAAAACAACCTCCGTATATCAGAATCTACTTTTAATAGAGATAATACCAGATCCCTATCCTCGATAGAATACTGGAGATTGAGGGCCCAGTATTCTATAACCTGTTAACATCAATACGTTACACTTACTGAGGTCTGCAAAGACTAAGTTACCTCTGGAAATAGATGGAGGGTATAAACTCAGCTGTTCCGGATGTGACAAGGTCTATGTAGGTCAGACAGAGCGGACTATCTCCAAAAGGATTTCAGAACACTTCAGAGCTTGTAAACTCGGCCACCCTGACAAATCGGCAATTGCCGAGGATTTGACTGACACCGGGCATTACTTTGGATTTGTTCCTGAAATCCTGGGGAGACCCAAAACTTATAGAGCACGGCTGATTACGGAGGCCATTGAAATTCATAAAAATCCAGTAAAAATTAATAGAGACGATGGAGCTAAGCTCAATAGTTCTTGGTATCCGGTAATTGACGGCTACACCAGAGCTAAACGAAGAAAACCATTTTAAATAAAAAAAATTGATACGTTAATGTTAGCTCAGAGGGTTGGAGCTGGCAACACGGTATCACAACCTCATACATATGCTCACATTTTAACACAACCCCAAATAACACATCTGCCCTGATGATGGACACTGCAATGCTGTACGAAACGTTGGCTAAAGAATGAGTTAGCGCAACACGGCATAACACTCCAAACACAAATATCAAAAATACAGATAAGTCATAATTGCCTTCGGAACCGAGATTGGTTTCTTAGAAAATTTGATTTTTTCTAAATTTTGAATAAATGTTTTGTACTGTATATGCATATTTTCTTCACTGAACTCGCAAGAGCTAAGAATAATACTAATAACTAAAAAAAACCTTCATGATCTTCCTGAGACCCTGGTTCCATCTTGATGAAAACACTCACTACAGGTTGGGACGATCCATGGCACTGCTGTTATGCCGTCCTTCCATGTGGCGGTAATTGTTCTCAGCTGAAAATAAAGTAAAACTGAAAAAATAAACAATATAAAATTAGGAGTTGAAATCCGATCATCGCAATTGGTCTCTGCTTACAGTAAAGTACAACTGTATAAATAACTTAATATACTTTAGATTAATAATTCCCTGGTTACATCCATCAGTCTTTCTGTCCGGTATGCTGGGTATAAATAGCCTCGCCGATAGAAGGAAAACTGCTATTCTGATGACAGAACATAATCATATGAAGGGCCATGTCTGTATTCCTGATATTATACAGACAAAATGTTACCGACAACTTCACGCTAGCCCGCAGGCAGACGACTTTTATTATTCTGAGATGCAGAACTAACCTAACCTACCTACTAACCTAACCGAACCTATCCTAACCTAACCTATTATTGACATTGTGCCGGTCGAAATAATGATTCTGCTTTTAAATAACTTGTCCCCTAACATATATATTGATAATTAGTTTTATTAACTGGAAATGTAGATTTCCTATAAAAAAACGTTTGAATTGATTGGTTTTAAATTAAATACAAAAGAATTGCAGCAGGAAAAAACCCACATCCCTGGCGGTTAAAAATCGCTGTGGTGAAACGCAATTTATAAATTATCAATATATTGTTAACGGCCGCTTTTACCAATGAAACGACAGAAGATTGACCACTCAGAAAGTTTTACACTAACTCGGTCTTATCCCCCCCGTAAATATACTGAGTGAATGAAAGACAAAATAGATAAAATTTACCAATGGAATCGCTAACTAACTAAAATCGCTAACTAACTGAAACTAACTAAACGCTTTGATTAAATTTGTGACAGCGGCCGTCAATAAATAATGAACGAACTCGTTTAGCTATAAAAACTAATAAATCAGGTGCTAAGCGATATATACGTACATTAAACAATCGCCAATTAAGGAGGTTAGGTGTTACATAGACATTATGGCGAGAACCCATCAACGTACCTATAGGGCGGACAATTCCCAAGTGTTGAAGAAACGTCACTAGAATAGTAGAAATGCTTAACTAAATAAAAGAAACTTTGCTATAAAAATGTATATGTATAAAATGGTTATTAAAATAGTCTCAAGTTGTATAAATTTAACACAATCGTTGTAAGGTTTTAGGAAGCAAATTACAGGACATATCCACAGAACACTGACAATCAATTTATAACAAAGGGCCATTATCGGGCGGTAAACCTGTCAAAAAATGCGATATCTATGGAATAGGACTTTCATCAATTGTTGTTTTCTGCTTCAAAAGTATAATGAACATGACTAAAAATAATAGAAAACTCTCTAAAACAATTATTACATTCCCAAATAGAATTTTAATTATAAACTAATTCCGCTGAATTGTTAGAATTTACAAAATATATGTACAGCACCGGGCTATTTTCAATATTAAGGGCACAATTGGGTTCGAAATTTTGATGTCGTTTTCTCAGGCTGTATGATTATGCTAAACTCACTAAAATTTTGCAAACGTACAAATTATATTATGGTCTTAAGTACAATAATTAACAACTTCTGGGTAATGTTGCATTTTTGGAAAAAAAATCTTACATTTTACTATGAATTATATTCTACTATGAATAGTCTGAAGTGGAATCATAACAATATCTTTGGAAAAAAATGCTCTTAATATTCCAAATGCATTTTCCACTATCCTTCTGGTTCGTGACAGCCGATAGTTGAAAATTTTATTCGGTTCATTGTTCAGCAAGGCGTTTTTGTTGTACGGTCTCATTAAAAAATAATTGAGCGGAAACGCATCATCACCCACTATAACGTATGGTAACGGTTCCGTCCTGCTACCAGTGGCTGATCAGGTGGTATCACTGTTTCTTCTATGTGAGCCAACGTCTACCGTTATTTATAATTAGCATCTTCTACGGCCACCAATACTGTGGAATTTTGACCTTTATAATTCCAGTAGTCTGAACTGCCATTTATTGGACACTTAATATTGATATGTTTACCATCTAGAGCACCAATGCAAATAGGAAAATTCCAGATGTTTAAAAATAGCTTCACAAACTTCTTTGACTATATTGTTTACAGTGGAAAATCTTATGCGATAGCCGAATCCTATAGATCGAAATGAATTTCCTGTAGCCAAAAATCTGTGGTTAATAAAAAAATATGATTGTTTCAGTTGAGCAGTATAAAGACAACTGGAATAAGTTAAGATGTAAGTAATTACTACAACAGTGCGATTAAAAGGCGCATTGAGAAAATTGGCCAAGCGGGGAAAGGACGTCCCACCACAGGCAATCTTGATATCACATCTATCGTAGATTTATCAGACGCCCACGACCAGTGGGGCGTACAAAAGGAATGGGAGTCCTGATGGAACTGTTTCGGAAATTATGGGAATGATGAGAAATTCCCAGGAAATAAGGCAAAAAACAAGATCTGGACGAAATAGATCACTTTTTCTGGGCATGAAAAAAGTGATCTATTTCGGGCAAGACGTTAAAAAAACTACCAAAGACAGTTGAAAATTAAATTAAATTCGGCCGTGCACGAAGCCGAGCTCAAGCAGCTGGAGGGGGAGGAACAACTGCGTAGCTATCGCTACGACCACACTTATTTTTTTAATTTTTTTTTTTTATTGTTGTTACATTATTTTACAATATTTCATATTCTAATTCAGTAATGTTGGCCTCACTGGGTTGTTTACCCGTGCTGAGGCCCCCATTTTATCATATAAGAATTTATACATTTAAAAAAAAAGAAAAACAACATTAAAATAAATATAAAGTTAAACTAAAAATAAAGGTTAATGTAATGAAACGCTGTTTGATCAAAGATGGAGAATAGACTGTCATTTATTTCATATAAGTTTACATATTAAATACATAGATGGCAGCACTAGTCTTATATTGTTGTTATCATTTCAACACCCCCACTATAACTAACAATATAAATACAATTAAATTAAACAATTTGCACACCTAGTTTATCCAAAAATTCATAATGTTTTGTGGAACCCAAACTTTTGGTGAACAAATCAGCAGGCATTTCAGCTGTTGGCAAATACTTAACATTTACAATATTATTTGCTACACATTCTCTACACAAATGATATTTAATATCAATATGTTTGGTGCGCTTATGAAAAACTGGATTTGCTGTTAACTTTTGCGCACTCTGATTGTCATTGAAAATATCAATAGTATACATTTTTTGAGTTATTTCATATTGTAAATTTCTCAAATAAATTGCTTCTTTGCAGGCTTCGGTGATGGCCATATATTCAGCCTCACTACTAGATAGTGCAACAGTATTCTGTTTTTTTGTTTCCCAAGATATAACACAACCAGATAAAGTAAAACAAATTCCAGTGTATGACCTCCTATCTATAATGTTTCCGCCCCAATCAGCATCTACAAACCCTTTTAATATTGAGCTTCCACTAGCGGAATACTTTAAACCATAATCTTTAGTACATTTTAGGTATCTCAATAACCTTTTTACATAAGAACAATGTTCTTTGGAATAACAATTATTAAATTGGCTTAAAAAACCAACCGTATATGCAATGTCCGGTCTGGTTAGAACCGCTAAATACATAAGACATCCAATTATTTGTTGATATGGAAAATTACCAACACAATGTTCATTTTTTGACACATTTAACTTTGTTTCCATTGGAGTCTGTGCAGGTTTACTTTGGCTCATATTAAACTTATGCAACAGCTGATCAATATAATCTTTCTGACTTAATATTATTGTTTGCTTAGATTTGTTAACAGTTATGTTAACACCCAGACATTTCTTTATATCTCCTAAATCTTTTATTTTGAAATGACTTGTTAAGACATCCTTTAAATGCTTAGTTTCATTAGTATCATTTGAAAAAACAAAAAAATCATCTACAAACAATGCGACAATAGTTTTAAACTGATCTTTCATTTTTGTATACATACATGGTTCTATTTTAGATCTAATATAACCTATGCTTAACAAACATTCATCTACTTTTTTATACCAAGCTCTTGAGGATTGTTTAAGCCCGTAAATGGCCTTTTTTAATTTAAGTACTTGACCATTTTGTGTTTTTTCAGAAAAACCTTTTGGTATTTGCATGTAAACAGTTTCCTCAAGTGTACCATTCAAGAAAGCCGTTGTTACATCAAGATGTGTTGTTTTCAAATTTAGTTGTACTGACAATGCAAAAAGTAATCTTAATGTAGTATGTCTCACTACAGGAGAAAATGTTTCTGTAAAGTCCACACCTTCAACTTGTGAAAAACCTTTTGCCACTAAACGTGCACGAAAGCGGACTTTATTTTCACTATCATACTTTTTACGAAGCACCCACTTGCACTGTACAACTCTTCCATCTTTTGGAGCATCACTTAACTCCCACGCATCATTGTCTTTGAAACACTGCAACTCTTCTGTTATAGCCAACTCCCACTGTTCTTTTTCTGGTCCATTTAAAGCGTCATGCAGAGACAAACCAGCCGCATTATCATATGTTTCACTGTCAACGCACAGATTTGATAACCCATACCTCTCTGGAATCTTCCTCTCCCGGTTAGGTCGGCACTGCGGGCTTTCTTTCTCACTGTCTGCATCTTCATAATCACTGGGAACATATGTTTCATCATTATCTATAAAACTGTCCATGAAACTTGAGTGTTCTTGACTAGGCACAGGTTCAATTTCACATTGTTCTGTATCATCAAGTTCCTTACTATCCCCCACTGAATCAACATTCTGACCACATTGTTCTGTATCATCAAGTTCCTTACTATCCCCCACTGAATCAATATTCTGACCTTGCACTTCCATTAAATTTTCAGATTTTGATTCCTTCTCAATGATGATCACATCTCTACTAGTCGTTACATTCCTTGTTTCTGGATTGAAGACCCTATATCCTTTTATATTATCTGGATATCCTATGAGAATACATTTGGTTGTTTTCTTATCCCACTTCTTTCGCTTTTCTTTAGCTACATGGACCATCACAGTGCTACCGAAAACTCTGATATGACTTATATCCGGTTTGGAGCCAGTCCACAACTCATATGGAGTTTTATTTTCCAATGCCGCTGCCACAATCCGATTCTGCAGGTACACTGCCGTATTGGTGGCCTCACCCCAGAACTCTTTGCCTAAGTTTGCATCAAAAAGTAGACATCTTGCTTTTTCAACTATTGTGCGATTAAATCGTTCACACAATCCATTCTGTTGTGGGGTGTAAGGGTTGCTTTTCTGATGAATCACACCGGCACTATTCAGGAAATCATCAAATTCTTTATTGCAATACTCCAGTCCGTTGTCACTCCTTAATACTTTGATTGTTTTTTTTGTTTGATTTTCCACCTGAGCTTTAAAAATCTTGAAATACTTCAAAGCCTGATTTTTGTGTTTTAAGAAATAAACAAATATCATCCTACTATGATCATCAACAAATAACAAGAAGTATCTCGAGCCGCCCATAGACACATTATCCATAGGCCCACATATGTCTGTGTGCACAATATCTAGGAGATTAATGCTTCGTTGGCCACTGCTCTTAAAAGGTAACCGGCATTGTTTGCCTTCACAACATGTTGTGCATGAAGATTTGCTTATGTCAACTTTTTTATCAAGTGACATACCATGCACAGCTTTTTCCATCTGATTCAAATAATCTTTGTTTATGTGTCCTAACCTTCGATGCCAAGTCATTCCTGACACAACTGATGCTGCTAAACAGTTTTGTTTTAGCAAATTCACTTTATATACTCCATTGACCAACACTGCCGTAGCAACCAACTCGTTATTTTTATTATAAACTGAACAACCATTTCCAGTGAAAGATACACGGTTGCCTTTCATAATCAGTTGGCTAACAGATAATAAATTCGTTGTTAGACTTGGTACACAATATACGTTTTTCACCATGATGTCATACTCATGATTATCTGTTTTAGTCGTGATTTTTACATCGCCAGAACACAATACTGACACCTTTTCACTGTTTGCGACAACAATTATTTTTTCTTGTTCATACTGCGCATTTATAATCCAACTTTTATTTGCTGTCAGATGTACACTCGCGCCCGAGTCGATATACCAATCGTCTTTGTTAAAATTTCCACTCAGGAACACTGCGCTAAACGCATTAGACTGCATTCGATCCTTATTTATCTGATTTGACAAGTTATTTTCTGTATTTGTACACTGGTTCTTGTAATGCCCGATTTGTTTACATCTGTAGCACTTTATATGCTTGTTGACGTTTGACTTTGACAAGCCAGTGCTGCCAACATAACTTTTGCTGGCCATAGACATATTCGTATTATTTTTTCCTTTGTACTTTGAAGTTGAACGAATTGCTAAAGCTCCGCTAACTTCACTCCCGTCATGACTTGCTGAATCCATATCTAACAATTTTGTTTTTATGGAGTCTGTCGTTATAGGAATTCCTGAATGTTCTAATGCCATAACCATCGGCGAGAAACGATCTGGCAAACCAGCGAGTAGCAATGATGCTGTCCATGTGTCATTAATTTCGAATCCCGTTCCTGAAAGCTTCTGTGCTGTATCGATAATCTGCGTCACATAAGACGTCATCGAACTGCAATTCTCTCGGCGAATCGAAATTAAATTTCTCAGCAAACTTATTCTCCGTGAAAATCCGTTGTCGTCGAATAATTTTTTTAATTTATCCCATAACTCTTTACTGGATGTAGCATCTTTTACGTGAACATATAAAGACGAGTCGATTGTCATAATCAATTTTGCTTTGGTTTTTGCATCATCTGCAGGTTTTATTTCAATCCCGACTTCTGGCTGCACACAATGCTTCATGCCTTCGAGGATTAAAAAATTCTGTGCCGCAAAACACCATATGTCGTAATTATCACGTCCCGTTAGCTTGGGTACGTTGACAAGATAGTTCGCCGACATTTTTAAACTGCGATATACTAAAGTTGTACACTTTTATTATAACAATCCGTCACGACACAGTTCAATCGCGTTTTGTAATCGTGTTTTTTATACTGGTCAAACAAAAAAAACAACAAAATCGCGAAGATTTATAAGCGAACGGCCCATAACCTGTAATGAAACGCTGTTTGATCAAAGATGGAGAATAGACTGTCATTTATTTCATATAAGTTTACATATTAAATACATAGATGGCAGCACTAGTCTTATATTGTTGTTATCATTTCAACAGTTAAGAATTAAAATATAATTATCACACTAAAAGAAAAATATTAAAAGAGAATGTAAATCGGCATTTATAATGATTTATGTGTTTGTGCGTGTTGCGTGTTTAATATATTTTTTCTGTTGCGTGTATATGTTTTGTTCTTTTATGTTATAGAATTTTGGTAATATTGTCTTTAATTGTTCTTTAATCTTTATGATGTTGATATGGAATAAAAATATTGATTAATTTTATTCAAAACTGTCAACATTGTAAGTGTGGTCTCTGTTGTTCCTCCTCCAGTTCCTTGAGCTCAGCTCATGGCCGAATAAAGATTTGGTAATTTTTTTGTCGTCTTACAGAAAAAAGTGACGTATGTCGTCTAGATCAGAGGTTCCCAAACTGTTTTGCCTCGTGAACCACTTGCCAAATGTTTTTTTTTCCGTAGACCCACTGCCTGCCGAGTATTGAATATTCCTAAAACTATTAACGTCCCATGAGATAATCATTTTTTTTAGTAAAAAGATTCCCTTCCCTTGCCTGCCCAACAACCGGGTGGCGGTATAGTTCCTCTGTCTTTACACTGTGCAGACAGGGGCGCCCTTGTGAAGTATTACACCAAATTAAAATGAAGCAGGATAAGCGACGGGAATTTCTTTCTGTAGCTCGCCCTACAGAACTGCCCCTTAAGTTCTTTGTCAGTGCTTATTCCGGTCAGTTCTTCTTGTCACATGATATCCGATTCTTCAACGTTCCATTTCCATAGTCAAAATGTCCTCAAACTTAGTTTTGAAGTCTTTGTGAAGTGCATTTAAATGTTGAACGTCATTATTACCCTGGACGTTTTTCAAAAACAAGTTGGGGAACTAGAAAAATTCGCGGCTTCCAATGTGCAATGTTTTGCTTGAATATATTAATTCTGACGAGAAAAGGAACGTAGACTCTATTTGTATACCTCAATTAACAACCTTTCAAAATATAAAAATACACATATCAAATAAGTAATTTCTCAGTCTATTATATTTGTGTTAGTTCTATTGTGTCATTTACCTCAAGTTAACTCCTAAATGTTAACTTGAGGTAAATGGGGGTCCGCTCGTATGTACCCCCATTTGAATCTCGTGGACCCCCAAATTTTTTTCTCGCTGACATAGACCCCCAGCATGCCGATATCGACCCCTGGGGGTCCATATAGACCACTTTGGGAACCTCTGGTCTAGATCTTGCCCAGATCTAATTCTACGCATACATCTAGCGAACAAAACGCGAAATGAACCACGAATTAGTTCACTATCGCGGCCGCGATTCCGTGCAATTCTGTCGTAATACAGCTGTTTTGGAAACATGAGTTAGGCCGAAATACTGGAACTAATAAGCAATCTTTTCATACTTGTACTGTTATTTTATTTTTATACTGTAGCTAATATAATAATATTTTCATACTTGTTGTACTGTTATAATACTGTAACTAATATAATAATATATTCATACTTGTTGTACTGGTATTATACTTATGCACTGTAACTAATAGAACAATATTTTCCTACTTGTAGGTACTTACATACTGCAATTATAATGTAATAATCTAAAAGCCCAATAGGGCGTTAATAAATAAATAAATACTTAAATAAATAACTTTTTTCAATATTATACTCATATGATGATGTGATGTTTACATTTCTGGATCTATATCATAGCCATCCTTATCTTGAGGATCAAAAGCAAGAAGTTTACAAAAATAAGTATGCCCGTGACACTGCAGTTAATAATATTATATTTGAAATGTTTGTTGTAACTTAGTAGTTATTATTAAATAATCTCTATAATGTTATAAACATCTCTGAATGTTTAAAAAAATAAAAATAAAATTATCTTAATAACAAGTTTTAGGGCATCAACTATATTGCAACGTTCACTACTTTCATAAACAATGATATCGTATTTTTGGAACTCTGTGCATATAAGGAAAAAGAATCCCCCGTTGACAGGTTACTTAGCGTAATTTGTAACTTTATTTTTTCCGGGACAGTCGCGCGCTTTACTTTTTTTGGATTTTTTCTTGAATCTTAGACGTAATAATAGTAATAATAATCTTTACGTACGTCAAATTGTTCTTCCGAAATTCGAAAATGATCGCGATAGCTTTTAGTATCTTCTAACGACTTATAATTTAATCCTTATGATCTATTTTGTAGCCCACATAAGAAGTTTTGTGCTTTTTTTAGTTCTAAAGTTCGTTCTGTAAAAGGTCCGAAATCGTAGGGACGCACGCAGCGATAATTTCACTTGACGCCATCTTGATTAATAAAATCTAAACTAAAAGTGTGAACGGGCCATATGCCAATATAGGTGTCGAATATGTGTATATAAATGGGTTTCAAGGCCAGAGCGGAGTTATATGCCGATACACTATAAGATTGTCCATTGGGGCTTGTTGTTTTAAACCGGTACATATACTAACCTATTCTAATTTAAAATCAAAACGTTATATATAAAAAAAGAAATCGTATTAAGCATTGCCAGCGATCCCGAATAATTACCTAAGTGGGTAAATAAGAATAAATACATTTTTAATAAATATATATAAAAGATATACCTGGAAAAATTATTGTTTTATTGTGCATACCTGATAAGTATATTATTGTCAATTATTATTAATTGCATTTAGATTTTTGCGTTTCTGATTATGTGTTACGTGGTTTTTATTGTTAGGTTGGCAGTAATGCCTACAAACAAACGCGAATTATGCGCAAACTTCATATGTTCTGTCAAAATGGTGTGTCGGTTGGCTAATTTTCGCGTAAATTATTATTTACGTATATAATATTAATTATCAATATTTTTCAAAATCGTTAGTGCAACAAGTTGTTGTTCATTGTCATTAAGTTGAATCAAATGTTAGTTTTTTGTTTGTTTAAATGCGTATAAAAAACGTCAGTTGCAGGTAAAGAATTGCCATCAGTTACGCTCCTTTTACTAATGAATGTGAATTGTTTTTTTAAATAGTCAATTAACCGCCTCATAGATAACAAATTTTCTGTGTTGTACTAACCTGCAATTAGAGTTACTCACCTTGTTATGAGTTTTCTTTGGATTACTTCCAATTGGGCTAAGTGTGTTTTATATTATCCTCCCCAGACTGTCTGTCTGTTAGTGTAACTGTCATGTAATAAGTTTTATATGATCCTCCACAGACTGCCTGTCTATTAGTTGTTTTGTAATAAGTTTTTAATGATAGGTAATTGTCATCCAACCATTTATTCAAACTGTTTATATCTACATACGGAATGTCTAATGTTCTTCAGTCTATGGCTGGAGATAACCACTTTAACACACAACACAACACAATAAATGCGTATTTTGGAGACAATATAATTAATTTACCCGTCTGTAACTTTTTGCATACATCGGTTTTTTGTAAAATATACAAGCATTACTGCTGGTGGCATAATGCTTGTCTATGACTTTATTATTGTCTGTGTAAAACTAGCCTAATTTGTTGACTCATCCTTTTTCTTCGCCATTCGCCCAGTCGCATCACCTGGTTTTTGTTCTACTTTATATCGCTTACACTGTTGAACCCACGAAGTTAAATTTATCTTCCCGTGCTTGTGATATTTATTAGTAAGTTTTAGAAATCACGCTAATCATTTTACATTGTTATCGGTACACCTAAGTCAGGAAATCTATTGGCCTTTTGTTTGGGGAACGTTCAAACTGTCAATTAGACGTCTGCTTATTTTAATAAAAAATATTTTTTAAATTAGTTTAAAATTAAATTATTCTGTTAAAAGCGGATTAGTGACTCAATAAAAGCTTTACCGGCCTTACTTTACTTATGGTTCTAGTTATATTGAGTAATCCGAAAAATGTTTCACCAGATTTCAAATGTCAACTTCAAGGTCGAGATAGTCACAATATGTATTTCCAAATAAATGTTTCACATAAGATGTCATTGTTTTGACAATATATTTAACCAAACAAAATATAAGGCTCATTTAAAATAAGGTTCCCCTACAACTATGTTCTGTTTCAGGTATATATATTGTAACAATTACTGAAGCCTACGACAGCTGTGCCATGGATTTAGTAAATCCAGAAACTGTTTCCATCAAGACGGAACCAGGGCTCCAGGAAGAAGGCGGAAGTGAAATGCCGTACACGGATCTGGACTTTGACCTCCCAGATGTAAAGAAGGAATGTTTGCGATATGCGGAGAGTACTCAGACAGCCAGTTAGTTGCATCGCTTATGTTAAATAAAATATATATTATTAATCCAACCTCCCTACCCCAATGGAGAATACTCCACACGAGTCCCAACTGTTGTGTGGCTTAAGGTCAAAAGGAGGGGAGGGAGGTGAAAGGTGGAAGTAACTGCCTATTCAGATCTTATAATTTCAATCGAATTTTAAATGAAAAAAATGTTTATAGCAAGGCGATACCGATAGTACCTATCTCCCACTCTGGAATATAATATCATGTATCACGCTTGGATTTTATCCCGGGGCCTCCAAATTACTAGTCGAAAGCCATACCCTACGATCACAGAAGCCGCCAATGCACACAATAAGTGCTCGATTCCTTAAGTTTTCCACATCATCCTCATACGTTAAAAATACACATCGATGGAAGAAAACATCATTTCGTTGACTTAAAACAACTCCATACTGAAGGTGCTCAAGAACAAATACCTTTTCCTTCCTAAAGCGGACATCCGGGGTTATTCTTATTAATTTTCTCAAATGAACCTTGAACTCTCTTCAACTAATTCTCACTTCTGCAGGGTTAAAAAATTATGTATTTTATCTAAAATATTTAATTTTGAAAAAAATTGTTTTGTTTAACATTAATTGTCAATGTACGTACATGTTGTTTTATAGATTGCATTAATGTGGAGACTATAACCGTCAAGGCGGAACTCGGACGCCAAGAAGATAATGATGGGGTATTCCCTTGTATGGAAATTGACATAGACCTGCCGGATGTTAAAAAGGAATGCTTAGAACGCTTTGAAAGAATTGACCAATCCGGTAAAAACAATTTCTTTTCTGAAATTTAACTATTTCTGAAATCGTGATTTGTTAAAATTTTTATCAATTTCTGTCCTTTCTTATGCTAAGTGTAGATATTAAGTCGTACTAAGCATTTATAATCGAGTTATTTTATTTTTTTCAACAGATATCGTCTTAACGCATCCTGTGGAAAAACAAATAATTTTGCCTCATTGTATCTACTCCCATTCTCATAAGTCGAATTTCAAAAGGCACTTACGCACACATGCAGGAAAAAAACATTTTTCATGTTCCAAGTGCATCAAATCATATTGTAGAAAAAGCCATCTGACGAGACACATGCTGACTCACAGCGGAAAAAAACCTTTTTCATGTTCTGAGTGCAATTATGCATTTTCTCAAAAAAGCACTCTGAAAAACCACATGCTGACTCACAGTGGAAAAAAACCTTTTTCATGTTCTGAGTGCAATTATACATCTTCTCGAAAAAGCAGTCTGACGATTCACATGCTGACTCACAGTGGAGAAAAACCTTTTTCATGTTCTGAGTGCAATTATGCATCTTCTCAAAAAAGCACTCTGAAAAACCACATGCTGACTCACAGTGGAAAAAAACCTTTTTCATGTTCTGAGTGCAATTATGCATTTTCTCAAAAAAGCAGTCTGAAAAAACACATGCTGACTCACAGTGGAAAAAAACCTTTTTCATGTTCTGAGTGCAATTATACATCTTCTCGAAAAAGCAATCTGACGATTCACATGCTGACTCACAGTGGAGAAAAACCTTTTTCATGTTCTGAGTGCGATTATGCATCTTCTCGAAAATGCACTCTGAAAAGCCACATGCTGACTCACACTGGAGAAAAACCTTTTTCATGTCCTGAGTGCAACTATGCATCTTCTCAAAAAAGCACTCTGAAAAACCACATGCTGACCCACAGTGGAAAAAAACCTTTTTCATGTTCTGAGTGCAATTATACATCTTCTCGAAAAAGCAATCTGACGATTCACATGCTGACTCACAGTCGAGAAAAACCTTTTTCATGTTCTTAGTGAAATTATACATCTTCTCGAAAAAGCAATCTGACGATTCACAAGCTGACTCACAGTGGAGAAAATCCCTTTTCATGTTGAATGCAATTATGCATCTTCTTAAAAAAAGCAATTTGAAAAGCCACATGCAGACTCACAGTTCAGAAAAACCTTTTTCATGTTCCGAAGGCAACTCTGAAGAGCCACATGTTGACTCACTGTGTTGAAAAACTTACGTTTCGAGTCTAACAATTCGTTTTCTCAAAAATACCAACTGACGAGACACATGATGCCTCACATTGGAGTAAAACCTTTTTCGTGTTCTGAGTGTAACAATTTGTATTCTTCAAAAAGCTATCTGACGATTCACATGCTGTCTCACAGTGGAGAAAAACCTTTTTCATGTTCATAGTGATATTATTCATTTTCTCAAAGGGGCGCTCTGACGAGCCACATGCAGACTCACAGTGGGGAAATCCTTTTTTATGTTCTGACTGTAGCTATGCATCTTCTTTAAAAAGCAATCTCACTAGTCACATTCTGACTTACATTGGAAAAAACCTTTTTCATGTTCCGAGTGCAACTATTTTATTTCTCCAAGGGGCCAATCTAAAGAAACACGTGCTGACTCACAGTGTAGAAAAGCCTTATTCATTTTTCGAATGCAACTATGATCTCCGAAGGGCTATCTGATAAGACAAATGCTGACTCACAGTGGAGTGAACCTTTTTTTTGTTCCGAATGAAACTAACCATGAACTCGAATGGGAGATTTGAGAAGACACGTTATAATTAACAGGTAAATTAGTCAGGAAAAAATTGCATATTTCACATTCAACGATTAATATTCTCGAAAGGGTTTTCTAATGAACCACATGCTGACTCACAGTTAAAAGTTTCCGGAAAACATTTTTAAATTTTAACCACACTCAAAATTCTCCATGAAATGCAAGATAAATGGTATACACGAAAAACGTTAAAATCTTTAGTTTAGCTGATGTTAAAAAGCTTGATTTTATTTACTATTCTCGGAAGCAACTACGACTCTCACACAGCTCGTGCATCTTAGATCATTAAAAATATATTTAAGTTTTGAAGATAAAATGATAATACGGCCAACCAGAACGAAACGATGGATGTGTTGAATTACGATTGTGCCAGCCAATTGGTCGAGGCTTATTCAAACATGATCTTAATTAAACAGATTGACCCGTCATTCTTGGACACTGATATTAATGTACAACTTGTTAAATTTTTCTCCATTGTTAATTTTGCAATCAAAAAAATTGTACCCTTGACAATTTACAGGCAAACTGAATTGCCGAAATGGTTCTCAAAAGAACTGATAGACTTAATTACAAAGTCGCCTGACTATCGATCACATTTCCTTTCATAAATTGAGGGCAGAATGTAATAAGCTCTCTACTAAATGTTATAACAGTTACATGTGTGTTGTCGAAGGCTCTCTCATATAGGAGTCAAATTTATTTTGGAAATATGTTAAATTCCAAAAAGAAAATTGAACTTATATACCTAGTACTATGTCACTTGTCATTCGATTGTAAACTATCACAAAATCTACAGGAAACTGTTAATCTGTTTGCTGAGTTTTATTGTGGTGTATAATATATGTTAGTAAAAGTGTAAACAGTAAGTACTCTTGTTCTAATTTGGTTGAAAACCTTAATATATCTGACTGTGCAGTCACTATAGATGACGTTATATATAATCTGGAGAGTCTTGATTCCCCCAAATCCGCAGGACCCGATAAATTTCAACCTAGATTCCTAGTTAATTGTATACATTCATTATCACATCCCATACATAAGTTATTTATGAAGTTACTCTCATCAGGTGTGTTTCTTTTGGAAGTTTAGTCATTTGATGCCTATTTTCAAAAAAAGGAAAAAAGAGAGAAGTAACAAATTATAGGCAAGTATGCATTATAACATAAATTTAGTAATCTTTGTAATCATAAATGATTTTACTCTGTAAATTGATTGATTATTCAATAAAAGGAATTGATACAAATCTTATAATATCTCGTTGTATGCACCAATATTTTTTTCGTTTTTTGTATCATTTTTTTTTTAATTATAGTGAATGCATCAGTATTGATTGTTGACAATGTGCATTTTTTCTGAGCAATGGAAGTAGCTCGTTGGGTTAGCGGTTCGGTTAGGTTAGTTTGGGTTGGTTTGGGTGGTTTTGATTTGTGGTATCTTCCGTGGGTACCTTGCTTGTTACACACAAGGTTTCTCCTAATTCTTTTTATAAATATTCATCATCCTACTGAAATGTAAAATGCCCCCTCTTGGAAGTCAGTGTAATATAAATGGCGTTTAGGCCCCAAATTGGAATCGAACCAAGGGCAGGTTAGGCTAGCTCGTGGTAGACAGGTGAGAATCTAAGTTCATCTGGGCGTGGGGGACTCTGTGTTCACTTCCACGTCCCCAACGGTCAGTATATGGGGAAAGGTCACTTCAATTATCACAAAACAGAACTTGTAGGACAAAGGTTTATTACAGTAGAATTACACGGGGAGCACATATTAGCTTTAAAGAACACATACCTATTATCGAATTCTCTCTCCCCCTCAACAGGGTGAATTGGTAACTAGGTGAATTTATGAAATGAACACAATAAAAGGGGGAAAATTCTGGAGTTGCTTACTGCTCCGCCATGTCATGCTGGACGCTCGTGGCCACAATAGAGTCCGTTTATGTTGCGGTTCGGTCGCGTGATTTCGCGGGTTCCGGTAAGGATTGCGTCATGCTCGAGTGAGCGATGATTCAGCGGGGGGCAGGGAACAGTGTCCGAGGCCGAGGTTGGATTTAGACTGGCGGCCGGCACACGCGGGAGCGACGGCGCGCTTGACCATTTGTTTTGCGTGCTTTGTCCGCGGGGTGGGGATCTAGGGTGACCGTACTTTAATGTATAGGGTGACTGTGCTTTAATGTATAGGGTGACTGGGCTTCATAACACATTTCCCCTCCGCCAGTAAAAGGCGACATGGTAATGAAGCAAAAGGCGCAGAAAAATCCTTTTTACCTTGTTGTGAGAGAAGTAGAGAGTAAATTGCAGTGTTGAATTGAAAAAAGAAAAAAAATACATGGTTATGCAATGGTGAGAAAACATTCAAGGTTATGCGATTGAAAAAAAGGACTCTAAAATTTCATTGGTCTGTAAGCTAAGTTTAAAGAGCGTAGTGTTTTCGTAAAGTACCAAGTGGACGTAATTTCACTGAAGTTATGAAGTTACACTTTCACTGTAACTTGACCCATTTGAGATTGCACTCAAGTATTCACTAGGGCCTTAGAAATTGAACTGTGCTTCTTGGTTGTGGTTGAGAGAAGTTGTTGCGGAGGTCGAGAAGTATCCGGGTTCTGTTGTCGTACCAGCATGAATTCCATTATGCTGATGTGGTGGGGCGGTGGTTGTCAAGGTGAAATGGAGTTGGTAATAACATGGAGTAATACCAGTAAGTTGATTGATGGTTTAAGCGCACAATGGCTATTATGTTGAGTTTGCACATCGGCAAGTGGTTGATTTTCAAAACGGCAAGTGGTTGATTTGCAAAACGGCAAGTGGTTGCTTTGCACAACGGCAAGTGGTTGATTTGCAAAACGGCAAGTGGTTGATTTGCACAACGGCAAGTGGTTGATTTGCAAAACGGCAAATGGTTGATTTGCACAACGGCAAGTGGTTTGGCAGGAACATAACTAACCCTGAGCTGACATGCTCGGAGGTTGGTTTTTTTAATATTGTTTGAATGGTGAGACAACTTGATTTGCAACTGCACGCACGACTCACACCTAATTTGGGTGCGGTCGGGTGTTTTTGGTACGCATAGATTGGAGAGATGTGAATGATGGAAGTGAAGGCGGCAATAAAGTGAAGCTCAGCTTGCAGGTGATGAGGAGGGCTGCTGGTATTCTTTTTAATCCAGGGACAGGTTATTATTAGAGCCAAAATCCTTGAAGTTTACCTGCCTGGTAGACCAATGCTGCAAAAACGTTTGGAGAGAAACAATTTGTGTTCAAAAGAAGAGACGAAAGACAAAAAAAAACGTAGTTGGTTAGAGAGAAGAGAGAGAATCGATATGCTGACTACATTGTGGGTATCCCGAGATTTGGGAAGACAAAAAGTATCACGACTGGCGTGAGGTTACCTATTTGATACTGTTGTATCAAAAGCAAATACAAGGTATAGGTAGGTGGTTGTACAGTAGTAACACCAAGTTTCTGAAAGAAGTTGGCCTTCAATGGCCGGTGTTAGCGCTTGAGCGATAGCAACTTACCACTTTCAAAATTACAAGATATGTGTGTTGATTACCTTAGAATGGGGTGAAAAGGAGAGATTATTTGAAGTGAATTTCATTTCAATGAATAAAGATTGTCTTACAGACAGACGATACGCTATACACTTCACTTTTCAGATTCATGAACTTAACCTCAGGGATAATGAGGGATGAAAAAAACATAGGTACATGGAGTTGAGCGAGCAGGTCTGTTGGTGATTGGGCTGATTTCCAATTCGATCTCTATGTGAGAAATACAATATTTACAAATATTTACAAATATACACGAATTTGATGAAAGGGTGAAGGATGGAGGGTTGAGCAGCGAAAATTGATGGTGACTGAGCTAATTCCCAATTCGATCTCTATGCGAGGACGAAATATATCAACCAGCAAATTTCCTGACTCTTTACAAATATACATGAATTTGATGAAAAGGTGAGGGAAAATACACAGTAATAACAATCTAAACTTTCACGTGTATTTGGTGAAAGATTAGGGGTCGTTTTTTAATCTTCTACAGTTTATAAGAACATGATGGACCCTTGCTCAAATTTCACAACCCTGGGAGTTTTCTTATTCGTCTCCCAGACAACGAGTTAGGTGTTTTTGTGTCAATGTCCCGTTTGACCTCCCACGACACGATACCTCTTAACCAAAAGTGAAGCTGATGGCTAGTCCATGGTCAATGAATAGTGGATGATTCTTGAGTACGCTGACAAGAAGTCCACAGGTATCAATAACCGAAAAATTGCTGAATGCACAGCTTCATGTTTGTTGAGCAGAACAAAAAAATCTCACTACAGTGAAGGAAATTTCCTTCAGTGTGATGATTTTTAACAAAAGGTCCCGATTAAGTGCGACAAGTCGGGGTAAAAATGATCTACGTCCGGTAGAACAAGTACATAGTGTCAATTTATTTAAAGAAAACAACAAGATATTGCATCGTTCGCACGAATCATGGTAAGTATTATGACGTCTCCACGTCTCATGTAAAATTGAACGATTTACGAAAGAACCCTAGTATTGAAAGGACGGTACAACATTAGATATTTATAACCATTTAATGGAACAAATTATCTCTTTGGCCACAGCGTATGTTAGCCAGTAAAAAAATTAATTATAACGAGCTTCTCGTATCATGGTAGATATTTTAACATTCTCATGTATAGTGTTAGATTTTATAACGATCCCTCGTCTCATGGTGGATATTTTAACATTCTCATGTATCATGAAAACAACATACCAACGTTTAATATTTTAAAAAAAGTACAATTTCAATACCGGAAAAAATATGATACATACACAATGTCATAAACGAAGTTGTGGCTATTGGTATTATCAAAAAGACAAAATGACGATGGCATAACCTTTGGTTGGGTTTATGCGTTGTGTTGGCAATAATGACATGTGCCTACAAGGATGTCTTACACAAGACACAAATATAGCAAAAGAGACCTACTTGGTTGTACTAACTCTTTGCTTACAAAAAAAGGGTTTGTAGTGGTTTATTTAAGACCTGATTGGGTTTTACCTACTTAAAATGACCAAACAAAAAAGCTAGGAAACACACTTGGTGTTGCCAGAATTGACACAAACACGAATGTTGTGAACTTTATATGTTACAAATTTTATACAAAAGGCACCTAGAGACACAGGATGACTTGATATGAGTGACCTGGCTCGGTGTATTTGACAAGGCAAATTAATGCTATTTAAGTCTAAATAAAGTACAACAGAATAACAAATTTGGGTCAGGAAGTTGAGATCCTTCTGTGTTTTGGAAAAAAGAGAGGGTTACCATGCAGAGATCGAAATGTTAGTTTTTATATGAAACTAACGTGTTAAGACATGCTGTTTTCTGCACGAGGGCCAAATCTCGTGGGACTAGGCTAGAGCCGTAAGTTTGTTTGTTGTGGTGGTGGTAACCTAGTGAAGGTGGTGTCTATTGTGTCCACACTTCCTAGTTTGACAATATCTTTCACGTGGTAGTTGCCGATGTGTTTACCAGAGGCGTCCGATAGGGTGTATACCACATCTGAGATTTTCCTCAACACTTTTGCCTTAACAAAGCGAGGGGCTAGTTTTGCAGAGAAGTACAGAGCACCTTGTGAGAGTGTGTTGTAGCGTCTCCAAACTGTGTCGTTTTCCTCAAAGGTAACATGTTTTCTGCGTCAATGGGGTATTTCCACAAACGAGTGATTCTGTTGAAAATGTATGGAATATTTATAGATCATTTGTCTGATTTTAATCATAGTACTAAAAATGTTTGTTTTTTTTTGTTTTCATTCAAAATTATTGATTTAAAAAACGATCAAATACTGACAAAATGAAAACGGCCCGTGATTGGCTGATTGTATTTTAACGTTTCATGCGTAATTTAGCTTGGAGCACGGATGTATGAAAAAAAAATTACGATTCAGAGTTCTAAGAGGGGGGATTTGTGCCTTATGTTAAAATAAAAATACGTGTGATTTTTCATTTCATTTAATTAAGATACTCTGCCTCCGCAGTGACCCCAAAAATTGAAAATTAGGGTAAAAAAGTTAAAAGTTTATAAGGCGATACATTATGATTAATTTAGAGGTAAGTAGGTGTTAAATGATAAACAATATATATTAAGATGTTTATTAAGGCATCGCTCTAAAAAAAAAATTGAAACATAATTATACATTTATTATTTAGGTTTAAAATCCTTTTTTAGTTTAAAATTTAGCTATTTTGTTCCGCGATTCCAGCCTGGCATCACCTAGTCGCGACTTTCTTGTACACTGAGAAATGGAAGCTTCTGTCGTAGTCTTTACAGCTCTTGAAATTTGAAACACACTTGAAAAAATATACATTTATTATTGAGGTTTAAAATCCTTTTTAGTTTCAAATTTAGGCATTTTGTTCCGCGATTCCAGCTTGGCATTTATGGAACCTAGTCGCGACTTTCTTGTGCACTGAGAAATGGAAGTTTCTGTCGTATTCTTTACAGCTCTTTCAACAGCTTGAGTATGGCAGGGAAGCCTTATAAACAATAGTTCGCTTTCGCCACCAGATTCCACGATATTCTGAATTTCCTGGTCCGATAAGTTTTTCAAAATCGGTGGTTCGGTTAAGTTTTCCTGCCAATTTATTAAATCAATATATGTGGAAGCATTGAAATCTATCAATGGCATTTGAAACAATCTAGGTGTTGGAGGTTGTACTGCGTGCTTTTAGTATGCGGCGGGCTGCCAGCTCTCTAACATGTTTTTTTATCATCTGTTATCATCGCAAGTAGAATCCCTTCAGGATGCGCAAAGTAGCCGTTTCTTTGGATAACAGGATCTATAATTTTTTTTAGAGTTTCTGGCAGGTATCTGGAGGCCTTAATGATATTGAACAGATGACGCGTGCCATCTTTGCATGATGGTTTATTTTTAATTGAGAGCCAAGACGGTGCGTAAACTTTGACTTTGAGCATTTACCGCCCTTTTTAACAATATTCAAAGTTTTGTCTTTTTTCCCGTCAAAGTATAAGGCCAAGAGCTCTGTAATTGTTGCATTTTCCGTTATTTTTTCTCTAGTTTTAGTTCTCTCTCTTCGTAACTTGTGCCGATCAATGACCTCAACATCAGACCCAATGTCGAACAAAACAGATGATGCTATTGCTGCTGCTGCTCTGTCAGACACTCCATACCTATCACATGTCTTCGATAATGTAGGAAAATTAAGCGTCGATTTTTTGATTTTCTTTTTAATAACGCCTTTGATCATGGAACAATCAGATTTTTCTGTCTCTAATGATGTCGCTGAAGAAATACTATCATTTAAATCAGCTAACGTTGAAGTGCTTAAGGATGTGTTTCGGCGATTTTCTCGTTCATGGTTCCTTTTTAGAGTTTTTTGCATGTTCTTTGTAGCAGTTACGTCGATTCCGCTGATTACCATTATCCGAGACGTTCTTTGATCGGTCAAAAAAGTTTGCTCTCGTTTAGGAACCTTTTTATCCTTAGGACAGATACATTGAGCGAATTCTTTGCACTTGCATGCTGAAATATCAAAAAGTATCTTACTTCTTTGCTGAAAACTATTTAACTCGTCTGGGGAGAGCCTCTTGATAGATTTGAGTAGATTTTTGCACTTTAGATGATATGCTTTCAACATTTGAATGATCCTTGTTCGCGTCACTGTAGGAATAGATGCCGTTTGCCATATATTTTCAATTCTCGACGTTACTATGTCTGCTATCTCGCCAAAAATTGGTTCTTTTGCAGTTTCTAATTGCAATTTCAGTTGATGTCTCGTCCACTCATAGTATTTCACTACATCTTCAATGGCGATAAATCGCCTTCGTTGGCAACACTGTTTGACATAGCCACAAGAGATGAACGAAATTCCTATCTATGTAACTTGGAGCCGTACCTCTGCTGTCACTGGAACCGCCGATATGATTTCCATAGGGAACCGGATATTTTTTGAACTGGTTCATTTTGGAATATTTATTTTATTGAACGGGAAAAAATATATGAAAAATTGTTTTAAAAAGCAACAAAATGTTTTAATTTTACAGGAAACAATAACTTGTTTTCAGAATTGTTTTATTTTCAACGAACCTCTTGACTATATGCATGGACCTAATAATGGATTTTTAGTTTCATGACAAAAATACTGACGTGGTTTAAAAAAGGTGCGCTGAATAGCGGCTGATTTATTTGAGAAGTCGAAATGTCAAAATGACAACTCCGCGACCGAGTACTGATTACGACCGGCGATTGGCATAATCGATGAATTATCGATACTTTTAAGGTGATTTCTCACGAAAACGGCGCTATATAGATTAGCCAAATATTATATTATTTTCTCGATATTTTTGACCATCGAAATATGTCGATTCATTATCATAGACGAATCGATTCTTGGAAAACAAATCTGTCAAATATTATTCAAAATCAGTAACCACAGTCTGAGACAATCATTTTTAATTTAGTATGCTTGCATTAATTCATTTTTTAAAAATTTCGACAATAAACCTGAAATATTAAAAAAGAATCATTAATTGGATAATAAAATATAATTCGTCGTTCAAAGTACGTGCCGCTGGCTCCGCCGTCATGCACCGAGCAAGCCACGTGCGTTTGTGGAATGCGGCATCAGGAAGATGACGGAATCATTTGGGAGGGTGGATACAAGCTTTACACCATATTATACACAGAATGTCAAAAGTACAATCTCCTTTGAAAAACACACACTTTTAATAAAAAAAACCTTTTTATTATTGATGCATTACTGCGATTAGATTATAATTATTGTAACTAAGTAGGTAAAGTTAAAATTACAAGATATACCTACTATTGCTGGATTACTGCGATCAGATATAAATATTGTAATTTTGTAGATAAATTTAAAGATATAAGATACACTTATTTAATATAATTCTCACAACAAAACTCTATCAACCCCCCACCTTATTAGCTATTTAAAAATCCTGGGACCCCGTAGAGAAGCGAACAGGGGCACATAACTTCAGTCTGGTCTTGAAACACATTTGAAACCGTAGCTAATGTTTCATTTGCGGACTCATCTGTCGACGCAACTCGGGGGAAATTATTCTCGCGTTCCGAGTGCAGTTAGAAAGTTTTAGTGGTAGACTAAAGGGTAAAGTAAAATCGAAACTTTCCTACCCCTTTGACATCTCGCTATCTACTATAAGGTCTTGTGTAACAGAAAGAGAGAGACCAGGCACATCACCAAGATGTTTGACAGTTGTCAAAAATCGCAAGCCTATACGTAATTTCATCAAGGATCAAAAAAGTTGCTTGCTAAAGTTCTTCGCGAAAAAATATAAAGCCACGTGTTCGCGGCTGTAAAGATAAATATTGAACTCTACCGACGTAAAATCGAATCTGATGTGAATTGACAGATTTTCCATAACATCACTCTTTCTTTATTTATTTTTTTTTCATTTCAAATTCCGCCTAAATAATACCTACCTTATTTTCATCTAGTAAATGGTAATAACATCGCTTCTAGTCACTCGTTATCAGGAATACCAACGTAAGAAAATGTCATCAACATAAATTATTTTGGCGTTCATCTCATATAACAAAAGCTTTAAACATAATCAAAAATTAGAAAGCTAAAATTAAAAATTTCCCTGATGCAGATAGTTTTCTTTTATAGAAATTATGTTCAATAAAATGGTTTTATTTAAAAAAAATGGTATTAAGCGTGGCCTGCGATCCCTAATAATTACCAATGGATTTCTTCGGAATTTTGCAGCTTACGGTGAGACTAGAATTTAAACTTCACTCGGAACATGCAAACAGTTTTTTTTATAATTGCTACAGCAGATTAATCAACTACTGAAATTTTAACACATCATTCGTAAGACAAAACAGATTTTAACTTAAGATTGAATGTTTGTGCGACTCCTCAGCTTTGATTAAAACTACACCCAACACATGAAATGGTTTCCTCCGATTTGTGAAGCACACAGTCTGCATCTTGCATTTTATATCTGCACTTCAAACACGAAAATTGTTTCCTTCAAAATGCTTCTGCAGATAGTATATCCACAGCTAGAAATTGATCATTATATTCTGAACACAAAACTGGTTTTTAATTTATGAGTCAATCCATGTGCAAGATTCTAACTTGATTCAACACTACATCCAGCACAAGAATAATGGATTCCTCCGATTTTTGCAGCACATGACTATGTGCAACTTGAATTTTGTAACTGCACTACAAATACGAGAATAGTTTCCTTCGTAAATGCGTCTGTTATTTTATCTGTAAGAGTCCCTAGTTTAATTAGCATTACATACACATTTAATTCCTTATTAGTAAATATAAGAAATTAAATTAAAATGGGATGTTGAAGACTGAAGCCCGGGTTTGTCTTTGGAAATCTCCTCTCCGTAATTAAGCCTGGCTAGAATTCTCGCAGTCCCATTTTTTGGTAGGTACTCTGTGACGGACGTAACATATCAGTTCGTTACAAATTTTATCTCTAAGAGTCCCTAGTTTGATGAGATGAGCATGTTATAATTATAGCCGCCTCCGACCAATCCTCCGGCAATGTGAGAACAGGCGCACCCGCTTGATGCGGGCTGTCAAGCCGCTAAGCATAGACAATAATAGACAACAATAGACAACAATAGACAAAAAAACTACGTGCTTGATATCAAGCCGCTTGGGCGTGTCCCAGTCCCTTTAAATGCGTCACAGTCACAGTATTGCCAAAAAAACGGGGGTGGTGGGTTTCATGATATTTTTTGTCATACCAGTCAGTGTTGCCAACGAAGGCGATTTATCGCCATTTAGGCTACTCAAAACGAGAATCGGCAACGAAAAAATCTAAAATATTAGGCTACTTTAAAAACAAGTTATTTAAATCAGCCAAATCACCAATAATAATAGTAAAAAAAATACACTAATGCCGTCTTTTTATTTTGTCGTTTAATTTTGCCCAATTTATGACATTTCATTTTGACGTTTTGTGATTTGCCGACAGTATTTTTTATGGGTATTTTTAGTAGCTATTTTTGACCGGTATATTCGATGGGTAATTTTGATGTGTATTTGTGACCGGTATTTGATATAATATTTTTTGCGACCGGGAAAATGTGAGGAATTTTTCGAAATGGAATTCCGAAGCTACCCCCCCCCCCAGCCCCATGGATTTCGAAAAATTGTTGTGGGGAATCACATACGATGTTTTTGACTGTGCGGAATTTTTTTCAGCGAAGTTCTGTAACAACCCCCCCCCCCCCCGTGAATTTCATTAGAATTTAGCTTAATTTTATTTTATTGGATTTTAGCGAGTTCATTAGAACACTGATACTAGTATAGTGTTGCGGCCCGCGTAGCTTTACAAACATATGAATGTGGCCCGCAGAAGAAGAAGGTTGAGTATCATTGGTCTAGAGCTAAATCTTTGGACTAATTGGTAATTTCTAGGTTGGCTTTCTAATTTTTTTATGGCGGTTGCCGGCCATTCTGTATTAAATATTTAAGGTCTAATAACGCAAACTGCCGCCTGCATCTGCGTGTAAAATTACAGAAACATTTGCGGGCGCACGTGTTCAATTTGGTCGTTCTGTGAATTCAAGTGATGTAAATACTTAGGGACATATCAAGCATCACATACATACTTTCTTATTACACATTTAATTCCTTATTAGTAAAATGATAAGAAATTAAATTAAAATGGGATGTTCGAACGCCTATAAAATTGCTTAATAGTATCGTAGGTGCATACAGAAGTACTGGCCAGCTCTTTGCAATAATGCCTTAAGGGTGTGTCTGAAACATCAGGTCATGATACAAAACTCATTAACACCTCGACTCCGGTGATGGGTCTGATTTGACCCAGTGTTTTTTAAACAAAAGATTTTGCCGCAAATATCTCGTTTAGGCTGATTCCCTTTTGTCTTTTCTTTCATCAAATATTTTCCCACATTTCGACTCAAAAATGATTAAAATCGGACTGGTTTTAAAAAAGTTATTAGAATAAATGTGTATAAAAACACGCAAAAATTCCATTTCTTCTCAGTTGAATTCGAGCAGCCGACGAAACAGCATATCTCTTGCTCTGTCCCTCCGTTTTTGTCTCTCACAGTCCAGCGCAGATGTTGTCAACCATTCGGGCATATTTCTAGTATTGTGATTATTTTTTTACTTTGTTTAAAAAGCCTTTTAATTTCATCATTTCAGCCTGGTCAATCTGGACCCACCATCGCCGCATGTGTTTTATTTTGAACCTCCGGGTAATACGTGTTAATCGCACCAAAAGCCTCACGGGCTGCAGGTTCCCTACCCCTGTATTAATTATAAGCAATGTTTATATTCTATCATCATCGCATATAAGTGTAGGGATACTAAAGTGATTTTGTTTACCAACAATTAGCTTTAAATTATCGTCGAATATTCCTAGATGGTTTAACGAAGACCACATTTACCTAGAAATAGAACAGAAAAAAAGCTCATAAAATTAACAAAGAAACTAAATATCCTTTTCAGCAAGTAACGAAAAGATTGTCAAATATTTATTATAATTCTTATCTTAAGAATATTGAATTTTCAATAGCTACCCTGAAACTATGCGCCACAAAGAAAGAAATTGTCAATTTGTTCGCAGACTTTTTTAAGGATGTGTATGAAGCGGATATCTCTGACGAACACATTTCAAATTTAAAACTATCTCAGATTCACATTGAGACAGACATCACAGTGTGTATTAAACTACTGGAACCTAAATCTTGCCCAGAGCCAGATAAAACTCCCCCATATTCCTTAACTCTGCAGATATTGTCTCTAATCCATTATATCTACTCTTTAATCAATCACTTTCAACAGGTAGGTTCATGCATATATGGAAAACAGCTTGCTTACTTCCATCTTCGTTGATAATAATAACAAAGAACGGCGTCTTCATCAGAATTTTTTTAAGGACGGAGACGGTTTACATATAGTTCCCATGAGCACTTAGGCCATAGGCCCATTGTCCTATCTCTCATTTTACCTCAATCTAGAGCCTAGTTCCCACCAGGGCAGGACATTGACATCAAAGGTGTATTGGAGAATCTTCATCCTCTTCACATTTCCTGCATCTATTGGTGTTTTCCACTCCCAATATCTGCACGTGTCTCCTGAGATGGCAGTGTCCCGTTAGAAGTCCTATCAGTTCCCTAAGAGAGTTTCTGTCCAAATCGAGTAGTTTCTTGCTCTGGTCCTTTTATGAGTACTTTGGGTTGTCTCATTCCAAGTGACCTCTTCCATTCTTTGCAGTGCTGGGATTTGACCCACCTATCAATTTGTTCATCATAATTTGATTCTGGAGACATTTTTGCCCACAATACATTGGGGGGCCAGACCACTATCCCAACAACGGTAAAAGAAAACTGATTGTTTATCTCCTAGGTCGTAAACGTCAACACTCTTTATTTTAATAAAACGAAGCTACGTTTAATTATAATGAACGACTGTAGACCCTCCAGCGTTCCTGGGTATAGCCCTTCTTAGTACAAATACATATTAACATTCGATAACAAATATACAGTGCATTAAAAAATATTCATTTAGAACTATTTTTTCCTCACTATTGTCGGATCTAGGAAACAAAAGTAAAAAGTTTATAATTAAATTTATATGCACATTTTGAAAATGACAAGAAGATAGCTAGGAAAGTTTAACTCAATACCACAAGACTGTCCCCTCGTGAATATGCGTTGTAAACAGTGGCGGCTCGTTACTTTTGGGTTTAATAGAGTGCTAATATTACAAAAAATGGCATTATTGATGAAAATATATTTATTTATTTTAAATTTCATAATATGTGCATAGTCTGAAAGAAAAGGTTAATTTTTTAGTAATTACCATTAAGTCAAAAATGAGTGCCAAACATGACTCTAAAATCGTAACAAACCGAATTTTTTAATGGCCCATATTTTATAATTTGAAACATATATAAATAAATTAGCACATATCCATACTGAATATTTACGATGCCACAAATTTAAAAAAAATCTCAGTTTGGTTGGGTATTTTGGCTCAAATCCAAATTTAAGTTTTGAATGAAAAGGGCCGCACAACCGTTCCCCTTAAACAAGCTTAGGTAATAAATCGTACACTTGAGTTGGGCGGTGAGAGAAGCTCGCTTTTTATTCGAAACCAGTTTGCAACAGGGAGTTGCCCGTCAGTTTCAGTTAATTTTCGGTTTCCGCGTGAGTTATTAGCTAATAAAATGACAAAAAGGTATTTTTTTAAGAATAAGAAATGAATTGGTGTATTATGGTAGGGTAGAATCTCAATTTAAATTACTTTATAATAGTATAGTAGCATCTCATTTAAATTACTGCTCTAGTGAACACGAGGTTTTTTTCCTGTATGTGTATGTAAATGCCTTGTAAAACTTGATTTGAATGAACACGAGAAGTTACAATGGGAGCATGAATAAAGTTTTTCTCCAGTATGGTTGCGTAAGTGACTAGCTAAATTTGATTTGTCTGAACAGGAGTAGTTACAATGGGAACATGAATAAGGTTTTACTCCAGGATGGGTGCGTAGGTGCCTCATGAAATTTGATTTGTCTGAACAGGAGAAATTACAATTCGAACATGAGTAAGGTTTTTCTCCAGAATGGGTGCGTAAGTGCCTATTTAAAGCAGATTTGAATGAACTACAGTAATTACAATAGGAACACGAAAAAGGTTTTTCTCCAGTATGGGTGCGTAGGTGCTTCATGAAATTTGATTTGTTTGAACACGAGAAGTTACAATGGGAGCATGAATAAAGTTTTTCCCCAGTATGGGTGCGTAAGAGACAATTTAAATTTGATTTATCTTTACAGGAGTAGTTGCAATGGTCACATGAATAAGGTTTTACTCCAGAATGCGTACGCACGTGACTTTTGATATTACCTTTTTGAGAACACGAGTAATTACAATACGAACAAGAAAAGGGTTTTTCTCCAGTATGGGTGAATAAGTGCTTATTTAGATCAGATTTGCATGAACTAGAGTAATTACAATAGGAAGACAAAAAAGGTTTTTCTCCAGTATGAGTGCGTAAATGCACTGGTAAATATGATTTTTTTGAACAGGAGTAGTTACAATGGTCACATGAATAAGCTTTTTCTCCAGTATGCGTACGCACGTGACTTTTGATATTACCTTTTTGAGAACACGAGTAGTTGCAATACGAACATGAAAAGGGTTTTTCTCCAGTATGGGTGAGGATGTGAAGTTTCAAAGTTCCCTTACGAGAACTTGAAAAGTTACAATCAGAACATGAAAAGTTACAATCAGAACATGAAAAAGGTTTTTCTCCAGTATGGGTAAGAATGTGCTGATTTAAATTTCCCTTATTAGAACATGAGTAACTGCAATATGAACATGAAAAAGGTTTTTCTCCAGTATGCGTAAGAATGTGCTTATTCAAACTTCCCTTTTGAGAAGATGTGTAACTGCAATATGAACATGAAAAAGGTTTTTCTCCTGTATGAGTGCGTACATGCATTGTTAACGCAGAATTGCATGAGCAGGAGTAGTTACATTGGGGACATGAAATTTTTTTTTCTCCATGATGCGTCTTCAGGTCCGTTAGCATGTCTGCAAAAGATTGCGTATAAAGCTTAACAAGTATGTATGTATATGAAAACTATTAAAATAAAATCATACGAAAAATCGGTTTTACCTGAAGCAGTCTCTGTAACACGTCCAGAGTGCTCTAAGCATTCCTTTTTAACATCTGTCAGGTCTATGTCTATTTCCATATAAGGGATCCCCCCTCCATCTTCTCGGGGTGCTGCTCCTGCCTTGGTGGCTACAGTATCCACATTAATACCACCTGAAATAACCAAACAAAAATACATTGATGTGTAAAGATATTTTAAATTTGTCGTCGGTGCTATTTTTTAAATTATGTGTATTCATGGTTGGATCATATTGTCTCAGCGAACTACTAATTAAAATGGGTTTATTTATAAAAAAAGTTCTGCTACGTAATTATTATTATGCGTGACGGCTGTTTCGCCTACTGTTGACATTATCAAACTGTGGTGAAACAATCAAAAAAAGATCTATTTATAATTTGATTTCTACATACATTACTTACAAATTATTTGGCAAATATTGCTTTTATTTCAATATATTCCATAAGCATAAGCATGTTCATCAGATTTTAACGGAATCATCTTATCAAGCAATGGACAATGCAATGGATCTTTTAAAAATCATATTTTATTTTATAGAGTACAATAATATTGAATAAGTTAACATGTTAAGTGATCGGTGTACCGACCAAGTGGAAATATTCATATGGCAGTCATGATCCTGCATTTTTAAAGCTTGCTTTTGAGCCTTCCAGAATCCAGCCCGGGGAATGATATTATTCATGCAGATATTGCATAGATGTGGCAGCCCTGCTGCAGACTCTTAGCTCTGAGGCAACCCTGCGGACTTGAAATTGCGTGAAAACACGCCATCATCAAACAATACAGCCTAGAATCCTAGAGTAGAAGAATTTATATTTCAAGTGCTTCTAAGTTCAAAGTAATATCCACAAAAGATAACTCTAAATTATTGAATAAACAAATAAATTTATATTTTAGACAAATTTTCCAGTACCGCTTTGTTCTTACCAGAAATCACCCAATAACTCATTCCCCTTTGTTCACCTCCCACTCCAACACCTAAATATGTATACGTATCTGTCAGTATTGTGTATCTTAAGTTTTAATCTATATATTATTTTCCTGATGAAAGAAGGGTTCTTACAAAACCGTTTTTTTTTTTTATATTTAAAGCAGTTAGTTTGCATTGTCTTATTAAATTTAAGTGGTCGAAAACAATTAGATGTGTTTATATCCATAATTAATTTTGTTTCGTTCGATGTCAAAGATACCACTTAACCTAATTTTTGTTGTTGTGGCGATATATCTTTGTAATATTCGAATAATTATTAATACGCTAAAACTAAAGCCGGAAATATTAGTATTTATTAAATGGGTTATTAATATAACCCCTTTAATTGTTTCTTGAAAATAAAATAGTAAACCACCTATATATTTTAATTTCCAATCCAAATTTTGATTGACATTGGAACTTTCAGTTTCAATAAATTCGATAACAAAATGTTCAACATTCTAAAATTTTAAAATGAAACCATTTGAAGCTGTTCAGAAGAAAATTGTATTTATGAAAATTTTCGTTTACTTACAGAAATTTTAAACTTTTAAAAACACGAAAAACATAGAACTGGATTTTTCCAATGAACGAGAATTTTTTAACTGAACCGCATCAAGCCACATACCGTTTTTAGAATAGAGAACGTGAGATGATTTATTTTGGTTATAAAATATGGTGAGGAACATCTTAGGGAAATTAGAAACTGTTAGCGGGAATCATAAGTTAAACGTTTTCTTGGTTCGTCAGTTTCCTGTTAAATAAAGCAAAAATATAAAGGAAAATCAAGAGTACCGATGGACGACAGGAGGGGAAATAGAAAACAAGCAGCTGTCCCAACTGCGTCCATCTGAAACATCTTTGTTATATACGCAACGCAACTTACTGGTTGGCTGAATACTCTCGACATACTGCAAACATTCCTTCTTCACATCTTGAAGGTCGATTTGTATATCCGTATACGTCATTTCACCTGAGCCCCCTTCCTGTGACCATGGTTCACTCTTTATGGAAACACTCTTTGTGTTGGGAAGATCCATGGCACTGCTGTGATAGCGTCTTGTTTTGGGATCGTAATTGTTCTCAGCTAAAAATAAACAAGATCTTTAAGAAAATCTCTCTACACAAACATATACAACCGGACCGATAATTATATTCAGAATGCTTTTTTAGCAGTTTTTATAACTGCCTTAATTATTTAATATTTATAAATATACTTTTCTTAATATTTAATTTAATTAAACGTAATTTAAATACATTTTTGTTAATTTTATTTACATACATAATTTTACAACACCAAATTGTAAAACGGGGGCTTTCGCGCGGGTAAAGCACTTAGTGAGGCTCACATTCCCAAATTTAATAATATAAAAATATACTTATAATGTGTAAATAAATAGATAAATAAAAATAAATATAATCTTCAGATTAATATAAAATCTAGTCGATTCAAAACATAAAACGGATATCGTAAAAGCATGTTATGTAAAAAAATATATATATATTAACTACAAACCATCAATTAGGTCTAATGAAACCATAAATTAAGAGATTAATAAATTATTTTACAGATAGAAGACTCATTTCCGAATTGAATTTCATATTCGTTTATGAATAAAAGAAACGAGGTTACATTGTTTGAACCATTATATATTTTAATAAACGCCGCCGACGAAACGTCACTAGAAATGAAGAAGCTCTGCAATAATAAAAAACTTTGCTTTAAATGTGTTGGTTATAGAATTAATCTTATAAGTGACGTAAATTTAATACCATTATTGTCTTGTTCATACAAAATTACTATAAGATGTGGTAAAAATAATTACTAGCCACAAGAAAACACGCGAGACGGAGACACCAAATTTTCAATGACTGACGTTCATTTTTGACATAGGCACAAGAGATGGACGATATTTCTGTCTTTGTTACATGGAACCCTACCTCTGCTGTCACTGGAGCCACCTATATTATTTCCATGGGTACCGGAAATTTTTTGAACTGGTTAATTTTGGAATATTTCTTTTATCGAATAATGAAAAAAAAATATGAAAAATTGTTTTTAAAAGCAACAAAATGTTTTAATTTTACAGAAAACAGTAACATGTCTTGAGAATTCTGTTTTATTTTCCACTAACCTCTCGACTATATGCATGGACCTAATAATGGATCGTTAGGTTCATGCATAAATAAACTAATCACTAGATTGATAACATAAATAAACCAATCACTAGATTGATAACTTCGGCCTTTAGTAGGGAGAAATTTTGTCCACTGATGACGTCACATCCAGAATTGAGGCATAAACAAACCACTCAGCAAAGTAGAGGAAACAAAAAAAAAAGCGCGGCCATAGACAATATGATCTTCCCTAGGTAGGCACCTAGGATAGATAATATTGTGCTATTAATCACCCTAAAATAATATTTTAAAGATAAATTTTAGAAATGTTAACAGGTTCTCTCAGGACGACAAGGCTCTAACTCACAAAGTGCGGTCCTGCGAAAATGAGCTATAAGGTATCTTTCCTTACGGCACATTTTCTCAGGACGGCGCTTTGTAAGTTGAAAATCTGTCGTCCCGAGGCCGTCGTAAAATAACTCAAAATTACTTGAAATTTGAATTCCACTAAGGAAAAACATTTTCAAACAATGATTGTGCTTTTCTACGACAGCATTAAATGTTAACATTTCTCTGTTAATCAGAAAAATGAAAAACTTTGTTACATAGTGTAAAGTATTTTTTATTTTATTTCAGTAAGATAACAGAAAGAAACAAATAAATTTATAAGCACAAAACACATTTTAAATGTTTACGAAGTCTGCGACTGAAGCTTTTTCTGGTTTAAATATTCATTTGAGTCGCTAATATTGTTTTAAATTATTAAATATTTCAATTTGAGGATTTAGTCATGAAGTTATTCAATTCTTAGGTGAAATTAAGTTACACATTACATGGAACTCTGAAGACAAACAAAGGGATATTCACACCTGTATTTTCGTCATAACGGGTCCGATACTGTCTTAAATCTGCATAACTACCGATGCCGGGTAGATTTAAAGTCAGCAGTGCGCATCTTCGAAGGGATCCATTTGGCATTTTTGTTTCTTTTGTAACTTCCGTATTTTGGGTATTTATGACGAGTGGTCTGTCTGTCTGTAGAGCCCTTCACACAACACAGCTTCATAATTTTAGACATTTTCACACAACAACAACTCATGAATTCACGAAAGCAAACAACATAAATAAACCACTCACGCAAACAATCTGAATCTGTCAGAAGGACGCAACCATGACGCAATAATGGCGTCACATTGGTCACATTGTTTCCGGGGGAAATGGGGCGTAGCCTCTCTCTCTCTGTTACACGGGAGAGAGTGAGAGATCAAACCAGGATGGCTTTTCATTGGATAGTCTGGAACTGACGTCATCAAAAACCAAAAAAGTATCGGAGTTATACCCCCCTGATTGATAACTTCAGCCGTAGGAAGAAATTTTGTCCACAGATGACGTTTCACAAGATTTGAGTCATAAACAAACCACTCAGCAAAGTAGAGGAAACAATAAAAAAGCGCGGCCATAGACAATATTATCTCCCTAGGTAAGCACCTAGGGAAGATCATATTGTGTTATTCATCAGCCTAAAATATTATTTTAAAAATAAATGTTAGAAATGTTAACAGATTTTCTCAGGACGACAAAGTTCCAACTCACAAAGTGCGGTCCTGCGAAAATGAACTATAAGGTATCTTTCCTTACGGCACATTTTCCCAGGACGGCGCTTTGTAAGTGAAAATCAGTCGTCCCGAGGCCGTCGTAAAAATAGCTTGAAATTTCTTGAAATTTGAATTCCTCAACTTTAAAAGGAAAAACATTTTCAAACAATGATTGTGCTTTTCTACGACAGTATTTAATGTGAGGATTTCTGTGTTTATCAGAAAAATGAAAAACTTTGTTACATGTTGTGAAGTATTTTTATTTTATTTCACTAAGATAACAGAAACACGAAACACAAATAAATTAATAAGCACAAAACACATTTTAAATGTATGCCAAGACTGCGAATGAATCCTTTTCTGGTTTAAATATTCATTTGGGTCGCTAATATTGTTTTAAATTTATAAAAATTTCAATTTGAGGTTGTCATAAAGTTAATCCTAAAATAATATAGATAACACAGAAACAGGAAATGCTAGGATATATAAGCACAAAACATATACAAAATATGTACCCAAGACAATAAAGAACACAGAACAAGAAATACAAGAATATTTAAGAACAACATACATTTTAAAGGAGATGTCGAAAGACATTCATTAGGACGTTGAGTAAGTAATAAAAAATAAATATACCATAATTATGACAATTAAAATAATTAAGAGAACCATTTCTTTCTATATTTTGAATATTTTAAATGATGTAGGATGGCCACTATCCTCATCGAGTCTGGTCCATTATACGGTCTTGTGTCTTTACCACATATTTTTTTATTGATATCTGCACACCAAGAATTACCGATGACAGTGAATTTAATAATTGCATCGACCAATTTGTTTTGTGTCCTACAATTAATCCAATCAAAAGACACGTATTTGGCAATAGTTTCGTTAATTAAGGGGACAAGATGTAAATTTTCACAATTATGATCAAGTACATACTCAACAACATAATGAATTTCCAGAGCATTGATAGAAAAGTTTTCAGACGGGTAATTAAGGCAGTCTCTCTGTAATGTGTATTCACGCGATAAAATGTAATAATGCATGGGATCATATGGATCACCAATGCAAGGTGATTTACAATATTTCACTAAATATTTCAAGCCAATGATTACATTATTCAAAACAAAAGGAAAAAATAATGATTTTCAAACAAGAAACTATAAATATTCTTACACAAGGATGCATCGTTTTTTCGTGCGACGACTGAATTACTGCCGCCTGGTCCTACAGGAACCAGAAAGGAAAGGAATTAAAGATCTGCATAATTGATGAAGAAATTTTAGAATATTTTCAAGTAACATAGAACAGATGTTTACCTTTGTAATCTTCTTGACCCGTTAGTAGAAGGAACCACACCGCTGGTACATGGGATGATATTAGGTTCTGGAATAAACATTATATGTTATTCCAGAACAGAATTGGGTCAAGAAGATTACGAAGGTAAACATCTGTTCTATGTTACTTGAAAATATTCTAAAATTTCTTCATCAATTATGCAGATCTTTAATTCCTTTCCTTTCTGGTTCCTGTATGCATTGCTTTAAATATAGTTCGTGTACTAATCTAAGAATATTATTACTTTTAAGTAACATTGAACAAATGTTTTTCACAATCTTCCTCAATCCTTTTGGAAGAAGGATTTTTATGTTGTAAGATGTAATCATTGTCTTTGGTGACATCACACCGTCCTGTAATTTAGGGTGGACTGTCTGCCAGTACAGTCCTTCACACAACAGAGCTTGATAATTTAATCTGCAGAGATTTTCACACTTCTTGACCTTTAGAAAGAACCACACCGCTGGTACATGGAATGATATTAAGTTCTGGAATAAACATTTTTATTGTTTTAACTAAAGTTCGTGTACTAATCTCAGAATATTATTCCTTTTCAAGTAACATTGAACAAATGTTTACCTTCATAATCTTCCTCAATCCTTTTGGAAGAAGGATTTTTATATTGCAAGACGTAATCATGGTCTTTGGTGACATCACACCGTCCTGTAATGTAGGGTGGACTGTCTGTCAGTACAGCCCTTCGCACAACAGAGCTTGATAATTTTACCTTCAGACATTTTCACAAAAAACAACTCATGAATTCACGACAACAAACAATCTGAATCTGTCAGAAGGACTCTACAATGGGGTCGGCTGGTTTCCTGGGAAATGGAGCCTAGCCTCTCTTTCTGTCACACGGGTTTTATGCTGGGGAGAGTGAGAGACCAAACCACGACGGCTTTTCATTGGATAGTCGTGTGAAGACGTCATCAAAAAACCAAAAAAGTATCGGAGTTATACCCCCCTGGAGGGCGATTTTCGTTCTTTAAAGGCCTGATTATAATAGGAATAAGCGGTAAGAATAGGCCGGTGCCGTAATCCGTAATATTTTAGATCATCGTTTATAATTGAAATAGGAATAGAATAGAATACGTCCATAGAAGTGACTATGCCGCTGTCACCTGTCAATTTCAACTGTCAACCGAGAGTATATTCTTCCTCCATCTTATAAAAGTAATATTGTTTTATATAAATAAATATTGAAACGATGGATTCATCAGATATTGTTGCATGTGGAATGTTTTTGTCAATTCTGGGGCTAGCATACGCTGAAATAGGAGACACACAATTGGAATAAGGAAAAAACGACGTTGGAGTGTGCGTCCCATTAATCATAAAAGGAAGAAAACAGGACATTTCCATAATTTGTTAAAAGACATGGCGACGGTAGACAACGATCAATTTAAGAAATATACAAGAACGTCGCAGACCAATTTCTATAAATTGTTAGGACTTCTACAACACAAATATTACTGTTCGATTGTCAAATACATAAATAAACCATTCTTGTCTTTAGGCTACTCAGAACGAGAATCAGCGACGAAAAAAAATCTAACCTTTTAAACAAAAATACACTGGTTTTTGATATAATATTTTTTGCGTCCGAAATGGAATCTTGTAGCCACCCCCCCCCCCCCATGGATTTCGAAAAATTGTTGTGGGGAATCACATATGATGTAGGCGGAATTTTTCTCAGCGAAGTTCCATAACAACCCCCCCCCATGGATTTCAAATATCTTGAGGGGAGCACTCATTTTGAATTTTTTTTGCGGGGAATTATGTTTTATAGAAATTCTCTAACAACCCCCCCCCCCATGGAAATAGGAACCGTCAGTATTCAGTGGCCCGCCAGTGATTTTAAATCGTCAATTTGGCCCAACTGTTAAAAAGGTTGGGCAGCCTTGCCATAGAGTATCGATCGAAAATACATAAATCTCGGTATATATCTCAGCTTTCTATCTTTTATATCCGTAACCGCAAAAGATAAAGTTGGACCATCTTTTCGGTTATGGAAAAAAATAAGAGATTATTGCCATCTATTATAAACGGTTACACAGGTTTCCTATCTTCCAACTTCTACGGCCAAGGGCTTTACGGCTTATTCTTACCGCTAAATGAAGAAATCACCTTGAAATACCTTTCAAAAATAGATATTAAAAAAGGACCAGGAATTGATAGGCTACCCGGAAATTTTATACGCAACTGTAGTAAGTATATCTGTCTTCCGGTTTGCGCCATCTATAAAAAATCATTGACAGAAGGAACGTTTCCCCTCAAGTGGAAATCAGCAGTTATCACACCCATCTATAAAATCGGTGATAAGCATGACGTTAAAAACTACCGTCCAATTTCCCAACTTCCTATTTTAAGCAAAGTTCTAGAAAAAATTGTCTTTGATCAATTATACTCGGCTATTTCCACAATAATTACACCGAATCAGCACGAATTCATGAGAGGTCGGTCTACGACATCCAACCTGGCCCTTTTCATTAACTTCTTGCATGACAAGATGGATGACAAAGAGCAGGTTGATACTATGTATACAGACTTTTCTAAGGCTTTCGATCGCGTAATACACTCAATTCTTTTGAAAAAGCTTGTCTTATTTGGTATACACGGTGACCTATTTAGATGGATCAAATCTAACATTAGTAACCGTAATCAAGTAATCTTAATCAACGGTGTCTTCTCAAAATCCATCGAGGTAAAATCTGGTGTCCCCCAAGGATCCCACCTATGTGGGATCATGTTTTCAAAATTCCAAATATGTACTTTATGCCGACGACATAAAAATATTCAAAGTTATTCGTTCTCTTTATGACTGCGAAGCGTTACAGAGTGACCTAGATAGGCTTTGCAAGTATTGTAAAGTTAACTGTCTAGATATAAACGTTTCTAAATGTCACACTATGACATTCACCAGAAATAAACTTGTAATTAAGTACTCATATTCACTCAACAATGAACCTGTCATCTCTAAAACGGAATGTAAAGACCTCGGCGTTTACCTTGATAGCAAACTTATATTTAATAAGCACATTGACTCAATCGTTAATAGGTCATATAAAATGCTTGGTTTCGTGCTACGTATAAGTAAAATATTCAGTAATTAGCGTACAATTGTAATGTTATATTTCGCATTAGTCAGAAGTACACTGGAATATGCATCGCCTATTTGGAATCCGCAATACAAACTTTACATAGATAGTATAGAACGAATCCAAAACAAATTTATAAAATATATTACCCACAGATTCAACAATAATTTTGGGTGTACATTTGAAACTTTGCAGCGAAGACGAGCAGTAGCTGACTCAATATTTATACACAGAATTTTAAACAATGAGATTGACTGTTCTGAACCTTAGTCCCTTATTAACATTAATATACCTTTGAGACGTACACGACATACAGTGCTATTCCACACGCTAAATTATAAACCAAATGCAGCATCTAATTCGACAATTAACCGAGCTCTTCATACTCTAAATAATATTTGTATTAACTCTAACATTGACATTTTTTCGGATTCACTGCCCAAATTCAAACGTGGCATCATGTCAATAATTTAAAGAATTCAATGCGCATACATACAGACACACACACACACAAACACTCACACACACATTACACACGTCACACACACACCTATAAACTACACAAGTCACCTGGAAATTAAGGAATAAACATACCACTTAGCAGACATTACAAGGAAACATATCATAGGTACACAACATGAAGAATCTTATTCCTGTATATTGTTTCATCTCTGTAAATCATGTACTGTTTGTTTCAATAATATAAAATAAATAAATAAATACAAAAATAAACAGGCCTTAAGCGAGTATATATTTTTAATGATTTTATTGGTGTGGTGATTTATTGTTTTTTCCTGTTATTAAAAATAAATAGCTGTTTATTAATAAAAAAATATAGATAATATGCTCAGGTACCTACCGTTGTTTTCTTATTTAAATGCTTAGTAAAAAGCTTACGAGAAACATGTTTTTATTTATTTTCGAAATAGTGCATCACTGTCTAGAAGAGACGTTTTTACGAGATTATCTATGTGTATGAATCATCGGTGTTTGATCAAATAAATCGATAATTTCAATATAAAGTAACGTTTCAGAGAAAAAACGAAAAAACATGAAGAACTAGATTGAGTTAGTATGTATTTTAATAAATGTTGTGAAAAACCTCGGTCATCAGCCCGATATATTCATTTTATATTGGGTTTTTATGTCCGTGGAGACGAAACATTATAGTATTTCTTTTATCAACTATTGATTTCACTGAAATATTATTATTTTAATTCATAGTCTAAGAAAATGGTCATACAGAGTAAACAATAAAAATATCATTGTCAGTATGAAAACATTGCTGTTTCCCATTTATTACAAATTAATTAAGAACATTATTACCAAAATGCGGCCCAATGGATGTACAATATTCATATCCCCCCCACCATCTTCGGAAAACAAAAAAAGCAGCATCTGTCCGCAGCTACTGAACCCCGTGCGATTACATCAATTAATCACTCGATTCTTTTGATGTTTCGTTCTCAATAAAATAATAATAAACATATATATTTGGATGATTTGTATAGCGCCGTTTTTGTGCAAAATCACCTCAAGGGGGTCAAACATATAAATGTTTCGGTGCTGCACATCACTAGTTAGTAGGCACTTAACTAGTTTGTCAGAGTTCTGGAAATAAAATAAACTTAAGAAAGGTTCTAGGGCAAGTTTTTTACATTATTTTTTTATAAATTTTTGTATTCTCATATTATTTGTTTTCAATTATTCATTTATTTGTATTAACTTCATTTGTATTATAAATTATTATCAGCAATAATTAGTCGCCTGTAATATCAATACAAATTGATAAATATCTCCCGAGTAAAAATAAATGCCGCCGACGAAAATTGCAAATGAATACTATAAAACGTACGTGCGTTAAAAAAATTCTTCAAAAAAATACTTGAATATTACTGAAGATATGGCAACACTTAGATTTCACCATAATCCCAAAAATTATTTTCTTTTCCGTATTATCTATGGAACTACTTCCGTTGAATGCTTGTCATTTTTTTGTTGGTTATGTCATTTGGTTTTCTTCCTTTAATCAATTTGTACGTCTTGACCTGAAACAATGAACCCTATTCTCAAGAAATCCTCATTAAAGTTAAAGTAAAACAGAACTACAAGATCCTTACTTAAAATCATGAATTCCACCGCCCTCAAGTTAGAGCCAGGCACAAGTGCCGAAGAAAGTGTTGCTATGATATATACGAAAATCGATAAAGACTATCCTTTAATGAAAAAAGAAAGCCCGGAATCCATTACCGAAACGAATTCAGGTATTTTGTTGTCTTTTTTTGGAACACAACAATTATTGTTATACAGACCCAAAATTCAATTGCAAATAAAACTGCAGGTTTTTTTTACGTATCAACATGTTCATACCTACATCTCGATTCTTCATAATACGCTATTCTACTGGATTATGTTACTTTCGTTTATTTTATTTTCAGGCCGTATCTGCATTCTCGTATTGCTCATACCTACAATTAGATTCTACAAAATTTGCTGTTCTGCTGGGTTGTTATTTTAGTTTTATGATATAAACCTGACATCTCACTGGAACGTCTTTTCTGTGCGTTAGGCAGACGGGAAACTCTCTAACCTTAGGTTGAGCAACGTTTTGAAGTGGGTTTGGGAAGAGTGTGGTGGTAGGGACTTCTTTAATGCCTACCTTGAAGAGGTCTGCATTCGTTGATGTATTTGATTATTTTAAAGCGGAGTCAGTATATATATATAGATTACGCGAGCACTCGCCATGTGTCCATTGTGCTTTTGCCATTTTTCCTCCTTCCTTTGGGCTTGTTTCTGGGTCCCGTGAGGAGCACTGTTTGAGTTTCATCGCATTTAAAAAAAAAAAATTCACTTATTTAACTAGAAAAAACTAAAATATATATTTTTTAATTACTTCACACGTAAATAGATTAAATAACAGTATTTTTCACTGTAATTGTTTGCTAATTGTGAATAAAAGTAAACAATGTTCTTTTAAATGTACCTCCCCTTTTTCGTTTTTGATTTTGTCTGGAAGGCAATTATATATGTCGCCCACCTCGTAACCAATACTGTTGCTGTGTAAAGTGTGTATGTATTTGGGACGTTTTAATGAATTATGTATTTGTATAAATGCGTTTATTATTTATTTTGTATTTAAGGAGACATGTAGGTATTATATTCATATAGTTTTCTTTATGAAAACAGTTTTGTTTCCATTTATCATTTTTGTGGATGTTAAAGGTTTGAAGTGAAATAGCTTTTTGATTACTTTGTTTTGTTTTACCTGTAGTTCATTTATGTTTCATTCTCAAATTTCAATCGAGTATTTTAAATGTTAATGTACGAAGCTATAATATAGTCCTTTTAACATTTTATTTGGTAACATATATGATAACCGGCTAGCAGGGAGATTTTATCTTTATATGGTTGCAGAAGTCGTGAACGCCCGAGGAAGACATGGCACGATCGAGTGAATTAGATACTTGAGTCGTGCCATGTCAAGAGTCAGAATAATAGAAGAGTATGTATGAGAAGATATATGAATGTGCATGAGGCAAGAAGTGTGTGCCAAGACCGAGTTGTTTGGAGGTATGTTCTCTCTGTCTACCCCTTCGGGGAAACGGCGTGACGGTTAGTTACTTTTTAGTTTTATCTTTAATATCTTAAATATGCTGGTTAAATGTTTAATAGTTATTAATGATAAATTTATTACAATAAGTATTCGAAGTATTCGATTGGTTCTATATGATGTTTTTAATTTATTTCCAAGTGTTTATAAATATTTTCATTAATTATCATCTACTTTTGTTTTAGTCTATTTTCGTCTTAACTGCATCAATAAGTACACTCCATTAGTAAACTTTTCTTTTCACAAAATTGCTACCAGATTGTCTCTATACAGGTGAATTGGAGTTCAACGGAGCCTTCAAATCTCAAGGTGGTCACTAACAAACCAAGTGAAATTTCATATTCTGAAATGGATCTCAAGGTTCCTTGTATTAAAAAGGAATACTTTAAGCCTTCTGAAAGAATTCATGAAACGATGGATAAGCCAAATTTCCTCAATAATATTTTTGTAAACTCGTATTTACAGTATTAGCTACAGGTTTAAATAAAAGTTTAATCAAAATATATATTACTCTCCTGTCTTCAAGACCCCCTACACAGCATCCCTAAATATGACATAGGCCTCGGGGAAAATAATTTCCCTGCTTTTTAGAGTTAATGTAAAAAAACACGAATAGCTTAGACGTTTCATAGTAGTAATAGGCTACTCAAAGGGAAGTTTTCCACTTCACACGAGGACCTCCGAGCCTCTCCTGGATATTTAAAAAAAATATCTTCTATTTTATTATATACGATGTTGATATGATTGCCCAAATGACTCGGAAATATTTGCTAATAGCTGGAAGTTGAACGTTGCCTGTGCATGTTTTCTACAGCGTACTATTAAAAGTCTAGCTGAGCAAAAAAACAAATAAAATAAAAATATATTTGATCACTTATGCTGCTACACGGCTGTAATTGCACGAATACTTTATTAGTAAAGCGCACTTGAGGGAAAATAACACAAAAATACTGTGTAATGATTATAATCCATATCGGATGAGCGTGGCCTGGGGGCGGGCGGCCTGTCTTTGTTTTTTATACAAATATATGTATTCATCGAAGGAAACCATTCTCAAATTCGGAGAATAGTCATTTGCTTGCTCCGCGTGTTAACTATGATTTAATCCTGTTGAATGCTCTTATGCATGATCAGCCTTCAGTTAAAACCGGTCTTGTACTCCAGTAAGAATAGTCATTTTACTCTGGATGAATCGATCGTGAAGCAAGTTTCTTTAATTAAAACAATGTGGGATAACTATACTTTCTCGGAGAGAAACGACTGTAATTTTTAATGTAATGCATAGTTCGACTCGGTATTTCAATATAGTATTATTCTTTTATTTTTTCAGGTAGCATTTATCTGGAGAATGTTCCCATCAAAGCAGAACCGGGAAGCCGTGTAAAGGGTGAAGCTAGTATTCCCTTTACGGAAATGGACATAGAACTCTCGGATGTTAAAAAGGAATTCTTAGAGCGCTCTGAAAGAATTATCCAGACACCAGGTAAAACAGATTTTTGGTTTATTTAAATTAATAATGCGCGCTTTCCCAATTTTAGCGTTTATGTAAATCCTCTGTACTTGTGCTTATCTGTTATCCTTTTCAGACTTATTAACAAACTTGATGAAGCATCCTGGTGAAAAACGATACTCTCGTCGCCATTGTAATTAATTTTGCTCTCATGAACTAACGTTAGAACAGCACTTGCGTTCGCATAGTAGAAGAAAACCTTTTTCATATTCCAACTGTACATCTTCATGTGCTAGAAACACATATTTACGGCGTCACATGCTGACTCGCAGTCGAGCTAAACCTCTTTCGTGTCTCGTCTGCAACTATCCGAGTTCTCAAAAAGCCCTCAGTAGTGAAAAACCCTTTTCGTGGACCGACCATAACTTTTCATGTTGTGGGAAGGGATATTTAAAAATTCACATATACATATATAAAAAACTTTTTTCATGTCCCGACTGCGACTTTTCTTGTTCTTAAAGGGGAAATTTAAAGAAACTAATGCCGATTCCAAGTGGAGAAAAACCGTCTTCATGTGCCAAATGCAACTATTCTTGTTTTCAAAGGTGAGGTTTAAAAAAACAAATGCAGATTCACAGTGGAGAAGAACATTTTTTTTCTTCTAACTGCAACTTCTCATGTTCTCGAAGAGGTTTATTAAAATCATTTGCTCACAGTAGAGAATTTATCTTTTTGATGCATGATGTTTTTTTTATTCGGGTATTTTGGCTTTCCCGACTTTGATTTTTACCCACAGTTGTGAAAAACCATTTTCATGTCTCGACTGCATCTATTCATTTTCACTCTAAAGTTATCTTCAAAGCGTCACGTCGTATGCTTAGTCACAGAAGACTTGTTTTATCCTCTTTATGTAACTATTCACCTTCAGTCACGTTTGCCTTGGTAATACACATACGGAATCATCAACAGAATGTCTCGAAACTGTTTCTAGGTCTAAAAGGTTTGAAGTAACACTAGAAAGCCACCAGCATTCAAAATTAAAATGTTAAAAATTGTGGACCCTTTTGATTTTCTACAATTTATCCTGAATCTTGTGGTAAAAGATTTGTTTTCATTTTTAAACAAAGTAACAAATATTTTCTAAAATCAAATTAATTGAGATTTTATTTACTGAATAATGTTTTTTACTGTGATTCCATCTAACGCAACTTTGTTCAGGCTCTTACTTGATTATTCTCTGTAATTTATAAATAATATGTCCTGCTGACAAAATGTTCTGCTGACAAACTGCTTTGGCAGTTTAGCGGGTGTAAATGATAAAAAAAAATTTAAAAAAATAAATGCTTTTGCTTTGCTTCATTCATTGATTGCGTATATACCCTTCACTTTCTGTAACTTTTAGTTTTTATCATTTCATGTTATATGTATTGCATAATTGAACAGTAGTCTGTTAGTAGAAAAAAATAAATAACAAAGAAATGGTTAATATTTTTGCACTTAAAAAAAGGGAATACCAAATAAGTGCCTCAACCGCATAAAAAAAAATAATGATTAAAAAAAACACCACCTATCTGTAATATTTGAAACTACCATCACATGCCATTATTCTATCAACTTCACAAAAGACACAATCAAACAAAATACACGACATCACCAAACTAATGGAAAAATAATTGTTTAAATTTAACGACTTGAATCTATAAAACTGAAGGCTTGGCAACATCTATTCGAACATTAAAATCGGGAAGAATTATAATTATACACTTTTTATTCGCTTCGGAGATCAGCTAACTCAGAGAGTGAAACGGAACATATTACTTTTCGTTCGGACGATCGATACAGGTGTAACCTGTTCCTCAGTGAACCCGTGAAGGGGTTGTTAACGTTTATTACATTGTCTGACTTATTGAACTGCCTATAAATACATGACATACTTGCAAATTGATTTTACCCAAAAATGAAGACTGATTGTGTTAAAATTGTGAATTTAATTAAAAATCCTGGTATAATTACTAAATAAATCATTTAGTATAGATTTATGTCGATATATTATACCTGTCCAATATTTTGTTTTGTATGCAATGTTATCTAAGACAACCAACTGCAAGTAGTTTATCAGGAGGAACTTTGTTTAACAATATAATTCAATCCAACAAAAAATACAAATAAAAATCATGCACATAAAACCAACCCAACACGATTTTTTAGTGTAATGCAAGCAAGTCTTTATTTTATTTAGTTTTTCGCCCAGCTAGGCTTTAATATGTATTATGAAATCAGAATATACCTAATGAGCTATCGAAAACTATACACAATGGTTTTAAAGCATAAAATAACATTAAACAATATCAGTAAAACGTGTAACAGTAACTTGAACAATACAACATATAAGAAAAATCAAAGTACATTACAAACGCTACTATAATAGTAGCATTTAACAAAGTGCTTGTTTGGATAACGCTTGGTTCTATAAATGGTCTCAAAAAATATAACAATAGTAATCCAAACTTGTTGCCTTGATCATGCATCTTATTGGTTATTGAGTGTGTCTCATAGTTGGTTGTATATGTATTGCAAGAAGAATGTTTCATTTTGCCTTGAATTCCTAGTCGGTACATGGAATTTAATAATGGGGACGATAGCATGGCTGTATTCCTAGTTGGTTCATGGCATTTAATAATGGGGACGATGGCATGGCTGTCAATTAAGTTGTTAATGACTCTTCTGTGTTACAACCAGATATATTGACATCCATATTTTTTTTTATATTGACATCCATAATTCAGACAACGTTTTTAGATACAATTGGGGCCTCAAACTAATAAATGTATTCAATTGGAATTTTGAGCTCAAAATTTTTGTACTTACATAAGAAATTTGTGCCGTACTCGTCGTTTATTGTTAGAGTAAACTTTACATAAATGAGACCAAATAATTGAATTATATTCTACTTGACTTCTATGAAATGAAATATAGAGCGTTTTCATACAATCTACAGACTTAAAATCACTGAAAGTTCTAAATACACATTTTTTCATTGTTTTGTTGTTCCAGGTAGAATCATTGTGGAGACTGTACCCATCAAGGCAAAACCGACACCCCCAGAAGAAGATGGAGGTGGAATCTCTTATACGGAAATAGACATAGAAGTTCCGGATATTAAAAAGGAATGCTTAGAGCAATATGATAATATTACCGAGACTGCTGCAGGTAAAATATTTTTTTATTTGTCTTAATTCGTTTTCATAATTTTCTGTCTTCATTATAGATACCTACTTAATGAACTTTTTCCACCATTTTTTTAGACATGCTAACGGACCTGAAAACGCATCCTGGAGAAAAACCTCATTCATGTTCTCATTGCAACTACTCCTGCTCGGAAAAATCACGTTTAACGAGGCACTTACGCACCCATACTGAAGAAAAACCTCATTCATGTTCCCATTGTAACTACTCTTGCTTAGACAAATCAAGTTTAACTAGGCACTTACGCACCCATACTGGAGAAAAACCTCATTTATGTTCTCATTGCAACTACTCCTGCTCAGAAAAATCACATTTGACAATGCACTTACGCACCCATACTGGAGAAAAACCTCATTCATGTTCTCATTGCAACTACTCCTGCTCGGAAAAATCGCGTTTAACGAGGCACTTACGCACCCATACTGAAGAAAAACCTTATTCATGTTCCCATTGTAACTACTCTTGCTCAGACAAATCAAGTTTAACTAGGCACTTACGCACCCATACTGGAGAAAAACCTCATTTATGTTCCCATTGCAACTACTCTTGCTTAGACAAATCAAGTTTAACTAGGCACTTACGCACCCATACTGGAGAAAAACCTCATTTATGTTCTCATTGCAACTACTCCTGCTCAGAAAAATCACATTTGACAATGCACTTACGCACCCATACTGGAGAAAAACCTCATTCATGTTCTCATTGCAACTACTCCTGCTCGGAAAAATCGCGTTTAACGAGGCACTTACGCACCCATACTGAAGAAAAACCTTATTCATGTTCCCATTGTAACTACTCTTGCTCAGACAAATCAAGTTTAACTAGGCACTTACGCACCCATACTGGAGAAAAACCTCATTTATGTTCCCATTGCAACTACTCCTGCCCAGACAAATCACGTTTGACAATGCACTTACGCACCCACACTGGAGAAAAACCTCATTCATGTTCCCATTGTTACTACTCTTGCTCAGACAAATCAAGTTTAACTAGGCACTTACGCACCCATACTGGAGAAAAACCTCATTTATGTTCCCATTGTAACTACTCCTTCGCAGAAAAATCACGTTTAACAAGACACTTACGCAGACATACTGGAGAAAAACCTTTTTCATGTCCCCATTGTAACTATTCCTGCTCAAACAGGTCAGATTTAACAGTGCACTTACGCATACATACTGGAGAAAAACCTTATTTATGTACCCATTGTAACTACTCCTGCTCAGAAAAATCACGTTTAACCGTGCACTTACGAACCCATACTGGAATAAAACCTTATGCATGTTCCTACTGCAGCTATTCATGTTCTCGAAAAGTACATTTAAAAAGTCACATTCTCATCCATACTCGAGAAGTGTTGCCTCTGTAACTACTCCTGATAAAAATAAAAAAAACACATTTAAAATTCACCTACGCATTCATAGTGGAGAAAATCTCATTGTCACTACTTCTTTAAATCTGATTTTTGTTAACGAAAGCGTAGATTAAAAATGTCCGATCCAAAATATATTTATAACTTTGTAAATTGTCTCAAAGAACACAATGTGTGTCCTAGATCAATGTACTCGGGGCGTAAGCATGCAGACAATGATCAGGAAATAGTTGACCTCATTACTTAATATTTTTTAAGTGCTTATCAACAAAATTGTGATATTGTAATAATACCTGAAATTAAATCTTCAATATACAACACGTCACATTTCTCTTCATGTCATTAAGAAAAAAAATTCTTCATTATAAAATGGGATTAAGTTTTGACAAAATTCCACCGGTATTCATAAAGGAATGTATTCATTGTATATCAGTTCCTCTTGAAAACATATTTGTGTTTAATCGGGCGATAAAATTTGTGTTTTAATAAAGACCAATTTTTATACTGTCTACCATTCCGAAAAAAATATTGTCTTAGATAACATTGCTGTTTAAATTAGGCATATGATTATCCGGTGACCGGATAAATCATCACAATGTTATATATATATATATATATATATATATATATATATATATTTTATTTTATTTTTTCTTTGGTTTGTCAACAGTGATTCATATCAAAGCTCTCGAAATACAATAACATTAATTAAACTTGGTTAATACTATCACTAATTATAGACAAACACAACATTGATGAACACAACACTGTAAGTAAAGTCTAATGTACATATATGCACCTACATGCATGCATGTATACACACATACATACACTTACATATACATTTCATAACAGCAACAGTAATTATGTTTTAGATCAACACGATAGGTAGCTTTAAGTCTTGTTTACGTTTGATTTGAAGGTGGCCAGTGATGACATTGACAAATCAATGGGATGACTTTTATATGTCTCGTTAAAATAACGGTACATTCTCGGTAAAGGTGAGTCAAACCCCAGCTTAGTTTTATATTTTTTAATATGTAACGGAATATAATGTTTAAGTCGGCAACCAATTCTAGGAACGTTGAAAATAATTTGATAGAGTAAAAAAGGGCAGTTTATTAGAGCATTAACAATTTTGAAAAGAAAATTTAAATCAATATTTAGTCTTCTCTGTTCAAGGGTGCGTACATTGTAGAAATTTAGTCTATCGTTGTAATGAGGAAGTGATCGAGCTCGCTTATCACAATACGCTAGGTGGTACATAAAATGTTTTTGAACCCGCTCTATTCGCTGAATATGAACTTTGTAGGTCGGACTCCATATAGAACTTGCGTACTCCAACACGTTGCGGGTGAAGGAATTGTACAGCGTTATTTTGATTTGGGATTCTGAAAATTTTTACTATTTCGTTTGATAAATCCTAGCATTTTCAGGGATCTAGAAATAATGCTGTCGATATAAGGTGTGAAAGTTAGTTTTTTATCAAATATTACGCCTAGGTCCCGAATGGTTGTGACTTCCTGGAGTTTAGTACCGTCGACAAAATATTGAGTTGAGATAGAGTTGCGTTTACGTGTAAAAGTTATGTGGACACATTTTAAAGAATTCAGAAACATTCTATTGTCAATGCACCACTTAGAAACTCTGTTGATATAATTTTGAAGAAGTATTGAATCAAGTAATGTGTGGATAATTTTAAAAATCTTACAATCATCGGCGAACAATAAAATTTGAGAATCCAAAATAACATCGCACAAGTCATTTATAAAAACAAGGAACAAGATCGGGCTCAAATGGGACCCTTGAGGTACTCCAGACGGCACATCTAATCCTCTTGACTCATAACCATCAAATACTACTCTTTGTTCACGGTCAGTTAGATAGGAGTAAAACCAGTTTAGCAAGGTACCATGAACACCCATGCGTTTTAGTTTATGTATTAATAATCTGTGATTTACCTTATCAAAAGCCTTGCTAAAGTGAGTGTAGATGCTGTCTATCTGTTGACCTTTATCGACAGCTTCGGTTAAGGTAGTGACATAGCAAAGTAAATTAGAGGATGTAGATTTCTGGGAGAGAAATCCATGCTGTTTTGGAGTAATAAGATTTTTGAGATGATAATTCAGACTTGGACAAATTATTTTTTCGAAAATTTTAGCAAATGAACAGAGAATGGAGATGGGTCTATAGTTTGTGACGTCGTGAAGGTCGCCACTTTTAGGTATAGGTACAATATTTGCTTGTTTCCATCTTGTTGGGAAAACGGATGAAGACAACGATTTCCTGTAAATGATAGTCAGAGGGAGTGCGAGACTGTGTGCAAACTTTTTAATTAGGATAGGAGGAATTTTGTCGGGACCCGGACCTTTGCTCTGGTCGAGGTTAAGCATTGCTATTTTTATATCGTGCACACTAATATTTACTGTGTGCAGAACGCCGTTTGATTGATCAATTGAAACGGGATGAGGTTGAGTCTCTTCGTTGCCTCTTATGTTATCTTTCTCATATACTGATGAAAAGTGTTGGGCAAATAGTTCACTGGTTTCCTCGCCATTGGATGACTTTTTTTCTCCATACGTCATATTTTGGGGGATGGTACTGTTATTTTTTTTCTTTTGTTTGATAAATCTTCAAAAAGTTTTAACGCTATTATGATTAACCAGACACGATTCGATTTGTTGAATATATTTAAAGTAGCAATTACTAATGAGTTTGGAACAACGGGTGCGTAAGAGTTCGTAAGAATTTCTATCACGAGGATTTTTATATTTTTTATAGAGAAGTCGAAATTTATTTTTTTCCTTAATAACTTTAACGTCTAAAAGTAACTAACTATCCAACTTATACGTCTTTAAAGTCCAGTGAGTACCAGTGGGGATTCTGCTTGTTACAATTTACAATTTTGGTTACGCATTTCTCAATTATACGATTCAGATGAGTGTAAAATATAGAAACCATATTGTCTACCGACATGAATTCAGGTAATAGTAATGCCCAATCTAGTTCTTGTAATTCCCGATTGAATTGAATGTTATCATTTTTGTTAAAATCATATTTAAGTAAGGTTTTATTTTTTAGCATTTTTTGTTAATTTTAAATCAAAACTATAGTCAATCTCTAAGGGTGGATGATGTACATCAATGCGACTTAAGATATCGGTACTTTGCCTGACTTGTAGTTCATGTGAATTGGATAAATCGAGATCTAAGATTCTACCGTTACTGTTTACAATGTCATTGAATTGATTGAGGTTATTTAGGGCAAGAAAGTTCACAAGATGGTTGCCGATGTCATAATTATAATTTTCTGGAGATAAGAAATGAGTCTGGTTAGGCTCATTGCGGGTCCAACGAATACCTGCCAGGTTGAAATCTCCTATAATTCATCACATCTTTAAAAAGTTATATAAATTCATGGAAAGTGATGAAACAAAAACTTTATTAACTGGGTTAAGTAGCTTACGTTAGGTTAGGTTAAAAAAATTTCATTGTTTCTAATGACTTTACATCACTTTTTCAAAGTGTGTTGAATTGTCAATGTGTTGAGTTATCATGGAACTGATTATTCCAGAACAACACGGTTTTGTAACTGGCCGATCTGCCACAACCATTATTTTATTATAATAGCCTATATTCGTCTCGTACACAAGTAGATTCTATATATTCTGACTTTTCATAAGCTTTTGACAAAGCAAATTTTATCCCCTCGGCTAAATTGTTTGTTTTTGGGAACAGCTCTCGTTGTCTCTCTTACTGTCATGGTGAGAAATACGATCTAAACCGTGCACCGTTAGAAAGAAAAAACACCACGCTTTATGTTCAAATCTAGAAGTTAACCACCTCAAATCCAGAAGAATCAAATCGTGCACCTCAGTAAAATCTATGTTTCCGACCGCAATTTAGAAAAAAAAATAAACTTTATGGATGTTTTATTAATTATGTTTATATAAAACGAAAAATAAGTGAGTTAACAATAACGTTGATGATACGTTTGTCAAATGAAAAGTGCGTGCTTTTCTTATTTTTCGTTATCAGTAATTTAGTTCGAATAAACGTAATGTAAGCGAGTTCTAAAACTTTTTATGTTAGGATTTAAAATTTTAATATTTAAAAATGATTAGTTTTTTTCTTAAAATAAAGTTTGAATGCGTTTTTCATATCCCTTCTAAAACAGTTTTTAGTTTCCGGAAACGTTCGGAAAAAATCCATTTATTTGATTTGATTGATTTCATATTTCAAAATCACAATTAACATATCATCTTGCAACTATTTTTCCTATAATTATTTATGAGCTAATTGTTGAGAGTTGATCACGTGCGTTGTGCAGGCTGTCTGCACGAAGCTAGTCAGTGTTTGATTATCTGACGGGCCATATTTTTCGCGGACGGACAGGAATTCTCTGCGGACCGGCAGTTGTTGGGAAACGTTGCTGTAAAGTATACAATAATACCCGATAAGTTAACTAAACGAAACAATTTAATTGTTGTGGAAATGGTTTTATTTTAACGCATTTTTACAATCCAATAACGGTAGTGACGAGATGTCAGAACACATTTTACATGGTGTTCTTTAATTAAAATCTGTTTATTTTTTATAAAAAACGTCTCGGTACTTAACTGAGTAATAACTGAATTTACCCTGTCGAAATTAAAAGTAAACTCGTGGTGACGATTTGTTGCGTTTTGGCAATATTTTAACTATTAAAACCGTAAACCTAAAAAGCCCTGAACGGAGCTATTCGAGAACAATTAGAAGCCGCGGGGAAGGGGGAAGGTGTATGGAAAATGACTTAACGTACTTAATTTTTCAATTACATGTCCCGTTTCCCGTCTCATCAAATACCCCAAAAATCATAAACCGATCGTTATAACTGCATTAACAACACAAAAATACCGCCTTAAATAAAAATAATTTCAAAAGTTTGCCATACAAGGTGGCTGCCTGACAATATCCCCTATTTTGCTTCAATGGCATATAAAATAATTCTGAAATCGCACTAATGCTCTATCCAGGGCTTTTTAGGTCCATGATTGGAACTATAACAATAAACAATACGCAGATGTTAGAGGGTTAGTTGGACAAACCGCAACTCCAGAGACCGTGAGAAAACAACACTGGCGCTCTGCTTGACTTGAAGCCGCTTAAATTTTTCAATTTAAGTTTGAACATCTCGAAAGTATATTGACAAGTGTGAACCTTCTTTTAAAAGAGTTGGTCAACGTCGCTCTTGTTCGTTTTTGTCCAACAGACCATTTATGGCGAAATTGAGTTAAGTATGCAGTTGTTCTCATAAAGCATGTATTTATAAGACCAATTGAAAAAAAAAAAATTTAATGTGTTTTCAAAACGCAGTTTGTTAGCCTATGTATGAAATTCAAACTCTCCATTACGGGCGTATTACTCTAATAGACAAAGCAGCCAATGGCAGCACAGCGGGAAGACCACGTGATTGCTGTTTTACCATACATTCGTTCGTTAGCGCAAAAAAAGTAAATGTCTTCGCTTGTGATTTTGCTATTTACAAAGTTATTTTAGTGGTTTTCTGGAAAATTTCAACAAACACAGTGCCTTAATATGTACGCTATAGAAAACAATAAAAAAATACATGGAAAATGCAACAGGTTAATAGTTTTTCATTATTTTATCAGAAAATTTTTTCAACTTATCGCCCGTTACAGCCCTGTACAGGGTGGTCATAAATACATAGTTTTTTTCTAATTTTTTGTACATAACATTTTATAATACATGCCAAATTCTACATTATTGTAAAATATCGTACTAACTAACTGACTAACCATTCCCCGCAAGGGTAGGCAGAGAGGATGCCAAAAAACTCGGTCTTGGCACACACTCCTTGCCCCATTCACATTCATACATACTCTTCTATTATTCTGACTCTTGACATGGCTTGTCTCGAGTATCTGATTCACTTGATCGTGCCATGTCTTCCTCGGGCGTACCCGATTTCTGCTAACATTCTTATTTGCATCATATATCCTTATATTTCTTTCTTCTCTCATTCGCTCTACGTACCCAAACCATGTAAGCGTCCCTTTCTTAATCTTACTCATTACGTTTACATCAGCCTTGCATTCTTTGTACTGCACTTTCGTACTAAAAATTGAAATAACAAAACGTCGTTGCTGTTTTAATCGCGCAGTCAATTAATTAATTGAAATAAATCACAAACAGTGAGGCATTTTACTGAGAGTAGTGGCTGCAGGATGTCTACAATATTTACAAAAACACAACAGTATTGAAATATGTTCAAGTATAGTTAAAACATAAAAGCTTAAAAATAATAATTAACGAAACAGCTTCTTAATACTAGGGCTATATGTAGAGAAAACAAAAAATAATTAAAATGGAAAAGAAAACACATTACATACATTCATATTACACCCTTTCACTGGCAGTTCATCAAGACTTCCAAAAGGAATGCATTGCTCATAATGAAAAATATAAGTAAAGGGGAGCTTGAATAGTTGGGCTCATGCAGTGTCAGGGGAACGTATGACGCAAAAATGAACACTTATTGTGGATCATGTTAAATGTTGTAATAATGAAAGAGTATCTGAGATTATTTTCGAATATGGATGGAGCAAGGATTGGGGGCCAAAACACAGTTGCTTGGCGATTCATCCACTCTGCCTATTCCTCTGGATCTTTGATATAGCAGCAGACAAAGTTGTTGTTTATTTAAATGATACAATAAATGATTCTTTGAGAGATTGTACTTGTGATGTTTAAAACAAGACAGAGGTAAACGTAATAGAATGACAATGAAAGGTTTTCATCATTTTGTACATTTAGTACCTAACATTAAAGAAAGAATAATAACAATCTCATGGGTTCGTTTGTTTCTTACTTGTTCCTTTTTTTGTGGTCAAGAATTATGATTTAGAAAAATAAGTATTTATCGCAGAGCTAATAGAATGTCGATAAAAACGTTTTTTTCGTACATTTAATTTTTATATTTTTCATTTTGTTTATTTACCTACATCTATTTCCAATCTCTTCATTAACCCACTTTTGTAACCCATGCCCAACTGAATGGTAAGACGCAATGGTTCGCCGATATCTCAAACACTGGAACACTTGTAACGGAGCTAAATGTGGTAAGAAGGTTTTATGACCTCTACTCTTTACAAGGTAGTCTTTATTGTGTAATAAATATAAATCCTACTCCATGTGTTCCAATGTAAAATCATTTTTAAAAAGGACTCGTCGTCTATTGTTTTACACATTTCTAAAGATTTATTGTGTTTCGAGATCCTTTGAATTATCTTACTATTTTTAAAGCTCCGATTTATATTTATATGATGAAAAAAAATTGAAAATTTGTGTGGCGCCGTTTAAGTATAAAATCACCTTTAAGGCGTTTTACAATAATAATGAATACACAGGCTTAAGCCCCGGCATTTTCAATTTCTACCGATTTTATAGCAAGTTTCTCGCTAAATCCTTAAGTCTTGGAGTTCCAAAAAAAAAATGTTGTTTTTGAAGATAATATCCATACATTTGTTTTGCCGAACCGTTATTTGAAATTCCCTCGATAGAAAAAAATCGCAAAGTAAGCTCCGAAAATTATTAAAAACACGTTTTGTTCTGCTATTTAATATGTTACAGGCACGACAAAATTCAGAGTGTATGTTTAAATGCAACTAAAACATTGTAGAGAGATTTTTGCTTTATTTCAAATGAGTCGTGTTTCATAGAATATGTTCACAGCAGTCGCTTACGTCTGTTCGTTCTAATCGTTTTAAATATTAGCGCGCTCTCTCTAACATTCGGATTTGCATAAGTCTATTTCAAACAATCGCCATTCGCCGTCCAGACGGCAAGCTTGGTGGACTTGTTCTAGTATTTTTGGCATCTAAAATTACGTAATTTATTGTAAATAATATTTAATTTCAAATATTTGATTAACTTATTTTAGGTGCATTTTCAGTTAAGTAATATTTTTTTTTTAAATGGGAAATAAACAAAAAAAGTGTCGAATTTCTAAAAAAAAATTATATCTCCAAAAGTTTTAACCCATGTTGCAATCTAAACGGTAAGAAGAAACCAATTTCAGTTTATGTTACATCGTATATTTATTATTATTTTGAAAATAAGTATTTGAAATATTTACTAGTATATTATGTACTAAAAATTATACCTATTTTATTATTTCAGAATTCATACATTGGGTGATATTTCTAATTCAAATGCATTGGAAACTGGAATTTCCGGGTAAGTTTTTTTATTTAGTTTTTATTGTTGAGGAATATTGCGATTTTTATTGTTGAGGAATGATGGTTTGGGCATGTAGAGCAAATAAGCGAAGAAAGGAGTGTAAGGAGAATAGACGATACAAATGTGAATGGTAGCAGAAGTCGGGGACGCCCGAGGAAGACATGGCAAGACCAAGTGAATCAGAATAATAGAAGAGCATGTATGAGACGATGTATGAATGTGAATGAGGCAAGAAGTGTGTGCCAAGACCGAGTTGTTTGGCGGGCCGTCCTCTCCGCCTACCCCTGTGGGGAAACGGCGTGATGGTTAGTAAGTTAGTTAGTTTGTTGAGGAATATTATACAAGCCAAAATAATTATCGTGATTTCTTTTTGGGGTAACTTTCTGTATACAAAAACACAAAATTCACCACAATCTACACATCTGCCCTGACGATGGACAATGCTAAGCTGCCCGAAATGTTATCTAAAGCGCAACACGGCGTAATACCCCAAAATATATCCCGACGATACTTTTCGCCGTCAGAATGTCAAATCATAAAATTATGCAACGTCTAGAATTTTGCGACCCATTACTAAGCGAGCTTTCACGTAAGTTTTTTCTCTCGTGTTTTTTGTTTTTTGCACCGGGGAGTTGAGGAATCTTAAACTGTGGGACGATTATTTATTTAATGAGTCAAGCAGTTTTTTTAAATATTAATAATAAATTTAACTCTTACGTATAAATTTATAAAATTTACATATTTATTTGTAAAATTATATTTTCATTTAATTTAAAAAAAACAGTCTACGCAAAAAAAAATAACAAGCAAACTTCAGTATCAGAAATTATCGTTAAGGGACAACTCTGTATAAAAAATGCATTAAACTTCTGCTAAAAAATATTTTTTCTATTGTTTTATAGCTACATACTTATTTGTACTTTTAATTTATTTCAGAATGCGTTTATTTGAAGATACGAGTATATATAATGCATTGGTTACTGGAAATGCCGAGTAAGTTCGTTTTGAATTGACCATTGAATAATGATTGGACAGATTGACAGGAGTCACTGAAAAAAATAATTTCCCTAAAAGCCTGTGTCATCTGTGAGGATGCTGTGTGGGGGTCTTTTGAGGAAAGGGAGGAGTTAAAAAGTGTCTCGAAAAACTGTTGTTTTGTGTAAAACTTGTACCTTGAACTTTATGTTTGAATACAATAAATTCGATATACATATGCAAAGACGTGTCTACATAAACAAGAGTAAAAACAAGAAACCTACTAACCGAAGTGGTCTTTTGCATTGCAATGACAATAGGTATGTTATTTTACAAACGATAACAAATGTGTTCCGGAGAGATGAATTACGGATCTACAAAGTTTCTGCCTCATTTGAACAAATCTATCTTCGGCTAACACACACTTTTTATCATTCTTTAATAGTAGTATTGGCCACCAAATAAATGCTATCCACTTTCAATGCTGCTTTTGCTTTTCTAGGTTTGATAAAAATAATGCAGTCGAAGGAGGAGTGGACATCACAAATGTGATGTGTTATTATATTTTTTAGATAATTTACTAATATCTACACATATTCAAATTATCATAAAGCATTAAACGTTATAAAAAATTACGTTCCAAGTATTTCGAATTTCGATGCTTATTCAGCTTAGTTATTTGTAAGAATATAATGTCCAGTTTTGAAAAATTAATAAGATTAGACGTTACGTTAGACTTACATTATTTGATAGGTTTACTCCAAGCTCAGTCTATTTAAGGTCCCACTTTTTTTAGCCCAGTTCAGAAGTTTTTACACATCAAATTATTTATGTACAACATTTACGGTTATAAAGTCATTTAAAGGTTATTTACAGATTGTTTTTTAACGCATTTCTATATTTTCGAATCCATATTCAAAACACCAGCTGTCGCACTTTTCCAGCCTTAAGATTGCACCTGCGGTCGGATATAATTTGTCCAATTTTGGAAAAAATTCGTTCACAAGGAACGGATGTTGCTACAATACCGCATTGTTCAATGAAGATTTTTTCAAATTAGGAAAATATACTCTATGTTCCTCACTCCACTTCAGGGGACAACTCTTTCTATCAAGAAGACCCATTTCGAGATACATGTCCAGTTCTTTGCGGAATTTGTTATTTGGATTATTCACTGGCATAATTTTTTCGACTACTGAATTTAATTCATTCCAAAATGATAACGGTTCGTCTGAAGATTCTGTTTGATTTTCAGAAATATCTTGCGTATAGTCTTGTTCTTCCAAGGGAGTAGGTATCCCCCTTAAAAAAGTTCGTGAACTATATTTTTAAACATATTAACAGTGTTGGGATTAGAGTAATAAATCACCCTGTTTAATATTTATCATCAGTTCAAAGTTCAATCACACTACGACACTTACACTAATAATTATTATTCACTTAGAAATTAGTTTAGTCATCAAATTTATATCGAACACTTATGTATTTTTACATCTACAAGCCAGTATAATCAAACTAAACGTATAGGAGATCGACACGATACCAACAAAAAACAAACAAAAAATAGATCAAAATCGTATTAGGGGATCCCCATTAACGGGTGGTTCTCCGGATCATTGATGTATTATTATTATCTCTATGCCCCATACACGTGATAATAATCCTATAATAAAGTTGAAACTGTTGGAAGACGTTGGTTTCGGTGTTAAAAACATTACCCTGTTGAAATATTAAAGACATTGAAGATATATTTTACTTGTCGTTGATAAATTAGATTGTCCCTTGGCGCTGCGTATCGGCCGTATTGGATGGGAAAATAAAAAAAAAACGTGCAGTAGGTACGTACATTACCAAAAGACCATTTCAAATTAGGCATAATATCGTTCACGAAGTGTAATCTCTTGACCCTTTTGATTTAACAAGCCAAACTGTTGAAAACAATAGGTACAAAACGTAGCTAGGCGGCCGACGTTGGTTATTTTTTGCTAGTCGTTGATAAATTTGATTGTCCATTGGCGCTGTGTATCGGCCGTATTGGATGGAAAAATAAAAGAAAAACGTCTAGCAGGAGTTACATAACTAAAATACCATTTGAAATATCGAGTAATGTTGTTCACGAAGTGCAAACTCTTAACCCTTTTATTTATTAGGCAGTTGAATCGTTGACTGCGTTGAATAATATTCCCAAGTAGGTATTATATTTCAACTATTGGCGCTAATTATTATCAACAGCGTTGGACGTTGAAACAATATAACTATCGTTTCCAACGGCTAGTTATATTTTGATACAGTACTAGTTCATACGTGTGACCCAAACCCTAAAAATACCATGGACATCAATGTAGCAGCAGTATCGAGGATGACTCCTGCAGGAATTGGTCTTGCTCAACTCTCTGAATTTGTGACGGCTGTCAATATAGCCCCGATGTCTCAAACAATATATGATAAGACAAATGTGTCTGTGTCAAGGGAGTGGGAGAAATGTGCATTACTCGCCATGGATGCCACAGCGGAACGGGAGCGTCAAGCTGCTATCGAAGAAGGTTGTATGAAGGACGGAGTAGCAATGATAGATGTGATCGCGGATGGGTGTTGGTCGAAACGATCATATAGATCAAATTATACAGCCCTCTCGGGTGCGGCAGGGATTATTGGCAGAAGATTTGGAGAAGTTTTGTATCTCGGCGTAAAAAATAAATAGTGTTGTATTTGTGCTAGAGCTGAACCGACGAACATTGCCCAAAAAACATGCTTGCTTCAAAAATTATGCAGGGCCTTCAACTGGAATGGAAGCTGAAATTCTTCTAGAGGGGTTCAAGAGTTCCGTTGAATCGCATAAATTGATATATGGGCGACTAATAGCGGACTGAGATAGTAATACCTATCATAAGCTTATCCAAACGAGACCAAATCCGAACCATACCATCGGAAAGATTGAGTGTCGCTATCATTTACTTAGAAATATGTGCAATAAACTATCTGCTTTAACGAAAGACACAAAGTATCCCTTATTTCAGCGAAAAATGATCACCACACAACGGCCATAAGAAAGGTGATTTGTCATGCCATTCGAGAACATAAACAAGTCTCTGAGAACTTGTCAAATAGAATTAATAAATTATACGTAGACGTCAGCTACAATCACGCTTTCAGTCAACATGAAGAATGCCAAAGTCATTATTGTCAGAGTGATAACCTTGTCAAAAAGCTTGTTGGTTCTGCCTTGTGGTGTAGAGTACAGTTTATTGTCGGGACTGTTGCATCGAACGCAAGAAGTTTGATCCACGATGTAGACAGTAGGTAATCGCGAGTGTAATAGCAAAGTTTGTTGGGGGGAAAAATGGTTAATTATAGTCTTCCACAGTTTTACCAGAGCCGTTGTTCTGCAGCAGTCGTTTCATTCAATACCGAGAGACCCATTTACAGTCTCCACAAAGCAATATTGGGGCACAGTCCTAGTAGCAAAGCTAAAGAATTTGCAGACAGAAGAATTAAATAAAATTTCCTAAACCGAAATTGTCTTCGTCGTAAATTATTTAATAAATCACGGTCTGCTCAAGAAGACAAACATTATGGTGATCAATGTCAAAAACCTGACTTGGCTCTAGAACAACTCCAGCAGTTAAAAGAAACGTTTCTCAAAAACCTTAAAAAAACTGAAGAAGAAAGGATTATAACAGAAAGAGACACAATTCTTCAACGCGATTTTAGTGAATGGCTTGAATTGCGAAGGAACCTTATAACCGCCTCAAATTTTGGAAAAAATATCAAAAAAGAGAAACAACGGGAACTTCAATCGTTAAAAGTTTACTTTACAAACAAGACCTTTCTAATGTACAATCCATCAGGCTAACTAACTAACTAACTAACCATCACGCCGTTTCCCCGCAGGGGTAGGCAGAGAGGACGGACCGCCAAACAACTCGGTCTTGGCACACACTTCTTGCCTCATTCACATTCATACATCGTCTCATACATTCTCTTCTATTATTCTGACTCTTGACATGGCCCGACTCGAGTATCTGATTCACTTGATCGTGCCATGTCTTCCTCGGGCGTCCCCGACTTCTGCTACCATTCGCATTTGCATCATATATCCTCCTTACACTCCTATCTTCGCTCATTCGCTCTACATGCCCAAACCATCTAAGCGTCCCTTTCTTAATCTTACTCATTACGCTTACATCAGCCTTGCACTCTTTGCGGATCTCCACATTCCTCACACGATCAAACATGGTTTTACCACACATACGCCTCAGGGATCTCATTTCAACAGCATTCAATCTACTTTCATCCTTTCTTTGCCAGTTCCATGCCTCACTTCCATACATTAAGGTAGGTACCAGCACTCCGTTGTGGACTGCTAACTTCGCTTCTTTGGACAGTTTTTTGTTAGCGCCAACGGCGTTCAGTCCTCCATTAACGGAATTACCTGCATTTACCCTTCTTTCAATATCTCTGTCAGCCTTGCCATCTCTCGTAAACATACTTCCTAAATACACAAACTCATCAACCTGCTCCAAGTATTCCTCATTCACAATTATATTGCACACTGTTTTCGTACTCTCTCTTTCAAACACCATTACTTTAGACTTACTTACATTCATCATTAACTCATTCTTCATGCATACTTCGTTCATCCTAGACACGAGAGACTGTAGATCTTCTATACTATTAGCAATCAGCACCGCATCATCAGCATACAACAGGCAACATACTTTCAACAATCCATCAGGCATGGTATCAATAATGAAATGAAAGCATTAAAACAGTTGTCATCACAATTTGGTATTACCATACGCCCATGTGAACTTATAACGTTGTTACATTGTACATAAAATTAGGTAGGTAATAGTAGGTAATAGTGAAAAACATATGTTATTGAATTTCTACTCCAATGAATAGTGCTAGCTCTTGAGCTTGGCGTAGGAGTTATTTCACAGTTATTTCATGTTTATATCAGTAATTAACATAAATACAGTACAATAAATAATATAAACTTAAAAAAGAATTGTGACGTTAATTTTGGTTGTAACATGAATTGAAGTTTATAACATTTGAAAGGTGATATTAATTTTTTTTAAAGATAAATTTGACCTTCTTTTTGAATAAAATAAAATCTGGTATTTTTTTCACTTCTTCGGGAAGACTATTAAAATATCTTATGCCTTTGTAAATGTAATTATTGTGCATTTGTTGTGTTGAAAATAGAGGAATTTGGATGTTAAAATTATGCCTTAAGGATGAGTTAAATTTAAGTTTTTTTATTACAGTTTCTTTATATTTTTGTAATATTGCATCTTTTTTATAGAGGTCTTCAATTTTTGGTACTTCGAAAATTTTGAACAATGATGCTGAAGAGAATGTTGGTTGTTTTTTCAGAATTACTTTGATAGTTAGTTTTTGAACCACTTTTACAGAGCTTTAATTTTTTCATAATTGTGAAATTTTTTCATTGATTGTGAAATTCCATATACAGGTGACACGCCCGATGGCTTGGTTGACGATGATCAAATTGTTGAAATTAAGTGTCCGTTTATAGCGTACAATTCGATATCAATAATAGAGTTGGTACAACAAAATAAATTTAACTTCTATAAGCTCAAAGGAACAGAATTGGTTATCAATAAGAATCACAATTGGTATTTTCAGGTGGGTTGTGTAGTTCAGCAATAATCTCTATTTAATAAATTCGTTTTCGATTAGTAACAATAATCAAGAAATATTCAAAATTATTAAGATATATTATATAATTTCACACACCATTATTTTAAATATTTACAAAATTGTTCTCTTATCAGGTCCAAGGTCAACTTCATGTTACCAAAAAAGATATTTGTATTTTTGGAATATGGTCCGGTGAGAATAACCATCTCAAATTAGAGATAATTCAACGAGACGATGAATTTTGGAAGAAAACTATGGTTGAAAAGCTCAAAGTTTTTTATATGGAATATGTATTGCCTGAGTTAGTAGACCCTCGCCTCACAAGGAATTTACAAATCCGCGAACCATCAATCAAAAAACACAAAACATCTGAACTTTCATCAACACTTAAATCTGAAAGTTCAAATAAAAAGAGTAAACCTACGACATCATCTCCAATTTCAGAAGCCACTGATTGCATTGTAACTTTTGTAAAGTTACACTAATAGGTACAACTTCTTCTATCAATATCTGTAACAATGGTGTATTGGGTATGTGCGTGTGCGTGTGAAGATACCGGTGATAAATCTTGCCGCAGCGATGAAAACGGATTGCAATTTGTTATATGGGAAGACTTGCATAAATTGCATTGCAATAATCCCATGGGAGGCAGTGCAGGAGAATTTGTAGTATGTAGTGGGATGAGCTGCACAAGATACGCTAAGTGAGTTTCTATCGCAACGATAAATGTTATAGTTCTTAAGAGGAAGCTACAAGCCAAAAATATGTATATTCTTGGTATGCCTTATTTCTTGACGAATACAGATAGGCATTAAAATCACTTGGCAAACGGAGTCAAGAAACGCTCGATTTCATGCGCAAAAGTGGTTTTTATTTATTTTATAAAAAAAAAATTATAAGTACGCAAAAAAGTTAATCTATGGAAATTGTCACAGATAATCTTTACCATAATACGGTATTTTTTTAAAGTTCTTTCATTTGTACGTTCATAAATTTTTTATTGAATAAATACATTTTTTAGTGGTTTAAATTTACATTTTGTTTTGAGTAAATAATTTTTTATTTGAATTCTACCCAAAGGAGACGATAAGAAAAGCATAAATTTATATAAAACATATTTTTGGTATTTATAATTTAAACCAATTCGTTATAAAAATTAATGAAAAATCACTATTTTGCATTAAGCTTCTCCTTAAGTCCGAGTTCTGTTGATTTTATTTCCGAGTAGAGCCGATTTTCCGTCAGCACATTTACGTCGTAATGGGGTAAAGTATGGTAGATTGTAGTTCACAATTTTATTATTTTTGTAAATTTCAGATATTTTTTTTTTATTATTATTTTTTTTTATTATCAATATAAAGTTTTTTTACAGGTTTTTTTTCGATGTCTGTCTCACTAGGATAAACCTGTGTCGAGACAGACGTATTTGATACATGAATTAATGTTTACATATTTTTTGATACATAAAATATTTCATTACATTAAATGACACTGTGAAAAAGATAAAAAATAATAAATAATAATAATAATAATAAATGATAAATTTGTTAATCAGCATCTAGTTGGAGTACATACTTATGAAGGGATTTTTATAAAATTTTTGATCTTGGATCTGTCTTGGCTGATGATCCAAGACTTGATGTCTGTTTTATATTTCAAAAATTTTTTTTCGTTCAGTCTAATGGCTAGTGGGAGAGCATAATATAGCCTTGTTGCAAAATATCTAAAAATTCTCTAGCCAAAAGTTGTTTTAGCGAAAGGGATTTGTAAGAAATTATGTCCTTTGGTTCTAGTATCACGAGCAGTTTGGATATTGTCAAAAGTAGTTTTGTGTTTGAAGAGGTATGTTAGTAACCCAAGAAAAACTTGGAAAACCATTAACTCAATTCTGTCTAACCGTGTACATAAACCCACCAACACAATTGAATCTCTCATCGTAAATAATTGTGAAATTAGGGAACCCCGTGAAATAGCGTTGGCATTTAATGAGTTTTTCCTGTCAGTTGGAGAAAAATTGGCAGCTGCCATTCCATCATTCCCGGATGACTGTAATACAATATATGTACAACCAAAGGCACGACAATCCTTATATATGACTAGGACGAATAAGGATGAGGTAATAAAGGTCATCTCTAAACTTAGGTCGAATGCAGCGGCAGGAATCGATGGAGTAACACCGTGCATTCTTAAAACCTGTAAAGAAGAACTAGCGGGGCACCTAACCCAACTTATCAACTTCTCCATAGGCTCGGGAATATTTCCAAACCAGTTAAAGCTAGCAAAAATTATACCAATTTTTAAAGAAGACTGCAAGAAGTGTATTTCTAACTATCGTCCAATATCGATTTTATCGGTATTTTCAAAGGTGTTCGAGTCAATTATCAAAGATAGACTGATAAAATACATCTCTAGAAACGATATCCTAACACCACAGCAATATGGCTTTCGGAAAAACTCCAACAAGGTGGCACATTAAGATGTGCCACCTTCGATTTCATTTCTAACATTCAGCAGTACATAGACCAGGGCGAATATGTGGCAGCTATATTTATAGATCTGAAAAAAACCTTTGATACGGTAGATCATGAAATACTAAGTACAAAAAATGGAACATTTGGGAATAGTCGAGAAATCTTTAAATTTGCTCCGAAGTTACCTAGCTGATAGATTTTGCCTTATCGATAACGGAGGGAACCTAAGCGACGTTGGAAAAATCACATGTGGAGTGCCACAGGGCTCGATTCTTGGACCTCTACTTTTCTTACTATACATCAATGATATAACTAAATGTGGCATCTCGGGAAAACTTCAACTTTACGCTGATGATACTGTGATTTACTACCATTGTAAAAATCTGAAAGAACTTGAAGCTTCAATGAATAAAGATCTCGCAAAGCTGGCTAAATGGCTTCGATTAAACAAATTAAGCCTAAATGTTAAAAAAACCCATTACCTTACTTTCGGAAAAAAAGATAACATGGGTATGAATATCATTCTTGGAAATGAAAAGCTACAACATGTTCAAGTAACGAAATATTTGGGGTTACTCATAGACTCTAACCTCTCGTGGAACTCCCATGTTGAGAATGTAAAATCCGAAATTTCCCCGATAACCGGTGTACTTTATCGACTCCAAGGTGTGCTCCCCACATTTTTACTGCGTGCAACATATTATGCTATGATCCACTCCCACCTGAGTTATCTAGTTAGTATCTGGGGAACCATAACCAAAAAAAAAGTTATGAAATACAAGCAATTCAAAATAGAGCCGTACGTAATATATATAATCTGCCATGGGATACACATGTCAAAGATATATACTCACAGACACAAATACTTCCTTTTACAGTCCTGCCAAAGTATAACATCACAACTGCCATTCTACAAATAATTCAACACTCCTCACACACCAACACTGAACCAGTCTTCAATTCTGACATACACCAGCACAAAACACGATCACAAAATCAAATACATTTATCATCATCTACTTACACGACCAAATTTGGAATTAACTCCTTACAATACATTGCACATAAACAATATAACGCATTACCTAGTAATTTAAAACTTCCGGCAACTAACAAAAAAACATTGACAAAAGCTCTTAAAAGATATTTCCTTAGCAGTTTCATTAATGACTAACACAATCTTTCTCTGGTACTCCATAATAACATCTGCGTTTATTTATTTTAATGTATTTATTTTAATGTATTTTATTTATTTGCCTTGTCCTTTCTAATGTTGTCTTTCCCGAAATGAGTTTTATAAACTCATTGGGAATAGTACATTATTACTTTGTTATCATTTTGTAATGTATTATCTTGTAATAAAATAAAAAAAAAATAAAAAAATAAGTATGTTTTTGGCATAAAGTTGCCTAATGTCCATAACACAGATTTTCCTAAAGATTTCATCCGAACTGCTTGTGATTGGTAGTTTGAGGATAATCTTTATTATAAGTTTCTGAGCTTTAGATATTGGATCAATGGCGGCAGCGTTTGCTCCTCCCCATGCTATGATACCATATTCTATTAAAGATTGACAAAGTGCATAGTAGATTGTTTTGAGCTGGCTTAGGTTGAGAAAGTTGCGAGTTTGTCTAAAAAAGTAAATGAATTTTCTAAGTTTGTTTGCTGTAGTGGTTATATGTTGTTTCCACTTTAAATTGTTGTCAAAAATAATACCTAAGTATTTAATTTTAGTTACCTGTTCTAAATAAGGGCAATCACATATTATCGTATTTGTCAGGTTGCAAGCACATATTTTAATTTGATTTTCTGGGTTTCTTAAGGAAGGATTAATACTAAATTCAATGTATTTAGTTTTGGTCACATTCATTGTTAGTGTATTATTGTTTAACCATCTTTTAACCACAGTTATGCCCCTGTTAGCTTTTATGTATACATCATTCCAATTGCTTGATTTGAAGAGGAGAATCGTATCATCAGCGAAACTTACAATTTTGGCATCTATTTGAAGATTACAAAATTCATTTATGTATATTAAGAACAGGGTATGACCTAAAACACTTCCTTGAGGCACGCCGTAGCTAATTGGTAATTGATTGCTATTGCAGTTGTTGATTTTCACACTTTGCTTTCGGTTTGACAGGTAATCGCTAATAATAGTAAATTTATCACCATTTATACCAAAATTAGATAGTTTTTGTAAAAGTTTTGAGTGAGAGATAGTATCGAATGCTTTGCACAGGTCTAAGAATATTGATATGCATTTTGATCCCTTGTCTAAGTTTTCATTTAGAAAATCGGTAACTGTTGCCAGGGCTTCGGAGGTGCCTTTATTTTTCCTGAATCCAAACTGGTTGAGTGATAGTATGTTATTTTGTTCTAGGTATTCGATCAGTTGATTATTAATAGTTTTTTCAAAGACTTTAGATAGTGAATTTAGTAATGTAATTGGACGATAGTTAGTTATGTCCGCTCTAGAGCCTCCTTTATGTATTGGGATTATGATTCCGTGTTTTAGTTTGTCAGGGAATCGGCCTTTTAGGATGCTTAGGTTAATAAGATTTGTTAACTCCTTGAGGTACGAACTTTTTTTTCTTATTTTTTACCTTTTTTTTTTTTTTTAATCAATTGATGTAACTTATAATAACGAGGAAAAAATATTTAAAAAAAAATTGGACTGAAGGCTTTTCAGGAATGAGGTGGTCAAAATTTTATACCACAGTACACATGGGAAAAAAATATTAGGTTCAAATCAAAAGTTTATTAGAAATAAAAAAAGGCCATTTTATATGACTAATAGTGGAAATTTTCAAAACAGTTTTTATCTTTTTTTACACAAAGGGGTACTTTGCAAACACAACATATCCAGTTGGAACGTATGGGCCTGTCTTTTGTACTACAATTCGCACAACGACGTGAAGTAGTATGTTCTGGCCGGTGGGCGCTATTTTTCAGACGTATTTCAGGGTCCACGTAAGGCTTATGTCTCTTAATTTCCACCACCTCCGATGTGGACCCACGCTTTTTGGTGCATTTCAGCTCCTCTTCAGCCAAAAGTCCTCTGTAAACTTGCCTCCTGAAATCTTTGAGCCTCAATGGATTGTCTTTGTCAGCCTTACCCAACTTGCAGAGCTCTGTGTAAACAATGTAAGAATTTACAATTGTTGCATCTAAAAAGTGGAAAAATAAACGATGCCACCATTTTTTAGACTTTCTGTTTATCGAGTAAACCGCCTTCTTTTCATCAAACTTGTCCACATAATTCATGCAGTTGTTATAATTATTTAGAGCCAACGGACATGGCACCCTTGTGATCTCACCAGTTTTCTCTTTACGGTTGACATGCATGGCATCCTTTGGGTTGTGAAAGTTTGAAAGGAGGTGTACAGCTCTTCTATCTCTCCATTTTATCATGGAAATTCCTGTATCACTCACGTACCAGTCATTTTTATCATCCTTCATCTTAGGCAAATATTTTCTGGTTGATTGGACAGTTCCACATGAGCGAATATTCATATCTTTCAGCTGATTTTGTAGGGGGTAGCAATTAAAATAATTATCAAAGTAAACTGTGTAGTTACGACCTTGAATAGATTGACAAAAATTTAAGACAACTCTTGGCCCTAAGTTAGACTCAGCGTAGTCACCAATTTTTCCTGTGTATATTTCAAATTTTAAGTTGTATCCATTTTCTGCACACATCATCCAGATCTTATAGCCTCTTTTAACTCTTTGAAGTACTGTGGTTTCAAAATTGGGCCACCTTGAAAATAAATAATTATGCTAAAACGGCCATCTATTGACAAGTTTTTTAAATGCCATGTGAGACATAGATTTTCTACCATTTAGTTTCCAATAGCGATAATAGGTGGCTTTGCACGGTTTGGTTATGTGTTTGACAATTGCCAGCGAATTGTGGTTTTTTGTGATCTCCGACTTTAAAGTGAAATATAACGGTATGTATTTAGAATTTTTGTCCATTTCTTATGAATTCTAGTGCCCTTGTATTTCATTTGTTGAATTATCAATAAGAAATGTCTATAAATATAGTATTTTTTTGTAAAATCGAAATTTTTTGGTGGTTTTGCTTTTCGACCACCGTACTTGAGGTAATTTTTTTAGTCTTACAACATGGTTATTCTGATTTTATAATTTTACAGATACACCATGCCGAAGAAAGGTCTTCGCCAAGAAGAAATCGCAGGAATACTTTTAGAAGAGATACCTTCTGATGATGACAGTTGTTATGGGTGCTCAGACAATGAGGAAGAGGATCTACAGGAGGAGCATCTAGCAAATGTCACAGTTAGCGCCTCTTCGGACGATGATGATGATGAACTGCCTCTATCTTGTGTGAGGAATCAAATCCCGGCGTTTTCTTCATCTACCACACTCAATCACCCTATAGCAGGCACATCCAGCCCTTCTGGTTCACAATCACCATCTACTTTTGATGTTCATCTTTCGCGTACGCGTAACCGACCAGTATCGTCTTCTCCATCTTCCCAGTATAGTCCTAATATCTCAATGTCCGTTTTGTCATCCACCGCTGCTGTTCCAGGCACAACTGCATCTACACCTGTCATACCTGCGATTATAGTCGTGCTTAAATGGAGCCGTACGTTCAATACCGCCCTCCCTGGTGAATTCCGTGAAGAAACAGGACTACATAATGACTTTCTTACGATGGAAAATCCCACACCTTTGGAAATTTTTCTGAAATTTTGGACTCCTAGTTTGATTGAAAATATCTGCTTCCAGACCAATCTATACGCACAACAAGTCGGGAAAAATCACCAACCCACAACCGTTCAGGAAATTAAAAAATTCATTGCACTAAGTTTAGTAATGGGAATTAAAAAATCCCCCAGTTATAGAGACTATTGGTCATCGTCCCCTGATTTACACGACCCCTATATTTCAAGATTTATGACAGTCTATAGTTGGCTGGCTGTTGTCAAACCTTCATCTCAACGACAATTCATTGATGCCTGCTAGAGGTCAACTTAATTTCGATAAATTATATAAAATAAGGCCTTTGTTGTACTGCTTGTCAGACACCTTTGATCGAAATTACATGCCATCACCTACTTTGGCAATTGACGAGAGCATGGTCAAATTCAAAGGCCGCAGCACATTGAAGCAATACATGCCCAAAAAACCCATTAACTCCTTGAGGTACGAACTTTTTTTTCTTATTTTTTACCTTTTTTTTTTTTTTAATCAATTGATGTAACTTATAATAACGAGGAAAAAATATTTTTAAAAAAATTGGACTGAAGGCTTTTCAGGAATGAGGTGGTCAAAATTTTATACCACAGTACACATGGGAAAAAAATATTAGGTTCAAATCAAAAGTTTATTAGAAATAAAAAAAGGCCATTTTATATGACTAATAGTGGAAATTTTCAAAACAGTTTTTATCTTTTTTTACACAAAGGGGTACTTTGCAAACACAACATATCCAGTTGGAACGTATGGGCCTGTCTTTTGTACTACAATTCGCACAACGACGTGAAGTAGTATGTTCTGGCCGGTGGGCGCTATTTTTCAGACGTATTTCAGGGTCCACGTAAGGCTTATGTCTCTTAATTTCCACCACCTCCGATGTGGACCCACGCTTTTTGGTGCATTTCAGCTCCTCTTCAGCCAAAAGTCCTCTGTAAACTTGCCTCCTGAAATCTTTGAGCCTCAATGGATTGTCTTTGTCAGCCTTACCCAACTTGCAGAGCTCTGTGTAAACAATGTAAGAATTTACAATTGTTGCATCTAAAAAGTGGAAAAATAAACGATGCCACCATTTTTTAGACTTTCTGTTTATCGAGTAAACCGCCTTCTTTTCATCAAACTTGTCCACATAATTCATGCAGTTGTTATAATTATTTAGAGCCAACGGACATGGCACCCTTGTGATCTCACCAGTTTTCTCTTTACGGTTGACATGCATGGCATCCTTTGGGTTGTGAAAGTTTGAAAGGAGGTGTACAGCTCTTCTATCTCTCCATTTTATCATGGAAATTCCTGTATCACTCACGTACCAGTCATTTTTATCATCCTTCATCTTAGGCAAATATTTTCTGGTTGATTGGACAGTTCCACATGAGCGAATATTCATATCTTTCAGCTGATTTTGTAGGGGGTAGCAATTAAAATAATTATCAAAGTAAACTGTGTAGTTACGACCTTGAATAGATTGACAAAAATTTAAGACAACTCTTGGCCCTAAGTTAGACTCAGCGTAGTCACCAATTTTTCCTGTGTATATTTCAAATTTTAAGTTGTATCCATTTTCTGCACACATCATCCAGATCTTATAGCCTCTTTTAATGGGTTTTTTGGGCATGTATTGCTTCAATGTGCTGCGGCCTTTGAATTTGACCATGCTCTCGTCAATTGCCAAAGTAGGTGATGGCATGTAATTTGGATCAAAGGTGTCTGACAAGCAGTACAACAAAGGCCTTATTTTATATAATTTATCGAAATTAAGTTGACCTCTAGCAGGCATCAATGAATTGTCGTTGAGATGAAGGTTTGACAACAGCCAGCCAACTATAGACTGTCATAAATCTTGAAATATAGGGGTCGTGTAAATCAGGGGACGATGACCAATAGTCTCTATAACTGGGGGATTTTTTAATTCCCATTACTAAACTTAGTGCAATGAATTTTTTAATTTCCTGAACGGTTGTGGGTTGGTGATTTTTCCCGACTTGTTGTGCGTATAGATTGGTCTGGAAGCAGATATTTTCAATCAAACTAGGAGTCCAAAATTTCAGAAAAATTTCCAAAGGTGTGGGATTTTCCATCGTAAGAAAGTCATTATGTAGTCCTGTTTCTTCACGGAATTCACCAGGGAGGGCGGTATTGAACGTACGGCTCCATTTAAGCACGACTATAATCGCAGGTATGACAGGTGTAGATGCAGTTGTGCCTGGAACAGCAGCGGTGGATGACAAAACGGACATTGAGATATTAGGACTATACTGGGAAGATGGAGAAGACGATACTGGTCGGTTACGCGTACGCGAAAGATGAACATCAAAAGTAGATGGTGATTGTGAACCAGAAGGGCTGGATGTGCCTGCTATAGGGTGATTGAGTGTGGTAGATGAAGAAAACGCCGGGATTTGATTCCTCACACAAGATAGAGGCAGTTCATCATCATCATCGTCCGAAGAGGCGCTAACTGTGACATTTGCTAGATGCTCCTCCTGTAGATCCTCTTCCTCATTGTCTGAGCACCCATAACAACTTTCATCATCAGAAGGTATCTCTTCTAAAAGTATTCCTGCGATTTCTTCTTGGCGAAGACCTTTCTTCGGCATGGTGTATCTGTAAAATTATAAAATCAGAATAACCATGTTGTAAGACTAAAAAAATTACCTCAAGTACGGTGGTCGAAAAGCAAAACCACCAAAAAATTTCGATTTTACAAAAAAATACTATATTTATAGACATTTCTTATTGATAATTCAACAAATGAAATACAAGGGCACTAGAATTCATAAGAAATGGACAAAAATTCGAAATACATACCGTTATATTTCACTTTAAAGTCGGAGATCACAAAAAACCACAATTCGCTGGCAATTGTCAAACACATAACCAAACCGTGCAAAGCCACCTATTATCGCTATTGGAAACTAAATGGTAGAAAATCTATGTCTCACATGGCATTTAAAAAACTTGTCAATAGATGGCCGTTTTAGCATAATTATTTATTTTCAAGGTGGCCCAATTTTGAAACCACAGTACTTCAAAGAGTTAAGGGAGTGGTTATTTCTGATACAAATTTTTTTAAGGCAATATTTGATATATCGTCCAAGCCAGTTGAAGACGAGTTTTTTAATGAGTTTATGATCAACCTAGTATCTTCATTTGAAATTTGTTTTAGACTAAAATGCAAGTTGTTGGGCAAATTTGTATTACAGCTTAGTGAACTGGAGTTGGTATGGTTTACATCGATATTTTTTGCGAGTTGTTCACCTATTTTTGAGAAGTATTTATTTGCATGATTAAAAATAATATCGGGATTACTAGAAAAACTAAAAATTTTATCATTTACTTTTAGTTGTTTTAAGTCATTCGTAGGATTAGGTTGAGAGTGGGTGGCTTCTTTAAGTGTTTTCCAAAGTTTTTTAGAATCATTATTACAGTTTTCTATTTTCTGTTTGTAATATATCTCTTTGGCTTTTCTTATTATTTGGGTACAAATGTTTCTATATCTTTTATAAAAGTTTCGAAGTTGTATATCATAAGGATTGTTAATAACGTTTTTGTGGAGTTTGTTACGTTTACGGATAGATTTTATAATAGTGTGGTTAATCCATGGCTTAATTGGTAAAATATTATTTGGTAACTGTTTTATAATTATGTTTGTATGTAAATAATTGATAAAGTACGTCCAGGCGTCTTCTGGATTTATGAAGTAATTCTATGTTAAGTAATTCTGACCACGATTTACTCATCAGAGATTGACGAACACAATCATAATTGATTTGAATGATTTTTTTCTTATTTGTTGTGTTTTTATGTTTGTCTTTTCTGTTGCATGTTTGTATGGAAAGAATAGTGGTGTAGTGGTCGGTAAGTGTAGATTCATATACACTAGATATTACTGGGCAGTTGGATTTGACAATGATGTGGTCAATGCATGAAATGGAGTCTAATGTAGCACGTGTGGGAGTGTTTATGGTGCTTTGGAATCCATGGTATATGAGCGTATTTAAGTATTCTTGGCACTGAGAATGTTCGTTTGTGGGCAGAATATTTATGTTGAGGTCACCAGCAATAATACAATTTTTAATATTACATAATTCAATTAAACAGTTATTAATTGATTTTAGGAATGGTGAAATATTATAAGAGGATGGAGAACGGTATATAGCTAAGATACATGCGTCATTATTGAGAGTTATTTGCAAACAGTTTGCACCGCTGACTTAGATTTCCTTGACAGATAAACCAATCAGGTCAGTTCTGGTATAGACAACAACTCCATCATTTTGTTTAGTATGTATTGAAGTGCTGTAGTGATCATACCCTTTCAAAATTTTAGGAGCATAATTTTTTGGTATCCAGCATTCAGTAAGAATAATTATATGAAAAGAGGTTCCAATATTATCAAGTTGTAGCAAGAATTCGTCAAAATTCTTGGAAATTGATTTAATATTTTGCTGTAAGATTTGAAGAGAGGATGAGTGTGTTTGTAGTACATTTTTACAGAATTTAGGATTTGACGTCCTATAATTGGTAATACAGTCCATTTTTAATAATATCCATTACAATAAGGGTTTTCTCTAGAATTTAAAATCTACAATACCATTTTTTTTAATGTCACTTTCATGTTTGATTTGAATGATTTTTTCCCCCGGACCCTTACGAACAAGTAATTTATTGGCTTTAAACCACACAAAATCGAATTTTGTCTCTTTAGCCTTTTGTTTTGCTTTCCACAGCAATTCCTTATAATAAGGCGTAAGCACTTCACTAAGATAAATAGGTGATTTTGGGTTAAGTATTTTGGCTGTATTTTTGAAAGATAAGACCATATCTCTCGTTTTCTGGTTGTAGAAATTTACTTGCAGTTTATCGGGGGCGTTAGTTCTGCGGTCCTGGGTCCTGATCACAAGGCGTAGATCCTGCTGCAACAATGGCATACCAAGGGAATTGGCTACCCGAAGAACGGCTTCAGCTGCTTGTTCTCCCGGCCGCAATTCAACACCCGCCATTTCCACACAGTCGCAGAGATCATTTTGTTCCATAGTGGCTAGTCTGGTTTCCAGGCTTGAAATTCTTAAGTCATTCTTTATATTTATTTCACGTAAGGATTGTGTATCTTTTTGTAGGTCTTGTAGTACTTTAAAATTTGATAACAGATCTTCATATTGATTACTTATAAATTCGTTGCTTCTCTTCAGTTCCTTAATTTCGTCTTCGAACATTTTTTTAAGTTCAGTGACCTTTTGGTCAAAATGTTTGGTCAGACGAATAAAGAGAATATCATCATCATCGGTATTTGCAGCCGAGGATGTAGACGGTGATCCTGATCTGATTAGGCATTTTGGGCATTTCCAAGAAGTTTTATTTTTTTCTGCCATTTTTTTGTATTTGGAATCAGAGATATTGAGGCAATTATTGTGAATTTTATGTCCGGGTTAAATCTTCCCCACAGAAAAAACTAAACCCTTCCACAAATGATCATCTAGTCAATCAACATTATGCAAGTGCATTATATAAGCAAAATAAATACAAAACAATACAAGAACAACATGTCAACTCACCAGAGATCAAATGGGAAAATAATTCACCGACTCCAGATTTTCATATCAGAGGGTTCGGCTCGGTAGAACTCCTAACAGGGCCTATAAATCCTACTGATCCCTCAACATAAATACTTAAAAAATCTTTCGTTATCCTACATGTATTTAAAATGACTGATTTTTGCATTTTTATATATAATTTTTTTGATAGATCTAATACGCCTAAATTTTTAATGAGAGAGCTAGGTATAATGCCTGTAGCCGAAATAACAAATGGTAATATATTTGTAGTCTGAGAATGCCAAATTCTTTTAATCTCATTTCATAAATCTGTGTATTTTCTTATTTTTTCATTAACAGATTTTTTAATATTACAGGAATTTGGAATAGCGACATCAATAATATAAGTTATTTTTTTTAAATTTGTCATGTAAAACTATATCGGGCATATTATGACTAATCGTTCGGTCTGTTAGTATAGTTTTATCATAATATATTTTATAAAATTAGTTTACTAAAAATGAATTTGGTTCGTATTCATAATATGGTATTATATTACGGCAGTCAATCAAGTTATGTTTAATTATCAAACTTTGGTGAATTATTTTTAAAACTTGATTGTGCCTAAATGTATATTTGGACGGTGCTAATATAGAACATCCCAATATAATATCTTCTATAGTTTCCGGAAAAGCCAAAAATTTTCTACATAAATCATCAATTTGATTTGTATCTTTGATTATATGCTTCCTATAATTTTTAGTATTAATAACTCTATCCTGAATGGCAAGCATAAATCCTTATATTTCTGCGCTCAACTCTCCAATACTCAACCATTTTTTTGACGAAAATTTGTCAACATACGCTTGGTTGAGATAATTGAAGTGTTTTGCGTTTAAAATTTTATTTGACCAGGAATCTAATAATTCCTTGTTGGGATTTATAAAAAAATTGGCATTCTCGTCGTATAAATTTAAAGGTGTAATGTTTCTATCTGCCTTTCAAATTATTTTGTGCATTTCTGAGCTATGAGCTTTCCTATGGAAAACATTTCTTAGCATTTCTACCTGATTATGTTTCAAAGAAGTTATTTTGACTATACCTCTACTTCCTAAATTTCTAGGTAAATTAATTTGTTCTGTAGCTGAATTTGGATTCTGGCAATTAAACTTTTTTAGCCTAGTTCTAATTAATAGTTCTAAGTTATCTAAATCTGTATTGGACCATTTAATTATGCCATATGAGTACGTTAATAGAGGTATTGCCCAAGTATTTATTGCTTTTACTAAATTTTTAGCAGATAGATTGCATTTTGAAATTTTCCTGATCCTAGTTTGAAATTTAATCCTAAAATCATTTTTAATACTAGAATGGTCTAACCTTTTTGATTGTGGGTATACTAAATACTTATAAACCTCGTCCCTTTTCATACTAGTAATTTGGAAATTTCTAAATATACTCTCGTCTCCATCTAAAATTTTGCCTTTCTCTTTATAGGTTGTTCTACATTTATCTAAACCAAGAGTCATTTTGATATCATCTGAAAAATTTTTAACTACCTCGATCATTTTCTCTAAATTTTGTTCAAAATTCGAAAATAATTTTATATCATCCATAACAATTGCGAAATTGTAATACTCTCCCTTGTATTACCCTTAATTTTTATTCCAAACTTGCTTTTAATTAACATTTTAGATATAGGATTCAATATTTCGCAAAACCAAAAAGGACTCAATGAGTCTCCTTGAAAAATCCCTCTTTTAATTGAAATGCCCGGTATTACTATTTTCTTACCTTTAAAATTGAAAAGTAAATTGGTATTCAAAAGGACATCATATTTTTCAAAAAGCTTATAATAATGGGGTTGATTTTATATATATTTAATACTTTGATCAGCCACGAGTGCGTTATTTTTATTATAATGTTATATTGCAAACATATTAGATAACTCTTTATGTTGTACTGTTTAAATGAATAAATAAATAATTTTAAAAAGTCTTCTGATTTACAAGTCATTAGGAGGAACCTAGAGTTCAAACCCTGTTGATATAAAAAGCTTAAAACAATAAAAATTATCTTTATGATATATAATTATTAAAAGTATACATGTTATAAGTGTATGTTATGTATAGAAAAGTAGGTTTAATATATTAATGCATAAATCTTACAAGAAAAAATCGGGCAAGCCACCCAGTGAGGCCAACATTACTGGAAAACTAAAAATGTAAAAAATATTGTACCAAATAAAATAATAATAAAAGTAAACCTTGATTCATTTCGAAAAAAATGGGTTTAGATTTATAGGAGAAATTTTTAAATATGTATTCATTTAATAAAAGTATAAATATGCATAAGTTACATTTTAATTTAATATAAAAAAAACATTTAATTAATTAAATCTGTAATATCCTTAGTTTGAGAATTGTAGGCGTTTTAAGTCCCGCGCGCGTCCAGGTCAAGTAACGTCGCTAGTATTTGTCCACCGAAATAAAAGTTTATTTATCAAGTACCAAATACCTAACGATCGGCGGACTCCTGTCGACCCTTACTACGTATTGCCGTTAAATGCACGGCGAATTTTGTTGGTCACATGGAGAGTATGTCCAACTTTTGGTAAAATTAATTTTAGTTCTCAATAATATCAACAGATGTAGCAAACGCAAGAAGTGAAATATGTAAAATTGCTATCTTAGCGCCAATTAAAACCCTATGCGCAGTTGTAAAAACTAAAAGAGGTGGGTGTCACCCAAATCGCAATTCCAAACAGCATATCTGTTATCACAGTTAAATCTCTGACATCTTATGGCATCTGGAGGTTTAATTTTAGGCGATAATTTTTCCGCCCAGGCGTTGTAAGTTTTTACATCATTTTCGGACTATGCCGCCCATTAAAGATTTCAATTTAACCTGCCCTGAAAAAGGATTTAGTCTATTTCATGTTAACATTAGAAGCATAGAAAAAAACATAGAAGAATTAATAATATCATTAAAAGATTTAAATTATCCTCCGGGATGCATAGTGTTAACAGAAACGCATTCAGCCGGGGAATTGAATTATACTATTCCGGGGTATTCATATCATACAACAATAACAAAATTAAACAAAAACTCTGGTGTCGGAATATTCATATCCAACCAGTACAATGTACTCAATATTAAAGAGATTAACAGTGTTTTTTTTTTTTTTTTTTTAATTTTTTATTCTAGATAAAAGAAAATTACATTTTTCACTTATTTAACTAGAAATAACATATATATTACACATAAATATATTACACACCGATATTATTCACTTTCATTGTTTTGTTGATTGAGCATGAAACTGAACAATTTTTTTTTAAATATACCTATACTTTTTTCATTTTTAATTTCGTCTGGGAGGCAGTTATATATGTTGCTTCCCTCGTAACCAATGGATTGCTTGCCATAATGAGTATGTATCGTGTTTATGTATTTTATCGTGTTGCCGTGTAAAGTGTGTGTGTACTTGGGACGTTTTAATGAGTTCTGTATTTGTATGTATGAGTTTATTATTTATTTTGTAAATAAGGAGACATGTATTATATTGATATAATTTTCTTAATTTTAATAGCTTTGTTTCTATATATAATTTTTTTGTTGATGTTCTAGGTTTGAAGTGAAATAGTTTTTTGATTACTTTGTTTTGTGTTACCTGTAGTTCATTTATATATGTTTCACACGTATTTCCCCAGATTTCAACCAAGTAGTTTAAATGTGAGTGTACGGGGCTATAATATAGACCTTTTTTAATTTTATTTGGTAACAGATATGATATTCGGCTGAATACGCTAATTAAGGGGGTGATTTTATCTTTAATATCTTGAATATGCTGTTTAAAAGTTAGGTGTTTATCAATGCACAGTCCAAGATATTTCTCCTGTATCAGGATTTGCAGGTTGTTATTTTCAATTTTTAAGGGTACATGAGGAGGAATTATTTTACGAGTTGAGCTTAAAATCATGTATCCTGTTTTTTTAACATTCATTGTTAATATATTTGATTGGAGCCAACTGTTAATTTTGTCTAAGTCACTCTGTGCATTTTTTAGTAAGATGTTTAAATCTTTACCCCAGTAGAAAATTGCAGTATCATCTGCATATAAAAAAATATCACCGTTTAAATCTAATTGGGAGATATCATTAATATAAATTTGGAACAGAAGTGGTCCTAATATGGATCCTTGCGGAACTCCGTAGTTTATTGGTAGGTGGTTGCTATTTTGATTATTGATGCTAACGAATTGCTTTCTGTTGCTAAGATATGATTTGAATAGATTAAGAGCAGGACCAACTACACCAATTTTCTCGAGTTTCTTGAGAAGTATGTCATGGCTTACTGTATCGAAGGCTTTTTGAAGGTCAATTAGTATGGATAAAATATAATTTCCACCATCAATGCTGCTTCTAAGTTTACTGATTAAGTCATTTATTGCCGCAAGTGTGTTTGATTTTTTCCTAAAGCCATATTGTTTTTTATATAAGAATGATTTTTTTGTTAGAAAGTTGTTTAATCTATCGTAGATTACACGTTCAAAGATTTTAGATAAGATTGGTAAGATAGAAATGGGTCTGTAATTTGAGGTATCCGTTTTGGACCCACCTTTGTGAATTGGTATATTACCTTAGCAATTTTGCAACTATCTGGAAAAGTTCCCTCTTTAAGACACTGATTAATAAACTTTGATAAAATAGGAACCAATTCTGTGGAGAGACTTAGAACTGTTTTACATTTGAGTGTATCATAACCAGCGCTTGCATTTAGTTTTAAGGATTTTATTATTTTACTTATTTCTAATTCCGTGGTAGGTTGAAGATATAGTGATTCCATGCTATCATGCACTAATGTTATTTCATTGGCTAGATTGTGTGTCATTTTGTTGTGTATATTATTAGCTAAGGAGGAGCCAATGTTACAAAAGAAATTGTTAAAGTGGTCGCATATCTCTACGTTGTTTGTGACTGTTTCGTTGTTAATGATTAATTTATTACAAAAAGTATTCAAAGTATTCGATTGGTTCTGTATGATGTTGTTTATTAACTTCCAGGTTTTTTTACTGTTATTTTCGCATTTTTTAAAAAGATCACCGTAGTGTTTTTGTTTTAAGTTTCTTTTTTTCTTAGTAATATTATTTCTTACTACTAGGAATTCTGTTTTCAATAACGTGTTGTTTGGTTGTTTTTTTAGTTTCAGGTGTAATCTGTTTCTTTTGTTGATTAATTTTATAAGGTCTTTGGTTATCCAGTCTGGGTTATTTATGTTTTTTGTGTTAATTTTAGTGATGCTATTATAATTAATTTTATTTGTGAGGTAGTTTACAAGATTGTCATAGTTTAATACCGAGTCGTCATTCATGTTAAGATGAAAGGGATTTTGGATGATATCATTCTTTAGATTATCAAAATCAATATGTGTATATTTTCGGGACGACTTTATAGATGTGTTTTTACTATATGTGTGAATTACATCAAGGAGTAAAATATTGTGGTCGGATATTGAATTATCACAGTTCGTTAATGAGTATTCTAGTTTTATGTCGGTGAGTATATGATCAATGATTGTGTTTGTATTTTCTGTGATGCGTGTTGCGTGTTTTTTGTTTATTTTGTTCAAAATGATATAATTATTTAAACTAATTGTATTTGTGTATTTACGAGTGTGTGTATTAGTTGGATCAAGCAGATTTATGTTAAAGTCTCCAAATATAATACCTCTTTTATATGTTTCTAGCTGAGAGGAAAGTGTCTCTAAGAAGTCTTTGAAAACAGTATTTGGTTTTTTATATACTAATCCTATATTAAGATTGAGCTTGCTTACATGAATCCATAGAAAGTTGTTATCAGAGTCGCACGTGTTATCAATCACATTGTATTCTAAAGTTTTTTGTAGAAAAATAGAGAGTCCGCCACCAAGTCCAGCTCCCTGCGGCCGGCAGGATGCTTCGTGTTTGTATCCTTCTAAGTTGAAGTACTTCAGGTCCGCTTCTTTAAGCCAAGTCTCACACAAGAGGATGATGTTGAAGTTCGAGTTAGTGGATTTCAGTAAGCATTTGATGTCATCTAGTTTACCTCTCAGGCTTCTGACATTTAGGTACATAAAAGAGAGTAGGGTTTTTCCTTTAGATGTACTTGGATGTGTATGGCACGAATTTTTTTTAATTCTGATGTGTTTTTTTAGTTTTTCTGAACTTTTAGTTTTACTTAACATAACCATTTGTGGCTTTCTCTCCTCTAATAATATTTGGAGCTCTTCATGGTGTGATATAAAGCTTTGTATGTTTGGGTATAAGATCTGTTCCTTCAGCCTAAAAAATCGATTTTTTTCCTTTCTATTTCAACTTTTCTTTTATATACTGGGCATTCCTTACTTGTAGCTGAATGATTTGTATTAAGTTTGAGTCCCAATCTTTTATTTGTTATTATGCAGTTTATGCCTGAATATCCTCGTCATCTGTGCATTCTTTTATGTCATGTTGTTTTGCACATTTAGAGCATGATTTTTGATTTTTGCATTCTAGTGCCTTGTGGTTATATCCATTGCACTTAAAGCATCTCATTATATTTATGTTATTGTACACCCGGCATCTGTCCCACCCTATATATATCTTTTCGGCCTTTATTATTCTCATGTAAGTGTTTCCGTCGACTTCCGCATATACTGTATAATTTATCTGGTCTCTTTTATTTTTAAACTCTTTTATGTAAGTTACTTCAATATTTGAACTTTTTTCGAATATGTCTTCATTTTGTGATTTTATTTTTGTGTTAGAAATGTTAACATTTTGAATATTGAATTTAAGGACATAAATAAACATTATAACGTTATTGCTATTTATCGTACGCATATGTCGATAATATCACAATTTATAGATGAATTAAAAAATATTTTATTCAATTTTAGAAACAAAAATAATGTTATTGTTGGGGATATCAATTTAAATATCGCAAACGGATACTCTAGTATGGATAAAGATAAGTACCTCAATATGTTAGCAGAACTCAACTATTTATCGTGCATAAATTCATTTACTAGGAACGTTCCAGGTCAACGACCTGCATGTTTAGATCATATTTTTACAAATATTCCTGATATCCACAATATAAAATCAGCTGTCATTCATACTAATATTACTGATCATTACTCATGTATGTTTATCCATAAATTTAGCAATCCAATATTGCCATCATTTAAACAAAATAATACCTCAAAAAAAGTACTCGATATGGATAAATTAAAAAATAAATTAGAATCGGAAAATTGGATAGAATTATTTCAATGTAATGATGTTTATTGTAAAATATTTGAAGAAAAATTTTCCAAATACATAAATGACTCATCAAATAATATAATACCCAAATCCAAACTATCTAAATTCAAACCTATAAAACCATGGATTACTCACGGTTTAATAGTATCTGTAAGACATAAGCAAGCTCTATACAAATTGACTACTCAACAACCAAATAATAAAAATTTACTCAATCATTTGAAAGCATATAAAAACAAACTTTCCTATATTATAAAACATACAAAAGAAAGTTATTACACACATAAGTTGGATCAGGCTGAAAATGATAGTAAAAGAGTATGGACGGTGATAAATGAAATAATTGCCAAAAAAAATAAAGGAATAATGAAATCAGTGCTATTAATCATGATAACTCGAAAATATGTTGTAAAGAAAACCCATCAAAAGCTGCAAATTAATATATTTAACACCTAATTTGCAAACGTAGGGAAAAATCTAGCCAACCTTATACATATTTTTTTTTTTTTTTTTTTTTTTTTTTCTTAGGTTTGTCAACAGTGATTCATATCAAAGCTCTCGAAATTTAATTACACAATTTAAACTTGGTTGATACTATCACTAATTACAGACAAACACAACATTGATGAACACAAAACTATAAGTAAAGAATAATGTACATGTATGCACCTACATGCATACATGTATACACAAATACATACACTTACATATACATTTCATAACAGCAATAGTAATTACTTTATAGATAAACACGATAGGTAGCTTTAAGTCTTGTTTACGTTTGATTTGAAGGTGGCCAGTGATGACATTGACAAATCAATGGGATGACTTTTATATGTCTCGTTAAAATAACGGCACATTCTTGGTAAAGGTGAGTCATACCCCAGCTTAGTTTTATATTTTTTAATATGTAACGGAATATAATGTATGAGTCGGGAACCAATTCTAGGAACGTTGAACATAATTTGATAGAGTAAAAAAGGGCAGTTTATTAGAGCATTAACAATTTTGAAAAGAAAATTTAAATCGATATTTAGTCTTCTCTGTTCAAGGGTGCGTACATTGTAGAAATTTAGTCTATCGGTGTAATGAGGAAGTGATCGAGCTCGCTTATCACAATACGCTAGGTGGTACATAAAATGTTTTTGAACCCGCTCTATTCGCTGAATATGAACTTTGTAGGTTGGACTCCATATAGAACTTGCGTACTCCAACACGTTGCGGGTCAAGGAATTGTATAGCGTTATTTTTGATTTGGGATTCTGAAAATGTTTACTATTTCGTTTGATAAATCCTAGCATTTTTAGGGATCTAGAAATAATGCTGTCGATATGAGGTGTGAAAGTTAGTTTTTTATCGAATATTACGCCTAGGTCCCGAATGGTTGTGACTTCCTGGAGTTTAGTACCGTCGATAAAATATTGAGTTGAGATTGAGTTGCGTTTACGTGTAAAAGTTATGTGGACACATTTTAAAGAATTCAGAAACATTCTATTGTCAGTGCACCACTTAGAAACTCTGTTGATATCATTTTGAAGGAGTATTGAATCAAGTAATGTGTGGATAATTTTAAAAATCTTACAATCATCGGCGAACAATAAAATTTTAGAATCCAAAATAACATCGCACAAGTCATTTATAAAAACAAGGAACAAGATCGGGCCCAAATGGGACCCTTGAGGTACTCCAGACGGCACATCTAATCCTCTTGACTCATAACCATCAAATACTACTCTTTGTTCACGGTCAGTTAGATAGGAGTGAAACCAGTTTAGCAAGGTACCATGAACACCCATGCGTTTTAGTTTATGTATTAATAATCTGTGATTTACCTTATCAAAGGCCTTGCTAAAGTCAGTGTAGATGCTGTCTATCTGTTGACCTTTATCGACAGCTTCGGTTAAGGTAGTGACATAGCAAAGTAAATTGGAGGATGTTGATTTCTGGGAGAGAAATCCATGCTGTTTTGGAGTAATAAGATTTTTGAGATGATAATTCAGACTTGGACAAATTATTTTTTCGAAAATTTTAGCAAATGAACAGAGAATGGAGATGGGTCTATAGTTTGTGACGTCGTGAAGGTCGCCACTTTTAGGTATAGGTACAATATTTGCTTGTTTCCATCTTGTTGGGAAAACGGATGAAGACAACGATTTCCTGTAAATGATAGTCAGAGGGAGTGCGAGACTGTGTGCACACTTTTTAATTAGGATAGGTGGAATTTTGTCGGGACCCGGACCTTTGCTCTGGTCGAGGTTAAGCATTGCTATTTTTACATCGTGCACACTAATATTTACTGTGTGCAGAACGCCGTTTGATTGATCAATTGAAACGGGATGAGGTTGAGTCTCTTCGTTGCCTCTTATGTTATCTTTCTCATATACTGATGAAAAGTGTTGGGCAAATAGTTCACTGCTTTCCTCGCCATTGGATGACTTTTTTTCTCCATACGTCATATTTTGGGGGATAGTACTGTTATTTTTTTTCTTTTGTTTGATAAATCTCCAAAAAGTTTTAACGCTATTATGATTAACCAGACACGATTCGATTTGTTGAATATATTTAAAGTAGCAATTACTAATGAGTTTGGAACAACGGGTGCGTAAGAGTTCGTAAGAATTTCTATCACGAGGATTTTTATATTTTTTATAGAGAATTCGAAATTTATTTTTTTCCTTAATAAGTTTAACTAAGTCTGGTGAGTACCAGTGGGGATACTGCTTATTACAATTTACAATTTTGGTTACGCATTTCTCAATTATACGATTCAGATGAGTGTAAAATATAGAAACCATATTGTCTACCGACATGAATTCAGGTAAAAGTAATGCCCAATCTAGTTCTTGTAATTCCCTATTGAATTGAATGTAATCATTTTTATTAAAATCATATTTAAGTAAGGTTTTATTTTTTAGCATTTTTGTTAATTTGAAATCAAAACTATAATCAATCTCTAAGGGTGGATGATGTACATCAATGCGACTTAAGATATCGGTACTTTGCCTGACTTGTAGTGCATGTGAATTGGATAAAACGAGATCTAAGATTCTACCGTTACTGTTCACAATGTCATTGAATTGATTGAGGTTATTTAGGGCAAGAAAGTTCACAAGATGGTTGCCGATGTCATTATTATAATTTTCTGGAGATAAGAAATGAGTCTGGTTAGGCTCATTGCGGGTCCAACGAATACCTGCCAGGTTGAAATCTCCTATAATTAACAAATTTGATTCACCAACGCCTTCCATAACATTGCTAATTTTTTTAAAAAGGTATTCAAAATTATCAACAAGCAACGGGGGGGGTATATAAAGAGCACAGATATAGAGACATCTCGTTAATTTGTTCTGGCTGAATTTGATAGTCACCCATACGTCTTCCAAGGTACTTTCCCAATGCTTGCAGCGGTTAGTTTGGTACTCTTGTAAAACGGCTATCAATACACCCCCTCCGTCACTTTTATGGTTAGAAGAACTGTTACGGTCCCTTCTGAAAACATTATAACGCGAGCCAAAAATTTCTGCATCAGATATAGAGTCGTTCAACCATGTTTCAGTTAGAATAATAATATCAAAATTGTTATTAAGTATTTCTAGATAAACTTCATTAAGTTTAGTTCTTAAACCCCTGCAATTCTGGTAATAAATTCTTAGGTTGTCCATGTCAGTATACATAATTCACAGATAATATACCAATTGAAATTAAACAAAATACGGTAGGAATCAGGTAAGCGAAGCTAACGAGTCCTGGTTGCGAATCACAACTACATGCGCTGAGTTTTCATCTTTACGTACAAATATTTTACCATTACGGATCCACACGAATTTATAATTAAGTTCTTTCGCTTTAATCCTCGTGGCTGCATGCAGGGCCTTGTTTGCTGGTGTGAGGTGTTCGCTGACGTATACCGGTGATTTGATGCCGTCGATGCCTAGATGTGTTGAGTTTAGCTTGGAGTTCATGTTTTTCTTGTTGTAGCTGACGACTGCAGCCAGGACTTCATCCCTTGCCCTCACGCTCGGGAGCTTCACGACGATTGACTTGGGCCTTCTGGAATCTGGTTTGATCTTGGGGACTCGATGAATGTTAAGTATTTCCGACTCGGCAAAGGGGCGAGAAATCACGGTTCCAAGTTGTTTAACGATCGATATCAGGTTCTCAGATTTATGCTCAGGTACGCACTGGATCTCGACGTTGGTTTCCCTGGCTGTCTGTTCCATGTGGGACACGCGTGCGTTAAGATCGCGCACTTCTGAGTTTAGCTTAACATTCTCAGCTTGTAAATTTTTTATTGTGCCCAATGAATCAGATAACATTTTTTTCAGGTCTTCATACTCGGCGGAAATGAAGCTGATGGAGTCTTTTATATCTGGCAGAATATTTAGTTTCGTATTAATTGTTTCGTTCATTTCTCGAAACTTTTTATCGATATAACTAATGATTTTATTGTCATCTTCCTCAGCGTCACTAGATGTCGTTGATTTTTTTTGAGCATTCCTCTGTCGACTCATGTTAAAGGAATTATTTATTTAAATATTTATTTTTAATTTGAATGTAGACACAGTATCGTGACTAATGCACAGAGCGAGAATGATTATGCCTGGTTGTGATTTTGGCTAAAAGTGATGTTGTCAATAATTAGTTCTTATTTCTTCAGATAGATGGTGTAGGATTATTTATTCAAATTTATTTATTTTTAAAAAAAAAAGTAAAGGTTTTTTTTTTTTTTGGTCGGTGTGAGGATCGAACTCGATGCGCCGCGGCCGGATAATGTGCAAGCGATAGTGGTGCGTTAACCCGCGCTGCCACGGCTCTCTTCTGTGTGGTGGCGTATTTCACTCCTATATACTGTAAATTGCCTTAGCACAGTATATAATAACAGATGGTTGATTTTTCGGCAACAACACTCTGACACTTCACAGTTAGTTTAAAACACTTGTAAAATATAAATGAGACTTTATAGATTTCACAAAATTCGATAATTCTCTAGAGTGTTCTTCGGGGACACATTTAACGATAAATTATTTGGTTATTAGGAGTTATAATCTACAAATTTTGGATATTTTTGTGGAGCGATTTTTTGACATGCACTCTTTATCACTCTTTATCAAATTATGACCCAAATATAACATCTCCAGACTGTAATATTGATGCTGAAAAAAAAATGGCAACATTTGAAATCACCACAGAGGATGAAATAGTTTCTATTATAACTGATATGAAAGGAGGTTCTGCTCCGGGCTTTGATGCAATTACAGTTGATATTTTAAAAAACATCAAAAAACTAATTTCCAAACCATTAATGCATATAATAAATACAAGTTTTCAAAGCGGAGTATTCCCATCAGTTTACAAACAAACTACCATTACTCCAATATTTAAATCAGGTAATCCAGAAGAAGTAAACAATTACCGACCCATATCAGTCATCTCAAATATAGCAAAATTTTTTGAAAAAATAGTTAAAAAAAGAATGAGCCAATTTATAAAATCCAATGGTATAATTAATGAAAACCAATTCGGTTTTATGGAAGGGAGAAGCACACAGGATGCAATTGCAAAATTGAGTAGCCTAGTATATAATTATTAAGATAAATCATTAAAATGCCTTGGAATTTTCATAGATCTCAAAAAAGCATTTGATAGCATATCACATGACAAACTTATAAGTAAATCAAGAAACATTGGATTAAATGGTACAGCTCTAGAATGGGTAAAAAGTTACCTTTCCAAACGACCTCAAGTCGTAAAAATTAACAATGTGTTTAGCTTGCCAAAAACGAGTCAATTCGGCATACCGCAAGGTACAGTTCTGGGTCCGTTACTGATTATCATCTATGTTAATGACATATTCATACAAAAACTAAACGGGAAAATAATATCGTATGCTGATGACACTGTCATAATAATCGAAGGTACGGATTGGAATACTGTTAATAACTTGGCAAATGCTGATATTAATATACTGAAAATTTGGTTCGATAAAAATCTTCTCTCCTTAAACACAGAAAAAACAAAATTTATCCCATTTTCAATCAATAAATTTAAATCAGAACCAGAGTAAAACATTATAATACACCAACACAAATGTGGCAGAACTAACTGCAATCAAACTTGTTCTATCCTTAGTCCAAAATCCAAAATCAAATATCTTGGTGTATATATAGATCAATATTTTAAATGGAAAACACACATTTGTGAACTCGTCAAAAGGATTAGGAAATGTATTTATATATTTATAAGACTTAGAAATATTCTTAGACTAGAAAACCTAAAAAGAGTGTACTATGCGATTGTTCAATCTATATTACAATATGGTATTATTGGTTGGGGAGGAACATATAATGAAATTTTGAATCCACTTAAAGTAGTTCAAAGATTGGTAATCAAAGTAATTTTGAAAAAACCGTCAAAATTTTCTACCGAAATTCTTTTTACAATTTTTAAAGTACCTACAGTAGACAAAATGTATCAAAAATATTCAATACTTCAAATTTACAAAGAAATACAGTCAAATACTCATAACTTGCAATTCAATACATCAGCAAGATACCAGAAAACTATTAAAATCCCAAAATTTAACACTAAGCTCATTCAAAATACCTATCTTTATCTAGGCATAATTTATTTTAATAACCTTCCATTAAATTTAAAAAATATCGAAAATATTCAGGAATTTCACATTATATTAAAAAATTACCTTAAACTATTATAAGTCCAAAATACGTTCACTACTTACATCTAGAAGTAATATTGTTTAAATCTTGTGTTGTTTCTTAATAATTTATTTACCTTAATGTATATAATGTAATATGTATAACATGTACATAATTGAACTAGAATTCCCTCACCAAACACAAGAGCATTGTCTCTTTATGGTGAGGAAAGGCTACTTTAATTTCTATTGTTTTATATCTTGTTTATATCCTGTATACTTATCGATGTAAAAATATATTTTTTTCAAATATTAAAAAAAAAAAAAAAAAAAAAAAAATTCCAATGGAATGGAATGATCAAGTATCAACTCTGTATCGCCATTCAAGGCATGCATTCTTTTGTTCCAGGGTGGAATGATCAAGTATCAACTCTGTATCGCCATTCAAGGCAAGCATTCCTTTGTTCCAGGGTGGAATGATCAAGTATCAACTCTGTATCGCCATTCAAGGCATGCATTCCTTTGATCCAGGGTGGAATGATCAAGTATCAACTCTGTATCGCCATTCAAGGCAAGCATTCCTTTGTTCCAGGGTGGAATGATCAAGTATCAACTCTGTATCGCCATTGAAGGCATGAATTCCTTTGATCCAGGGTGGAATGATCAAGTATCAACTCTGTATCGCCATTCAAGGCATGCATTCCTTTGTTCCAGGGTGGAATGATCAAGTATCAACTCTGTATCGCCATTCAAGGCATGCATTCCTTTGTTCCAGGGTGGAATGATCAAGTATCAACTCTGTATCGCCATTCAAGGCATGCATTCCTTTGTTCCAGGGTGGAATGATCAAGTATCAACTCTGTATCGCCATTCAAGGCATGCATTCCTTTGTTCCAGGGTGGAATGATCAAGTATCAACTCTGTATCGCCATTCAAGGCATGCATTCCTTTGTTCCAGGGTGGAATGATCAAGTATCAACTCTGTATCGCCATTCAAGGCATGCATTCCTTTGTTCCAGGGTGGAATGATCAAGTATCAACTCTGTATCGCCATTCAAGGCATGCATTCCTTTGTTCCAGGGTGGAATGATCAAGTATCAACTCTGTATCGCCATTCAAGGCATGCATTCCTTTGTTCCAGGGTGGAATGATCAAGTATCAACTCTGTATCGCCATTCAAGGCATGCATTCCTTTGTTCCAGGGTGGAATGATCAAGTATCAACTCTGTATCGCCATTCAAGGCATGCATTCCTTTGTTCCAGGGTGGAATGATCAAGTATCAACTCTGTATCGCCATTCAAGGCATGCATTCCTTTGTTCCAGGGTGGAATGATCAAGTATCAACTCTGTATCGCCATTCAAGGCATGCATTCCTTTGTTCCAGGGTGGAATGATCAAGTATCAACTCTGTATCGCCATTCAAGGCATGCATTCCTTTGTTCCAGGGTGGAATGATCAAGTATCAACTCTGTATCGCCATTCAAGGCATGCATTCCTTTGTTCCAGGGTGGAATGATCAAGTATCAACTCTGTATCGCCATTCAAGGCATGCATTCCTTTGTTCCAGGGTGGAATGATCAAGTATCAACTCTGTATCGCCATTCAAGGCATGCATTCCTTTGTTCCAGGGTGGAATGATCAAGTATCAACTCTGTATCGCCATTCAAGGCATGCATTCCTTTGTTCCAGGGTGGAATGATCAAGTATCAACTCTGTATCGCCATTCAAGGCATGCATTCCTTTGTTCCAGGGTGGAATGATCAAGTATCAACTCTGTATCGCCATTCAAGGCATGCATTCCTTTGTTCCAGGGTGGAATGATCAAGTATCAACTCTGTATCGCCATTCAAGGCATGCATTCCTTTGTTCCAGGGTGGAATGATCAAGTATCAACTCTGTATCGCCATTCAAGGCATGCATTCCTTTGTTCCAGGGTGGAATGATCAAGTATCAACTCTGTATCGCCATTCAAGGCATGCATTCCTTTGTTCCAGGGTGGAATGATCAAGTATCAACTCTGTATCGCCATTCAAGGCATGCATTCCTTTGTTCCAGGGTGGAATGATCAAGTATCAACTCTGTATCGCCATTCAAGGCATGCATTCCTTTGTTCCAGGGTGGAATGATCAAGTATCAACTCTGTATCGCCATTCAAGGCATGCATTCCTTTGTTCCAGGGTGGAATGATCAAGTATCAACTCTGTATCGCCATTCAAGGCATGCATTCCTTTGTTCCAGGGTGGAATGATCAAGTATCAACTCTGTATCGCCATTCAAGGCATGCATTCCTTTGTTCCAGGGTGGAATGATCAAGTATCAACTCTGTATCGCCATTCAAGGCATGCATTCCTTTGTTCCAGGGTGGAATGATCAAGTATCAACTCTGTATCGCCATTCAAGGCATGCATTCCTTTGTTCCAGGGTGGAATGATCAAGTATCAACTCTGTATCGCCATTCAAGGCATGCATTCCTTTGTTCCAGGGTGGAATGATCAAGTATCAACTCTGTATCGCCATTCAAGGCATGCATTCCTTTGTTCCAGGGTGGAATGATCAAGTATCAACTCTGTATCGCCATTCAAGGCATGCATTCCTTTGTTCCAGGGTGGAATGATCAAGTATCAACTCTGTATCGCCATTCAAGGCATGCATTCCTTTGTTCCAGGGTGGAATGATCAAGTATCAACTCTGTATCGCCATTCAAGGCATGCATTCCTTTGTTCCAGGGTGGAATGATCAAGTATCAACTCTGTATCGCCATTCAAGGCATGCATTCCTTTGTTCCAGGGTGGAATGATCAAGTATCAACTCTGTATCGCCATTCAAGGCATGCATTCCTTTGTTCCAGGGTGGAATGATCAAGTATCAACTCTGTATCGCCATTCAAGGCATGCATTCTTTTGTTCCAGGGTGGAATGATCAAGTATCAACTCTGTATCGCCATTCAAGGCATGCATTCCTTTGTTCCAGGGTGGAATGATCAAGTATCAACTCTGTATCGCCATTCAAGGCATGCATTCCTTTGTTCCAGGGTGGAATGATCAAGTATCAACTCTGTATCGCCATTCAAGGCATGCATTCCTTTGTTCCAGGGTGGAATGATCAAGTATCAACCCTGTATCGCCATTCAAGGCATGCATTCCTTTGTTCCAGGGTGGAATGATCAAGTATCAACCCTGTATCGCCATTGAAGGCATGCATTCCTTTGTTCCAGGGTGGAATGATCAAGTATCAACTCTGTATCGCCATTCAAGGCATGCATTCCTTTGTTCCAGGGTGGAATGATCAAGTATCAACTCTGTATCGCCATTCAAGGCATGCATTCCTTTGTTCCAGGGTGGAATGATCAAGTATCAACTCTGTATCGCCATTGAAGGCATGAATTCCTTTGATCCAGGGTGGAATGATCAAGTATCAACTCTGTATCGCCATTGAAGGCATGCATTCTTTTGTTCCAGGGTGGAATGATCAAGTATCAACTCTGTATCGCCATTCAAGGCATGCATTCCTTTGTTCCAGGGTGGAATGATCAAGTATCAACTCTGTATCGCCATTCATGGCAAGCATTCCTTTGTTCCAGGGTGGAATGATCAAGTATCAACTCTGTATCGCCATTCAAGGCAAGCATTCCTTTGTTCCAGGGTGGAATGATCAAGTATCAACTCTGTATCGCCATTGAAGGCATGAATTCCTTTGATCCAGGGTGGAATGATCAAGTATCAACTCTGTATCGCCATTGAAGGCATGCATTCTTTTGTTCCAGGGTGGAATGATCAAGTATCAACTCTGTATCGCCATTCAAGGCATGCATTCCTTTGTTCCAGGGTGGAATGATCAAGTATCAACTCTGTATCGCCATTCAAGGCATGCATTCCTTTGTTCCAGGGTGGAATGATCAAGTATCAACTCTGTATCGCCATTGAAGGCATGAATTCCTTTGATCCAGGGTGGAATGATCAAGTATCAACTCTGTATCGCCATTCAAGGCATGCATTCTTTTGTTCCAGGGTGGAATGATCAAGTATCAACTCTGTATCGCCATTCAAGGCAAGCATTCCTTTGTTCCAGGGTGGAATGATCAAGTATCAACTCTGTATCGCCATTGAAGGCATGCATTCTTTTGTTCCAGGGTGGAATGATCAAGTATCAACTCTGTATCGCCATTCAAGGCAAGCATTCCTTTGTTCCAGGGTGGAATGATCAAGTATCAACTCTGTATCGCCATTCAAGGCAAGCATTCCTTTGTTCCAGGGTGGAATGATCAAGTATCAACTCTGTATCGCCATTGAAGGCATGAATTCCTTTGATCCAGGGTGGAATGATCAAGTATCAACTCTGTATCGCCATTCAAGGCATGCATTCCTTTGTTCCAGGGTGGAATGATCAAGTATCAACTCTGTATCGCCATTCAAGGCATGCATTCCTTTGATCCAGGGTGGAATGATCAAGTATCAACTCTGTATCGCCATTCAAGGCATGCATTCCTTTGTTCCAGGGTGGAATGATCAAGTATCAACTCTGTATCGCCATTGAAGGCATGAATTCCTTTGATCCAGGGTGGAATGATCAAGTATCAACTCTGTATCGCCATTCAAGGCATGCATTCCTTTGTTCCAGGGTGGAATGATCAAGTATCAACTCTGTATCGCCATTCAAGGCATGCATTCCTTTGTTCCAGGGTGGAATGATCAAGTATCAACTCTGTATCGCCATTCAAGGCATGCATTCCTTTGTTCCAGGGTGGAATGATCAAGTATCAACTCTGTATCGCCATTCAAGGCATGCATTCCTTTGTTCCAGGGTGGAATGATCAAGTATCAACTCTGTATCGCCATTCAAGGCATGCATTCCTTTGTTCCAGGGTGGAATGATCAAGTATCAACTCTGTATCGCCATTCAAGGCATGCATTCCTTTGTTCCAGGGTGGAATGATCAAGTATCAACTCTGTATCGCCATTCAAGGCATTTATTCCTTTGATCCAGGGTGGAATGATCAAGTATCAACTCTGTATCGCCATTCAAGGCATGCATTCCTTTGTTCCAGGGTGGAATGATCAAGTATCAACTCTGTATCGCCATTCAAGGCATGCATTCCTTTGATCCAGGGTGGAATGATCAAGTATCAACTCTGTATCGCCATTCAAGGCATGCATTCCTTTGTTCCAGGGTGGAATGATCAAGTATCAACTCTGTATCGCCATTCAAGGCATGCATTCCTTTGTTCCAGGGTGGAATGATCAAGTATCAACTCTGTATCGCCATTCAAGGCATGCATTCCTTTGTTCCAGGGTGGAATGATCAAGTATCAACTCTGTATCGCCATTCAAGGCATGCATTCCTTTGTTCCAGGGTGGAATGATCAAGTATCAACTCTGTATCGCCATTCAAGGCATGCATTCCTTTGTTCCAGGGTGGAATGATCAAGTATCAACTCTGTATCGCCATTCAAGGCATGCATTCCTTTGATCCAGGGTGGAATGATCAAGTATCAACTCTGTATCGCCATTCAAGGCATGCATTCCTTTGTTCCAGGGTGGAATGATCAAGTATCAACTCTGTATCGCCATTCAAGGCATGCATTCCTTTGATCCAGGGTGGAATGATCAAGTATCAACTCTGTATCGCCATTCAAGGCATGCATTCCTTTGTTCCAGGGTGGAATGATCAAGTATCAACTCTGTATCGCCATTCAAGGCATGCATTCCTTTGTTCCAGGGTGGAATGATCAAGTATCAACTCTGTATCGCCATTCAAGGCATGCATTCCTTTGTTCCAGGGTGGAATGATCAAGTATCAACTCTGTATCGCCATTCAAGGCATGCATTCCTTTGTTCCAGGGTGGAATGATCAAGTATCAACTCTGTATCGCCATTCAAGGCATGCATTCCTTTGTTCCAGGGTGGAATGATCAAGTATCAACTCTGTATCGCCATTCAAGGCATGCATTCCTTTGTTCCAGGGTGGAATGATCAAGTATCAACTCTGTATCGCCATTCAAGGCATGCATTCCTTTGATCCAGGGTGGAATGATCAAGTATCAACTCTGTATCGCCATTCAAGGCAAGCATTCCTTTGTTCCAGGGTGGAATGATCAAGTATCAACTCTGTATCGCCATTCAAGGCATGCATTCCTTTGATCCAGGGTGGAATGATCAAGTATCAACTCTGTATCGCCATTCAAGGCAAGCATTCCTTTGTTCCAGGGTGGAATGATCAAGTATCAACTCTGTATCGCCATTCAAGGCATGCATTCCTTTGTTCCAGGGTGGAATGATCAAGTATCAACTCTGTATCGCCATTCAAGGCATGCATTCCTTTGTTCCAGGGTGGAATGATCAAGTATCAACTCTGTATCGCCATTCAAGGCATGCATTCCTTTGTTCCAGGGTGGAATGATCAAGTATCAACTCTGTATCGCCATTCAAGGCATGCATTCCTTTGTTCCAGGGTGGAATGATCAAGTATCAACTCTGTATCGCCATTCAAGGCATGCATTCCTTTGTTCCAGGGTGGAATGATCAAGTATCAACTCTGTATCGCCATTCAAGGCATGCATTCCTTTGTTCCAGGGTGGAATGATCAAGTATCAACTCTGTATCGCCATTGAAGGCATGCATTCCTTTGTTCCAGGGTGGAATGATCAAGTATCAACTCTGTATCGCCATTCAAGGCATGCATTCCTTTGTTCCAGGGTGGAATGATCAAGTATCAACTCTGTATCGCCATTCAAGGCATGCATTCCTTTGTTCCAGGGTGGAATGATCAAGTATCAACTCTGTATCGCCATTCAAGGCATGCATTCCTTTGTTCCAGGGTGGAATGATCAAGTATCAACTCTGTATCGCCATTCAAGGCATGCATTCCTTTGATCCAGGGTGGAATGATCAAGTATCAACTCTGTATCGCCATTCAAGGCATGCATTCCTTTGTTCCAGGGTGGAATGATCAAGTATCAACTCTGTATCGCCATTCAAGGCATGCATTCCTTTGATCCAGGGTGGAATGATCAAGTATCAACTCTGTATCGCCATTCAAGGCATGCATTCCTTTGTTCCAGGGTGGAATGATCAAGTATCAACTCTGTATCGCCATTCAAGGCATGCATTCCTTTGTTCCAGGGTGGAATGATCAAGTATCAACTCTGTATCGCCATTCAAGGCATGCATTCCTTTGATCCAGGGTGGAATGATCAAGTATCAACTCTGTATCGCCATTCAAGGCATGCATTCCTTTGTTCCAGGGTGGAATGATCAAGTATCAACTCTGTATCGCCATTCAAGGCATGCATTCCTTTGATCCAGGGTGGAATGATCAAGTATCAACTCTGTATCGCCATTCAAGGCATGCATTCCTTTGTTCCAGGGTGGAATGATCAAGTATCAACTCTGTATCGCCATTCAAGGCATGCATTCCTTTGTTCCAGGGTGGAATGATCAAGTATCAACTCTGTATCGCCATTCAAGGCATGCATTCCTTTGTTCCAGGGTGGAATGATCAAGTATCAACTCTGTATCGCCATTCAAGGCATGCATTCCTTTGTTCCAGGGTGGAATGATCAAGTATCAACTCTGTATCGCCATTCAAGGCATGCATTCCTTTGTTCCAGGGTGGAATGATCAAGTATCAACTCTGTATCGCCATTCAAGGCATGCATTCCTTTGATCCAGGGTGGAATGATCAAGTATCAACTCTGTATCGCCATTCAAGGCATGCATTCCTTTGTTCCAGGGTGGAATGATCAAGTATCAACTCTGTATCGCCATTCAAGGCATGCATTCCTTTGATCCAGGGTGGAATGATCAAGTATCAACTCTGTATCGCCATTCAAGGCAAGCATTCCTTTGTTCCAGGGTGGAATGATCAAGTATCAACTCTGTATCGCCATTCAAGGCATGCATTCCTTTGATCCAGGGTGGAATGATCAAGTATCAACTCTGTATCGCCATTCAAGGCAAGCATTCCTTTGTTCCAGGGTGGAATGATCAAGTATCAACTCTGTATCGCCATTCAAGGCATGCATTCCTTTGTTCCAGGGTGGAATGATCAAGTATCAACTCTGTATCGCCATTCAAGGCATGCATTCCTTTGTTCCAGGGTGGAATGATCAAGTATCAACTCTGTATCGCCATTCAAGGCATGCATTCCTTTGTTCCAGGGTGGAATGATCAAGTATCAACTCTGTATCGCCATTCAAGGCATGCATTCCTTTGTTCCAGGGTGGAATGATCAAGTATCAACTCTGTATCGCCATTGAAGGCATGCATTCCTTTGTTCCAGGGTGGAATGATCAAGTATCAACTCTGTATCGCCATTCAAGGCATGCATTCCTTTGTTCCAGGGTGGAATGATCAAGTATCAACTCTGTATCGCCATTCAAGGCATGCATTCCTTTGTTCCAGGGTGGAATGATCAAGTATCAACTCTGTATCGCCATTCAAGGCATGCATTCCTTTGTTCCAGGGTGGAATGATCAAGTATCAACTCTGTATCGCCATTCAAGGCATGCATTCCTTTGTTCCAGGGTGGAATGATCAAGTATCAACTCTGTATCGCCATTCAAGGCATGCATTCCTTTGTTCCAGGGTGGAATGATCAAGTATCAACTCTGTATCGCCATTGAAGGCATGCATTCCTTTGATCCAGGGTGGAATGATCAAGTATCAACTCTGTATCGCCATTCAAGGCATGCATTCCTTTGTTCCAGGGTGGAATGATCAAGTATCAACTCTGTATCGCCATTCAAGGCATGCATTCCTTTGTTCCAGGGTGGAATGATCAAGTATCAACTCTGTATCGCCATTCAAGGCATGCATTCCTTTGTTCCAGGGTGGAATGATCAAGTATCAACTCTGTATCGCCATTCAAGGCATGCATTCCTTTGTTCCAGGGTGGAATGATCAAGTATCAACTCTGTATCGCCATTCAAGGCATGCATTCCTTTGTTCCAGGGTGGAATGATCAAGTATCAACTCTGTATCGCCATTCAAGGCATGCATTCCTTTGTTCCAGGGTGGAATGATCAAGTATCAACTCTGTATCGCCATTCAAGGCATGCATTCCTTTGATCCAGGGTGGAATGATCAAGTATCAACTCTGTATCGCCATTCAAGGCATGCATTCCTTTGCTGGGTCCAAGCCGGAAACCTTACGGAAGGTCGTATTGCAGACGACGGAAAAACTAGTAAGAAATCTTTTAAAATTGCTCTCCGAAAATGTCAGCACTCGGAAAATCAAGCAAGAATGGATAGCATAGCTACGGCTATGCACAACAAAGACTTCGAAAAGTTTTGGCAAAAAACTTCAACAGTGCTGAAAGCCAAGAGCAAAGCTCCACTAAGTGTCAACAACATCACGGGGGATAAAAACATTGCTAACGAATTTAGAGACTTTTTTTCTCTAAGCAAGGATCAAGGAGATGGCATGAAACCATATATAATGACATGTTTGCCTGCGGTAAATGATGACCTGATCATGAACATTACTCCTGAAATGATCGAATGCGCGATTAAGCAAACCGCCCTCGGTAAAAGTCCAGGATACGACGGTATTGGTATCGAGCACATAAGGAAATCATCTCCATACTATTCTAGCCGCCCTGTACTCAAGCCTCTTACGACACACACATATGCCTATGGACATGAGTCGAGCTGATATCATACCAATCTTGAAATCCAACCAACTGGATGCATCGATACTAGGAAACTACCGACCTATTTCCCTAGCGACAATGATCTCAAGACTATTTGAAAAAATTCTATTCACGCTAGTAAAAGACAAGCTATTTACCCTAGATAACCAATTCGGCTTCAAGAGCGCCTCATCAACCGATATGGCCATTTATGGAGTTAAACAAACAATAGAATACTACAAAAAAAGAAAAGCCACCGTTTATGGGTGCTTTTTCGACATAAGCAAGGCCTTTGACCGTGTTTCTCATAAATTATTATGGGAAAAACTCATAAAACGAGATGTCCCAGCAGCAGTGGTTAATATGTTGGCTATTTGGTACGGACAGCAGAAAAATTACGTTCAATGGGCAGGAGCTTCTTCAAGACACTTATTCCTAAAAAGCAGAGTAAGGCAAGGGCAAGGGGGTAATATGTCTTCTATTAAATTTAATGTGTACATTAATGACCTCTTACAAGAACTGAATAATATACGAATTGGTTGTCATATCTGCGGTCAAGGCAGTAACAACATTAATTACGCGGATGACATGATGCTGTTGGCGCCTTCGATTAAAGCGATGAGACGACTTGTGCAAATATGCGAAGAGTATGCAATCTCACATAACCTGCTGTACAATGCAAAAAAGTCAGTAATCGTGGTTTTTAAATACAAGAAGGAACCAATAAATATTCCTCCAATCTGTTTAGACGGAAAAGAACTACTTGTAACCTCGCAGGTTAAATATCTGGGACATATCCTAACCAAAGATATAAAGGATATAGAAGACATGGAACGACAATGAAGAGCAATCAATATACGGGCCGGAATGCTCTCAAGGCGGTTCTACCACTGTAGCGATGATGTCAGAAAATTACTTTTCAAGGCATTCTGCACTGCACTGTGGTGACACATCTGAGCTGTGGACACAATACCCAGCAGCGCAATGGGACAAGCTGAGGGTGTGCTACAATAATGCATACAGGCAGCTCATGCAACTACCGAGGTTCTGCAGTGCCTCCACAATGTTTAGGGTGCACTCATTCCCCGCCTTACTTCGCCACCGACTAGCCAGCTTCTGGGGTAGGACTCAACCAACATCATCGTTGTGGCTGCATCCGAGTGGCTCAGTTCCCCACTCAATGAGCGATGGATGCAGATGATGCGGCGACCTCCCTGATGGACGGTTTAATTTAATTTAATCTAATTGTTTTTTATTGTATTATCTATTAATATGACTATTTTATTTTTGAATTTTTATTTTAATTTTATGTTTAGGTACCTGCCAAATATATTTTATTTTTTTTCTCTCTTTGTTTTATCTTATATCAATTTTTATAATTTTATACTTTATTTTATTGTTTCCCTGTTTTACTGCATTTCATGTTAAATGGCAGACTGGGATTGCACTATCCTCCCAGTCCTGATGGATTAAAACCTAAATAAATAAAATAATAATGATTTAAAGAAATATGATTATTATAAAAATACATGTAAATAGACAATAAAAGTTAGTAAAATGACATGGTTCACAATGCTATAACTGGGCCACTCGGCACATTTCTATTTTAAAATGTTAATTATAATGTTAATACAATCGAGTTAAAATATGTACATTTAAAAGATATAAAATTAAATTATTATTAATAGCTGGCTATCATAGGAGTTACAAATTTTAATAATCATTCGCCCATTTTGCATTACTTTCAGAAGATGTTTTTAAAAAACGATAATAATTAAAAAATGAAAGCGAGAATAATGGGTAAGTTTCGGTTTTCGGTACCATCGGTTACAGTGCATCCGCTGTCGTTAGCAAGACTTTGATGATGAATGTGTATATTTGTTTGTGAGATCATTTACATTGTTCAATATCCCCGTCCCGAGTTCACTCCGAGAGACAGCTAATTGCTTGCGAAGCAGTAAAGTTTATTTTTTTTCTAAACCAGGTTATTAAACCAGGATAGCTTGTACTAGATATAAAGTATCTTTTGTGCGAAATTTAGGTCATTCAGTCCAATTTTAATTAAGCGCGGCCAATTGGCCGGCATTATCGATCTTCAACACATCCATCTTTTCGTTCTTGTTTGCCGCATTTTCATATTTTCTTTTTGAGATACACTTTGAACGTTCGCAGAAGCACGAGCTGTGTGAGAGTCAGATCTGCTTCCAAACTATATAAAATTAAACAAAGCTTTTTAACCTTAGCTTTACTAACGATTAAAAAATTTTGGTGTGCACCATAACCTTGCATTTCATAAAGAAGTTGATGAAAACCAATGTAGTTGAATATTTAAATTAAAAATGTTTTCCCTAAACTTTTAAATGTGAGTCAGCATGTAACTCGTTAGAAAAGATAAATATTTGTTTCACTCGTAACGTGACAAAAGTTTTCTTTCACTGTGAGTCAGCATGTGTCTTATCAGATTACCCTTTTGAAAACATGAATAATTGCACTCGGAACATGAAAAAGGTTTTTTTCCACTGTGAGTCAGCATGTGTTTCGTCATATCGCCTTTTCGAGAACATGAATAATTGCACTCATAACAAGAAAAAGGTTTTTCTCCACTGTGAGTCAGCATGTGGATCTTCAGATTCCACTTTCGAGAACATGAATAATTGCACTCAGAACATGAAAAAAAAATTTCTCCACTGTGAGTCAGCATATGTTTCGTCAGATTTCCCTTTCGAGAACATGAATAATAACACTCAGAACATGAAAAAGGTTTTTTTCCACTGTGAGTCAGCATGTGACTCGTCAGATTGCTTCTTCGAGAACATGAATAATGGCACTCAGAACATGAAAAAGGTTTTTCTCCACTGTGAGTCAGCATGTGTATCGTCATATAAACCCTTTGAGAACATGAATAATTGCACTCAGAACATGAAAAAGGTTTGTCTCCACTGTGAGTCAGCATGTGCCTCGTTAGATGGCTTTTTCTAAAACATGAATAGTTGCACTGAGCACATGAAAAAGCTTTTTCTCCACTGTGAGTCAGCATGTGTTTCGTCAGATTTCCCCTTCGAGAACATGTATAATTGCACTCAGAACATGAAAAAGGTTTTTTTCCACTGTGAGTCAGCATGTGACTCGTCAGATATCCCCTTCGAGAACATGAATAATGGCACTCAGAACATGAAAAAGGTTTTTCTCCACTGTGAGTCAGCATGTGTATCGTCATATAGCCCCTTTGAGAACATGAATAATTGCACTCAGAACATGAAAAAGGTTTTTCTCCACTGTGAGTCAGCATGTGCCTCATTAGATGGCTTTTTCTAGAATATGAATAGTTGCACTCAGCACATGAAAAAGCTTTTTCTCCACTGTGAGTCAGCATGTGGTTCTTCAGAGTGCTCCTTTGAGAAAATGCATAGTTGCACTCAGAACATGAAAAAGGTTTTTCTCCACTGTGAGTCAGCATGTGTCTCGTCATAGGGCCCCTTTGAGAACATGAATAGCTGCACTCGGAACATGAAAAAGGTTTTTCTCCACTGTGAGTCAGCATGTGTCTCGTCATAGGGCCCCTTTGAGAACATGAATAGCTGCACTCGGAACATGAAAATGGTTTTTCTCCACTGTGAGTCAGCATGTGCTTCGTTAGATGGTTTTTTTGAAAATATGAATAGTTGCACTCGGAACATGAAAAAGGTTTTTCTCCACTGTGAGTCAGCATGTGGATCTTTAGATTCCACTTTCGAGAACATGAAAAATTGCACTCAGAACATGAAAAAGGTTTTTCTCCACTGTGAGTCAGCATGTGCCTCGTTAGATGGCTTTTTTGACAATATGAATAATTGCACTCGGAACATGAAAAAGGTTTTTTTCCACTGTGAGTCAGCATGTGCCTCGTAAGATGGCTTTTTTGAGAAGATGAGTAGTTGCACTCAGAACATGAAAAAGGTTTTTCTCCACTGTGAGTCAGCGTGTGTTTTGTCAGATAGTTCTTTTGAGAACATGCATATTTGCATTCGGAACATAAAAAAGGTTTTTTTTCTGTATGGGTGCTTAAGTGCCTTTTAAAATTCGACTTATGAAAATTGGAATAGGTGCAATGAGGACAAAATAACTGTTTTTCCATAGGATGCGTCTTCAGATCTGTGGAAAAAATAAAGAAATACGATTATAAAGGCTCAGTACGACTTAATATCAATACTAAGGATAAGAAAGCACAGAAAATTGATAAAAATTTATAAAAAAATGAGAAGACAGAAATTATAAACAAAATAAATTATTTTTACCGGACTGGTCAATTCTTTCAAAGCGTTCTATGCATTCCTTTTTTACATCCTGCAGGTCTATATCAATTTCCATACAAGAGAATCCCCCATCATTATCTTCTCGGCGTCCGAGTTCCGCCTTGACCGTTATAGTCTCCTCATTAATGCAAGCTATAAAACAACATGTTCGTACATTGACAATCGATTATTATTTTTTTGGTAAACTAATGTTTTAGACAAGATTTTTTATGCATAGCACAAATGGTAACAATTATTTTTATAAGCAATAATTATTAACCTGAAACACTCATCCACATTGAAAAATCTCCTGATAAAAGATACATGAAGCCAACGGGACTTGAACCCGTGTCCTTTCGATTTCCGGTCGACAGCTCTGACCACTGAGCTATGGCGGCTTATCTCTTATCCGCCAAATAATTCAATATATACTAATGTTTCATTCAACAATTACTACTTATTACATTTTTTCACCTGAAAACAACCAACTTTATTTTATATGAGAAAGGCATTGTAAGTGCTAACTCTCTCACTAGATGGCGTCGAGACAAATTGTCTACGTTAACGTATGAGTATAAAGTGGACAACTTAATGAATCAAGCACTTATTGTAAGCATTAGCGGCTTCTGTGATTGTAGGGTATGGCTCTCGACTAGTAATCTGGAGGTCCCGGGATAAAATTCCAGCGGATGCAAGTAAATTTTATTTGATGACTTCATGATATCTCACAATTTATTTTTGTAGCGCGTTCCAGCGTGGGAGATACTTTCGGTATCGCCTTGGTGAAATATAAACAATTCACAATTTAAACATTGATTGAAATAATGCCATCTGAATAGCCAGGACTTCACACCTATCACCTACCCATCTTCATCTCCTCCTTTCTATCAGCCTTTCAACATACACATATTAAACCAAGAGGTTCAGAGCAGTTAGGACTCATTTGGGGAATTCACAAAAACTAAATAAAAATTACTAACTTTGACTAATGTTGTAGTTTGGCTGTTCTGGTAAAGATATATATCATGATAAAAATTAAAATTACTACGGCAAAAGAGGACCGCGTGAACAAGCATATTATGTTCTGTCGCCATGGCAATCCAAAATGGACTTGAATTAGTAATATATAATTTATTTTACGGATGTAATACAACTAACTGGCTGTCTGAGTACTCTCCGCATATTGCAAACATTCCTTCTTTACATCTGGGAGGTCGAAATCCATAAACGTGTTCGGCATTACACATCCGCCTCCTTCCTGGGGCCCTGGTTCCGTCTTGACGGAAACAGTTTCTTGGTTTTCTAGATCCATGGCACTGCTGTGGTAGGGTTTGGTAATTGGTACAAGCCCAAACACACATATATGTACCTGAAACAGAACATAGTTGTAACGGAACCCTCTTTTGAATGAGCTTAATATTTTTTGGTTGAAATATTCTGTCAAAACAATGATATCTTATGCGATACTCATATTTGGAAATAGGGATATACATATTGTGACTATCTTGACCTTGAAATGACATTTGAAATCCGTTGAAAGATTTGTCGTTAATCGTCTGATAAGTTAATATAACTATAACTAGAAGTAAAGTTTAGCGGGTCAACCTTTTGTTAAGTCCGCGCTAATCCGCTTTTAATAAAATATTTTTAACTAAAAATTTAAATATTTTCCAAACACTTTATTAAAATAAGCAGACGTCTAATTGACAGTTTGAACGTTACGCAAACAAAACGCCAATAGATTTCCTAACTTAGGTGTACCGACAAGGGCCACTACCGAAATGATTAGAGTAATTATTAAAAGCATTAGAACTCCATTATAAATATCACAAGTATGGGAATATAAATTAAACTTCGTGGGTTAAACAGTGTAAGGGATAAAATGTAGAATTAGAGAGTAAAAACCGGGTGATACGACTGGCGATGACAAAAGGATGAGTCAACAAATTAGGTTAGTTTTACAAAGACAATAATGAAGTCATAGACAAGTATTATGACATCAGCAGAATCACACTCATAAATATACCACTCTCTAGATTCTAGATCGATATCTTCGGGCTTTTTGTATGTAACGGAATTATACAGTACTTAACCACAAATATACAAGCAGTACTGAGCAGTACCTACCGTGCGGAGCAGAGCAGTAGACAAGGTAGAGGAAACTCAAGGCCATTTAAAAAAAATGCGACCATAGACAACATAATTGCTCTCAGCCTACTCTATTCGTTCACTAGCCCAAAAAAACTATTATAAAAATAAAAATGTCCTTGAAGCAGAAAAATGTCGAAATGTTTTCCAAGGGCAAGGTTCATCTGACTAAGAAAATAAACTTTTACAGTGCATTTCCTTAAGATGAAACTTGTTAATCTGAGAAGAAGAAACCCAAAATTACAAGAAATTTGCAAAAACACTGAAGAAAATTTCCAAAACATGATTGTCCGACAGTACGACGAAGAATTCCGACATTTTTCAGCCTCATGAACTCATGGTTACATATGTTTAAAAAACTTTAATTTCACCAAAACAATAAGATAATACAGGATAACACTAATCAATAACATGAATAAGTTTATCGATATAATAAATTTATACGTTGTGGAGGAAGACATATGCCAAGTATAATAAAAATAATAATAATAATTGGATAATTTGTAGAGCGCCGTTTTTGTGAAAAATCACCTCAAGGGCGCTGTACAATTTATTTCCTAGGATCTACATTTGTTATTTAGTATGAAGCATTGTTCAAAAAACCGAACGTAACCGAACGAAAAACCGAACCATAACCTAAAAACTGTCAATTCACTTTAAACATGAACTTACGTAGGTAGGTTGAATATATGTTTGTATCTCGCTAACACTATACTGGCTTATATTGTATTTTTATCACGAACAACTTTAACACGCAATATTTTCGACGTAAATGATAGTATTTCGGCAGCAAATGACAACCCGCGTGTATAAATAAACCACACTCATTTTGTTTGAATGATTTGAAACTGTCAAACGGCAAAATTCCGTCATCTCTTTCTGTTACACGAGTCATTATGGTAGAGAGCGAGAGATCAAACCAATGCTACTATATTTCATGACAACATGAAAACATGTTGTAAAGAAAATCCCTCAAAAGCTGCAAACATATTTAACACCTTCTTTGCGAATGTAGGGGAAAATCTTGCCAATCTCATTCATACTGACCCAAATATAACATTTCCAGTCTGTAGTATTGATACTGACAATAATATAGCAACATTCCAAGTCACCACAGAGAACGAAATAATATGTATTATAAACGGTATGCAAGGAGGTTCTGCCCCGGGTTTTGATGGAATAACAGTTAATATTTTAAAAAATATTAAAAATCAAATTTCTAAACCGTTAAAACACATAATAAATGTAAGTTTCCAAAGCGGAGTGTTTCCATCAATCTACAAACAAACTACCATTACTCCAATATTTAAATCTGGTAACTCAGAAGAAGTTAGCAATTACCGACCCATATCAGTAATCTCGAACATAGCAAAATTTTTTGAAAAGATAGTTAAAAAAAGGACAAACCAATTTGTAAAATGTAATAAATTAATTAATGAAAATCAGTTCGGTTTTATGGAAGGTAGAAGCACTCAGGATGCAATTGCAAAATGAACTCGTCTTGTTCATAATTCATTAGATAAATCATTAAAATGCATTGGAATTTTCATAGATCTTAAAAAAGCTTTTGATAGCATATCACACGACAAACTTATAAGTAAATTAAGAAACATTGGATTAAGTGGTACAGCTATAGAATGGATAAAAAGCTACCTTTTCAAACGCCCTCAAGCCGTAAAAATCAACGATGTACTTAGTCAACAAAAAACAAGTCACTTCGGCATACCTCAAGGTACAGTCCTGGGACCGTTACTGTTTATCATTTATGTAAATGACATATTCAATCAAAGATTAAATGGAAAAATAATATCTTATGCTGATGACACTGTCATAATAATTGAAGGTACTGATTGGAATAATGTTAATAACTTAGCAAATACTGATATTAATATACTGAAAAATTGGTTCGATAAAAACCTCCTCTCATTAAATACTGAAAAAACAAAATGTATCCCATTCTCTATCAACAAATTTAAATCAATACCAGAATTAAAAATTATAATACATCAACTTAAATGTAACAGAACTAATTGCAATCAAGAATGTTCTATACTTAGTCTAACTTCTGAAATTAAATATCTTGGTATATATATAGATCAACATTTTAAATGGAAAAAACAATTTCGTGAACTTGTCAAAAGAATTAGAAAATGTATTTATATATTTATAAGACTTAGAAATATTCTTAGACTAGAAAACCTAAAAAGAGTGTACTATGCAATTATACAATCTATATTACAATATGGTATTATTGGCTGGGGAGGAACTTATAACAATATACTAAATCCACTTAAAATAGTTCAAAGATTGATAATCAAAGAAATATTGAAAAAACCATCCAAATTTTCTACTGAGATTCTCTTTTCAATATTCAATGTACCCACAATAGACAATATATAAAAAATATTCAATTCTACAAATTTATAAAGAAATACAGTTAAATAACTTACAATTCAATTCATCAGTAAGATATCAAAAAACTATCAAAATCCCAAAACTTAATACAAAGCACACACAAAATACCTATCTCTATCTAGGTATAACATATTTTAACATCCTTCCATTATATCTAAAAAATATTGAAGATATTCAGGAATTTAAAATAAAATTAAAAAATTACCTAAAACTACTATAAAAGTCCATTTCTTACTCTTATTATTATTTCCTTCAAATCTTGAAACTGTATTATTGATAAATCTTGCCTATTTCTTACTTATCCCTTTGGTTTTGCAAATATATTATTTACTTACTTACATGATTCCATATAATTGAGCTAGGATTCACTCACCAAACACAAAAGCCTTGTCTCTTTATGGTGAGGAAAAGCTATTATTATTTACCTTGATAACACTGTATAATTGTATATTTATTGTAAAAAACATACAAATATTAAATAAAAATAAAAAAATAAATAAAAAAATCCTTCTTTTCTCACCAATGAGATCTGAGCTTTTAGCCATATTATTCGTTTTCTATAAGAATTTTGAGGTGGGCGTGGCGGTTTCAAATGAGTTTTAAGGCCAAAGCTTAGTTAAATGCCCCTGATCAGGGGCGTATTACTCCCGCATGACCTTGTAACCCTGATGGGAGGAGTTATTCAATACCCACATTCTTATAGACAAAGCTGTTGTGGCTGAAAGCTCAGATCTCATTGGCTCAGAGCAAAAATTGTAGTTTGATCTCTCGCTCTCTACCATAGCGACTTGTGTAACAGAAAGAGAAGCTAAGCATGTGTTATGCTGCGATAAAAATTAACGGTAATTTCCAAGACGCCATTTCGGAAGTCGAAGTCAGTTGAAGTTTTTAGCGTAAATATTTTGAATTTTGAAAATCGTCTAACCCATCTAAAAATAATGTTGCGTGCTAGAATTCTTCAAGGTGATAAATTAATGCCGTGTTGTGTTAAAGGTTGCTCAGACGGATTCGATAATCCGGTGCTAGCAAGAAGCAGCAAGAAATACGTTTGTTTGTAAGTGTCATTTCGCAATTCAAAGCAAAAATACGGTACTTTTGGGATTAAAAAAGAATGCTTGGCAACGCTTAATCTTCCAGTCATCATATAATATCCTGTCTATCTCCACCAACTGAAAGAAGGACCCGAACCCGTTGTTAAATACAGGTACAGGTACAGAGAGGTTATCTTGTTCTTTGATACAATGTTCCTGATTCCTGAATGTACTTCATTGGCTAATAATTTAATTAATTTTCCTTTTCAGACCTATCCGTATTCCGACGCGATACTATACCACGTATTAGGATGCTAAAACTGCTAAAAAAAGCCACGATTACATCAAACAAGGTCATTTAAACCTCTCCAGAATTGCATCATGTAAGTATTCAGATTTAACCAGCATTTTCCATGATGTTTGCTGACGACAAAGCTGTGGAAATTATATGAAACCCTTGCAGGAGAATTTGAATAACTTCTAGTGCTGTGGCAATAATAATTAACACTTAAATTTGTTGAATATGTATTTTGTGTATATATTCTTGTATTTTTGTGCAAGGTCAAATTAAATCCTACTAAGTTGTTGCAGTAAGACTGGGTTCGATTCCTAGTTGAGACCGTTTCTTTTTATTTTTCTGTGTCTTGTTCTGTTTCATGTTTTGTTTAGATATATTAGTATTATCTTCTACTTCAATGATAAATCAATGCTCAATACATCGGTTGTACTGACCCTGTTTTGTATTACTGTCCATTGTCTTTTTGAAAATAAAAATTATTTTTATGTGTGCATAGCTGTGGGTTTTTTTATTTTCCTTTTCCTGCATTCCAATATTTTTATTTTTAAAATATAATTTTTTTGGGCTAGTGAATGAACGATGTTAGCTGGGTGCAGTTATATTGTCTATGTTTGCACTTTTTTAAATGGCCTTGAGATTTATTTATGGTCCACAATATATTTACCTGTCTGGACCAAACGACCGTTTTATTTGTGGTCGTCTGTGGTTAAGGGGGTGACAAAATGGAGCCATACAAAAAGCCCGAAGATATCGATCTAGAGAGTGGTTTATTTATGCATTTAATGTAGCATTCGGATCTCGGCAGTCGCGGCCCGGCAGCCGCGGCCCTGCAGCCGCAGCCGTGGTCGCGCCGTACCGCTTTGTAGGGATTTGTATGCAATAGTTTCCGACACAAGCGACCGTGCAGCGCGGCCGGGGGGCGTGGCCTGCGCGCGACCCTGGCAGCGCCGCCGAGCCGCTCCGGTGGCAGTATGGTCGCGCTGCCCGCCACGCAAGTCGACGAAATGGCATTGTTTACCGATGAAATTGACGAGTTTCTAGTAGAGTTAATTGCTAAAAATCCACCTCTTTACGATTCTCGACTTAAAACCTACAAGGATAACGTTGTTCGAGATAATATATGGGAGCATATTGGAAGTAAACTCAATAAAACTGGTAAGTACCTTGTATTTTTATTTTTACAGAATCAACACAGATTTACAACATTCAACTCACAAATCAAGCTTGCTGTGCGTAGTAGTTCATACCTATTCTAGTTCATTCTATTTATCCACTGTTCTTGCCATGAGACTTTTCCAGCTTCTGAGGTAAAGTAATCATATCTCTGATTTGAAATCCATCTATGTTCAGAAACCCACCCCTACGCGCCACTGGAATCATGTTCTCTGTTGATTTCGTTATAACTATAATATGGTATTCCAGTTTTTTCTAAATAAGCATCCCGTAGTAAATTATGGAGGCAACAGAGTGTAATGATTAAGTCATCACATATTTCTGGTTTAATTGCTATAGGTGAATATAGAATTCTCCGTGACTCGTCTTGCTCGGCAGATGCGGTAGATCGCCTCTAATATGGTTTCTGTAATAGGGTTTCATCTTGTGGGCATCTAATGCGAACGCGTCGTCACCAATCAAATAATGGATATCTGTCCCTGGTAAGGGTGTCGGTTGAGGCACATTCAATTGATCGGAAATAATTTTTTTTCCCATAACTGACTTTTAAAATATACCGCTGTCTCCTTCCTTTCCATAAGAACCCACATCAACAGCAATAAATTTGCAGTTTGCGTCTACAATAGCCAATAATAACACAGTGGAATAGTAGTCTTTATAGTTAAAGAACATTGATCCACTGTTTTTAGGACACTTGATACGTATATGTTTGCCATCAATTGCTCCAAAGCAATTTGGACAGTTCCACCTTTTCCAGAAATGTTCCGCTATTTGTTTTAATTGATTTTCCGTTGGCACAGGAAGAAAAATTGATACTAAATTCTTTCGCAAACTTGCGAGAACTTGTTGGACTATTCTGCTTATATAGCTTGCTGATATACGATAATTGTATTCTAAAGATGCGTATGTTTCGCCAGTTACTAGGAATCTGAAAGTGCAAAAAAATCATAAATTTGTTTGTTTTCTGTACAACAGGAGCAACAAGTACGGCATGCATGTGAGTGGCATCAAAAGGAACACATGTTCAAATTTTAAAATTGGTTTCTTTTTATATAACTAAAACATACATTTACCATGAGTTTTAAATCTGTTTTAGGTGATGACTGCAGAAAACGCTGGAAATGCATTCGAGATTCCTATCAAAGAATTAAGCGCAAAAATAAATTACCAACCGGATCAGCGGCCGGCAGCAAGTCAAAAAAATGGCCTTTAGTTGAAAGACTGACTTTTTTGGAAAATGTTCCCACTGAAAGAAAGACTATCTGTAATATTGAGAGAACTAATGATGGTAATGATAGCGAAAATGAAGAATCAAATTATGATGGAACCTGTTTCAACAAAGAAATTAACGTGGAACCTAATGAAATAGAAATTAATAGCAAAGGAACAAGTGTAACACTAATGTTCAATGCGCCATCGAGTGCAACAGAGGTAAATGTTGAAGAAACGGCTGTTGTAGAAGAACAAAACAAAAAAGCAGGAAGAGGGGGCGTATTGAAAAAAAAGAAACAGAGTCAAAATAATACTATGCAGGCGGCTTTGTTAAAATAGTGGAAAGAGAGGGACACCTCAGTCAACTTCAAATTGCGAGCAGGAACCAGATGTGGGTGGCATTAAATCGTTTTGCTCACACGTTGGGACAATGTTAAGTAAGCTTACTCCTGCTTTAAGAATAGAAGCTACAACTAAGGTTTTCAATATTTTGGCAGATTATGAATTAAGGAGCCTGAACCAAAGTTCTAGTACTTCTTTAAGCAGTCCCCCATTTGATCAAAATTCGCAATTTTCATCAACAAATCCTTATTCACCCAGTTCAGTCACTGAAGCTACTGACTTAAGTGTTTCAAATACTATTAATTTGCCAACAAATACATCGGAAAACATTCCTATTACATATTTGTAGCTAGATAACAGTTCGTTTTCATACTTACCTTAAAGTGAGAAATAGTTATTCCTCAGCTGTGATTGATCCTTTTTTCATTGGTTGAATATCGTTTTCAATTAAACTAAGTACAAATTGAAATTGAGTTTTATTTAGTCTGCAGTATTTCCTGAATTTCTGATCCTTTAGATTTAAGTGCCGTTTTATCAGGATTTGATAGCTGCCTTCATCGACTCTTGATGAATATAATGAATCGATTTTATTCCTTTTTGATGAAAGTAAGAGCAACATTATTTCATCGTCCTCTTCTTCATCCTGTATCAGTCTCTTGACGAGTTCTCGCTTTCGTTCATTAAAATTGTCAGACATAGTTAATGTTCGATACACGACTGCAATACACAACTGTTTGCACTGACTTCTGCGTGACTACTACGGTTAGTGCGGTTGGCAGTCACTGCCCGGGCCATGGACGCTGCTATCCGAAAGCTTCTGGCAGCGCCGCACAGCAGTAATAATGGGTCGCGGCAGCTGTTCGCGCATAAATAAACCACTCTCTAGATCGATATCTTCGGGTTTTTTGTATGGCGCCATTTTGTCACCCCCTTAACCACAGACGACCACAGATAAAACGGTCGTTTGGTCAAGACAGGTAAATATATGGTGGACCATAAAGAAATCTCCAAAAAAGAGCAAACATAGACAATATATCTGCATCCAGCTAACATCGTTCATTCACTAGCCCAAAAAAATTATATTTTAAAAATAAAAATACTGGAATGCAGGAAAAGGAAAATAAAAAACCCACAGCTATGAACAAATCAAAATATTTTGTATTTTCAAAAAGACAATGGACCGTAATACAAAACAGGGTCAGTACAACCGATGTATTGAGCATTGATTTATCATTGAAGTAGAAGATAATACTAATATATCCAAACAAAACATGAAACAGAACAAGACACAGAAAAATAAAAAGTAACGGTCTCAACTAGGAATCGAACCCAGGATTTCTGTCTTACTGCAACAATTTAATAGGATTTAATTTGACCTTGCACAAAAATACAAGAATATATACACAAAATACAACGTGTTGAAAGATATGTCAAGTAATAAAAAAAAGAATAAGAGGCAGGGCGGACCCTGTACGGCGCAATTGGAGCAGTCCGCTTCGTGCGATGAATTTCCAAGGGTGATAATACCTAAACTAACGTAAGATTATCTTTCATAAAAACCACGCTACCCATACATACAAATCATCAAAATATAATTGATTACAGTGATCGCCTTTCTACTACCTAGGGCCTAGGCATCTACTGGTTTTGACAAGGAGCGCTAAAATTTTACTTGCGCCATGCGCCATTTGGCTCAGGGCCGGCCCTGACTAAACGAACAACAATAGTATCGCCTTTTGACTTTTACATGGTATAATTTAAATAATACATAAACCATAATAACAACAAAAGCTATTATAAAATAGAAGTTAAGAACATGTAATCAATATTTCTATTTTGGATACTGACGTGGAATCCATTATCTCTAAATAGTACAAAATAAAGTGACATTCGCGTCTGTCTGTTTGTGCGCTTAGTTCTTCTTAACTATGCGACTGATTTTGATAAGGTTTTTTTCACCATCATTAAGAGAATTTATTCCGGAAGGTTTAGATAAATAACACATGCATCGACACATATTGATAAAAAGCAGAGAAAAATCGATATAAAGATTATTTTTGCCCGCTTGCATTGCTAACGCTGGCGAGACCTTATGAGAATATCAAAATAATGTACTACGGAATTGTATACCTTAAAAAGACCTACATAAAAGATTGTTATATATATATACAAATGTTATACATATCGCAGCTGCCGTCTGGTCCCCAAAATCTCCAAGTGCGTCTTCCGTTTTCTGGGAGAAAGGGCTGCCGTCGGACAAATGCAGCTCAAAATGCCCTTCGTCTTACCTAGAAAACGACAAAACTTGAGGCCAATGATTACACTATTGTAGTATTGTACACATATTTAATAAATTTCATGGGTAAAATTAATTAAAAATATTTTAAGAAAAAGGGATATATGGGAAAAAATCGTGTTTTATGCAGTTTCTGCAGAATTTGTAGGGACTGAAAACAAAACTTCTTGAGCGAGTTTCACTGTAATATAAATTAGGTGTATACCTTCAGAATACTCCTTCTAATGAGGATTCCACACTCTTGAAGCGTACTGTAGGTGACTTACATCTTATAAATATTAGTTAAAGAATAACAAATTTATGTGTTAATTATTATTGTCACAGCACTAGAAGTTATTTAAGTTCTCCTGCAAGGGTTTCATATAATTTCCACAGCTTTGTCGTCAGTAAACATCATTGAAAATACTGGTTAAATCTGAATAAGGTACTTACATGATGTAATTCTGGAGAGGTTTAAATGACCTTGTTTGATGTAATCGTGGCTTTGTTTAGCAGTTTTAGCATCCTAATACGTGGTATAGTATCGCGTCGGAAAACGGATACGTCTGAAAAGGAAAATTAATTAAATTATTAGCCAATGAAGTACATTCAGGAATCAGGAACGAACATTGTATCAAAGAACGAGAGGTTAGTACCTGTATTTAACGGGTTCGGGTCCTTCTTTCAATTGGTGGAGATAGACCCGATAACACACTTTAACACAACACGGCATTAATTTATCACCTTGAAGAATTCTAGCACGCAACATTATTTTTAGATGGGTGAAAGAAAATTCAAAATATGTACGCTAAAAACTTCAACTGACTTCAACTTCAACCTTCGAAATGGCGTCTTGGAAATTACCGTTAATTTTTATCGGAGCGTAACCGATGCTTAGCTTCTCTTTCTGTAACACAAGTCGCTATGGTAGAGAGCGAGAGATGAAACTACAATTTTTGCTGTAAGCCAATGAGATGTGAACTTTCAGCCACAACAGCTTTGTCTATAAGAATTTGGGTTAGGGATAACTCCTCCCATCAGGGTTTCAAGGTCAGACGGGAGTTGTACGCCCCTGGTTACGTGGTTTCTATTGTTAGGTTGGCAGTACTGCCTACAAACAAACGCGAATTATGCGCAAACTTCATATCGTTGTTTTGTCAAAATGGTGCGTCGGTTGGCTAATTTTTGCGTAAATTATTATTTACGTATATAATATTAATTATCAATATTTATCAAAATCGTAAATGCAACAAGTAGTTGTTCATTGTCATTAAGTTGAATCAAATGTTAGTTTTTTTGTTTGTTTAAATGCGTATAAAAAACGTCAGTTGCAGGTAAAGAATTGTCATCAGTTAGGGGGAGGGGGGGCACATTGATTCATGGGGCACATTGGTACAGTATCTATATCTCAAAACCGATAAACGCTACACAGTCCGGCACATCACTAGAATGCTCAAGGACATTCACAAGAATGACAGTTGTGACACCGCTCGCCGCCGATTTGCCGTTGGGCCTCAACGGTCACTGACGTGTTGGAAGTGGCGTGCGCCGCTGCCTACAAAAAAAATACGTGAAATGTAATTGTGTCTCAGGAGGATACTCTTATTTGTTTTTGTTATTTTTTGTCACTAAAGGTAAGTAAATATAGTTATTATTGTATTTTAAAATGTTTTTGATTGCAAGATTATTATATATTTGAAAAAATTAATTGTTTGTGGAAAAAGTCCTTTGGGGCACTTTGATACGGTAATGTGCGGGGTACAATGATACGTATCAATCTGCCCCTTTATTGTATTAAAGTGCCCCGTCAAAAATAATAGTTTATTTTATTATTATTTTTTTTTTTTCAGAAAATGGTGCGCACGTACAAACCCAAAACTGATAGAAAAAATATCAATGAAGAAAACATTGAAGATGCAATACGTGAAGTATTGTCAAAGACTTTATCTATACGCAAAGCAGCCGACAAATATGGCATCAAAACTGCAACCCTACAACACTCCTACTTTGGATGCCGACCCAGTTTCAGCGTCTGATGCTGACGATCCTCTACATGTTTCTTCATCAAAGGCTATTCTTACTCCTGAAGTGGTTAGACCTTATCCAAAAAAGGCGATTACTGACAGTGTCTTAAAAAGAAAAGGAAGAGAAAAGGGACGATCAAGAATATACACTGAAACACTAGAAAAAAATAGATTAGAAAGCTTACGTAATGAAAAGAACAGGAAAAGAGAATTACAAAAAGCAAAACAGCATGCAAAAGAATTGAAAACAGTGAAAAATCTGTTGGGATTAACTGAGCCAAAAAAGAAAAAGAGAGTGACTTCTTTGCCTGCAGAAATAGATGCCGATTCTAGTCAAGATGAAGTCGTGATGACGAGTGATAGTGAAGACATTGAAATGCCGTCGGAATCGGAAGAAGAGGTAATTAATGAAGAACCAGTTAATCCTGAACACATAAATATTGGAGATTTCCTGCTAATTAAGTATGAGAAGAAGAAAACTGTGATTCACTACGTTGCCAAAGTTGTATTTAAGTATAATGTGACAGAATATGAAGTATTATATCTCAGAAAAAAAGCAGGGTCTTCTAAGTTTATATTTCCAATTGTGGAACACAAAGCAAATGTGGATGTTAGAGATGTAGTTTTGCAATAACCAAAACCAACTTTCTACAAAGGCACATCTCGAACATCGTCGCTTTATTCATTTTCGGTAGGTTTAACTCGATATAATATCCAGTAGATTGTTTTGTAATTTATATGAGAATTTTTTTGATTATTTTTTTTTAAATTTTTGATGTTTGTTTAATTTTTTAAGAAAAACATTGTTCATTTTGATAGGAGATTCTAATATTATATTTTCATTAACAATATTCAATGTTAAAGTCTGATTACTTAGTAAGTATATAACTGATTATATAATTAAGAAAATAACAGAGAATTAGTCTTGTTCTATGATGACAATTTTGTTTTTTTTTGTGATTATATTCCTTAAGTAACTTAAGAGACTGATTATGGCTAATGTGCACTCTTAATAAAAAGTATTTTGCGATCTCAATCAATAAAATTGTTTTATTTCTTAATTTTAAGTAATAATACAGTTTATATTGGGTTTTTAGTCAGTTTAAATTTGCATTTCATATGGATCTAAAATACCTATCAAACTGCCCCACCCCATGAATCAAAGTGCCCCACTAGTGGGGCAGAATGATACAAATATGATTTTTTCTTAAAATCAGTTTATCTCTATACGTCGCCAGTTTTTGCGGTTTTAGCGCAGCCAAAATATAAGCTGACATATCAGCCAATGCACACATCAAAACAAATATTTAAATATAATGCTTTATGGTCCTCAGAAAAGAGATTGAATTTTTGTGTATCAATGTGCCCCCCCTCCCCCTACGCTCCTTTTACTAATGAATATGAATTGTTTCTATAAATAGTCAATTACCGCCTCATTAGATAACAAATTTTCTGTGTTGTACTAACCTGCAACTGGAGTTACTTACCTTGTTATGAGTTTTCTTTGGATAACTTCCAATTGGGCTAAGTGTGTTTTATATTATCCTCCCCAGACTGTCTTTCTGTTAGTGTCAATGTTATGTAATAAGTTTTATATGATCCTCCACAGACTGCCTGTCTATTAGTTGTTTTGTAATAAGTTTCTAATGATAGGTAATTGTCATCCAACCATTTATTCAAACTGTTTATATCTTCATACGCAATGTCTAATGTTCTTCAGTCTATGGCTGGAGATAACCACTTTAACACACAACACAACGCAATAAATGCGTATTTTGGAGACAATATAATTAATTTACCCGTCTGTAACTTTTTGCATACATCGGTTTTTTGTAAAATAAAATATACAAGCATTACTGCTGGTGGCATAATGCTTGTCTATGACTTTATTATTGTCTGTGTAAAACTAACCTAATTTGTTGACTCATCCTTTTTCTTCGCCATTCGCCTCACCTGGTTTTTGTTCTACTTTATATCGCTTACACTGTTGAACCCACGAAGTTAAATTTATCTTCCCGTGCTTGTGATATTTATTAGTAAGTTTTACTTATCACGCTAATCATTTTGGTAGCGGCCGTTATCGGTACACCTAAGTCAGGAAATCTATTGGCCTTTTGTTTGGGGAACGTTCAAACTGTCAATTAGACGTCTGCTTATTTTAATAAAAAATATTTTTAAATTAGTTTAAAATTAAATTATTCTGTTAAAGGCGGATAAGTGACTCAATAAAAGCTTTACCGGCTTAAATTTACTTATGGTTCTAGTTATATTGAGTTATCCGACAAATCTTTCACCAGATTTCAAATGTCAACTTCAAGGTCGAGATAGTCACAATATTTATTTCCAAATAAATGTTTCACATAAGATGTCATTGTTTTGACAATATATTTAACCAAACAAAATATAAGGCTCATTTAAAATAAGGTTCCCCTACAACTATGTTCTGTTTCAGGTATATATATTGTAACAATTACTGAAGCCTACGACAGCTGTGCCTTGGATTTAGTAAATCCAGAAACTGTTTCCATCAAGACGGAACCAGGGCTCCAGGAAGAAGGCGGAAGTGAAATGCCGTACACGGATCTGGACTTTGACCTCCCAGATGTAAAGAAGGAATGTTTGCGATATGCGGAGAGTACTCAGACAGCCAGTTAGTTGCATCGCTTATGTTAAATAAAATATATATTATTAATCCAACCTCCCTACCCCAATGGAGAATACTCCACACGAGTCCCAACTGTTGTGTGGCTTAAGGTCAAAAGGAGGGGAGGGAGGTGAAAGGTGGAAGTAACTGCCTATTCAGATCTTATAATTTCAATCGATTTTTAAATGAAAAAAAAATGTTTATAGCAAGGCGATACCGATAGTATCTCCCACTCTGGAATATAATATCATGTATCACGCTTGGATTTTATCCCGGGGCCTCCAAATTACTAGTCGAAAGCCATACCCTACGATCACAGAAGCCGCCAATGCACACAATAAGTGCTCGTTTCCTTCAGTTTTCCACATCATCCTCATACGTTAAAAATACACATCGATGGAAGAAAACATCATTTCACTGACTTAAAACAACTCCATACTGAAGGTTCTCAAGAACAAATACCTTTTCCTTCCTAAAGCGGACATCCGGGGTTATTCTTATTAATTTTCTCAAATGAACCTTGAACTCTCTTCAACTGATTCTCACTTCTGCAGGGTTAAAAAATTATGTATTTTATCAAAAATATTTAATTTAGAAAAAAATTGTTTTGTTTAACATTAATTGTCAATGTACGTACATGTTGTTTTATAGCTTGCATTAATGTGGAGACTATAACCGTCAAGGCGGAACTCGGACGCCGAGAAGATAATGATGGGGGATTCCCTTGTATGGAAATTGACATAGACCTGCCGGATGTTAAAAAGGAATGCTTAGAACGCTTTGAAAGAATTGACCAATCCGGTAAAAACAATTATTTTTCTGAAATTTAACTATTTCTGACATCGTGATTTGTTAAATTTTTTTTCAATTTCTGTCCTTTCTTATGCTAAGTGTAGATATTAAGTGGTACTAAGCATTTATAATCGTGTTATTTTATTTTCTTCAACAGATATCGTCTTGACGCATCCTGTGGAAAAACAAATAATTTGGCCTCATTGTATCTACTACCATTCTCATAAGTCGAATTTCAAAAGGCACTTACGCACACATGCAGGAAAAAAACATTTTTCATGTTCGGAGTGCGACAATTCATATTCTCGAAAAATTGATCTTACGTTTCATATTCTGACTCACAGTGGAGAAAAACCTTTTTCATGTTCTAAGTGCATCAAATCATATTCTAGAAAAAGCTATCTGACGAGACACATGCTGACTCACAGTGGTGAAAAACCTTTTTCATGTTCTGAGTGCAATTATGTATGTTATCAAAAAAGCAATCTGAAAAGCCACATGCTGACTCACAGTAGAGAAAAACCTTTTTCATGTTCTGAGTGCAATTATGCATCTTCTCAAAAAACTACTCTGAAAAGCCACATGCTGACTCACAGTGGAAAAAAACCTTTTTCATGTTCTGAGTGCAATTATACATCTTTTCAAAAAAGCAATCTGACGATTCACATGCGGACTCACAGTGGAGAAAAACCTTTTTCATGTTCTGAGTGCAATTTTGCATCTTCTCAAAAAAGCAATCTGAAAAGCCACATGCTGACTCACAGTAGAGAAAAACCTTTTTCATGTTCTGAGTGCAATTATGCATCTTCTCGAAAAACCACTCTGAAAAGCCACATGCTGACTCACAGTGGAAAAAAACCTTTTTCATGTTCTGAGTGCAATTATACATCTTTTCAAAAAAGCAATCTGACGATTCACATGCTGTCTCACAGTGGAGAAAAACCTTTTTCATGTTCTGAGTGCAATTATGCATCTTCTCAAAAAAGCAATCTGACGATTCACATGCTGACTCACAGTGGAGAAAAACCTTTTTCATGTTCCAAGTGCATCAATTCATATGATACAAAACGCAATCTGACGAGGCACATCCTAACTCACAGTGGAGAAAAACCTTTTTAATGTTCCAAGTGCATCAACTCATATTCTACCAAAAGCCATCTGAAGAGACACTTGCTGAATCACGGAGGAGAAAAACCTTTTTCATGTTTGGAGTGCAACTATTCATGTTCTCAAAAAGACGTTTTGAAAAGACACATGTGGACTTACAGGGGAGAAAAACCTTTTTCATTTTCAGAGTGCAAATATGCATCTTCTCGAAAAAGCAATCTGACGATTCACATGCTGACTCACAGTGGAGAAAAACCTTTTTCATGTTCTGAGTGCAATTTTCATCTTCTTAAAAAAAGCAATTTGAAAAGCCACATGCAGACTCACAGTTCAGAAAAACCCTTTTCATGTTCCGAAGGCAACTCTGAAGAGCCACATGTTGACTCACTGTGTTGAAAAACTTTTTTTATGTTTTGAGTCCAACAATTCGTTTTCTCAAAAATACCAACTGACGAGACACATGATGACTCACATTAGTGTAAAACCTTTTTCGTGTTCTGATTGCAACAATTTGTAGTCTAAAAAAAGCTATCTGACGATTCGCATGCTGTCTCACAGTGGAGAAAAACCTTTTTCATGTTCATAGTGATATTATTCATGTTCTCAAAGGGGCACTCTGACGAGCCACATGCAGACTCACAGTGGTGAAAACCTTTTTTATGTTCTGACTGTAGCTATGCATCTTCTATAAAAAGCAATCTGACTGGTCACATTCTGACTTACATTGGAAAAAAACCTTTTTTTATTTTTCAAATGCAACTATGATCTCTGAAGGGCAATCTGATAAGACAAATGCTGACTCACAGTGGAGTTAACCTTTTTTTGTTCCGCATGAAACGAAAGAAAGAAAAAAGATTTGAGAAGACACGTTATAATTAACAGAAGAGTCAGGAAAAAAAATTGCATGTTTCACATTCAACGATTAATACTCTCGAAAGGGTTTTCTAATGAACCATATGCTGACTCACAGTTAAAAGTTTCCGTAAAACATTTTTAATTGAAAATTTTAACCACACCTCGAAATTCTCCATGAAATGCAAGATAAATGATATACACGAAAAACGTTCAAATCTTTAGTTTAGCTGATGTTAAAAACCTTGATTTTATTTACTCTTCTCGGAAGCAACTATGACTCTCACACAGCTCGTGCATCTTAGATCATTAAAAATATATTTAAATTTTGAAGATAAAATGATTATACGGCCAACCAGAACGAAACGATGGATGTGTTGAATTACGATTGTGCCAGCCAATTGGTCGCGGCTTATTTAAACATGAACTCAATTAAACAGATTGACCCGTCATTCTTGGACACTGATGCTGACATTAATGTACAACTTGTTAAATTTTACTCCATTGTTAATTTTGCAATCAAAAATATTGTACCCTTGACAATTTACAGGCAAACTGAATTGCCGAAATGGTTCTCAAAAGAACTGATAGACTTAATTACAAATTCGCCTGGCTATCGATCATATTTCCTTTCATATATTGAGGGCAGAATATAATAAGCTTTCTACAAACTGTTATAACAGTTACATGTGTGTTGTCGAAGGCTCTCTCATAGGGGACTCAAATTTATTTTGTAAATATGTTAAATTCCAAAAAGAAAATTGAACTTATATACCTAGTACTATGTCACTTGTCATTCGATTGTAAACTATCACAAAATCTACAGGAAACTGTTAATCTGTTTGCTCAGTTTTATTGTGGTGTATAATATATGTTAGTAAAAGTGTAAACAGTAAGTACTCTTGTTCTAATTTGGTTGAAAACCTTAATATATCTGACTGTGCAGTCACTATAGATGACGTTATATATGTTCTGGAGAGTCTTGATTCCCCCAAATCCGCAGGACCCGATAAATTTCCACCTAGATTCCTAGTTAATTGTATACATTCATTATCCCATCCCATACATAAGTTATTTATGAAGTTACTCTCATCAGGTGTGTTTCTTTTGGAAGTTTAGTCATTTGATGCCTATTTTCAAAAAAAGGAAAAAAGAGAGAAGTAACAAATTATAGGCCAGTATGCATTATAACATAAATTTAGTAATCTTTGTAATCTTTGTAATCATAAATGATTATACTCTGTAAATTGATTGATTATTCAATAAAAGGAATTGATACAAATCTTATAATATCTCGTTGTATGCACCAATATTTTTTTCGTTTTTTGTATCATTTTTTTTTAATTATAGTGAATGCATCAGTATTGATTGTTGACAATGTGCATTTTTTCTGAGCAATGGAAGTAGCTCGTTGGGTTAGCGGTTCGGTTAGGTTAGTTTGGGTTGGTTTGGGTGGTTTTGATTTGTGGTATCTTCCGTGGGTACCTTGCTTGTTACACACAAGGTTTCTCCTAATTCTTTTTATAAATATTCATCATCCTACTGAAATGTAAAATGCCCCCTCTTGGAAGTCAGTGTAATATAAATGGCGTTTAGGCCCCAAATTGGAATCGAACCAAGGGCAGGTTAGGCTAGCTCGTGGTAGACAGGTGAGAATCTAAGTTCATCTGGGCGTGGGGGACTCTGTGTTCACTTCCACGTCCCCAACGGTCAGTATATGGGGAAAGGTTACTTCAATTATCACAAAACAGAACTTGTAGGACAAAGGTTTATTACAGTAGAATTACACGGGGAGCACATATTAGCTTTAAAGAACACATACCTATTATCGAATTCTCTCTCCCCCTCAACAGGGTGAATTGGTAACTAGGTGAATTTATGAAATGAACACAATAAAAGGGGGAAAATTCTGGAGTTGCTTACTGCTCCGCCATGTCATGCTGGACGCTCGTGGCCACAATAGAGTCCGTTTATGTTGCGGTTCGGTCGCGTGATTTCGCGGGTTCCGGTAAGGATTGCGTCATGCTCGAGTGAGCGATGATTCAGCGGGGGGCAGGGAACAGTGTCCGAGGCCGAGGTTGGATTTAGACTGGCGGCCGGCACACGCGGGAGCGACGGCGCGCTTGACCATTTGTTTTGCGTGCTTTGTCCGCGGGGTGGGGATCTAGGGTGACCGTACTTTAATGTATAGGGTGACTGTGCTTTAATGTATAGGGTGACTGGGCTTCATAACACATTTCCCCTCCGCCAGTAAAAGGCGACGTGGTAATGAAGCAAAAGGCGCAGAAAAATCCTTTTTACCTTGTTGTGAGAGAAGTAGAGAGTAAATTGCAGTGTTGATTTGAAAAAAGAAAAAAAATACATGGTTATGCAATGGTGAGAAAACATTCAAGGTTATGCGATTGAAAAAAAGGACTCTAAAATTTCATTGGTCTGTAAGCTAAGTTTAAAGAGCGTAGTGTTTTCGTAAAGTACCAAGTGGACGTAATTTCACTGAAGTTATGAAGTTACACTTTCACTGTAACTTGACCCATTTGAGATTGCACTCAAGTATTCACTAGGGCCTTAGAAATTGAACTGTGCTTCTTGGTTGTGGTTGAGAGAAGTTGTTGCGGAGGTCGAGAAGCATCCGGGTTCTGTTGTCGTACCAGCATGAATTCCATTATGCTGATGTGGTGGGGCGGTGGTTGTCAAGGTGAAATGGAGTTGGTAATAACATGGAGTAATACCAGTAAGTTGATTGATGGTTTAAGCGCACAATGGCTATTATGTTGAGTTTGCACATCGGCAAGTGGTTGATTTTCAAAACGGCAAGTGGTTGATTTGCAAAACGGCAAGTGGTTGCTTTGCACAACGGCAAGTGGTTGATTTGCAAAACGGCAAGTGGTTGATTTGCACAACGGCAAGTGGTTGATTTGCAAAACGGCAAATGGTTGATTTGCACAACGGCAAGTGGTTTGGCAGGAACATAACTAACCCTGAGCTGACATGCTCGGAGGTTGGTTTTTTTAATATTGTTTGAATGGTGAGACAACTTGATTTGCAACTGCACGCACGACTCACACCTAATTTGGGTGCGGTCGGGTGTTTTTGGTACGCATAGATTGGAGAGATGTGAATGATGGAAGTGAAGGCGGCAATAAAGTGAAGCTCAGCTTGCAGGTGATGAGGAGGGCTGCTGGTATTCTTTTTAATCCAGGGACAGGTTATTATTAGAGCCAAAATCCTTGAAGTTTACCTGCCTGGTAGACCAATGCTGCAAAAACGTTTGGAGAGAAACAATTTGTGTTCAAAAGAAGAGACGAAAGACAAAAAAAAACGTAGTTGGTTAGAGAGAAGAGAGAGAATCGATATGCTGACTACATTGTGGGTATCCCGAGATTTGGGAAGACAAAAAGTATCACGACTGGCGTGAGGTTACCTATTTGATACTGTTGTATCAAAAGCAAATACAAGGTATAGGTAGGTGGTTGTACAGTAGTAACACCAAGTTTCTGAAAGAAGTTGGCCTTCACTGGCCGGTGTTAGCGCTTGAGCGATAGCAACTTACCACTTTCAAAATTACAAGATATGTGTGTTGATTACCTTAGAATGGGGTGAAAAGGAGAGATTATTTGAAGTGAATTTCATGAATAAAGATTGTCTTACAGACAGACGATTGTCTTACGCTATACACTTCACTTTTCAGATTCATGAACTTAACCTCAGGGATAATGAGGGATGAAAAAAACATACATGGAGTTGAGCGAGCAGGTCTGTTGGTGATTGGGCTGATTTCCAATTCGATCTCTATGTGAGAAATACAATATTTACAAATATTTACAAATATACACGAATTTGATGAAAGGGTGAAGGATGGAGGGTTGAGCAGCGAAAATTGATGGTGACTGAGCTAATTCCCAATTCGATCTCTATGTGAGGACGAAATATATCAACCAGCAAATTTCCTGACTCTTTACAAATATACATGAATTTGATGAAAAGGTGAGGGAAAATACACAGTAATAACAATCTAAACTTTCACGTGTATTTGGTGAAAGATTAGGGGTCGTTTTTTAATCTTCTACAGTTTATAAGAACATGATGGACCCTTGCTCAAATTTCACAAACCTGGGAGTTTTCTTATTCGTCTCCCAGACAACGAGTTAGGTGTTTTTGTGTCAATGTCCCGTTTGACCTCCCACGACACGATACCTCTTAACCAAAAGTGAAGCTGATGGCTAGTCCATGGTCAATGAATAGTGGATGATTCTTGAGTACGCTGACAAGAAGTCCACAGGTATCAATAACCGAAAAATTGCTGAATGCACAGCTTCATGTTTGTTGAGCAGAACAAAAAAATCTCACTACAGTGAAGGAAATTTCCTTCAGTGTGATGATTTTTAACAAAAGGTCCCGATTAAGTGCGACAAGTCGGGGTAAAAATGATCTACGTCCGGTAGAACAAGTACATAGTGTCAATTTATTTAAAGAAAACAACAAGATATTGCATCGTTCGCACGAATCATGGTAAGTATTATGACGTCTCCACGTCTCATGTAAAATTGAACGATTTACGAAAGAACCCTAGTATTGAAAGGACGGTACAACATTAGATATTTATAACCATTTAATGGAACAAATTATCTCTTTGGCCACAGCGTATGTTAGCCAGTAAAAAAATTAATTATAACGAGCTTCTCGTATCATGGTAGATATTTTAACATTCTCATGTATAGTGTTAGATTTTATAACGATCCCTCGTCTCATGGTGGATATTTTAACATTCTCATGTATCATGAAAACAACATACCAACGTTTAATATTTAAAAAAAAGTACAATTTCAATACCGGAAAAAATATGATACATACACAATGTCATAAACGAAGTTGTGGCTATTGGTATTATCAAAAAGACAAAATGACGATGGCATAACCTTTGGTTGGGTTTATGCGTTGTGTTGGCAATAATGACATGTGCCTACAAGGATGTCTTACACAAGACACAAATATAGCAAAAGAGACCTACTTGGTTGTACTAACTCTTTGCTTACAAAAAAAGGGTTTGTAGTGGTTTATTTAAGACCTGATTGGGTTTTACCTACTTAAAATGACCAAACAAAAAAGCTAGGAAACACACTTGGTGTTGCCAGAATTGACACAAACACGAATGTTGTGAACTTTATATGTTACAAATTTTATACAAAAGGCACCTAGAGACACAGGATGACTTGATATGAGTGACCTGGCTCGGTGTATTTGACAAGGCAAATTAATGCTATTTAAGTCTAAATAAAGTACAACAGAATAACAAATTTGGGTCAGGAAGTTGAGATCCTTCTGTGTTTTGGAAAAAAGAGAGGGTTACCATGCAGAGATCGAAATGTTAGTTTTTATATGAAACTAACGTGTTAAGACATGCTGTTGTCTGCACGAGGGCCAAATCTCGTGGGACTAGGCTAGAGCCGTAAGTTTGTTTGTTGTGGTGGTGGTAACCTAGTGAAGGTGGTGTCTATTGTGTCCACACTTCCTAGTTTGACAATATCTTTCACGTGGTAGTTGCCGATGTGTTTACCAGAGGCGTCCGATAGGGTGTATACCACATCTGAGATTTTCCTCAACACTTTTGCCTTAACAAAGCGAGGGGCTAGTTTTGCAGAGAAGTACAGAGCACCTTGTGAGAGTGTGTTGTAGCGTCTCCAAACTGTGTCGTTTTCCTCAAAGGTAACATGTTTTCTGCGTCAATGGGGTATTTCCACAAACGAGTGATTCTGTTGAAAATGTATGGAATATTTATAGATCATTTGTCTGATTTTAATCATAGTACTAAAAATGTTTGTTTTTTTTTGTTTTCATTCAAAATTATTGATTTAAAAAACGATCAAATACTGACAAAATGAAAACGGCCCGTGATTGGCTGATTGTATTTTAACGTCTCATGCGTAATTTAGCTTGGAGCACGGATGTATGAAAAAAAAATTACGATTCAGAGTTCTAAGAGGGGGGATTTGTGCCTTATGTTAAAATAAAAATACGTGTGATTTTTCATTTCATTTAATTAAGATACTCTGCCTCCGCAGTGACCCCAAAAATTGAAAATTAGGGTAAAAAAGTTAAAAGTTTATAAGGCGATACATTATGATTAATTTAGAGGTAAGTAGGTGTTAAATGATAAACAATATATATTAAGATGTTTATTAAGGCATCGCTCTAAAAAAAAAATTGAAACATAATTATACATTTATTATTTAGGTTTAAAATCCTTTTTTAGTTTAAAATTTAGCTATTTTGTTCCGCGATTCCAGCCTGGCATCACCTAGTCGCGACTTTCTTGTACACTGAGAAATGGAAGCTTCTGTCGTAGTCTTTACAGCTCTTGAAATTTGAAACAAACTTGAAAAAATATACATTTATTATTGAGGTTTAAAATCCTTTTTAGTTTCAAATTTAGGCATTTTGTTCCGCGATTCCAGCTTGGCATTTATGGAACCTAGTCGCGACTTTCTTGTGCACTGAGAAATGGAAGTTTCTGTCGTATTCTTTACAGCTCTTTCAACAGCTTGAGTATGGCAGGGAAGCCTTATAAACAATAGTTCGCTTTCGCCACCAGATTCCACGATATTCTGAATTTCCTGGTCCGATAAGTTTTTCAAAATCGGTGGTTCGGTTAAGTTTTCCTGCCAATTTATTAAATCAATATATGTGGAAGCATTGAAATCTATCAATGGCATTTGAAACAATCTAGGTGTTGGAGGTTGTACTGCGTGCTTTTAGTATGCGGCGGGCTGCCAGCTCTCTAACATGTTTTTTTATCATCTGTTATCATCGCAAGTAGAATCCCTTCAGGATGCGCAAAGTAGCCGTTTCTTTGGATAACAGGATCTATAATTTTTTTTAGAGTTTCTGGCAGGTATCTGGAGGCCTTAATGATATTGAACAGATGACGCGTGCCATCTTTGCGTGATGGTTTATTTTTAATTGAGAGCCAAGACGGTGCGTAAACTTTGACTTTGAGCATTTACCGCCCTTTTTAACAATATTCAAAGTTTTGTCTTTTTTCCCGTCAAAGTATAAGGCCAAGAGCTCTGTAATTGTTGCATTTTCCGTTATTTTTTCTCTAGTTTTAGTTCTCTCTCTTCGTAACTTGTGCCGATCAATGACCTCAACATCAGACCCAATGTCGAACAAAACAGATGATGCTATTGCTGCTGCTGCTCTGTCAGACACTCCATACCTATCACATGTCTTCGATAATGTAGGAAAATTAAGCGTCGATTTTTTGATTTTCTTTTTAATAACGCCTTTGATCATGGAACAATCAGATTTTTCTGTCTCTAATGATGTCGCTGAAGAAATACTATCATTTAAATCAGCTAACGTTGAAGTGCTTAAGGATGTGTTTCGGCGATTTTCTCGTTCATGGTTCCTTTTTAGAGTTTTTTTGCATGTTCTTTGTAGCAGTTACGTCGATTCCGCTGATTACCATTATCCGAGACGTTCTTTGATCGGTCAAAAAAGTTTGCTCTCGTTTAGGAACCTTTTTATCCTTAGGACAGATACATTGAGCGAATTCTTTGCACTTGCATGCTGAAATATCAAAAAGTATCTTACTTCTTTGCTGAAAACTATTTAACTCGTCTGGGGAGAGCCTCTTGATAGATTTGAGTAGATTTTTGCACTTTAGATGATATGCTTTCAACATTTGAATGATCCTTGTTCGCGTCACTGTACGAATAGATGCCGTTTGCCATATATTTTCAATTCTCGACGTTACTATGTCTGCTATCTCGCCAAAAATTGGTTCTTTTGCAGTTTCTAATTGCAATTTCAGTTGATGTCTCGTCCACTCATAGTATTTCACTACATCTTCAATGGCGATAAATCGCCTTCGTTGGCAACACTGTTTGACATAGCCACAAGAGATGAACGAAATTCCTATCTATGTAACTTGGAGCCGTACCTCTGCTGTCACTGGAACCGCCGATATGATTTCCATAGGGAACCGGATATTTTTTGAACTGGTTCATTTTGGAATATTTATTTTATTGAACGGGAAAAAATATATGAAAAATTGTTTTAAAAAGCAACAAAATGTTTTAATTTTACAGGAAACAATAACTTGTTTTCAGAATTGTTTTATTTTCAACGAACCTCTTGACTATATGCATGGACCTAATAATGGATTTTTAGTTTCATGACAAAAATACTGACGTGGTTTAAAAAAGGTGCGCTGAATAGCGGCTGATTTATTTGAGAAGTCGAAATGTCAAAATGACAACTCCGCGACCGAGTACTGATTACGACCGGCGATTGGCATAATCGATGAATTATCGATACTTTTAAGGTGATTTCTCACGAAAACGGCGCTATATAGATTAGCCAAATATTATATTATTTTCTCGATATTTTTGACCATCGAAATATGTCGATTCATTATCATAGACGAATCGATTCTTGGAAAACAAATCTGTCAAATATTATTCAAAATCAGTAACCACAGTCTGAGACAATCATTTTTAATTTAGTATGCTTGCATTAATTCATTTTTTAAAAATTTCGACAATAAACCTGAAATATTAAAAAAGAATCATTAATTGGATAATAAAATATAATTCGTCGTTCAAAGTACGTGCCGCTGGCTCCGCCGTCATGCACCGAGCAAGCCACGTGCGTTTGTGGAATGCGGCATCAGGAAGATGACGGAATCATTTGGGAGGGTGGATACAAGCTTTACACCATATTATACACAGAATGTCAAAAGTACAATCTCCTTTGAAAAACACACACTTTTAATAAAAAAAACCTTTTTATTATTGATGCATTACTGCGATTAGATTATAATTATTGTAACTAAGTAGGTAAAGTTAAAATTACAAGATATACCTACTATTGCTGGATTACTGCGATCAGATATAAATATTGTAATTTTGTAGATAAATTTAAAGATATAAGATACACTTATTTAATATAATTCTCACAACAAAACTCTATCAACCCCCCACCTTATTAGCTATTTAAAAATCCTGGGACCCCGTAGAGAAGCGAACAGGGGCACATAACTTCAGTCTGGTCTTGAAACACATTTGAAACCGTAGCTAATGTTTCATTTGCGGACTCATCTGTCGACGCAACTCGGGGGAAATTATTCTCGCGTTCCGAGTGCAGTTAGAAAGTTTTAGTGGTAGACTAAAGGGTAAAGTAAAATCGAAACTTTCCTACCCCTTTGACATCTCGCTATCTACTATAAGGTCTTGTGTAACAGAAAGAGAGAGACCAGGCACATCACCAAGATGTTTGACAGTTGTCAAACATCGCAAGCCTATACGTAATTTCATCAAGGATCAAAAAAGTTGCTTGCTAAAGTTCTTCGCGAAAAAATATAAAGCCACGTGTTCGCGGCTGTAAAGATAAATATTGAACTCTACCGACGTAAAATCGAATCTGATGTGAATTGACAGATTTTCCATAACATCACTCTTTCTTTATTTATTTTTTTTTCATTTCAAATTCCGCCTAAATAATACCTACCTTATTTTCATCTAGTAAATGGTAATAACATCGCTTCTAGTCACTCGTTATCAGGAATACCAACGTAAGAAAATGTCATCAACATAAATTATTTTGGCGTTCATCTCATATAACAAAAGCTTTAAACATAATCAAAAATTAGAAAGCTAAAATTAAAAATTTCCCTGATGCAGATAGTTTTCTTTTATAGAAATTATGTTCAATAAAATGGTTTTATTTAAAAAAAATGGTATTAAGCGTGGCCTGCGATCCCTAATAATTACCAATGGATTTCTTCGGAATTTTGCAGCTTACGGTGAGACTAGAATTTAAACTTCACTCGGAACATGCAAACAGTTTTTTTTATAATTGCTACAGCAGATTAATCAACTACTGAAATTTTAACACATCATTCGTAAGACAAAACAGATTTTAACTTAAGATTGAATGTTTGTGCGACTCCTCAGCTTTGATTAAAACTACACCCAACACATGAAATGGTTTCCTCCGATTTGTGAAGCACACAGTCTGCATCTTGCATTTTATATCTGCACTTCAAACACGAAAATTGTTTCCTTCAAAATGCTTCTGCAGATAGTATATCCACAGCTAGAAATTGATCATTATATTCTGAACACAAAACTGGTTTTTAATTTATGAGTCAATCCATGTGCAAGATTTTAACTTGATTCAACACTACATCCAGCACAAGAATAATGGATTCCTCCGATTTTTGCAGCACATGACTATGTGCAACTTGAATTTTGTAACTGCACTACAAATACGAGAATAGTTTCCTTCGTAAATGCGTCTGTTATTTTATCTGTAAGAGTCCCTAGTTTAATTAGCATTACATACACATTTAATTCCTTATTAGTAAATATAAGAAATTAAATTAAAATGGGATGTTGAAGACTGAAGCCCGGGTTTGTCTTTGGAAATCTCCTCTCCGTAAATTAAGCCTGGCTAGAATTCTCGCAGTCCCATTTTTTGGTAGGTACTCTGTGACGGACGTAACATATCAGTTCGTTACAAATTTTATCTCTAAGAGTCCCTAGTTTGATGAGCTAGGGCGGAACGAAATTTTTTTTTTCTAATTCTGATTTGGAATAGTTGGATTAAGTTGCCAATTGCCATCAATTACCTCAATTAAAAATATAAAAAATATCAGACAACGGTAAGAGCCCCCGCCAAGACATCGAACATTTACAAAAACTACAGTTTAGGGGATATTTGCGCGGCCTATAAAATAGTACAGAATTTATTAAAATAGGTTTATTTTATTTAAAAACATATTCAAATATAGTTAACTAGCTATTGCAATCAAATATTTCTTTATTTTAATATACTTTGGCGCTGTAACAGAGCTGGTGCAAAGTGCGGGACAAAGCGGAGAGCGGCACCTGACAATCTACGAAATGCAGTTATTTTGTTTAAACTACTGTCGATAATTGTCTCAGGTGAAAGGTCGCGCGTCAATTATATTCACGAGTACTTATTGATAAACGTTTTTTAAGTGAATTAAACTGATTTCTAGAAGACAAAATTTAAAATGTCCGATATTTGGTGTAAGTGCAGAGTTGAAAGAGAATATCCTACCTACGTATGAAAATGTGATGAAATTCTACGAATGGGTTAGACAAGACTTAAAAGTAAGGAATAACACAACAAAAAAACCTACGTATTTGGAAATTGCCGTAGTAGTTTGAACGAAAATTGAAGAATTGTGGATAAAATCTTCGATTCCAATTGTCACACACAAAATAATCTTACAGTTACTAAAAAGTTATCACTCGAAGTGTTATAATTTGAAAAAGTCTTTGAAGAAACTTAAGGAAGAAAAGTTAGAAGAGTTCAGAGTACAGAATAGAAAGATTTTTGACATAGCTGCAAGTAAATGTCAAGAATTTGTAAGCTGTACTTGTTTGAGAGAAAAAAAAGTTCCAAAAGAGGAACAAATGTTTTAAGAAGACCAACGCACTAACTGACTAATGGCTTTAGGAAGAACTGATCTTATCCATAGTAAAAAAATGCTAAATAGAAGATTACGTACTCTCAAACAAGAAATGAGGCATAATAGATAGGATGAAACTAAGAACAATAAGGCAGAATGAGACGCGAGCAAATTTTAACCGAAGAAAGAGTAACAGAAATTCCTTCATTATATTTCGATGGAAGGAAAGACAAGACGGCTAAAACTGTTTTAAAAAGATCGAAGAGGCTTAGAGTGATTGTACAAGAGGAAAATATTTCGATTATAAAAGAACCAGGTACTGTTTATGTCGGGTATGGGGTTCCAACATCGGGCAGTGAAAGAAATATTGAAAGAGCTATCCACAGATTTTAAACGACTGAAAAGATATCACTAGATGTTTTAATGGCTGTTGGCTGTGATGGAAAAACACACAAATACAGGGAAAACAGACAATCTCGACCATTGCAATGGATAATTTGTCTCTTACACTCCAATGAGTTACCATTGAGGCATTTGTTTACCTATTTGGATGGCCCTACTGCAGGACCTAAATCATTTGCAGGTCAAATTGGTAAAGCATTAGAGATATGCGAGACGCTGCCGTTGGCTAACTTTGAGAAGATAGAAGGTGAACTACCTCCACAAATATCCACAGATCTCAGTACAGACCAGAAATATTTACAAGAAATTACTACTGCTGTCATAAATGGATCCTGGTCTCCTGGATTTATTAAAGAGAAGCTCAGGTAAACTACCCCATGCCCGCTGGTTGACAAGAGCTAATCGCATACTGCATTTGAATATTTCTGCAGAAAATCCACAACAAAATCTTGTGACTTTAGCAACGTTTTTCGTATAATCATACGCTCCTGTCTGGTTTACTATCAAAACATATTCATCCTGCAAAGATGGTTCAAATCATTTATGGAAGCTCATTAACAGCACTAGATATTTGTCCAACGAGTTGTTAGTGATAGTGGACCCTGTTATAATTTGTAACAGTTACTTCGCTCATCCAGAAAACTTGTTGTTGAGTATGATAACAGATTCATGTAAGCACATTAGAGAACTCGCTGCAAGACGCATTTAAAAGGCTCGTCAAGTTAATAAAAAATCTGTTTCGCGCATTTTTGAGGTGCCAAAAGTGAACTTAAATGCATGTTCTTACATAGACATGATTGACTGGCAACAAAATATATACGAACTCTCAATACTGATTAATATTTCCGATGGTCAGTTACAAGATCTTATTGAAAATGGAGAAGATACATTGTTGAAGTTTATGAGACTGACTTGCCATACCCAGGCTGTGGAAAGATTTGTAAAAGTTGTGACAGAAGCAGTTCTAAGTGCATTCGACAAGATAAGACGAGAGGGAATCATAAAATCTAAATTAGCATCTCGAAAACTCATGCCAAAGTTTGAACCTAAAAATGGTTTTGTGCTATAAAAAATGATTTTATTCATAGCAACATAACTTTCTTAATCTGTGTTTAATTTTGAAATAAATGTTTTTATTAATTAAAATCTACTTTTATTTTATCATTTCATGCATAACATATTATATTTACTTATTATTTTGTTTATAGGGTGTTTAATACAAAACGTCTATAAAAACTTAAAAAATAAAATTTCAAGTCTCTGGCGGGACCTCAAGATGTCGAGCTAGAAGTTCCAAATTGAGAACTGTTATTTAGAATTACATAAAGCAACTTTTCCCTGGTATTCCAATTCGAATTTCGAAAAAAAAAATTTTTTCATACAAAAGTGTTCCACCCTAATGAGCATGTTATAATTATAGCCGCCTCCGACCAATCCTCCGGCAATGTGAGAACAGGCGCACCCGCTTGATGCGGGCTGTCAAGCCGCTAAGCATAGACAATAATAGACAACAATAGACAACAATAGACAAAAAAAACTACGTGCTTGATATCAAGCCGCTTGGGCGTGTCCCAGTCCCTTTAAATGCGTCACAGTCACAGTATTGCCAAAAAAACGGGGGTGGTGGGTTTCATGATATTTTTTGTCATACCAGTCAGTGTTGCCAACGAAGGCGATTTATCGCCATTTAGGCTACTCAAAACGAGAATCGGCAACGAAAAAATCTAAAATATTAGGCTACTTTAAAAACAAGTTATTTAAATCAGCCAAATCACCAATAATAATAGTAAAAAAAATACACTAATGCCGTCTTTTTATTTTGTCGTTTAATTTTGCCCAATTTATGACATTTCATTTTGACGTTTTGTGATTTGCCGACAGTATTTTTTATGGGTATTTTTAGTAGCTATTTTTGACCGGTATATTCGATGGGTAATTTTGATGTGTATTTGTGACCGGTATTTGATATAATATTTTTTGCGACCGGGAAAATGTGAGGAATTTTTCGAAATGGAATTCCGAAGCTACCCCCCCCCCCCCCCCAGCCCCATGGATTTCGAAAAATTGTTGTGGGGAATCACATACGATGTTTTTGACTGTGCGGAATTTTTTTTCAGCGAAGTTCTGTAACAACCCCCCCCCCCCCGTGAATTTCATTAGAATTTAGCTTAATTTTATTTTATTGGATTTTAGCGAGTTCATTAGAACACTGATACTAGTATAGTGTTGCGACCCGCGTAGCTTTACAAACATATGAATGTGGCCCGCAGAAGAAGAAGGTTGAGTATCATTGGTCTAGAGCTAAATCTTTGGACTAATTGGTGTATTTCTAGGTTGGCTTTCTAATTTTTTTATGGCGGTTGCCGGCCATTCTGTATTAAATATTTAAGGTCTAATAACGCAAACTGCCGCCTGCATCTGCGTGTAAAATTACAGAAACATTTGCGGGCGCACGTGTTCAATTTGGTCGTTCTGTGAATTCAAGTGATGTAAATACTTAGGGACATATCAAGCATCACATACATACTTTCTTATTACACATTTAATTCCTTATTAGTAAAATGATAAGAAATTAAATTAAAATGGGATGTTCGAACGCCAATAAAATTGCTTAATAGTATCGTAGGTGCATACAGAAGTACTGGCCAGCTCTTTGCAATAATGCCTTAAGAGTGTGTCTGAAACATCAGGTCATGATACAAAACTCATTAACACCTCGACTCCGGTGATGGGTCTGATTTGACCCAGTGTTTTTTAAACAAAAGATTTTGCCGCAAATATCTCGTTTAGGCTGATTCCCTTTTGTCTATTCTTTCATCAAATATTTACCCACATTTCGACTGAAAAATGATTAAAATCGGACTGGTTTTAAAAAAGTTATTAGAATAAATGTGTATAAAAACACGCAAAAATTCCATTTCTTCTCAGTTGAATTCGAGCAGCCGACGAAACAGCATATCTCTTGCTCTGTCCTTCCGTCTTTGTCTCTCACAGTCCAGCGCAGATGTTGTCAACCATTCGGGCATATTTCTAGTATTGTGATTATTTTTTTACTTTGTTTAAAAAGCCTTTTAATTTCATCATTTCAGCCTGGTCAATCTGGACCCACCATCGCCGCATGTGTTTTATTTTGAACCTCCGGGTAATACGTATTAATCGCACCAAAAGCCTCACGGGCTGCAGGTTCCCTACCCCTGTATTAATTATAAGCAATGTTTATATTCTATCATCATCGCATATAAGTGTAGGGATACTAAAGTGATTTTGTTTACCAACAATTAGCTTTAAATTATCGTCGAATATTCCTAGATGGTTTAACGAAGACCACATTTACCTAGAAATAGAACAGAAAAAAAGCTCATAAAATTAACAAAGAAACTAAATATCCTTTTCAGCAAGTAACGAAAAGATTGTCAAATATTTATTATAATTCTTATCTTAAGAATATTGAATTTTCAATAGCTACCCTGAAACTATGCGCCACAAAGAAAGAAATTGTCAATTTGTTCGCAGACTTTTTTAAGGATGTGTATGAAGCGGATATCTCTGACGAACACATTTCAAATTTAAAACTATCTCAGATTCACATTGAGACAGACATCACAGTGTGTATTAAACTACTGGAACCTAAATCTTGCCCAGAGCCAGATAAAACTCCCCCATATTCCTTAACTCTGCAGATATTGTCTCTAATCCATTATATCTACTCTTTAATCAATCACTTTCAACAGGTAGGTTCATGCATATATAGAAAACCGCTTGCTTACTTCCATCTTCGTTGATAAAAATAACAAAGAACGGCGTCTTCATCAGAATTTTTTTAAGGACGGAGACGGTTTACATATAGTTCCCGTGAGCACTTAGGCCATAGGCCCATTGTCCTATCTCTCATTTTACCTCAATCTAGAGCCTAGTTCCCACCAGGGCAGGACATTGACATCAAAGGTGTATTGGAGAATCTTCATCCTCTTCACATTTCCTGCATCTATTGGTGTTTTCCACTCCCAATATCTGCACGTGTCTCCTGAGATGGCAGTGTCCCGTTAGAAGTCCTATCAGTTCCCTAAGAGAGTTTCTGTCCAAATCGAGTAGTTTCTTGCTCTGGTCCTTTTATGAGTACTTTGGGTTGTCTCATTCCAAGTGACCTCTTCCATTCTTTGCAGTGCTGGGATTTGACCCACCTATCAATTTGTTCATCATAATTTGATTCTGGAGACATTTTTGCCCACAATACATTGGGGGGCCAGACCACTATCCCAACAACGGTAAAAGGAAACTGATTGTTTATCTCCTAGGTCGTAAACGTCAACACTCTTTATTTTAATAAAACGAAGCTACGTTTAATTATAATGAACGACTGTAGACCCTCCAGCGTTCCTGGGTATAGCCCTTCTTAGTACAAATACATATTAACATTCGATAACAAATATACAGTGCATTAAAAAATATTCATTTAGAACTATTTTTTCCTCACTATTGTCGGATCTAGGAAACAAAAGTAAAAAGTTTATAATTAAATTTATATGCACATTTTGAAAATGACAAGAAGATAGCTAGGAAAGTTTAACTCAATACCACAAGACTGTCCCCTCGTGAATATGCGTTGTAAACAGTGGCGGCTCGTTACTTTTGGGTTTAATAGAGTGCTAATATTACAAAAAATGGCATTATTGATGAAAATATATTTATTTATTTTAAATTTCATTATATGTGCATAGTCTGAAAGAAAAGGTTAATTTTTTAGTAATTACCATTAAGTCAAAAATGAGTGCCAAACATGACTCTAAAATCGTAACAAACCGAATTTTTTAATGGCCCATATTTTATAATTTGAAACATATATAAATAAATTAGCACATATCCATACTGAATATTTACGATGCCTCAAATTAAAAAAAAATCTCAGTTTGGTTGGGTATTTTGGCTCAAATCCAAATTTAAGTTTTGAATGAAAAGGGCCGCACAACCGTTCCCCTTAAACAAGCTTAGGTAATAAATCGTACACTTGAGTTGGGCGGTGAGAGAAGCTCGCTTTTTATTCGAAACCAGTTTGCAACAGGGAGTTGCCCGTCAGTTTCAGTTAATTTTCGGTTTCCGCGTGAGTTATTAGCTAAGAAAATGACAAAAAGGTATTTTTTTAAGAATAAGAAATGAATTGGTGTATTATGGTAGGGTAGAATCTCAATTTAAATTACTTTATAATAGTATAGTAGCATCTCATTTAAATTACTGCTCTAGTGAACACGAGGTTTTTTTCCTGTATGTGTATGTAAATGCCTTGTAAAACTTGATTTTAATGAACACGAGAAGTTACAATGGGAGCATGAATAAAGTTTTTCTCCAGTATGGGTGCGTAAGTGACTAGCTAAATTTGATTTGTCTGAACAGGAGTAGTTACAATGGGAACATGAATAAGGTTTTACTCCAGGATGGGTGCGTAGGTGCCTCATGAAATTTGATTTGTCTGAACAGGAGAAATTACAATTCGAACATGAGTAAGGTTTTTCTCCAGAATGGGTGCGTAAGTGCCTATTTAAAGCAGATTTAATGAACTACAGTAATTACAATAGGAACACGAAAAAGGTTTTTCTCCAGTATGGGTGCGTAGGTGCTTCATGAAATTTGATTTGTTTGAACACGAGAAGTTACAATGGGAGCATGAATAAAGTTTTTCCCCAGTATGGGTGCGTAAGTGACAATTTAAATTTGATTTATCTTTACAGGAGTAGTTGCAATGGTCACATGAATAAGGTTTTACTCCAGAATGCGTACGCACGTGACTTTTGATATTACCTTTTTGAGAACACGAGTAATTACAATACGAACAAGAAAAGGGTTTTTCTCCAGTATGGGTGAATAAGTGCTTATTTAGATCAGATTTGCATGAACTAGAGTAATTACAATAGGAAGACAAAAAAGGTTTTTCTCCAGTATGAGTGCGTAAATGCACTGGTAAATATGATTTTTTTGAACAGGAGTAGTTACAATGGTCACATGAATAAGCTTTTTCTCCAGTATGCGTACGCACGTGACTTTTGATATTACCTTTTTGAGAACACGAGTAGTTGCAATACGAACATGAAAAGGGTTTTTCTCCAGTATGGGTAAGGATGTGAAGTTTCAAAGTTCCCTTACGAGAACTTGAAAAGTTACAATCAGAACATGAAAAAGGTTTTTCTCCAGTATGGGTAAGAATGTGCTGATTTAAATTTCCCTTATTAGAACATGAGTAACTGCAATATGAACATGAAAAAGGTTTTTCTCCAGTATGGGTAAGAATGTGCTTATTCAAACTTCCCTTTTGAGAAGATGTGTAACTGCAATATGAACATGAAAAAGGTTTTTCTCCTGTATGAGTGCGTACGTGCATTGTTAACGCAGAATTGCATGAGCAGGAGTAGTTGCACTGGGAACATGAAATTTTTTTTCTCCAGGATGCGTCTTCCGGTCCGTTAGCATGTCTGAAAAAGATTGCGTATAAAGCTCAATAAGTATGTATGTAAATGAAAACTAATAAAATCATACAAAAAATCGGTTTTACCTGAAGCAGTCTCTGTAACACGTCCAGAGTGCTCTAAGCATTCCTTTTTAACATCTGTCAGCTCTATGTCTATTTCCATATAAGGGATCCCCCCTCCATCTTCTCGGGGTGCTGCTCCTGCCTTGGTGGCTACAGAATCCACATTAATACCACCTGAAATAACCAAACAAGAAAACATTGATGGGTAAAGACATTAATTCGTCGTAGGTGCTATTTTTATGATTATTTGGATTTATGGTTGGATCATATTATAAACTTACAGTATTTTAGTTGGTACAAATTCCCATTGTATAATAAATATGAGATCTTAAAACTTTAAGCCCCTGTAGAAAAAAAAAAATTTGTTAAGAACTCAAAAGCAAAAAAGGTAGGTACATTTAAATTTAATTTATTTCACAAAATTTTTAAAATGAAACCATTTAAAGCTGTTCAGGAGAAAATTTTATCTATGAAGATTTTCGTTTACTTTAAACTTTTTGAAATTCTAAACTTTTAAAAACACGAAAAACATAGAATTGAATTTTTCCAATGAACGATAATTTTGTCATTGAACCGCATCGAGCCACATACCTTTTGTTGATAGGGAGAACGTGAGATGATTCATTTTGGTGATAAAATATGATGAGGAACAACTTAGGGAAATTAGAAACTGCTAGTGGGAATCATAAGTTAAACGTTTTCTTAGTTCGTCAGTTTCCTGTTAAATAAAGCAAAAATATAAAGGAAAATCAAGAGTACCGATGGACGACAGGAGGGAAAATAGAAAACAAGCAGCGGTGCTGACTGCGTCCATCTGAAAAATATTTGTTATATACGCAACGCAACTTACTGGTTGGCTGAATATTTTCGACATACTGCAAACATCCCTTCTTAACATCTTGAAGGTCGATTTGTATATCTGTATACTCCATTTCACCTGAGCCTTCTTCCTGCGACCATGGTTCACTCTTTATGGAAACACTCTCTGTGTTGGGAAGATCCATGGCACTGCTGTGACAGCGTCTTGTTTTGTGATGGTAATTGTTCTCAGCTGAAAATAAACAAGATCGGTAAGAAAAGTTCTCTACACAAACATATAAAACCGGACCGATAATTATATTCAGAATGCTTTTTTAGCAGTTTTTATAACTGCCTTAATTATTTAATATTTCTAAATTTACTTTTCTTAATATTTCATTTAATTTAACGTAATTTAAATCCATTTAAGTCCATTTTATTTACATACACAATTTTGTAAAACCAAATTGTAAAACGAGGGCTTTCGCACGGGTAAAGCACCCAGTGAGGCTTACATTCCCAAATGTAATTATTATGTACCTTGCATGTAAAAGCCGTCAAGGCGTGAAAAAACAAACAAACAAATAAATAAATATAAAAATATACTTATAATGTATCAATAAATAGATATATAAAAACAAACATAATCTTCAGATTAATATAAAATCTAGTCGACTCAAAACATAAAACGGATTTCGTAAAAGCATCTTTTTGTAAAAAAAAATTAATATATATTAACTACAAACCATCAATTAAGTCTAATGAAACCATAAATTAAGAGATTAATAAATTAATTAACAGATAGAAGACTCATTTATGAATTAAATTTCATATTCGTTCATGAATTAAAGAAACAAGGTTACATTGTTTGAACCATTATATATTTTAATAAACGCCGCCGAAGAAACGTCACTAGAAATGAAGAAGCTCTGCAATAATAAAAAACTTTGCTTTAAATGTGTTGGTTATAGAATTAATCTTATAAGTGACGTAAATTTAACACCATTATTGTCTTGTTCATACGAAATTACTATTAGATGGGGTAGTAATAATTACTAGCGACAAGAAAACACGCGAGACGGAGACGCCAAATATTTTGACATAGCCACAAGAGATGGACGATATTTCTGTCTATGCTACTTGGAACCGTACCTATGATGTCACTGGAACCGCCGATATGATTTCCATAGGGAACCGGATATTTTTTGAACTGATTCATTTTGGAATATTTATTTTATTGAACGGGAAAAAAATATACGAAAAATTGTTTTAAAAGGCAACAAAATGTTTTAATTTTACAGGAAACAATAACTTGTATTCAGAATTCTGTTTTATTTTCCACTAACCTCTCGACTATATGCATGGACCTAATAATGGATCTTTAGGATTATGACTAAATACTGGCGTGGTGTAAAATAGGCGTTGGCGTCGAATAGCGGCTGATTTATTTGAGATGTCGAAGTGTCAAAATGACAACTCCGCGACCGAGTACCATCCGAGTACTGATTACGACTAGCGATGTGCAAAATCGATGTATCATCGATACTTATCTCGATATTCTTGACCATCGAAATATGTCGATTCATTGTCATAGACAAATCGATTCTTGAACAATCGATTCTTGGAAATCAAATCTGTCAAAAAATATTCAAAATCACAGTGTCAAACAATCGTTTTGAAACTTCATCGAGCAAGAAGTCGGGACAGTTTTTTTTTAAAGTAATGCATCTGATATGTCCCTAGGTATCTACGTGACTTGAATTCACAGAAAGACCAAAGCGCACACTTGCGCCCGCATCTGTCTCTGTAATTTTACACGCAGATGGAGGCGGCAGTTCGAATTATTAGACCTTAAATATTTACTGAATAGCTTCGCTGGTCCCGCAACAAAAAAATAGAAAGCCAACTTAGAAATACACCCATTAGTCGACAGATTTATCTCTAGACCCTCATCAAGTAGTAATTCTGAAATGGGAACGTTAAGCCAGCGACCCGGCAATAAAAAAAACCTTCGCCCAAGGCTAGGCTAAATTGTAATTGTTTGAAGGTCATATTTAAAAAACGTAATTTTAAAATATTTTACATTAAGTATTTTTATTTATTTATTAAGTTAAAAGAAAATTACATTTCACTTTCTTAACTTAAATATATAACATTAAATAAATAGTATTCTAATATTGTTCTAATAACTTCTAGATGTAAGAGTAATTGTCAACTTAGATTAGAAATTTAATTGCAACCAGATATTAATTAAGTGTATGCATGCATAATGTTAAGATACTTAAATATATATTAAGATTTTGAACCGTAAGTTAATCAGAATCAGCCAGACAGCGCAATCTAGCGGTGAGAATGGCGATGCCAGCGCCACGGACTCAAACAACGTACCGAAGTGGTGTAAAGCGGAACCACTATAGTTCAGCACCCCACCACAGGCGCGCTACGGTCGCCGGATTGCGCGGGTGAATACAACTGATTCAGCTCTCAACAGTCACGCTCTCGCCTCTCAGGAGTCACCATCTCGCGTCCGCCGAGAAACCTCTTGCCCTCCCCCTTGGAGTGGTCACCGAGGCTCTTCCCGTAACCCCGCGAACTTCCGCCCAGGAAGCCAGAGTGGTCGCCAGACTTCCGCCCAGGAAGCTGCCCTCTCAGAAGTCGCTGCCTGCCGACTCCGCCCTTCGGAGCCTTGGCCCAGGCTGAACTGATTCCGCCCTTCGGAACCAGCCCAAGTTGCCGCTTTTGTGTATCAGTGATAAGTGCGACGTGGAGATCCGCGGTTCCAGAATCATCGTAAAGGGAAGTGCCTGAACAATTTTTTCATATTTATCCCGTAACGTGACCCAACTTTTAAGACATTGAATGAACAATAATTTAGGATTAAGAAAAAGGACAATTAACTTTAAGAATTACAATTTAAGACTATTATTAAACCTAGATTAAGATTAACCCTTCTTTATACATTTTTGTTTTAAATAAATTTTAAGAGTGTTTTGTAACTAAGTAACTTCTCTTTTTTTTACTCGTTCCTCCTTTTCTTTTACATGAATAATATTAATTATTAACTTCCCTTAAGTAGAGTTATAACACATCTTTATGATTTTTCCGTAAATTATGGAGAACCCATAGCAAAGATATTGTCTAATATTTTTCATCTGTTTATACAAAATCGGAATCACCCACAAATGATCCAATGCCGTACGTTACTAAATGAAACCAAAGTTTAGGTCATAGATATTAGCTGTTAATTTCCGATATTATCTAGCAACCAAAGAAGCTATGTGAACAGTTTATTCATATTTTAGGTTGGGATTTACGACGCTCGTAAATTTAGTGTATAAAAAATGGCATTCTGAATTTAACAGTTAACGTACCGTGCTAAAAACCCCATCGCCGTGCCGTCCTGTAACACAGCGTTACACTATGAGTTTTGGAAATGATTACCCATTTTTTTATAAAAATACTGTTGTGGATAATTTTTAGTATGCTTGCATTATTTTATTTTTAAAAATATTATAGAAGTATAAAAACTGAAATATTAAAAAAGAATTGGATAATAAAATATAATTCGTCGTTCAACGTACGTGCCGCTTGCTCCGCCGTCATGCACCGAACAAGCCACATGCTTTTGTGGAATGCGGCATCGGGAAGATGACGGAATCATTTGGGAGGGTGGATACAAGCTTTACACCATATTATATGTATACAGAAGGTCAAAAGTACAATCTCCTTTGAAAAAGACACACTTTTAATAAAAACCTTTTTATTATTATTGACACATTACTGCGATCAGATAATAATTATTACAACTAAGTAGATAAATTTAAAGTTACTAGATATTCTATAGCTGCCTTAGTGCCATTAGATAATAATTATTGTAAATATATATAAAGAACACAATTTTAAACTTTTTTCCACTTGTTTTTATTTGACCGTGACCGGTTTCAGCCTTTTAGGGCCATCTTCAGTCTGAAGATGGCCCTAACAGGCTGAAACCGGTCACGGTCAAATAAAAACAAATGGAAAAAAGTTTAAAATTGTGTTCTTTATATATATTTATAATGGAATTCCACCACGAAATAACAGTTTCAAATATTAAAATATTAATAATTATTGTAACTAATTAAATCAATTAAAAATAATAAGATATACTAATATAATATAATACTTCAACAAAACTCTAACCCCCCCCCCGTATTTATAGTAATTAAAGAAACCAGAATTTAAACTTCACTCGGAACATGTAAAACAGTTACTTTTGAATTGCCATAGCAGATTAATCCACAACTAATTTTTAACACATCATTCGGAAGACAAAACAGCTTTTAACTTGAGATTGAATGTTTGTGCGACTCCTCAGCTTTGATTAAAACTACACTCAACACATGAAATGGTTTCCTCCGATTTTCGTAGCACACAGTCTGCATCTTGCATTATATATCTGCATTTCAAACACAAAAATGGTTTCCTTCAAAATGCTTCCGCAGATATATCCACAGCTAGAAATGGATCATTATATTCTGAACACAAAACGGGTTTAAATATAGGAGTGAATCCATGTGCAAGTTTTTTTACTTGAATTAAAACTACATCCAGAACACGAATAATGGATTCCTCCGATTTTTGCAGCATATGACTATGTGCAACTTAAATTTTGTAACTGCACTTCAAAGACGATAATGGTTTCCTTCGTAAATGCGTCTGTTATTTTTTCTGTAAGAGTCCCTAGTTTGATTAGCATTACATACACACTTTCTTATTAGACATAATTCCTTATTAGTAAAATGATAAGAAATTAAATTAAAATGGGATGTAAAAGACTGAAGCCCGGGTTTGTCTTTGGAAATCTCCTCTCCGTAAATTACGCGTGGCTAGAATTCTCGCAGTCCCATTTCTTGGTAGGTACTCTGTGACGGATGTAACATATCAGTTCGTTACAAATTTTATCTCTGAGAGTCCCTAGTTTGATGAGCATCACATACATACTTTCTTATTACACATTTAATTCCTTATTAGTAAAATGATAACAAATTAAATTAAAATGGGATGTTCGAACGCCTATAAAATTGCGTGTCTAAATTGCTTAATAGCATCGAAGGTGCATATGTAAGTACCGGCCAGCTTTTATTCCTTTCTCTGGGTTTTGCAACAATGCCAAAAGTGTGTCTGAAACACCAGGTCATGATACAAAACTCATGGGGCGCACCAAAAAGCCTCGCGGGCTGCAGGTTCCCAACCCCTCAATTAATAATAAGCAATGTTTAAATTCTATCATCATTGCATATAAGTGTAGGGATACAAAAGTCATTTTGTTTACCTTCTCTTAATTTTGTTCGAATAATCTTTAAATTATCGTCAAAATTCTCTAGATGGTTTAACAAGGACTTCATAAACCTAGTAATAGAACAGAAAAAAGCTCAGAAAATTTTAATAGAAAGTAAATATCCTTTTCAGCAAGTAACGAAAAGATTGTCAAATATTTATTATAATTCTTATATTAAGAATGTTGAATTTTCAATACCTACCCTGAAACTATGCGCCACAAAGAAAGAAATTGTCAATTTGTTCGCAGACTTTTTTAAGGATGTGTATGAAGCGGATATCTCTGACGAACACATTTCAAATCTAAAAATATCTCAGATTCACATTGAGATAGACATCACAGTGTGTATTAAACTACTGGAACCTAAATCTTGCCCAAAGCCAGATAAAACTCCCCCCATATTCCTTAACTCTGCAGATATTGTCTCTAATCCATTATGTCGGTATACTGATAAAACCCACTAAGTGCATGATTGACGATTTTGAGAAAAATTAATTTGAAAGTTTGACTGTGTAAAAGTCATATTCGCATTCTAAAATTTCAATTCTGTAAAATGCTGTTATATTTATAGTTTAGTTAATTTATAATTTTCATAAATCATTTCAACTTAATAAATTGCAAAACCCCAAAAAAAATTCTAAAGATAAAATGGTGGGATTTTAACTGGTTTTATCAGTACACGATATAAGCCAGTACTTTGAATTTAATGCTCAAGAAAACGTTAAATAGCTTCAGAGGATTTAATTTGTAGGGGAATTAAACCATTATTCAGAGAATTTTATTGTGTATTAAAACAAAATTTAAAATAAATACAAAATGGCATTTTTTAATTAAGTAAATCAAAAAAGCGTTCAAAGAAAAAATAAAATAATGAAACTATTTCGATATTTAAAGGTAACATTAATTAAGGCAAAAATGAATTATTCTTGAGTACCATTATCTTCAAGTTCACATTCATCATTAGCGGGCTCCGGAACTCGATCCTTCAGATCGATATTGGTGCGGAGTCCATTGTACCATCCATGTAATTCTTCAGGGATAGTTCCCTTTTGACACAGTTTCAGTAGGTCATTTTTCTTGGCCTGACTTATCGCCAGTGGTTCAGCATAGAGTGGTTTTAAGTCCCGGAGAATAACTTTGGAAACATTATTTTTTATTTGTAGGTCAGGTGGATTAAGAGAAGATCTTGTAATTAATTTTCTGTTAGGTGCTTTAAAAATTTCTGCAATATTTATGTGATTGAATGTGTCAGACATGTCGTAATTCAAGAAGATTTTTTCCGTTTCTCCTTTCACATACCTAAATCTTTTTATTTTTAACCATCTTACTTGTTTGCCTTGGTCATCCTTCGTTCTGTTTATCATAACCTTGTCAGCGAGGTATTTTAAGTCGATGAATTCATCATGTTTGAACTCTTTAACTTTGCATGGCTTGACGGTAACTAGTTTTTGGTCAATATCCGCTTTTTTGTGATCTAGCTCGTTCGAAGATATTAACCCAATCATGCATAGTATACACAGAAGAGTTTTTCTTAACATGTTCTATGCTACTTTGCATTGAATTTGTGTGTGACCAGATTCTAGAAATTTCTGATCAATTATGTTGATGTGCTCAATGTGTTGAACGGCCCAAAGTAGTATTACTGCTACATATTGTTTTCGATTCCGCCCTCCGCATGTGTCGGAGAACAAGCTTATTTCATTAATATTGTCCGGTAAGTAATTTTTGAGGTAGTAGTACAGGATAGAGCCTATTTCGCAACTCCCACGCTTTCCATTATTTCGGTCCATAGAAAACAGTACGCATTGTTGGGGGCAGGTGCCTCATATAATGTAAGATTATACACACATAATTTTCTTACATAGTAGAGAAGGCCGACTTTTCCGCTTGGGATTTGTAAAACTGCCTGTAGATCGAATGTTAGCGACATGAAGTTGTTTTCATTGTTAGACCTCTCTTTATATTTTTCCTTCTCCGTATTGCAAATATCTTTTCTTTCCATATGTTCTTTGTAGTTTTCTTCTAATTTGCTTTTATCACTAGCCTTTGCATAGTTTGAACAAATTAGGCACTGATCCTTCTTTGGTAGAAAGAAACGTAGATTTTAATGTTATTTCTGTAACAGGTTCGGTAATATCCGTTTCTTTGCAATGCTCTACGTATAAAGCATGCATTTTTCTTATGGACAGAGATCTGTCCAAATACTTACGATTTGACGATTTTCTCACGTAGTGAGACTCCATGCTTGGAAATGATTCGATGTGTGATTTCACATGATTAACCCTAGAAAGATAACCATATTTTGTAGTACATAAAAGATAACCATACGCTGCAGAGGCGCATAATATATTTATCATTTTTTAAAATTAAATACCTAGGTAATGTATTTCTTTAGCGGAATTATTTTAATGTGTGGTTAATGAACTAATAATAAAAAACTTTTTTACTGAAATTATTTATTTATTTTAAACATTAAACTTAAATTAAAAAAAACCTCTAGAAAAATACAATAATATTAACCGTATTCTGTTTACAGGAAAATATTATCACAAATTTATATTTTTTTATATAAAACTAATTAAATTATTTTAATTTACTAATAAACTATAAAATAATCAGTCAAAACTATAATTATTTTGCTAAAAATTTGGTTTAGAGGCATTCAAAGCAAACATCTTTTTTGTGTTCGCCGCAAACTGTTTTTTTGCATTTGGCGCAAGTCATCATTGACATTCTTTTTTTTTTACTTAAGCAAAAGCTGCAATACCGTCTTTTCTTGGCTGGAGGTTCTTCTTCATTATCACTAGAGCTCTGCACATCTGGATTCGGAAGAATATTGGTGATATTTTCTCGCACACGCTTGAGCAAAGTAGGAGCTTCGAGTCTTTCCGTCATCCACGGTTCAGATAACTGAGTGCTTAACTTTTTCATATATTCCCTTCTATTTAGAGGCTTTTCATGTTTTGCTAGAACGTTGTGACAGTATATGACATAAGAATTGACGAATGCCATGTTCAGTATGCCATAAAACATAGCCATTGGCCACCTATTGGTTTTTCTTGAACATGACATTGAGGAACACATTTGATCGAACGTGTCCACCCCGCCTTTAGTCTGATTATAATACATTATAATATCAGGCTTACCGGTTGTGGCGTTGATGACACCTTCTTCATCACACGATGATATCAGGTAAACCATCTTAGAGGGCTTCGGCTTGTACGAGACTAGGGTCAAACATCCATCATAGCAGAACATTGACGTGCCTACGGATCGAGACCGTGTATTTTTCAAGTCTTCGGGGATCTCCCGTTTATTGGATCGTATGGTTCCAACGAGGGTTAGTTTGTACGGCTCGTGAAGAAGGGATTTCGCGAGAGGAACAGAAGTGAACCAATTGTCACACGTAATATTCCGGTTTGTGCCATGCAAGGGCCGAGACAACTCCTTTACATAATATTCACCTTGTGGCAAACCATTAGTGTTTGTGGCTCTTCCAATATACGGCATTGCATTTAGCATGTACTTTGTTCCGCTATCACACATCATAGGGATTTTTATCCCGTATTTGCTGGGTTTATTGGGGATGTACATACGGAATGGGCACCGTCCTCGAAACCCCAATAATTGCTCATCAATTGTGACGTGCTCACCCGGTGTATAATTCAGTTTACACTGAGTTATAAATAATTCCCACAGTTTTCTAATGGGAACAAGTGGATCTTCATGACGTAAGGAGGGCCGTATAGATTTGTCATCAAATCTCAGACATCTAATCAAGAAATCGAAACGATCTCTACTCATCACTGCCACGTAACGTGTTCCTGAAAAACTACTATTGAACAGCTCATCGGTAGACAAGTGATTGTCTTTCATCGCCGCACTCAAGGTCAGTATCCCAAACAAAGCTCGGACTTCTGTCATAGACGTATCTTTGAAAGTGGCTTTGGTCATGTTTTCTCGACGTTTTACAGAGATCTCAATATTCGTCCAACGGACGATCTCACCCACTATTTCGTCGGTAACAAACAAAGTAAAACATAATACTGGGTCATACACATTGCGACACATACGCGTTGGACCTCTGTTTGTGCGAATTATATTTATGGCAGATATCCTACCACGACTTTGTCCTTTTATTGTTGACCAGCAATGTTGGTTTTTACCCCTTAGCACACGGCGATCAGGAACAATTATACGGCGGTCACGACGTGATGTTTCCAAACTTCCAGGCTCTGAAGATACTGGTGGAGTTATAATGTCTTCATTTTGTGTATCATTCAATTCTTCTGGCACCTCATCATCGATGAACTCATCTTCATAGTCACTCTGCATTTCATCTTCACTCACATGATCTTCTGTTTCACTGCCACTCTCCTGATGTCCATCATGCTCGTTCTCTTCTTCTTCAGTTAAAAATCTCAATATTTGATCATCAGATATAATTCTTCGGCTCGTCATTATGAAGGTTAAAAAAACCATGCTAAAACAAACAATAAAATACTTATAATAAACATGTAATGTAAGTATAAACAAATTTATACTTTTAATAAAAGTCACGCAAAAGATAACCATACGCCTTTGGAGCGCATTACCTGGTCATAACTTGAAAAATATGGTACTTACCGCGTAAAAACGACCGTCCCGCGACGCTGTGCACCGACGACTGAGCTAATGAAAAAGGACAGCTAGATGCGCGAGCTCTTACCGACAGCGTTTTCTTACCGTCGCGGGCGCCTCTGAGGCGTAGGTTATCTTTCTAGGGTTAAAGATGTCCACCTTAGTTTTATGTGGAGGCTCTTTTTGACCTCTCTTTTCACCTTGAGTGTAAAATCCCTGTGCATTTTTATTCTTGATTGCAAGTTTAATAACGTCTGGTGATATGCAGAGAGTTTTGGTCATGAAATTTTGGCAAACTTCTATCTTGTCATTCCCTTTGGGAAAAAAACATTTTTTTGCTCACAATCTTTGTTTTTTGGGTCTGACAGCCAGAATACGCTTTGGTTCTTGAATGTGCAAATTTGTTAACAAGAAATTATTCTTGTCTTTGAAGTCAAGCTGCCAGTTGTGTCTAAAAAGTATATTACGTTCATCCGAAGTAAATTTCTTGTTACATCTGTACTGGCATTTATCACAATTAGCTGGCTTGGGCACCTTAGAAGTCTTAATTTTTGTTTGTGTCACATATGTTAAACCTTCAGCCCTTCTCATTTTGGCTTGATTCACAGCCCATTCATGAGGGTCCGCATCACGCCACCTCTTTAATGGCCCAACATCCGTTAATAGTCGATCCAGGAGGTTTTTAAAACATCACCAATTATTTGTTTAGCAAGTATTCAGAGTATCCAGTACCTATATTAACTTCATCCATGAGCGGTTGTTTTTCACGTTCCGGTAGTACTCCCAAGTCCCCCAAAGTAATTAAACTGTCTTTAGAACTATCAGCAATTGTGGAGGAGTCATGAGGTTTGAAGGATGGGTCGTCATCTGAAAAATCGTCTCCAAAGAGTGATTCAAGTTCTTCAGCAATCAATTGTTGTTCGTCATTAAGTTCGGGCTCTATTCCTGAATCGAGGGCGCTCGTAATCGCCGTCGAAAGTACGTACGTTGGTCGTCGTTGCTATTCCCGAAATTGGTCGAAGGTACATACTTTGACGCCAAACGTCATTCCACACAACATCTACTGGGTGCAACCAGTAGAAACAGGGAGTCGCTATATGCACAGCGACTAGTCGACAGGGGGCGTGGCCAACATATCCGAGCATACCCGAGCTGTTCCGAGTTGTTTCCCACTGCCTGTGATGCAACGAAACGTCAGAAATCACCAGAAGTGCCGGTTTAGACCGTCTTTTAGAAGTTTGTTAAGTAATTTCAAAAAGAATTCAGAGACGCGTGTTATCAGTGGATACATTGACAATGAAGCAAATTATGAAGCATTTCTGTGTTCTGTGAACGCGTTGGGGCACTCTTTTTCAACGAGAGACAGTATGAAAAAGAAGTTGGGAGGTAAGTTCTAAACCTTAGGACCTAGGTCTAGGGTAGGCCTTCCCATTTCTTCAGTTCATAAGCAGCTGCTGATATTTACGAGTTATTCGAAATTAACATTTCCAATCTTTCAGATGCAGTATACACGTTCTGCCCGCCTACAGTGGAGTTCTTTGGGATGCCATTTACATTCGGTATGAATGCGTACAGAGAGTGCGCCCAAGGCCCCCGACTACACCGCCCAAATAACAGCAAGGGAGAGTTGAGTTGGTATGTTAATACACCCTAGAACCAAATCAGCCAGGCCTACTCCCCCTCGTCTTTAAATAGTAGCATTGACAGAGCACCGAGGACTCGGTGGTCATGTGGTGTTATGTATTATAATTATATTATAGCCACTGTGAGCGATGTCGCATAAGTAACCTCGGTGTTGGGTACGTAGATTCTTGCTTTATCTGTCATGAATTTAAAGGGGTTGTTACCATAGTGTTTATATTTCCAGTGTGGTGTTATGTATTATAATTACATAATAGCCGTGATGTAGCATAACGCATAAGCTACGTTGGTGTTGGGTACATAATGCTTGATTTATCTGTCATGTTTTAAAAGGGGTTTGTTCCCTCAATGTTTATATTTCCTTTGTGTGGTGTAATGTATTATTTTCCATTAATAAAATAATATCAAATATCAAATATGTATCAATGAATTACCCAACTTCCTTCATTGCTCACTTATCCTTCAACATGCTATATGGCATCCAAATTTTCACATAGACTCCAAATAATGCTAGTTTTTTATTGTCCAAAAGTTAATTATATTTGCAGGAATTAGAATGTGGTCGCCATACCAAACAGTCTTGGCTTTGGAATCGACTTTTTGATATTGGCCCTATAGTAATGTAATCTAACCAAATGAAATCAAGGTGCAAGAATCGTATTAAACGAAAGATGAAAATTAGCTATCGGCTGTTCGGCAATATTCGGAAATGCTCGGCCGTGACGTCACAAAAAAAATCTGAGCGGAGAACCAATTTCAAATAAAGCGAAAACAAGAAAAAATAAATGTCTTCTGAACTTTCGAAGTCCACACAAGAAGTATCTCATGCTACTCAAATCAGCTTGAGGTGACATGGAAAACGGGATGCTGCCAAAATATCAACAAAATATTCCGAATCGATAATAAACTTCGGTTCCAGAGAAGAAAATACAGAAGTCTGTTAACACCTCGACTCCGGTGATGGGTCTGGTTTGACCCAGTGTTTAAAAAAAAAAAGATTTTGCCGCAAATATCTCGTTTAGGCTAATTTCCTTTTGTCTATTCTTTCATCAAATATTTACCCACATTTCGACTCAAAAATGATTAAAATCGGACACGTTTTAAAAAAGTTATAAGAATAATTGTGTATAAAAACACGCAAAAACTCCATTTCTACTTAGTTGAATTCGAGCAGTCGACGAAACAGCATATCTCTCGCTCTGTCTTTCCGTCTTTGTCTCTCACAGTCCCGCGCAGATGTTGTCAACCATTCGGGCACATTTCTAGTATTGTGATTTTTGTTTGTGACTTTGTTTTAATTTTTTATCTGATAATGAGCAAAATTATTTATCTGATAATGAGATTGAAAAGCTACTTCAGTTCGAACAGTGAGATCAGTGATGATGGCGACTTGGAATTCGAAACATTAGATCCAGAATTTGAAAGTGATCCGGAAGAAATATTATTAGAGGAAATATCTGAAAGTGGAAAAAGAAGTGATAATGAAGTTAGTGTAGGAAATTCGAATGAATCCGTTGCAGATCAACATTTATACGTGTCGAATTCCGGATTCCAATGGAATTCTGCGCCACCAGACAGCTCACGTACCAGAAGCCATAACATTATTTCTTCTACCCCTGGATTGAAAAACGGTAGCCAGAACATAGTATCCATCAGAGATGCTTTTGATTTGTTTATTTCAAATGAAATGGTGGAGGAAATTATTGAAAATACGAATAAATTCTGTCAGCTCAATCCGAAAAATTCCAGCTTTCCTAACATTACGAAGACAGAAATGCATTTTTTGGAGTTCTTTTGGCTTCAGGAAGAAATCGCGGCCGAGAGTTAGAACTAAGCGAACTTTGGACTACCGAGGATTTATTCCGGCAGCATTTTTCCCCCTCCGCTTTATCTAGAGATCGCTTCCGCTATATTCTTAGCAATATACGTTTCGATGACATTTATTGAATGATATAATATATCGATGAATTATTTTTGTGAATTTTAGCATTTTTAATATATTTTAACTAATAAAAAACTGTTAAACTTTTTATAATTGGTAGTGCTATATAATTATTTTGCTGCTGAATTTGTAATAATAAATCCTTTTGGTGTTTTGTGTATGTATATAAATTTTATTAATCTTCGAATCATTTTTGTATTAAAAATATTGCTTTTATTCCGTTTTTTTAAATGAAAATTGTTAATTTAAATTTGTTTTGTTGAAAAATAAAAGTTTTAGTATTTTTTAATGTGTGTCATTCAATGGTTTTAATTGTGAAAAAATAAATGTGTGAGGAAAGTAAATACTCAACTTGAATTAGAATGCCATTATATAATATTTTCTAATATTTGCATAAGCAATCATCGTTTAATATGGCTATAGATTGAATTTATTTTCTCTTTACACATCTTTCTATTAGAGGTACAGCCACAAGTAAATTATCAAATAAGTGATTTATTTCTGGTATTTTAAATAATACACGATATTCTTGTAAATTCACACCATCGAAAATTTTAATAATTATAGAAATAAAAATGTTTGTTTCCGCTGACGAACGCTTCCTGTCCCCCTCTCCCGCACTGCCCTCCTCATTCCCCTGACCATCACCCGGCACCCGCTCGGCCGTGTCAGGACTCAGGACCGTCGTCGATTCAGTCGTTGATTAGCTGTTGCGCGGGATGTCCGCGCCGCTGTATATCGACGAACCGCATAATTTACGGAATACTAATTTCTAAAACTTCCATCTTCATACAAGAAACACAGGGGATATGTTATGAGTTAATGAGGAACTACAATAATATCATATAAAAGTAAGAATATGAACGAAAAATGCATAAAAAGCCATTTAATTTCATCATTTCAGCCGGGTCAATCTGGACCCACCACCGCCGCATGTGTTTCATTTTCAACCTCCGGGTATTACGTGTTAACAAAGCCACTTTTTTTTTTTTTTTAATAGTGAATACCTCACAAGAGTCCTAACTGCTCCCGTCTGGAGCCAGTGAGACTATGGCATCCCCAATTGGGGGATGTTGTGAGGCTGAAGGTAAGAGTGGGGAAGGGAAAGAGGAAGGTGGGGAAGTACCTGGCTATTCAGATCTAGTCACTAAACACGGCTAAAGCCATTTGGAGCAACGTTTCAATTCTGAATGGTGGTCTTACACCAGGGCGATACTGGTAGTATCTTCCACTCTAGAACGTGCCGCAAATATACTATATATTTTTTAATTAATTAATTGTGAAATAACACAAATTAATCAAATAAAAATTATTTGCGCACGCCGGGTTCGAACCCGTGACCTTCGGAATGGCAGTCCAATGCGTTACCACTGGACTATGCCGGCCGTCGTGTTGGAACATTAGCATTCAATAAGAGTGATGATAGCGACTCGGCCAGTAGTTCATTAACAAAAAATGTCATTTGGTTTTGTTCTTATATTATGTTAAAAAAATATTTTTAACTAATAACTTTAAATAAGTACTTCGTTATAACGCAACCGAACCATTATACCATACGCATTTTATAAGTAATTAATTTTGTTTTAAAAATTCCGTAACAATGGCTAAAATAAATGTATATTTTTTTAAGTATTTTTTTTATTACATTGTGACCCTTTTGCGTCAAATGACATGAAAAAATATTTTTGTCTAGCTAGATCGGGATTTGGGACCACTGTGGGGCGCTTTACAGTTGATGCAGGTATTACAAAAAATATAAATATTACAAAAAATAGAGTGAAGTTAAGTTAAGTAAAATGAAGTATAGTAACAGGTGACACGAAGATAGAAGATGGAGACTCTGCAGCAAGAATCCTAGGTGGTGAAGAAACTGGTCCAGCTGCTGCAGCGAAAGAGTCCACCGCGTCCACCAACAGTGCCAGCAAGAGGTTCGTCATCCGTTCAGGCATGTGTCTGCTGCTAATAAAGCGCTGACACACTATCATATCACAGATACCAGACCTTGGCAGCACCGCTGTGACGTTCTACGAAGATAAAAGATGGAGACTCTGCAGCAAGAATCCTAGGTGGTAAAGGAACTGGACCAGCTGCTGCAGCAAGAGAGTCCACCGCGTCCAACAACAGCGTCCAGGTATGTATCTGCTACTAATAATAAAGCGCTGACATCTCACATGGAGACCCTGGCAGCAATGCTGTGACGTTCGGCAAGTCCATCATTTATCTCCATGGAATCCTGTTCCTAGTAATTGTTGAAGTGGTGCATTCTGCCCGCAATAAAAAACGACAGTTAATAAATTACCCTGGGCTTAGAAAAAAAACTTGCCACGGTCCAAACTTCCCTAGTTTCCGAGAATTACGTTGAAAACATCTGGAGTGCATTTACTGATCGCCGTTCGTTTCGAATGTCCAATATTTTTGAGCAAATGTCAGATTATTCACTTTTAAAACACTGCACTCAAATCACATATTATAAAGTTTATTTTTATTTAAGTTCAAATGTTGATTGATTGATTTTACAAATAATTTCAAAGGGATGTTGCCTTATTTCCCTTGAAAATACTAAAAAAATACAACGCGGTTGTAGGACGCGTTAGGACGCGTCCTGCTGCCACGAAGGGCGCTATACTACTGCGTTATGTCTCGTTCACGCACGACAGATATTCTATAAGAGTGAACAATACGGTACGAAACCTAAGTAAACGTGGCAAATTTAGGACTTTACCGACATTATTGATATTCCGATAAATCACAAACCCAGATAGTTTCGTGTGAATACTACTAATCAAAGCACATAATGACCTTTAGCTTATTTCAATAGTCAATGCTCAACTATCTAAACGTCGCTATAACAGTCTGTTGAAATCACTTATTTGCATTTAACGTATTTCAACTGTCAGCACTCTTCATTTTAACATCACCAACATGGTAGGTTCAAAACACCTATAAGACTCTAACTGGTTTCAACTGTTAACAAAAATCATTTCGTTCATCCGTGTTAACATATCATACCGGTTATAGTAATTTAGAATTTTTTAATTGAAATTATTTCCTGTGAACGTGCATGTAATGAATAAATAAATTACGCTAAAGTCATTTAAATGGTTTTACGTGATATAATATTATTCGTTCGGCCAAGTGAAACATACTCATTAAAAAAATTAAAGTGTTATTGTTTTCATAGAAGATATTTGAAAAAAGTTTCCACTAAAGGGATTAAGTTGTTTTCAACGGAATACATTTTTAGGTAACAAGAGGGTTAGAGGTTTTTAGAAAATTCTAACTTTAAAATTAACCATCGAAGGATGTTGTGGGTTTTAACTGTCGATAGAGCTCATAAAACTGAACAAAACGGCATTTTTAACTCATTTCGGCAAGTTTTGTCATTGAGCTGGTTTTACCAGTATACCGACAATTATCTACTTTTAAATCAATCACTTTCAACAGTTAGGTTCATGCATATATGGAAAACAGCTTACTTACTTCCATCTTCGTTGATAATAATAACAAAGGACGGCTTCTTCACCAGAATTTTTTTTATGGGCGGAGACGGTTTACATATAGTTCCCGTGAGCACTTAGGCCATAGGCCCATTGTCTCTCTCATTTCTCATTTTACCTCAATCTAGAGCCTAGTTCCCACCAGGGCAGGACATTGACACCATAGGAGTATTAGAGAATCTTCATCCTCTTCACATTTCCTGCATCTATTGGTGTTTACCACTCCCAATATCTTCATGTGTCTCCTGAGATGGCAGTGTCCCGTTAATAGTCCTACCAGTTCCCTAAGAGAGTTTCTGTCCAAATCGGGTAGTTTCTTGGTTCTTCTATGGTCTGGTCTTTTTATGAGTACTTTGGGTCGTCTCAAGCCAAGTGACCTCTTCCATTCTTCGCAGTGCTGGGATTTGACCCACCTATCAATATGTTCATCATAATTTGATTCTGGAGACATTTTTGACCGCAATACATTGGGGAGGCCCGACCACTATCCCAACAACGGTATAAGGAAAGTGATTGTTTATCTCCTACGTCGTACACGTCAACACTCTTTATTTTAATAAAACGAAACTACGTTTAATTATAATGAACGTTTTCAACGCCGCGGCAAGGCTTATCACCGGAGTATCTAAATACTTCCACATTTCAGAGCATCTCAAAAATCTGCACTGGCTCAAATGTCCTGAAAGAATCCAGTTCAAGGTATGCTGGATGGTATTTAAGTCACTTAACGGAATGGCTCCGGCTTACTTATCAGAATTGTGTATTCCAGAAGATTCCAATTCCCGACAGTCAACCCTTAGGTCAGCAACGTCATCAGCTATCGGAAGGTTGAAGGAACCAAGGCGCACACCGGATACTAAGTTCGGTGAGCGTGCTTTCGCCGTGTCAGGACTTAAAGCCTGGAATGGACTGCCACATGATTTGAGAATGATCACAGACTCGACAGAATTTAGGTCTAGACTTAAAACGCACCTTTTCAGACAGTCGTATCCATAATTTCAGAAACCTCCACTTTCACAGTCGACGGCAATTTAAATTAACAAAATGTAAAAAAATACTAAAAATAAAATAAAATAAATAATAATTAAAAATAAATAAATAAAAGTGATAACAACCAACAATTTCTAGGCTTTTTAAGACAATTAAAATACAGTTAAATTAAAATAAAAACTATAGCAGACTTATGTGATGACCAGTGTTTTTTGATATAGTGTCCTCTGCGTGCAGTTTTATCTTTTATAAGCATAAACTTTTTAATATAAGTGTGTTTGTCGGAAGTAACTTGCCAGGTAAGTATGTTTTGGTATATTTTCTAAATAACAAATGTAGATCCTAGAAAATAAATTGTACAGCGCCCTTGAGGTGATTTTTCACAAAAACGGCGCTCTACAAATTATCCAATTATTATTATTATTATTATTATTATTGACTGTAGACCCTCCAGTGTTCCTGCGTATAGCCCTTCTTAGAACAAATACATATTAACATTCGATAACAAATATACAGCGCATTAAAAAATAAGAATTTTGAACAAATTTTTCCTGATTATTGTCGGATCAAAGAAACAAAAATAAAAAGTTTATAATTAAATTTATATGCACATTTTGAAAAGGAAGTAAAAAAAGAGAAAAGCTTACTTTACTTTACTTTAGCTAGGAAAGTTTAACTCAATACCGCAAGACTGTCCCCTCGTGAATATGCGTTGTAAACAGTGGCGGCTCGTTACTTTTGGGTGTAATAGAGTGCTAAAATTACAAAAAATGGCATTTTTGATGTAAATATATTTATTTATTTTAAATTTCAGTATATTTGCACAGTGGGAAAGGTAAGGTTATTTTTTTTAGTAATTACCATTAAGTCAAAAATTAGTGCCAAACTTGACTCTAAAATCGTACCAAATCGATTTCTTTAATGGCCCATATTTTATAATTTGAAAAATGAATAAATAAATTAGCACATATCCATACTGAATATTTACGATGCCATAAATTTAAAAAAAAAATTCTCAATTTGGTTGGGTATTTTGGCTCAAATCCAAATTTAAATTTTGAATGAAAAGGGCCGCACAACCGTTCCCCTTAAACAAGCTTAGGTAATTAGTGAAATCGTACACTTGAGTTGCGCGGTGAGAGAAGCTCGTTTTTTACTCGAACTTAAGTTGGCAACAGGCAGTTGCCCGTCAGTTTCAGTTTAGTTTCGGTTTCCTCGTGAGTTATTAGCTAAGAAAATGACAAAAAGGTATTTTTTGAAGAATAAGAAATAAATTAGTGTATAATGGTATAGGAGCATCTCATTTAAATAACTGCCCTAGTGTACTTTTATTGTGCAATCAAACACAGATAAAAGCTTAAAATAGATATAAATAAAATAACTTGCAATGAGAAATTAACAGTTGCAATGAGAAAATAAGTGAGGTTTTTCTCAAGTATGGGTCAAGTAAGTGCCTCGTTAAACTTGAGATTTTTTTAACAGGAGTAGTTGCAGTGGGAACACGAGGTGTTTATCCTGTATGTGTATGTAAATGCCTAGTTAAACTGAATTTGAATGAACACGAGAAGTTACAACGGGAGCATGAATAAAGTTTTTTTCCAGTATGGGTGCGTAAGTGACTAGCTAAATTTGATTTGTCTGAACAGGAGAAGTTACAATGCGAACATGAGTAAGGTTTTTCTCCAGTATGGGTGCGTAAGTGCTTATTTAAATCAGAATTGAATGAACTAGAGTAATTACAATAAGAACACGAAAAAGGTTTTTCTCCAGTATGGGTGCGTAGGTGCCTCATGAAATTTGATTTGATTGAACTAACGTAGTTACAATGGTCACAGGGATAAGGTTTTTCTCCAGTATGCGTACGCAAGTGACTTTTGATATTACCTTTTTGAGAACACGAGTAATTGCAATACGAGCATGAAAAGTTTTTTTCTCCAGTATGGGTGAATAAGTGTTTTCTTAATTTTGATTTGCATGAACTAGAGTAATTACAATAGGAACACGAAAAAGGTTTTTCTCTAGTATGTGTGCGTAAATGAATGGGTAAATATGATTTTTTTGAACAGGAGTAGTTACAATGGTCACATGAATAAGGTTTTTCTCCAGTATGCGTACGCACGTGAATTTTGATATTACCTTTTTGAGAACACGAGTAATTGCAATACGAACATGAAAAGGGTTTTTCTCCAGTATGGGTAAGGATGTGAAGTTTCAAAGTTCCCTTACGAGAACATGAGTAACTGCAATATGAACATGAAAATGGTTTTTCTCCTGTATGAGTGCGTACATGAATTGTTAACGCAGAATTGCATGAGCAGGAGTAGTTACATTGGGAACATGAAAATTTTTTTTCTCCAGGGTGTGTCTTCCGGTCCGTTAGCATGTCTGAAAAAGATTGCGTATAAAGCTCAATAAGTATATTAAAACTATTAAAACAAAATCATACAAAAAATCGGTTTTACCTGAAGCGGTCTCTGTAACACGTCCAGAGTGCTCTAAGCATTCCTTTTTAACATCTGTCAGCTCTATGTCTATTTCCATATAAGGGATCCCCCCTCCATCTTCTCGGGGTGCTGCTCCTGCCTTGGTGGCTACAGAATCCACATTAATACCACCTGAAATAACCAAACAAGAATAGATTGATGTGTAAAGACATTTTAAATTCGTCGTCGGTGCTATTTTTATGATTATGTGTATTTATGTTTGGATCATATTATATACTTGTAACTGTACTTATAGTGATATAATCCTGTTTTAGTGGGTAGAGATTATGTGTATTTATGTTTGGATCATATTATATACTTGTTACTGTACTTTTAGTGATATAATCCTGTTTTAGTGGGTACAAATTCCCATTGTATAATATAAATAAGATCTTAAAACTTTAAGCCACTGTGGGAGAAATTATTTTTGTTAAGAACTGAAAAGCAAAAAAGTTACATTTAAAGATACCACTGAAAAATCAACAAGGGAATTATAACTAACTAACCATTCCGCAGGTGTCGGCACAAAGGATTGACTGCCACAGAACTATGTCTCAGCGAACTACTAATTAAAAAAGGGTTTATTTATAAACAAATTCTGCTACGTAATTATTATTATGCGTGACGGCTATTTCGCCTGCTGTTGATATTATCAAACTGTGGTGAAACAAACTAAAGGAAATCTATTTATATTATGATTTCTATAAAGATTACTTACAAATTACTTGGCAAATATTGGTTTTATTTTTAATATATTCTACGTCCAGATTCTTATACGAAAACTTTAGAATTTTTCTGTCCTAAAATGTATTATTTGTACAGGGAGTACTGAAACGAATGCCAAGTTAATATAAATATCAAAAAACGGATTCTAACGAAATATTTTAGTTCAGATTTTAATTTATCGATCCTTAAACCAAATAATGATAGTGAGACTGATCCCTCTCAAGCATTTAAAATAGAAAAGTATGTAATAAGCAAGTTCATCAGATTTTAATGGAATCATCTTATCAACACAAAGCAATGGATCTTTTTAATAAAGATATTTTATCTTATAGAGTACAATAATATTGAATAAGTTAACATGTTTAGTGATTGGTGCACCGGCCAAAATATTTATATGGCAGTTATGATCCTGCATTTTTTTAAACGCAACAAACGAGAGCTTTGTTTAAACCATTCATTCTTAGAATCCAGCCCGGGGAATGATATTATTCATGCAGATTTTGAGAAGATGTGGCAGCCCTGCTGCAGACTCTTAGCTCTGAGGCAACCCTGCGGAATTTCGTGAATACACGTCATCATCAAACTATACAGCCTAAAATCTTAATGTAGAATAACTTATATTTCAAGTGTTTCAAAGTTCAAAGTAAAATCCATAAATAATAACTCTAGTTTATTGATTAAACAAATAAATTTCAAATAGACAAATCTCCAGTAAACCGCTCTGTTCTTCCTAGAAATCACCCAATAACTCGTTCCCCTTTGGTCGCCACCCACTCCAACACCTAAAAATGTATACGTATCTGTCAGTATTGTGTATATTAACTTTTAATCTTAATTTTCTCCTGATGAAAGAAGGGTTCTTCCGAAACCGTTTTTTAAATATTTAAAGCAGTTTGTTAGCATTGTATAATAAAATTAAAGTGGTCTAAAACAATTTCATATGTTTTTATCCATAATTAATGTTGTTTCGTTCGATGTCAAAGTTACCACTTAACCTAATTTATTTTGTTGTCACGAAATATCTTTGTAATATTAAAATAAGTATTACTACGCTAAATCCAAAGCTGAACATGCGAGTATTTATTAAATGGAATATTAATTTAACCCCATTAATTGTTTCTTGAAAATAAAACATTTAACCACCTACATATTGTAATTTTCCGTACACAATCCAAATTTCAATTGACATTGAAACTTTCAGTTTTATTTAATTCAATAAATTCGAAAACAAAATGTTCAACTTTCAAAATTTAAAAAATAAAAACATGTTAAAACTGTTCAGAAGAAAAATGTATCTTTGAGGATTTTCGTTTACTTACAGAAATTTTAAACTTTTCTTAGCACGAAAAACATAGAACTGGGTTTTTCCAACGTACGATAATTTTTTTCATTTAACCGCATCGAGCCACATACCTTTTTTGGAATAGAGAACGTGAGATGATTCATTTTGGTGATAAAATATGGTGAGGAACAGCTTAGGGAAATTAGAAACGTTAGTTTCCTGTTAAATAAAGGAAAATCAAGAGTACCGATGGACGACAGGAGGGGAAATAGAAAACAAGCAGCTGTCCTAACTGCGTCCATCTGAAACATCTTTGTTATATTCACAATGCGACTTACTTGTTTCAATAAAACGTTCCTTCTTCACATCTTGAAGGTCGATTTGTATATCCGTATACGCCATTTCACATTCACCTTCTTCCTGCGACCATGGTTCACTCTTTATGGAAACACTCTCTGTGTTGGGAAGATCCATGGCACTGCTGTGAGAGCGTCCTCTTTTGTGATGGTAATTGTTCTCAGCTGAAAATAACAATCACTCTAGTCTAAAATCGCTCTAGTCAAACATATGCAACCGGACCGATAATTATATTCAGAATGCTTTTTTGCAGTTTTTAACTGCCTTAGTAATTTTTTTTTTTAAATTTACTTTTCTTAATATTTCATTTAAATTCGTTTAATTTAACGTAATTTAAATACGTTTTGGTCCATTTTATTTACATAAACAATTTTGTAACATGTAAAACGGGGGCTTTAGCACGGGTAAAGCACCCAGTAGGCTCACAATCCCAAATGTAATTAAATAAAAATATACATAAAATGTGTCAATAATTAGATAAATAAAAATAAACATAATCTTCAGTTTAATATAAAACTTTAGTCGACCCAAAACATGAAACGGATATCGTAGGAGCATCTTTTTGTAAAAAAACTCTAATATATATTACTACGAACCATTAATTAGGTCAAATGAAACCATAATTAAGAGATTAATAAATTAATCAACACCTAGAAGACTCATTTCCGAATTGAATTTCATATTATAAACATTCGTTCATGAGTAAATGAAACAGGTTACATTGTTTGAACCATTATATATTTTAATAAACGCCGCCGAAGAAACGTCACTAGAAATGTAGAAGCTCTGCAATAATAAAACTTTGCTTAAAATGTGTTGGTTATTAAATTAATCTTAAAAGTGACGTAAATTTAACACCATTATTGTCCTTTTAATACGAAATTACTATAAGATGAGGTAATAATAATTACTTGCGACAATAAAACACGGGAAACGGAGACGCAAAATATTCAATGCCTGACGTTCATTTTTGACATCAGTGTTGCCAACTGATCTTGGCCAAATGTCGCCGTTTTTCAAACATTAAGTAGCCTAATTTAGCCGAATTTCAGTTGCGGTAATTCTAATGAACTCGTATAAATTCTACCCACATATTTCCCACAAATATTCTACGTGAGCTTGATTCCCCCATTCAAAATGAGTGCTCCCCACAAAATATTTGAAATCCAAAAGGTAAGTTCAAGAGGTTTTGGTCATGTTTTGTTTTTTTTTTTAAATTTATTATTAGTAATTTGGTTGATTTAAATAACTTGTCTCTGAAGTAACCTAATAGGCGACCAGTCGCCTTTTAGATTTTTTCGTCGCCGATTCTCGTTCTGAGTAGCCTAAATGGCGATAAATCGCCTTCCTTGGCAACACTGTTTGACATAGCCACAAGAGATGAACGAAATTCCTGTCTATGCAACTTGGAGCCGTACCTCTGCTTTCACTGGAACCATCGATATGATTTCCATAGGGAACCGGATATTTTTTGAACTGGTTCATTTTGGAATATTTATTTTATTGAACGGGAAAAAAAAATATGAAAAATTGTTTTAAAAAGCAACAAAATGTTTAAATTTTACAGGAAACAATAACTTGTTTTCAATATTCTGTTTTATTTCCCGCTAACCTCTCGACTCTATGCATGGACCTACTAATGGATATTTAGGTTTATAACTAAATACTGGCGTGGTGTAAAATAGGCGTTGGCGTCGAATAGCGGCTGATTTAGTTGAGATGTCGAAGTGTCAAAATGAAAACTCTGCGACCGAGTACTGATTACGACTAGCGATGAGCACAATCGATGTATCATCGATACTTTTCTTGATATTCTTGACCATCGAAATATGTCGATTCATTGTCATAGACAAATCGATTCTTGAACAATCGATTCTTGTAAATCAAATCTGTCAAAAATTATTCAAAATCACAGTGTGAAACAATCGTTTTGAAACTTCATCGAGCAAGAAGTCGGGACAGTTTTTTAAAAGTAATGCATCTGATATGTCCCTAGGTATCTACGTGACTTGAATTCACAGAAAGATCAAAGCGCACACGTGCGTCGTGCGCCCGCATCTGTCTCTGTAATTTTACACGCAGACAGTGAGTTTACAAGTGAACAGTTTATTCATATTTTAGGTTGGGATTTACGACGCTCGTAAATTTAGTGTATAAAAAATGGCATTCTGACTTTAACAGTTAACGTACCGTGCTAAAAACCCCATCGCCGTGCCGTCCTGTAACACAGAGTTACACTATGAGTTTTGGAAATGATTACCAATTTTTTTCTAAAAATACTGTTGTGGATAATTTTTAGTATGCTTGCATTATTTTATTTTTAAAAATATTATAAAAGCATAAAAACTGAAATATTAAAAAAGAATTGGATAATAAAATATAATTCGTCGTTCAACGTACGTGCCGCTTGCTCCGCCGTCATGCACCGAACAAGCCACATGCTTTTGTGGAATACGGCATCGGGAAGATGACGGAATCATTCGGGAGGGTGGATACAAGCTTTACACCATATTATATACAGAAGGTCATAAGTACAATCTCCTTTGAAAAAGACACAATTTTAATAAAAACCTTTTTATTATCATTGACACATTACTGCGATCAGATAATAATTATTACAACTAAATAGATAAATGTAAAGTTACTAGATATTCTATAGCTGCCTTACTGCCATTAGATAATAATCATTGTAAATATATATAAAGAACACAATTTTAAACTTTTTTCCACTTGTTTTTATTTGACCGTGACCGGTTTCAGCCTGTTAGGGCCATCTTCAGTCTGAAGATGGCCCTAACAGGCTGAAACCGGTCACGGTCAAATAAAAACAAATGGAAAAAAGTTTAAAATTGTGTTCTTTATATATATTTATAATGGAATTCCACCACGAAATAACAGTTTCAAATATTAAAAATTATTGTAACTAATTAAATCAATTAAAAATAATAAGATATACTAATATAATATAATACTTCAACGAAACTCTAACCCCCCCGTATTTATAGTAATTAAAGAAACCAGAATTTAAACTTCACTCGGAACATGTAAAACAGTTACTTTTGAATTGCCATAGCAGATTAATCCACAACTAATTTTTAACACATCATTCGGAAGACAAAACAGCTTTTAACTTGAGATTGAATGTTTGTGCGACTCCTCAGCTTTGATTAAAACTACACCCAACACATTCAATGGTTTCCTCCGATTTGTGAAGCACACAGTCTGCATCTTGCATTTTATATATGCACTTAAAACACGAAAATTGTTTGCTTCAAAATGGTTACGCAGATATATCCGCAGCTAGAAATTGATCATTATATTCTGAACACAAAACTGGTTTTGATTTATGAGTGAATCCATGTGCAAGTTTTTTACTTGAATTAAAACTACATCCAGAACACGAATAATGGATTCCTCCGATTTTCGCAGCACATGAATAGTCACATAGGTGCAACTTGAATTTTGTAACTGCACTTCAAAGACTAGAATAGTTTCCTTCGTAAATGCGTTTGTTATTTTTTCTGTTAGAGTCCCTAGTTTGATTAGCATTACATACACACTTTCTTATTAGACATTTAATTCCTTATTAGTAAAATGATAAGAAATTAAATTTAAAATGGGATGTTGAAGACTGAAGCCCGGGTTTGTCTTTGGAAATCTCCTCTCCGTAAATTACGCGTGGCTAGAATTCTCGCAGTCCCATTTCTTGGTAGGTACTCTGTGACGGACGTAACATATCAGTTTGTTACAAAGAGAGTGCTAATATTACAACAAAATGGCATTATTGAGGTAAATAGGTATATTGATTTATTTTAAATTTCATAATATGTGCATAGTGGGAAAGGTAAGGTTATTTTTTTAGCAATTACCATTAAGTCAAAAATGAGTGCCGAACTTGACTAAAATCGTAATAAATCGATTTTTTTTTAATGGCCAATATTTTATTATTTGAAACATATATAAATAAATTAGCACATATCCATACTGAATATTTACGATGCCATAAATTTAAAAAAAAACATCTCAGTTTGGTTGGGTATTTTGGCTCAAATCCAAATTTAAGTTTTGAATGAAAAGGGCCGCACAACCGTTCCCCTTAAACAAGCTTAGGTAATTAGTGAAATCGTACACTTGAGTTGGGCGGTGAGAAAAGCTCGCTTTTTATTCGAAACCAGTTGGCAACAGGCAGTTGCCTGTCAGTTTCAGTTCATTTTCGCGTTTCCGCGTTATTTATAAGCTAAGAAAATGACAAAAAGGTATTTTTTTAAGAATAAGAAATAAATTAGTGTATAATGGTAGGGTAACATCTTAATTTAAATTACTTTATAATAGTATAGTAGCATCTCATTTAAATTACTGCTCTAGTGAACACGAGGTTTTTTTCCTGTATGTGTATGTAAATGCCTTGTTAAACTTGATTTGAATGAACACGAGAAGTTACAATGGGAGCATGAATAAAGTTTTTCTCCAGTATGGGTGCGTAAGTGACTAGCAAAATTTGATCTGTCTGAACAGGAGTAGTTACAATGGGAACATGAGTGAGGTTTTTCTCCAGTATGGGTGAATAAGTGTCTTTTTAAACTTGATTTGAGTAAACAGGAGTAGTTACAATAGGAACATGAATGCGGTTTATTTCCAGTATGGGCGTCTAAGTGCCTATTTAAATCAGATTTCCATGAACTAGAGAAATTACAATAAGAACACGAAAAAGGTTTTTCTCCAGTATGTGTGCGTAAATGCATTGGTAAATATGATTTTTTTGAACAGGAGTAGTTACAATGGTCACATGAATAAGGTTTTTCTCCAGTATGCGTACGCACGTGACTTTTGATATTACCTTTTTGAGAACACGAGTAATTACAATACGAACATGAAAAGGGTTTTTCTCCAGTATGGGTAAGCATGTGAAGTTTCAAATTTCCCTTACGAGAACTTGAAAAGTTACAATCAGAACATGAAAAAGGTTTTTCTCCAGTATGGGTAAGAATGTGCTTATTTAAAGTTCCCTTATGAGAAGATGAGTAACTGCAATATGAACATGAAAATGGTTTTTCTCCTGTGTGAGTGCGTACATGAATTGTTAACGCAGAATTGCATGAACAGGAGTAGTTACATTGGGAACATGAAAATTGTTTTTCTCCATGATGCGTCTTCAGGTCCGTTAGCATGTCTGAAAAAGATTGCGTATAAAGCTCAATAAGAATGTATGTAAATGAAAACTAATAAAATCATACAAAAAATCGGTTTTACCTGAAGCAGTCTCTGTAACACGTCCGGTGTGCTCTAAGCATTCCTTTTTAACATCTGTCAGCTCTATGTCTATTTCCATATAAGGGATCCCCCCTCCATCTTCTCGGGGTGCTGCTCCTGCCTTGGTGGCTACAGAATCCACATTAATACCACCTGAAATAACCAAACAAGAATAGATTAATGTGTAAAGATATTTTAAATTCGTCGTCGGTGCTATTTTTATGATTATGTGAATTCATGGTTGGAACATAATAAATACTTATAGTATTTTAGTGGGTACGAATTCCCATTTCATAATATATATAAGATCTTTAAACTTTAAGCCCCTGTGGGAAAAATTATTTTTGTTAAGAACTTAAAAGCAAAAAAGTTACATTTAAAGATACCACTGAAAAATCAACAAGGGAATTATAACTAACTAACCATTCCGCAGGAGTCGGCACAAAGGATTGACTGCCACATAACTATGTCTCAGTGAACTAATAATTTAAAACTACGTAATGATAATTATGCGTGACGGCGGTTTCGCCTGCTGTTGATATTATCAAACTGTGGTGAAAAAACCTAAAGGAAATCTATTTATATTATGATTTCTATAAAGATTACTTACAAAATACTTGGAACTTATTGTTTTTATTTTTAAAATGTTCTACGTCCAGATTCTTCTACAAAAACTTCAGAACTTGGCACTCCTAAAATGTTTCATCTGTACAGGGAGTACTGAAACCAATGTCAAGCTAATAGAAATATCAAAAAACGGATTCTAACGAAATATTTTCTGTAGATTTTAATTTATCCGTCCATAAACCAAATAATGATAGTGAGACTAATCCCTCTCAAGCAGTTAAAATAGAAACGTGTGTAGATTTTAATGGAATCACCTTATCAACGCAAAGCAATGGATCTTTTAAAAAAGATATTTTATCTTAAAGAGTACAATAATATTGAATAAGTTAACATGTTTACTGATTGGTGTAACGGCCAAAATGAGAATACTTATATGGCAGTCATGATCCTGCATTTTTCTTAAACGCAAGAAACGAGCCAGAGCCTTGTTTAAACCATTCATTCTCAGAATCCAGCCCGGGGAATGATATTATTCATGCAGATATTGAGAAGATGTGGCAGCCCTGCTGCAGACTCGTAGCTCTGAGGCAACCCTGCGGACTTGCAATTTTGTGAAGACGCGTCATCATCAAACTATACAGCCTAGAATCTTAGTGTAGAATAACTTATATTTCAAGTGCTTCAAAGTTCAAAGTAAAATACATAAATAATAACTCTAGCTTATTGAATAAACAAATAAATTTCAAATAGACAAATCTCCAGTAAACCGCTCTGTTCTTCCCAGAATCACCCAATAACTCGTTCTCCTTTGGTCGCCACCCACTCCAACACCTAAATATGTATACGTATCTGTCAGTATTGTGTATATTAAGTTTTATCTTAATGTTCTCCTGATGAAAGAAGGGTTCTTCCGAAACCGTTTTTTTTTATATTTAAAGCAGTTTGTTAGCATTGTATAATCAAATTAAAGTGGTCTAAAACAATTTCATATGTTTATATCTATAATTAATGTTGTTTCGTTCAATTTAAAAGTTACCACTTAACCTGATTTTTGTTTTTGTCACGAAATATCTTTGTAATATTAAAATAATTATTAATACGCTTAACCTAAAGCCGAAAATACGAGAATTTATTGGATTGGTTATTTATTTAACCAATTTAATTGTTTCTCGAAAATAAAACATTTAACCACCCATATATTTTAATTTTCCGTTCACAATCCAAATTTCAATTGATATTGAAACTTTCAGTTTTATTTAATTCAATAAATTCGAAAACAAAATATTCACCGTTCAAAATTATTAAAATGAAAACATATTAAGCTGTTCAGAAGAAAATTTTATCTATGAAGATTTTCGTTTACTTCCAGAAATTTTAAACTTTTCAAAACACGAAAAACATATAACTGGATTTTTCCAATGAAAGATAATTTTGTCATTAAACTGCATTGAGCAACATACCTTTTTTGGAATAGAGAACGTGAGAGGATTCATTTAGGTGATAAAATATGGTGGGGAACAGCTTAGGGAAATTAGAAACGTCAGTTTCCTGTTAAATAAAGCAATAATATAAAGGAAAATCAAGAGTACCGATGGACGACAGGAGGGGAAATAGAAAACAAGCAGCTGTCCATCTGAAACATCTTTGTTATATACACAATGCGACTTACTTGTTTTAATAAAACGTTCCTTCTTCACATCTTGAAGGTCGATTTGTATATCCGTATACGCCATTTCACATTCGCCTTCTTCCTGCGACCATGGTTCACTCTTGATGGAAACACTCTCTGTGTTGGGAAGATCCATGGACTGCTGTGATAGCGTCTTGTTTTGTGATGGTAATTGTTCTCAGCTGAAAATAACGATCATTCTAGTCTAAAATCACTCTAGTCAAACATATGCAACCGGACCGATAATTATATTCAGAATGCTTTTTTTCAGTTTTTAACTGCCTTAGTATTTTTTTTTTTAAATTTACTTTTCTTAATATTTCATTTAAATTCGTTTAATTTAACGTAATTTAAATACGTTTTGGTCCATTTTATTTACATACACAATTTTGTAACACGTAAAACGGGGGCTTTAGCACGGGTAAAGCACCCAGTAGGCTCACATTCCCAAATGTAATTAAATAAAAATATACATAAAATGTTCAATAATTAGATAAATAAAAATAATCTTCAGATTAATATAAAACTTTAGTCGACTCAAAACATAAAACGGATATCGTAGGAGCATCTTTTTGTAAAAAAAAAATTAATCTAATGAAACCATAAATTAAGATATTAATAAATTAATTAACAGATAGAAGACTCATTTCCGAATTGAATTTCATAATATACCTAAACATTCGTGCATGAATAAATGAAACGAGGTTACATTATATATTTTAATAAACGTCGCCGAAGAAACGTCACTAGAAAAGTACAAGCTCTGCAATGATAAAAAGTTTGCTTTAAATGTGTTGGTTGTTCAATTAATCTTATAAGTGACCTAAATTAAACACCATTAATGTCTTGTTAATAGGAAATTACTTTAGAAAGATGGGGTAATAATCATTACTAGCGACAAGAAAACCCGCGAGACGGAGAGCCAATTATTCAATGACTGACGTTCATTTTTGACATAGCAACAAGAGATGGATAAAATTCCTGTCTATGTAACATGGAACCGTACTTCTATTTGTTATCAGAATTCTTTTTTATTTTCCACTAACCTCTTGTCTTATAATGGATCTTTAGGTTCACGACTAAATTCTAGCGTGGTGTTAAATAGGCGTTGGCGTTGAATAGCGGCTAATTTATTTGAGATGTCGAAGTGTCAAAATGACAACTCCGCGACAAAGTACTGGTTACGACTAGCGATGTGCACAATCGATATCGATGATAATCGTAACATCGATACTTTTCTCTATATACTTGACCATAGAAATATGTCGATTCATTGTCATAGACTAATCTATTCTCGAACAATCGATTCTTGAAAATCAAATCTGTCAAAAATTATTCTAAATCACAGTATGAAACAATCGTTTTGAAACTTCATCGAGCAAGAAGTCGGGACAGTTTTTCAAAAGTATTGCATCTTTATGATTTTTCCGTAAATTAAGGAGATAAAAATATTCTCTAATATTTTTCATCTGTTTATACCAAGTCGGAATCACCTACAAATGATCCAATGCCGTACATTACTAAATACAACCAAAGCTTAGGTCATAGATATTAGCTGTTAATTTACGATATTATCTATCAAACAAAGAAGCTATGTGAACAGATTATTCATATTTTAGGTTGGGATTTACGACGCTCGTAAATTTATTGTGTAAAAAATGGCATTCTGACTTTAACTGTTAACGTACCGTGCTAAAAACCTCTTTGCCGTGCCGTCCTGTAACACACCGTCACACTATGAGTTTTGGTTTTTCAATACTGTTGTAAATAATTTTTAGTATGCTTGCATTAATTTATTTTTTAAAAAAATTCATCATAAAACCTGAAATATTGAAAAAGAATTGGATAATAAAATATAATTCGTCGTTCAACGTACGTGCCGCTGGCTCCGCCGTTATGCACCGAGCAAGCCACATGCGTTTGTGGAATGCGGCATCGGGAAGATTACGGAATCATTCGGGAGGGTGGTCAAAAGTACAATCTCCTTTGAAAAACACACACTTTTAATAAAAACCTTTTTATTATTTTTGCTGTATTACTGCGATCAGATATTGCAACTATGTAAATAAATTTTAAGTTTCTAGATATTCTATAGCTGCATTACTGCGATTAGATAATAATTATTATAACTAAGTAGATAAATTTAAAATTATAAAATATACTTATACAATATAAAACTTCAACAAAACTCTAATAACCCCCCCCCATCTTATTAGCTATTTAAATTCTTCGGACCCCGTACAGCAGCAAACAGGGGCACATAACTTCAATCTGGTCTTGAAACACATTTAAAACCGTCGCTAATATTCCATTTGCGGACTCATCTGTCGACGCAACTCGAGGAAAACCATTCTCGCGTTCCGAGTGCAGTTAGAAAGTTTTAGTGGTAGACTAAAGGGTAAAGTAAAATCTAAACTTTCCTACCCCTTTGCCATCTCGCTATCTACTATATAAGGTCTAGTGTAACAGACTAGGCACATCGCCGAGATTTTTGACAGGTTTCAAACATCGTAAGCCAATGCGTAATTTCATCAAGCATCTAAAATGTTGCTTGCTAAAGTTGTTCACGATAAAAATATAAAGCCATGTAGTGTTCGCGGCTGTACAGACACATATTTAACTTAACCAAGGTAAATTCGAATCTCGGTAAATCGAAGTCTCCTAAGGAAATAGTTAGCGCAACACGGCATAAAAAAAAGTACCTACCTAATTTGCATAGAGTTAATGTCAATAAACTCGTAATCAGGAATACTAACACAAGAAAATGTCATCAACATAAATTATTTTGGCTGTTATCCCATACAATCCCATTTCACAATTTCACATTTCGAATGTGCATAAAAATTTGCGTAAAATTTCACAAATTAATGAAGATAGTTTCCTTTTATGTTAATTAAATTGAATAAAAAGGTTTTATTTAAAAAATGGTATTATGCGTGTAATAATTACCAATGAGTTTCCTCGGAATTTGGCAGCATATGGTGAGACTAGAATTTAAACTTCACTCGGAACATTCAAACGGTTTTTTTAAAATCACTACAGTAGATTGATCCACACCTGAAATTTAAACACATTATTTGGTACATTCAAACGGTTTTTTAAAATCCCTACAGCAGATTGATCCACAACTGAAATTTTAACACATCATTCGGAAGACAATACAACTTTTAACTTAAGATTTTTTTATTTTTTATATTAACTCCACACAGGAGGCCCTGAAGAAAATAATTTCCCTTAGGGCCTATGTCATCTTTGGGGATGCTGTGTGGAGTTCGTTCCACAGCCGAGCTGTTGAACTTAAGAACGAATCGTAGAAGCGACCCGTTCTCATGTGACAAATATCAACTGTGTACAAATGTTGGGCGCGCGTTTGGCGTGTATCCAGACTACGCACCGGTGCCGAAGGGATCAATGACGCTAGTTCCTCAGAGCATCTTTCATTGTAATACCGATAGAACAAGGACAGCATACCTACCCGACGCCTGTGCTCTAAAGATTGCAGTCCGCTTGTTAAGATTGGGGAATCTATCAATCGGACCGCCCGTTTTTGCACAGAGTCAAGGGTTTTTTTCAGGTATTTAGGGGCTCCGGACCAGAGATGGCTACCAAATTCGAGAGTAGGGCGCACTTGCGATTTGTACAGGGTCAGCAGTTGTGTACTATTAAAGTATCTGCGAGCCCTGTACAGTACGCCCAGCTTCTGAGAGGCCAACTTTACTTTACTCTGGCATACATATTATGATATATTTTTTAATCTTGGTGCGAATCATCAGTTTTGATTAAGACTGCACCCAAAAAATTAAATGGTTTCCTCAAATTTTTGTAGCACACAGTCTGAATCTTGCATTTTATATCTGTCCTTCAAACATGTGAACGATTTCCTTCCAAATGCTTACGCAGATACATCCACAGCTAGAAATTTATCTTTATATTCCGAACACAAAACTGGTTTTAATTTTTGTGGGAATCCTTGAGCCAGTTTTCAACTCTAATTAAAACTACATTCAGAACACGAAGATGGTTTCCTTAGATTTTTGCAGCACATTTATTTATTTGAAAAAACAGTATAAACCAGTACATTGCAATATCGGTAATTAAAAAATAAAACAAAAGTTAATACCAAATACATTTACAATTGGAATAAAATAAAATTTCAAAAGTAGGATTACAATGTAAGTCTTGAACAATCATATTTCACGTTTAAATACGTTGTAGAACATGTGGAAAATATCCAAATTTCCTGCAAGGCAGTTCGTTAACCTAGTGATTCCTTATTAGTAAAATGATAAGAAATTAAATTAAAATGGGATGTTCGAACGCCTATAAATCTATATTATTTAAGATTTTCACGACCAAAAGTATTTTTGTTATTTGTTTTTGGGGTCTTATGCCGTGTTGCGCTTACTCTTTCTTTAGCCAGCGTTTCAGACAGCATTGCAGTATCCAAATAACACATCTGCCCTGATGATGGACACTGCAATGCTGTCCGAAACGTTGGTTAAAGAAGGAGTTAGCGCAACACGGCATAACACCCCAAAAACAAATAACAAAAAAAAAATAGATGAATTGGAGTATCTTCATCCTCTTCACATTTCCTGCATCTATTGGTGTTTTCCACTCCCAATATCTGCATGTGTCTCCTGAGATGTAAGTGTCCCGTTAGTAGTCCTACCAGTTCCCTCGGCGAGTTTCTGTCCACATCGAGTAGTTTCTTGGTTCGTCTAGGGTCTGGTCCTTTTATGAGTACTTTGGATTGTCTCATTCCAGGCGCCCTCTCCCATTCTTTGCAGTGCTGGGATTTGACCCACCTATCAATATGTTCATCATAATTTGATTCTGGAGACATTTATGAACGCAATACATTGGAGGGGCCCCACTATCCCAACAACGGTATAAGGAAACTGATTTTTGTTATTTTTTTTTGTTTATTATACTGATTTTTGTTATTTGGTTACGCTAACTCCTTTTTTAGCCAACGTTTCGGACAGCATTGCAGTGTCCATCATCAGGGCAGATGTGTTATTTGATGTGTTATTTGTCCATCATCTGCCCTGATGATGGACACTGCAATGCTGTCCGAAACGTTGGCTAAAAAAGGAGTTAGCGCAACACGGCATAACACCCCAAAAACAAATAACAAAAAGACTTTTGGCCGTGAAAATCTTAAATCATATTTGAGGAAACTGATTGTTTATCTCCTACGTCGTACACGTCAACACTCTTTATTTTAATAAAACCGAAGTTACGTTTAATTATTATGAACGACTGTAGACCCTCCAGTGTTCCTGCGTACAGCTCTTTTTAGTACAAATACATATTTACATTCGATAACAAATATACAGTACATTAAAAATAATCATTTTGAACTAATTTTTCCTCACTGTTGTCGGATCTAAGAAACAAAAGTAAAAAGTTTATGATTAAACTTATTTGCACATTTTGAAAATAATAAGAAGATAGCTAGGAAAGTTTAACTCAATACCACAAGACTGTCCCCTCGTGAATATGTGTTGTAAACAGTGGCGGCTCGTTACTTTTGGGTTTACTTATGTTACATAAACGTCAACCCAAAAGTCACGGTTGTAATTAGCCTGGTAGCGAACCCCATCAAACCATTTTACCGAAAGTTTTTATGAAGACATCTAAATTGACGATTGTCAGATAACAGCTAAAGTGTTCTTTTCTGGTTAAGAGGGACGGCTGCGCGGCCTTTTTATACAAAACTTAAATTTGTATTTGAGGCCAAAATACTAATATTGGTCTACACAAAACTAAATTTTTATTTTTGTAAACATTAATTATCGTTTTATTTATTTGTATTTTAAATTATAAAATATTTGCCAACGACACCAATTTTTCACGATTTCGATGCGATTTTGACGATTTTTTGTGAGTTAATGTTAATTAATAAAAAAAATATTTTTTCTCAATTATTTATTATTATTATTTATTGAATAATTTGTAAAGCGCCGCTTTTGTGAGATATCACCTCAGGGGCGCTTTACAGTTGATGCAGGTATTGCAGAAAATATAAATATTAAAAAAATAGAGTGAAGTTAAGATAAGTAAAATGAAGTATAGGTACAGGCGACACGAAGATAGAAGATAGAGACTCTGCAGCAAGAATCCTAGATGGTGAAGAAACTGGGCCAGCTGCTGCAGCGAAAGAGTCCACCGCGTCCACCAACAGTGCCAGCACGAGGTTCGTCATCCGTCCAGGTACATGTGTCTGCTGCTAATAAAGCGCTGACACACTATCCTCTCACAGATACCAGACCTTGGCAGCACCGCTGTGACGTTCTACGAAGATAGAAGATGGAGGCTCTGCAGCAAGAATCCTAAGTGGTGAAGGAACTGGACCAGCTGCTGCAGTAAGAGAGTCCACCGCGTCCAACAACAGCGTCCAGGTGTGTATCTGGTGCTAATAAAGCGCTGACACCTCACATAGATAAGAGACCCTGGCAGCACCGCTGTGACGTTCGGCAAGTCCATCATTTATCTCCATTTAATCCTGTTTCTGGTTATTGTTGAAGTGGTGCATTCTGCCCGCAATAAAAAGCGACGGTCGGGATAATAAATTACCCTGGGCTTAGTAAAAAAACTTGCAAAGGGTCCAAACTTGCCCAGTTTCCGAGAATTTTGTTTTTGTTGAAAACATCTGGAGTGCATTTACCGATCGCCGTTATAAAATTTACACATATTATAAAGTTCTAATAATTATTAATATTTATTTTTCGGAATAACTTTATTGAGTAAAACCTCAAATTGTAATATTTAAATATTGAAGACAATATTAGTGATTTCTAATCGAAAATCTGAAACAGAACAATCAGAAAAGGATACGGTCACATCTAGGACACGAACCCAGGACTCTTGTCTTTCCGGGACAGTGCTCTACCACAGACCTAATGGGACCCTATCTCCCTCGGTCACTTTTAACTGTATCATACTTCGAATAAGAACTACCAACATTGTCTTCATTTTTTCACCGCACATTTTTACTGGCAACTATCTTTATGTATGATCGCAAGATTCAACCCGAACTAAATGCAATCTAGACAGCGTCTTTTTTAGATAAACCTATCTTATTATTATTATTTTTTTAATGTGCGACATCTATTGACTTTTCTGCAAGTCTAGAATGAATATTTATTTTTCGGAATAACTTTATTGAGTAAAACCTCAAATTGTAATATTTAAATATTGAAGACAATATTAGTGATTTCTAATCGAAAATTTGAAACAGAACAATCAGAAATGGATACGGTCACATCTAGGTCCTAGGTCTGACCGTATCCTTTTCTGATTTTTCTGTTTCAGATTTTCGATTAGAAATCACTAATAATGTCTTCAATATTTTAATAATTATTAAGTTTATTTAAGTTCAAATGTTGATTAATTGATTTTAAAAATAATTTCAAGGGGATGTTGCCTCATTTCCCTTGAAAATACTAAAAAAACACAAAGCGGTTGGAGGAAGCGTTGGGACGCGTCCTGCTGCCACGAAGGGCGCTTTACACACAATCTACAATTTATAACAATGAAATTTAAAATAAAACATCATTAAAAATACGTTATTTGTGTCTATTTAAAAATATACAGACGACAAATTTGCGTTCAAACGTAAATCGGTGGTGTGAAAATTAAATTTAAGCCCATCAAAATAGTATATTTCATTATATTTGCATAGTGGGAAACGTAAGGTTATTTTTTCACTAATGACCATTACCATTTAGGTCTTTTGACCAAAAACCATTCAGTCATTAGGGCCAAACTTGACTCTAAACTCTAACCTTACCTGTGCAGTACCTATTCCAATATAAATCAGGGGTGTTGCACTGTGCGGTTCAAAAATATTAACGAAAAGTTTCAGATATCTAAATTAATATGGAATCCATTAATTTCTATACAATTGCAAAGGAAGCAATTAACAACTGTCATGATGAACTCTAATAATAAATTTAACAAAGAGCAGATTGCAAAAATAGTACCGGAGTCCAACAACATCATGGCTTCAATTTCTCATATGGCGGCTATAATGGCGAAGTTGGAAGGTGAACTCGCCGTTTACAAAAACTTGTCTCAAAATCAACCGACTCAAAAAATTCTAGACCTTTGTGAAACCATAATGGAATTGGAAGAAAGGAAGGAAAAATCAAAAAATGCAATCTTTCTAAACGTACCGGAAAGTGAGTTGTCTCAAGAAGAAAATTTGACAAATGACTCAAAAATAATAATATCCACTATTAAAAAAATTGATGACATACCAACACAAAATCTAAAAATATACAGACCTGGTGCTACAAAACCTGGAGTCATCAGACCAATTAAAGTGGAATTTGAAGATTCTTTCCAAGCAAAATACATTCTTCGGAATAAATTTAAAATTACCGATGGAATAAATATAAAACCGGACTTGACAATAACTCAACGAAATCACATGAAGAATCTGATAATAGAATTAGAACAACGGAAAAATAGCGGAGAAACAAATCTCACGATAAAATATGTTCATTCTATTCCGAAAATCGTTCAACAGCATACACCAAAAAACTACACAATAAACGAAATCACTGTTACCTATATTATCAAAACGTCAGAGGAATTCGAACTAAACTGGAAACTCTCAGACTAGAAATAACTACTTCAATATTTGATGTGTTGATTTTCACAGAAACTTGGTTACATCCGGATATTCACAATACAGAACAAGGAATGTCAAAATATAACGTTTTCCGCCGGGATAGAAATCAATCTACAAACGATGACATTAAAAACAATAAAAGAAGAGGTGGTGGAGTTCTGATTACAGTAGTGAAAAATCTTGTCTCCAGACAGTTAAATACAAAAAACGTTGAAATAGAGCAATTATTTGTTATGATTAATACAGGTAAAAACAGAATTTTATTGGGTTATGTGTACATTCCGCCTAAATCTGATATTAATATTTATACTAAGCATTTTGAAGATATTGAAATTTTACAATTAAAATATCCAAAAGTAAAAATAATTATAACTGGCGATTTTAATCTTCCGAACATCATTTGGAATCAAAACTTTATGGAATTGACAGGTATAGAAAACGCTGGCTTGTCAACTATAAACAAAGAAGTTATAAGCATGTCAAATTTTATAAATCTAACACAATTAAATAAAATTGAAAATCGTAATAACAAAATACTGGACTTGGTATTTTTAAGTGATACTTTAGTAACTGTAGTAAAATCAAGTGAAATATTACCTGTAGATAACTATCATCCTCCATTAAATATTAGCGTATCACTAAATAAAATACCAAATCTACAGTGCAAAAAATCACTTCACAATTTTAATAAAGCTCATTTTAATCATATTAATGAATGCTCAAATGCTACTGATTGGACTTATTTAAAACAAGAAAATATTAACAAAAATATCAACGTATTCTATAAAATAATTCACAATATCATAGAAAAAAGTGTGCCTTACATTAAATGTAAAAATAATGTTTTCCCTCAGTGGTTCAATAAAGATTTAATTGACTTGACTCTATTGAAGAAGAAAATACATAAAAAGTACAAAAATTCTAAATCAATTAAAGATTATATTCAATTCAATTTAATTCGACGCCAATGTCACGATCTTTCTAAAAATTGTTACAGAGAATACGTGGAAAATTCAATTGCAAATAACGACATCAACACTTTATGGAAGTACTCAAAGTCATTAAACAGAAATGAAATAGATATATCTGCTAGCATGTATTATAACGGCATAAATGGAAATAATGCAGAAACTATTGTTAATTTATTTGCTTCATTTTTTAAAGATGTATATGACAAAACAATTGATAATAGTGAAATTCCTTTTTTTTCATCTAACATCAATTTACAAATTTCTAACATTCACATAGATATAAATGAAATTAAAACCCATATTAACAAATTAGATATAAAAAAAGTTCGGGTCCTGACAAAATACCACCAATTCTATTGAAACACTGTATACATGCCATGTCGTATCCCCTCTATTTAATTTTTAATATGTCATTGTCATCGGGATATTTTCCAATTGCATGGAAAAATAGTTACATCACACCCATATTTAAAAAAAGGTGACAAATGCGATATACGCAACTATAGACCTGTGTGTACAGTCAACTATTCCAAGACTATTTGAAAAAATGATTTTGGATAAAATTATTTTTAAATAAAATGGATTATAACAAGGTTTCAACACGGTTTCATGAAGAATAGATCAACTCTGACACATCTACTAATATATGAAAACTTTATAGCGAATGCCTTTGCAGATAAATGTCAAGTAGATTCGATATATACTGACTTCAGCAAGGCGTTCGATAAAGTTTGTCATAAAATATTGATAAATAAATTAACCAGTATGGGTATAACCGGGAACTTTCTTAAATGGGTAGAGAGTTATTTAACAAATAGGCAACTGTTTGTAAAGTTAAATGACGTAATATCGGATGCCTTTTCTGCCACGAGTGGTGTGCCACAGAGCTCCCATTTAGGACCAATACTGTTTATTTTATTTACTAATGACATTGTAGACGTTTTTTCCGATGTTGATATCCTGTTATTTGCTGATGATTTAAAATTATATAAAAAAATTAAAAATATTTGTGATTGCATAATTTTACAAAAAAATTTAAACAACTTGTTTAATTGGCGTATATGCAATAAACTGCACTTAACATTAGTAAATGTCAAATAATAAGATTTTATAAAATAAAGAAACAATTTATGAATACAATCTTGACAAAATTATATTAAACTCAGTAGAAACAATAAATAATCTAGGTATTATTTTTAACTCAAAACTTACATTTATTAGCCATAATATAACTAATATTATTAATAGAGCAATGAAGATTTTAGGATTTATTATTAGAATAACCAAACAATTTTGTAACATTGATACTATTCGCATTTTATACATAACGCTAGTGAGAAGCATTTTGGAATATAACTCTACGATTTGGGCTCCACATTACAATATCCATATTCAAGCGATTGAAAAAGTCCAGCATAGATTCCTTAGGTATATTAATTTTAAATTAGGTATTCCAAGAGAATCCGTGGACTATAATTTGTTATTAAACTGGACTAATCTCGTAAATTTATCAGATCGCAGACAAATCTGTGATCTATTAATATTATATAAAATAAATCACTCGGTCCTGGATACCCCTGATTTAATAGAACTAATACGATTTCATTGCCCTGGTCGCGCTAACAATAGACTGACTCTACCGTCCTACTATAATAACACACATACATTATCAAATTATTACTCACCAATCAGTCGATTACACATTTTGGGAAATGAACATGCTAACATCGGCGACATGTATTTCTTAAAATTAGCGCAATACTCTTTTATATGTTTATTTATAAAAGGCAGTATGGCCGTTTATGTATTTAAAATAAAATAAAATAAATAAATTCGTAACAAATAGATTGTTTAATGACCCATATTTTATAATTCGAAACATAAATTTATAAATTAGCACATATCCATACTAAATATTTTGATGCCCATCCTCTCACCTTAAAAAATCTTAGTGAAGGTAAATAGTGAAATCGTACACTTGAGTTGCGCGGTGAGAGAAGCTCTGATGTCAACCAGTTTGCAACCGGTAGTTGCCCGTCAGTTTCAGTTTAGTTTCGGTTTCCTCATGAATTATTAGCTAAGAAAATGACAAAAAGGTATTTTTTTAAGAATAAGAAATAAATTAGTGTATAATGGTATAGTAGCATCTTAATTTAAATTAGTTTATAATGGTATAGTAGCATCTCATTTAAAATACTGCTCTAGTAAACACGAGGTTTTTTCCCGTATGTGTATGTAAATGCCTTTTTAAACTTGATTTGAATGAACACAAGAAGTAACAATGGGAGCATAATTAAAGTTTTTCTCCAGTATGGGTGCGTAAGTGACTATTTAAATTTGATTTGTCTTTACAGGAGTAGTTGCAATGGGAACATGAGTAAGGTTTTTCTCCAGTATGGGTGAATAAGTGTCTTCTTAATTTTGATTTGAGTAAACAGGAGTAGTTACAATAGGAACATGAATGAGGTTTTTCTCCAGTGTGGGTGAATAAGTGCTTTCTTAAACTAGATTTGCGTAAACAGGAGTAGTTACAATGGGAACATAAATTTTTAGTATGGGTGCGTAAGTGACGATTTAAATTTGATTTGTGTGAACAGGAGTAGTTACAACGGGAACATGAGTAAGGTTTTTTTCCATAATGGGCATCTAAGTGACTATTTAAACAAGATTCCCATGAACTAGAGTAATTACAATAGGAACACGAAAAAGGTTTTTCTCCAGTATGGGTGCGTAGGTGCCTCATGAAATTTGATTTGTTTGAACTAACGTAGTTACATTGGGAACATGAATAAGGTTTTCCTTCTGAGTGCATCTTTAGGTCCGTTATCATCTCTGAAAAAAGGCAGATAAAGCTCAATACTTCGGTGCATATATAACGAAGCAAACAAATTATTAAAACAAAATTTAGACAAACAAAAATAAATTTTACCTGAAGCACTTTTAGAGCGTTCTAAGCATTCCCTTTTAATATCTGGCAGGTCTAAGTCTATTTCGGTATGGGGAATTTCATCTCCATTTTCTTCTTGGGGTCTTGGATCTGCCTTTATGGGTACACTAACCACATTAATGCTACCTGAAAAAAAAAACTTTGATAATATTTATTATAGTAAATTTGAGTTCATTAAACATGCATGATGCCCAATAATGTACATACACGGATGTTTTAATAGAAAGTTATAACAAAAATATTTATGTTAGTGTGCAAAAGTAAAGGACAAACAAGAATGGGTTAAAATAGAATACAAATATGTCCATAAACAATTTATTATTGTCACCTGCACTCATAGATATACCATTCAACCGTACTGATTTGGTAGGTAAAATAATGCCTGTCTTTAAATATTGGGCTTCATCGCAATATCAGCTTGACATGATAGATGGTAAAACTTGTTTTTAAGTTACTAAATTTATTTTTTATTTATTTATTTTTTTTGTATTTCTTTGGCATTCACTATGAACAATTTCTAGACATTTTTTGTTTTTAATGAGTTTTTATTATTCACAATGTACATTTGTTACGTATAAATTTTTTTAGTTTTAAAATAGCTAGTTAATGACACGGACGTGTCGAAACCGGTCGCTAATTTTATTAAAAAATTTATACGTAACAAATGTACATTGTGAATAATAAAAACTCATTTAAAACAAAAAATACTAAATTTATCATTAAAAAAGTCTATTTCATTTTTAGAGCACTTTATAGTGAAAAGCTAATTCACTACTTACCCGGAATATCCACAAAAAATATATGGAAACAAAACTGTTAACGGTAAGAAAACTATATGAATATAATACATGTCACCTTATGTAAAATATAAACTCATTCATACAAATACAGAATTCAATAAAACGTAAAAGTACACACACAATTCAACATACATTTAAACACCAAACATACTCACTACGGCAAGCAATCCATTGGTTACGAGGGGGGCAACATGTATAATTGCCTTCCAGACAACATTAGAAATGAACAAAGTGTAGGTATATTTAAAAAAAAATGTTAACTTTTATGCTCAATCAGAAAAACACTGAAAGTGAATAATATTGTTATGTTATGTAAGTTATTTATAGTAAGATAGTGAAAATTTAATTTTCTTTTAATTGATAAAAAAAACTTTTAAAAAATATATAATAATTTCATTAAATATTCTTCGTGTATCGGTGCCGTTAAATTATTATTTTTTTGTATTTAAAGTTGGATCGAATTATATAGTTTAACAAAGCTCTTGCTGATAAGCTACTTGCAGTTCTTTAGCGGGTACAAATTCCAATTGAATAATTTGTAGTTTGGTTGATTTTATTTGTTGCACAAACATCAAATATTTGTTTCTTGTCAGTGTTCGAAATGTAAGATTTACCATCGGTTTTACGAGTTTTAAGAAATTGAAATATTTTCTAGGGGAGCGGAATGGTGCGTTTGGATTGAGAATGTAGAATATATATTATACTACTAGCTATCTATATAATTAAGGATTATAAAAACATACGTGTATTCGAATGCAAAGTTGGGTAAGAATTTCAAAGCAATCGGTGAAGAACTTTTGGAGATTTTCAGATTCCGAACAAACGAACACTTATATTTATATCAATACTAGTGAATCCCCGCAATGCTTCACTATTGCTAAGGTCTTTCTACTTCTTTCACCATTCACTATCGTATACCAAAATGTAACTATTTAAAAACTACACAGACTTTACGATGATTAAGACTTCTTTAAGATAACGGTGCAGAGATATTGCGTTAAGTATTCCTAGGGCGTTCCCAACTTCTACCATTTGAACATCTTTAAAAATTCCTGGCACTAATAAAAACCAACTTTGAAATTTTCAGCGATATCGGTCGACTACTTTTAGAATTTTGCGAGCACAAACAAACGCAGGCAGAATTTTTATATTTTAAGATTTTATAATACAACAGCGCCACCTATCGGGTTCAAACCTATCCTAAATTTAAAACCGGAACCAACCATACACATTCACAAAATTTCATTGAAATCGGTTGAGCGGTTTCGGAGATTAGCACCTACGAACACAGTGACATGTGATTTATATCAAAATAGATAAATAAAAAGAAGTTTAGGAGACTTAATTATAAATAATGGAGAGGCATCTGTTGTTATCCAACGATGGAGGAAAAAGTTTTAGAATTTATGAGCTGTTTGGGGGAAAAACAAGTTGAAAATTTTCTTGGTTCATCAGTTTCATGTAAAGCAATATTTAAAATCAAAAGTACCGATTGACGACAAAACGGGAAAACAAGCAACTGTTCGGACTGCGTCCATCTGAAACACCTTTGTGATATACGCAATGCAACTTACTAGTTGGTAGAACACCCTCAGCAGACTGTAAACATTCCTTCACATCTTGAAGGTCAATTTGTATATCCGTATACGCCATTTCACATTCGCCTTCTTCCTGCGACCATGGTTCAGACTTGATGGAAACACTTTCTGGGTTGAGAAGATCCATGGCACTGCTATGATGGCTTCGTGTTGTATGGTGGTAATTGTTGTTAGGTGAAAATAAACAAAACCTGTACAAAAAACCACTCTAAACAAACATGGCCTAAATTGTTCAGATGAAAATAAAATTCAAGTCGACTTAATATATAAGACAAATTTTATAAAAGCATTGTGTTTATATATAAGAGATATATTAACTACGAATCATTAACTATAATACTAAAAATATTATAAACAGTTGATTATGATATTATAGACAGTCCCGATTTACTTAGACGAGTTGCATTGCATAAAATAACGTTGCAAATGTATCCCTACAGTTAAAGAAAACAATGTTGGTTGATAGGAGATGACAAAAGATGTTATAATAATGATTTTTACTGAAACGAAACTCTTCACAAAGGTTGAAGAATAGATAATCTTATAAATCGCTTAATGAACAAACTCGTATACTCTCGTCCGTCACGACTCGTGTTTACCGGCAGGTTTTGGGTAGCTCAATATGTTATAATACGAATTCTGTAAAATCTGATCAATCAAGTGCTAAGCGATATTTAATTACAATAAACAAGCAATAATTAAGGAGTTTACGTGTAACTTAGTCAATTTAATTTATCTGTATACCTTTCATATGATGTTTACTAGTTATATTTGTATAGTTATCTTTTTTATTTATAAAACCGTCTCTGTATTATGAACTTATCATGTAAAAGCCCATCAGGGCGTTGAAAATTAATAAATATAACTATAACTTACTTTCGTAAAGGTAAAGTGCGGCGGTCACTTTTTTTTCACACAAGCGTTGTCACAAGAAAAGTAGAAACTCTTCAATTATAAATACCTCGGTTTAAATGTGAAATTTATTGAAATACTGTCAAGAGACATACATTTATTTGTATAGTTCATATAGCAAAGGAGACGATGACGACGAACACTGACATTAATTTGACATATATGAACTAGAGATGATCGATATTCCTGTCAAGGTCACATGGAACCGGTTCCTTTCACTGGAAACTGCAACGTTATAATTTCTTTGAGTAACCGGTTATTCTTGGAACTGGTTAATTTTATAATACATTGATATGTCCCTAGGTATATACATGACTTGAATTCACAGAAAGACCAAAGCGAACACGTGCTCCAGCATTTGTCTCTGTGATTTTACACGCAGATGGAGGCGGCAGTTCGAATTATTAGACCTTAAGTATTTACTGAACAGTTTCACCGGTCCCGAAATAAAAAAATAGAAAGCCAACTTGGAAATACACCCATTAGTCGGCAGATTTAGCTCAAGACCCTCATCAAGTCGTAATCCGAAATGGGTGTATTGTTAAACCAGCGACCCGGGAATAAAAACCTTCGCCCAAGGCTAGGCTATATTGTAATTGTTTGAAAGCTTTGTACAAATGTCATTTTAGCATCTTTTAAAATAATAATAACGACTACGGTGAGAATGTCGATGCCAGCGCCACGGACTCAAACAACGTACCGAAGTGGTGTAAAGCGGAACCACTTTAGTTACAGCACCCCACGACAGGCGCGCTACGGTCGCTGGATTGCGCAGCTGAAGACAGTCCCGACCAAAGACAGTCAAGAGTACCCAGTCAGACAGTCATCATCTCGCCCCCCTTGGGGCGGTCGCCGAGGGGCCTCCGCCCAGGAGGCTGCCCTCTTGGCGGCACGATCTCGCCTAGTTCTCGACACTTCACATTTCCGCACTCGACAGTCATCATCTTGGGAGTCATCAACCTGATCTCCCTCTTGGAGCGGCGCCGAGGCAGCTGCCGACCAGGGAACTGCCCTAGCAGAAGTTACCGTCTCGCCTCCGCCGAGAAACTTCCTGCTCTCCCCCTTTGGAGCGGCACCGAGGCTCTTCCGACCAGGGAGCTGCCCTAGCAGAAGTTACCGTCTCGCCTCCGCCGAGAAACTTCCTGCTCTCCCCCTTGGAGCGGTGCCGAGGATTTTCCTACCCAGAAGCTGCCCACTCAGAATTCGCTGCCTGCCGACTCCGCCCTTCGGAGCCTTGGCCCAGGTTGAACAACTTCCGCCCTTCGGATCCAACCCAAGTTGCCGCTTGTGTTGTCGGTGATAAGTGCGAACGTGGAGATCCGTGATTCCAGAATCATCGTAAAGGGAAGTGTCTGCACAATTTTTGCATAATTATCTCGTAACGTGACCCAACTTTTAAGACAGTGAATGAAGATAATTTAGGAGAAAAAGGACAATTAGTTTTAAGAATTAATTTTAAGAACTATCATTAAGCCTAGATTAAGACTAACCCTTCTTTATACATTTTATTAAATACATTTTAAGAGTGTTTTGTAACTAAGTAATTTCTTTTTTTACTCGTTCCTCCTTGTCTTTTACATGAATAATATTAATTATTAACTTCCCTTGAGTAGAGTTGTAACAACTTCTTTGTCCAAAAATTAAAAAATATTCCAAAAAATTCTAAAAAACAATTAGGTACGTTACCATACATCGCGACTCGCTATTGTCCCACAAACTCAAGATAAAATATGGCAAGTAAGAAACACGCTTATGTTTCCATTATATTCCTTGTTCAAAAATATGACAAAGATAAACATTAAAAAAAATATGTGCGTATTAACAAAATAAACCATTGCGTTTTCGTATTTTTGTCGAACTCTAAAGTAATATCTAAATTACGGGTGTGACTGAGATAACAGGAAAGGACTCTTATTCGATTACACTATGAGACGAACACGGAATACCGTATGAGACGGCTTACTTCTATGGGGTTGACATTCTTTAGACTTATGTATGTGTTACTAGGTACTCTATCTCACATTTTCTAGTAAAGAATTTTATTCCATTTTTTAAAAAAATATTACCAAAGTTTGAATTTTTAATGTCCGCCAAAACAATCATAACCCGAGCGGTAAGGGGTAAATATGTGCGGAATATGTTCACGGAAGTTTTTACGCAAAAAATGGTAGATGCAATCTGGTCTCTGACATATTATTATATAAAATGACATTATATTAACATGTTTTACAATATGTGTGTATTTATGGACGCTTATGAAGATCACAGTCACAACCATCGATATAACTAAAAATACAACCACAAACATGATCTCAGAATCTCATCATACAAATACAAAATACAAAACTACTGTATGGCAACCTTTCCCGTTTATTCGAAAAGTACTTGAGTACAAACTATAGAGAGAACTGTATAGTATAGCTTTTAAATCACTTTTTAAGAAAGGTTTATTAATTCTGAGACTAAAAATATAGATTTATATACGTTTATTCAGAATCAGTGTTTTTTGTTCTATATGAAAATATTTTTCCAAAGTCAAAATATTTTTTACTCAACTTCCTAATGGCACTGAAAATCTTCGGGAAACAATCAAAATTATGATTATAAAATAGTGTGTTTGTATTTGGATATGAAATCTTATTTCTTAGCATTCAAAAGTGTTTAAAGTAATCTTTATAAATAAAAATGTTAACGATCGTTTGTTCAAAATCTTAAATCTCCGAAAATTCTTCACCGATTGCTTTGAAATTTTGACACAATGATGCATTCAAATACGCGTATATTTTTATATGCACATATTATATAGATGTCACCTGTGACAGGTAAAAATATGCCTTTTTTGAAAAACAGTGACATCTGCTTCTTTTGAAAAAAAAACATCATCATTCTGTTGGATAAACATGCTTTTTTGTAAAAGACACACGCACCATTGATACAATATCTGCACAGACAAAATGAGACACAGCAACACGTGGCCTAGTAAATAGTGAAAACATTTTCTCAGCTTCCTAACCTAACGTGACGGGTGGCAGCTCAGTACTTAAACTACGAAATCGAATACACCACAATTGGCTTGCTTTTGGCTTATCACAACACATTTTACACAATGCTGGAAACCGGCCATCTGATAGTATTATTATGCGATCGTCTGGACGATGTAGGCCCTCTGATTGGTCAAATTCAAATTGTCTGTTTCGGGTAAATTCCGCTAACTTGAAAATTAAGACCCGATTTCACACTAAAATAGGGTCACCAGATTTCTTCAAAAGCATCGTTTCTGCTCATATAATTTTTGGATAATATCGAAGAACATATTATGTTTTAGAAAGTTCACAATCCATTGGATTAATTACATTACAGTAAAAATTATCCACAATTACGTTACCACTGGACTATGACGGCCGGCATAGTCCAGTGGTAACGCATTGGACTGCCATTCCGAAGGTCGCGGGTTCGAACCCGGCGTGCGCAAATAAATTTTATTTGATTGATTTGTGTTATTTCACAATTAATTAATTAAAATAATATATAGTATATTTGCGGCACGTTCCAGAGTGGAAGATACTACCAGTATCACCCTGGTTTAAGACCACCATTCAGAATTGAAACGTTGCTCGAAATGGCTTTAGCCGTGTTTAGTGACTAGATCTGAATAGCCAGGTACTGCCCCACCTTCCTCTTTCCCTTCCCCACTTACCTTCAGCCTCACAACATCCCCCAATTGGGGATGCCATAGTCTCACTGGCTCCAGACGGGAGCAGTTGGGACTCTTGTGAGGTATTCACTATAAAAAAAAAAAAATATATATATATATTTGACGTCTGTCAAGAATCAAACATTCTGAGGTTCCTTAAAAATGTCAATCCCTCCTTTACCGGCCGCTGGAGTAGTTTCCCTATTGGCCGACAGAGCGCATTAGAGCGATATACAAATACGTACAATTTCATTTATTCAAACAACGGTTATTATTTACGTGAAACTATCGTTTTAATACGCATTTACAAATAAAACAAACATTTGATTCAACTTAATGACAATAAACAACAACTCGATTTTGAAAAATATTGCTATTTAATATTATTTGCGTAAATAATAATTTCGCACTATTTTGAAAGAACACCGATATGATATACGCGGAAGTATAGGCACTGCCTACCCAATAAAATAACATGAAAGACAATCGGAAGATAGAAAAAAAGCTTCGTTGATTGTAAAATTAGCCAACAAATCTCTAATCTGACATGTACTTATATGTATAGTAAAACAATCATTTTGACAGGTATAAATATTTATATAATATATATAAAGGTATTAATTACATAAAATTAAAATTCGATTTCGTTGTATTGGATGACAGCCAGAATAATTTCTATTGATGACATTTTCTTTTTTTGGTATTCCTGATATGAGTGGCTAGAATTTTTACCATTTACTCTATGCAAATACTAGGTAGGTGGTACTATTTTAGCCAAGCCTGAAAAATAAAATAAAGGTATTTAGGTTTGTTTTATAAGTAAGGAAATATTTTAAAAAGGTTATTTTAGGTTAGGTTGGGTTATGCTAGGTTAGGTTATGTAGGTTAGGTTAGATTAGTATAGTTCAAGTTAGTTTATAGGTTAGGTTAGATTAAGTTGGATTATTATAGGTTAGGATAAGTCTGGTAATGTTAGGTTAGGTAACGTTAGTTTGAGTTATTATAGGTTAGGTTAGATTTTTATAGGTTAGGTTATGTTAGGATAGGTTAGGTTAGGATTGGTTCGGTTAGGTTAGGTTGGGTTAGGTTAGATTGGATTATTATAGGTTAGGTAAGGATATAGGTTAGGTTAGGTTGGATTATTATAGGTGAGGTAAGGTTAGGTCAGGTTAGATTATTATAGGTTAGGATAGGATATAGGTTAGGTTAGATTATTATAGGCCGGAATATTGTATTACATTATATTTTTTTAATTTACGTTTTTCAATTGTCTCTAGCCATTTCAGGAATACCGACAAAAGAAAATGTTATCAACAGAAATTATTCAGGCTGTCATCCCATACAGCGAAAGCGAATTTTCATTTTACGTAATTAAAAATTAAAAAGCTTAAATTAAAAATTTCCCAAATGCTGTTCGATTCCTTTTATAGTAATTAAGGTAAATCAGAATATAAATTTTAATAATAATATTTAAAAATATGTGTCCAGCGATTCCGAATATTTAGCTATGTTAATTTACCTTTAGCCATTTAGGCAATTATTCGAGAATGGTAAAGTTTTACCCGAACAACTGTCATTCTTATTATGCATAAACTCCTTCCTGTTCCGTGTTTTAACAATATATACTCACCCTCTCTCTGTGAATGACCTAATATCTATCTATTAAATGTAACTGTTGTTAGTATCACTAAAACTGGGCGAAGCCCAACCAAGTGCCGCCCGCAGGGCCTAGCAGAAAAAAACCCCCGGAGCGGGTTTTTAACTGCTAGTTAATATGAATACCGGTTAATTTACTTGAATTTGAATTGTCAAAATGGCAAGTCTCCGCTACCGTCTTCAATGAACGAGTGAATGAACTAATGAACGGAGCAGTCTGCGTGCAGCTATATTGTATATTGTGGCACCTTTTTAAATGGCCTTGATTTTACTATGAGAGTCTATGGTCGACTTGTCTGATTGGCATATCTGTGGCTTTCTTGAGGACAAACTTTTTCATATATCTATGGCTAGGATGTCCTGCAACATCAGAACACAGTCACGAATGGTTTATTTATGGTGGTGCCTAACTACCCTGATTCAGCACGGCCCGCCTGATGGCTGAGGAACTTTTTCTCCGTCGGGGGCTTTTGGATGTTTTTAGTATCGTTCTGAGAACTTAAAAAAGAAGTAACTCATAAGTTAAAACCAGTTTTGTGTTCAAAATGTAACCAAGAAATTCCAGTGGTGGAAACACCTTCTGAATCATTTTGAAAAAAAAAATCATTATGGTGTTGAGAGTGCAGTTAAAAAAACCAAAATTGGATGGAACCATTTTCACGTGCTGGGTGTAGTTTTAATCAAAATAAGTTTTGTCTTCCGAGTGATGTGTTAAAATTTCAGTTGCGGATTTATCTGCTGATGCATTTCAAAGGAAACCGTTCTCATGTTCCGAGCGGAGTTTGATTTCTAGTTTCACACCATATGCTGCAAAATAGCGAGGAGAGTCATCTGCTTATTCCACGTGTGACGATTGTTAAAACTCTTTTGCAGAATATCACTGAGGAGACACTATTATCGTGTTGCTGGTGCACTTATATATTTCTAGTTGTAGACTCATTTGTGAATTTGACATTTAGTAACGCATTTTCTTTTATATTTCCACTGCACCCAGTGGCACTCGTCGCCGGCGCAACAAAGGCCAGCAAGCCTTGCACCATCAGTACCACTGCCAGAACAGTGGTGCTCCTTACCGGCGCAACAAAGGCCAGCAAGCCTTGCACCATCAGTACCACTGCCAGAACAGTGGTTCTCCTTACCGGCGCAGCAAAGGCCGGCAAACCCTGCGCAATCAGTACCACTGCTAGAACACTGAATACATCGGCATAGCAAAGGCCAGAGAGCACCTAAAAAATGGACTTACTGTAATAATGCGGGCTTCTGAAGAAATCATAGAATTCAATGCAATGTTTCACTCAAAAAATTATTACGTAAGCGCCAAAGTGGATTTTAATTTTTTGTGAAACGGAAAAAAAGTTAATCAAGTCAAGTGGTAGCAAATAAACATAGGCATAAAACAGTATTTTTTTATAATTATTTCTTATACGAATTCATAGTAAATTTAGTAATTAGCGCTTATATTTTTCATGACGTAATTAATAATTTTATTTTAATTATGATCAAGTCAAGCCATAGAACAAGCTTCAATGTATCCATGGTATAATTTTGGTATTGATAATAATAATTGGATGACTTGTATAGCGCCGTTTTTGTGCAAAATCCCCTCAAGGGCGCTGAAATCACCTCAAGGGCGCTCCTATACCGATTCGTAGTAAATAATAATCTAAATAGAGCTTTCACTTATAGCTTCTTTTTTATTTTTTATTTCTATATATAATTTACAGTTTCACATAATTATTTATATTTGGTATATTTCAAACTTATAACTAAAATATGTTGTGTGTAAGGTAGGTTTGAGAAGGTGATACTGTATGTGAGTAATATTGTATGTTTCGTGAACACCTCACTAGGAGAACCTGTGCTGAGGTGTTTACGTGGTTATGTATAGGTGTGACAAGTATTAATGTGTTTTAGAAGAAAGTTTTTATTATTTATAAGTTTTAATTTTAATTTTTTAATTTTTATGGTTTTTGTAAAAAGAATATTCATAATAAATATGTAAAAAAAAATATGTTAATATATATTAACATATATGTAAGTGCATATATTTGTATTGTAAGTGTGAGTATAGTTGATAAAATCTCGAAAAACGTGTTTATTTATTATATACTTTTTATGGTTTAGTTATGTTTGGTTTGGAGTTATTATGTTTTGAAAAAATAAAATATCTTGGTTTTTGATCCAGGCTGTGATGTGTTTTTTGTGAATGTTTGCGGATGTATTTGCAGTTAGTAGTTGCTTCAGAGTAATGGGCATACAATTAAACAGTTTAGTAGCATAGTATTGAAAGTGTCTTTGTCCGTGTGTGGTGTGTGTTATCGGTATGTTTAGTGTTTTATTTGTTAAGGATCTGGTTTTTAACGAGGCTTCACCTTAACACTTTATTACAAAGATAAAAAAAATACATAGTGCAGAAACAATCTATCAAGGACTGTTAAGAAAGACATACATTTTTTAAATCGTTATTTTTATGAGTTGATTTATCAATACTTTACCCCCCCATACGGGCATTTACAAACATGCTTTAATAATAATAATAATATTTTATTCCAGAATGTGGGGAGGTTAGTGCAATCCCACACGTCCTATATAGATATACATTTTTTTTGCTAAATACATAATAATTTAGTTGAAGTTATCCTGAAGTACAGATTTATTTTTTTATTTATTTATTAAAAGTAATTTTTTTAACATTACAAATGATAACAATATGCAGACTTATATATTTTTTTCGTTATTATTCTACTACTCCATAATTTGAGCTCCAGGAGCTTGTGTTTATGTAATAATCAAAACTTATGATATAAATACAAACATAAACATAGTTTGGCGCAATCCGTATTACATATACCATCATTTACACAATTTATAGAATGAATTGTTATGTTAATTAGGTTATTTGGCACATCTTCTTGTAGATTGAAAGGAAAACCATATGTTTTTTCTTCGTTGAGAGATAATAAATTGCCATTGAACCATTTTTTTATAATCGTCATGTCTTGATTGGCTGCATTGGTAATTTCGTTCCATGTCTTTTTTTCGATAAATATTGCAGTGTCGTCAGCAAAGGATATAAATTTACCATTAAGTGATAATTTAAACACATCTTTAACGTAAATTATAAATAAAATTGTTCCAATAACAGTCCCTTGGGGAATTCCAAATTCTAAAGTTGCATCCACACTTGTGAGTTATTAAATGTACTTTTTGGTTTCTTTGAGTTAGATAGCTTTGTAGCCAATACCTAACCTTACCAATAATACCGATATAATTTAATTTATTAATTAGTTTTGTATGGAAGATACTGTCAAAAGCCTTATGTAAATCAATGAAAATGCCAAGGCATTTTGGACATTCTTAGAAGAAAATAAAATAATTAATTATAACCAATTCGGATTAAAAAAAAATACAAGTACTCACGACGCGATAGCAAAAATAACCAACTATTTATATACGGCCCTAGATTCCGATAAAAAATGTCTTGTCATATTTATAGACCTTAAAAAAGCTTTCGACAGCATATCACATAAAAAAATAATAAGTTAATTAAAATCAGTAGGGATTAGTGGAAAAGTCTTAGCATGGATAACTAGTTATTTACATAAAAGAACTCAAAATATAGCGACTTTTCAATACTCCAAGGTACGGTTTTGGGACCATTGTTATTTATTATATATGTCAATGGTATATTCAATATTTCCAAATATGGAGATATTGTCTCTTACGCTGACGATACAGTCCTACTACTAAAAGCAAACACCTGGTCTGAATTAAATAACATGGCAAATACAGATATCAATGAACTAAAATTATGGTTTGATGAAAACCTGTTGACTTTAAATTCTAAAAAAACTTAATATTTACCATTTTTCATTAAAAAACAAGAAACACCTAAAGAAATAAACATAATTTTCCTCTCTGTGAAAAACACAGAAAACCACAAATGGAATATGTTATGTACAAACATAGAAAGCAAGACCGATATTAATTTCCTAGGCATAACAATAGACCAGCGCTTAAAATGGTTCCCACATATAAATATTCTGAACGACAGAATAAGGAAACTAACATAGGTATATATTTAGATGTTTAAGAGATATTTTAAACGAAAAATTACTTAGAACCACATACTTCGCTTTCTGTCAATCAAATACAATACGGCATTATAGGCTGGGGCGGTACATATAAAAATGAAACACAAACAATTTACATATCACAAAAACTAATGATAAAAACCATATTAAAAAAAACCCTATTCATATTCGTCCGAACTTTTATTCAAACAATTTAAGGTCAGAAAATTAAGTGCATTATACTTCTACCATGCAACATTACAAATTTATAAAAACAAAATTCAATATAAAATTGCACCCTTTAAAAATAATAGAAATCTTAGACAAACGTCCATACTTCCTACTCCTAAATGTAAAAAAAACAATAGGACAGTTCAACCATGAATATCTCGGAGTTAAATTTTTTAACTCATTACCAGTAAAAATTAGAAACATGAATGCAAATATAAATGAATTCAAAAGCCACCTTAAAAAGTATTCCGAACAGTTGAACTGAATCATATCAAATATAAACCAATATAACAACACCCCCCATACACACAAGCCCTGCTTATTTATGGGGGTACATCAAATACTTATACTGTATTATATTATGTAATTAATAACTGTTTTATATTGTGTAATGTAATTCGTGCACCTATATTTTTTTAATAATAAAAAAAAATTAAAAAAATCTAAAAATATGCAGCTTAGTAAATTAATAAAGAATTAACCCCATTTTTAAAAACAGTTCCTCAAATATAAATAAAATTCGGTCGAACTGATTTGATTGTGCATTACTCAGTCTGCCATATTACACAATATTATTACAAAAAAAAAACTTAAAAAAAAGGGAAAAAAAAAGTTTTTTTAATCTAAGGCATGGTATATAGTTGAAGTTAGTTTTGCAATGGCATCATGAGTGCCTAGTTTCTCTCGAAATCCAAATTGGCTAGGACTAAAATTATATTTTATTTTTCAATATAGTACAAGAGATCCTTTTTTACGATCTTTTCGAAAAATTGTTTGATACAAGAGATATTTCTTCAGGGCTGCCAGATCTAAAAACGGGTGTTACAATAGATTTTTTATAAACGGAGGGGAATATTCCACTATTCAAACTAATATTTATAATGTGTGTAATTGGAATGCTTAATAATTCGTTGTTACTTTTCAATATTATATAAAATTCATAAGATTAAAAAATTCAGTTTCTATATTGTTTTTTTTATAAGAAAATGCTTCTTAATTCATTCATTAATGTAAATTCATTTAATCAATGTTTTCAGTAAATTCACTCGCTGCATTGGTACTTCTACCACTACGATGTTCGAATAGCAGGATTTAACAAATACCAACACTAATTCTATTAATAGCACAAGATATCACGAAGTAGCTATATTCTGGTATGCAACATTTATTGTATTCGCTTGTGAATGCTTCAGTTAATACTATAACGTCCGGATTATAATTTAGTAAATTAATTGAGAGTAAAAATTCATTGAAATTTTGTTTCATTGATCTAATATGTATATATAGTACTGAGAATGAATTCGGTATTTTATCCACGATTTTATTACATTAGCAGTATAGACATATCAAATACAATTATGACAATGTGCATAAGTCTAATGAAGTATCATTGATTATTGTTACTATCTATAATCAAAAACAGAACAAAGTCTTTGCTATGTACCCAATAATAGTATCTACATTTTTAAAGTTCTAAAAATGTGAATAATAAATTAAACAAATGGTACACGAACTGTTCTACACAATTTGAGCACATAATCAACGTTTTCTTGGTTCGATGTACTGTGCAAACTGGTTTAATACAAATATTTACTGATTATTCTCGATCTTCTATTATGTTCTGAGCAAAATCTACAGCTTCTAGTTGAAGATGATTCTATGGAATTTGATAAGTCTTTTTTTGTTCACCTGATTCATCTAGAACTGTCCGATTTTACATATAATAGAATATTAAATTGTCTGTACAGATAGCGAGCAAATTTGAACGTTTTATGTGACATCTCTTATTCTCACAAATAATTAAAAGGAAACAGTCATTTGAACGTGGGTTGACCTAATTGGAATGCCATAATGTAGTTGGTTTCTCTGTCAATTCAAAAGACTTTTGCTGTCTCGTCTATCGAAATGTGTTGATATTTAGAAAAACATTTATTATTTTACACATAATATTTTTGATATTTTCAAATTGAAGACAATATTAGCGATTTCTAAACGAAACTCTGAAACAGAAAAATCAGAAAAGGATACAGTAACATCTAGGACAATACATTTGATATTTTCGATGGATGCAAAAATATGTGATTTAGGAATACCTAAAATATCGATTTAATGTTAAATGTATTAAAAGGAGAATTTGCAAATTGAAAGAGCGTGGAAGTCTGTTGTTACATTATGGAAAAGTAAAGTTTGAGGTCCTTGAGTCAGCGTGTGACATTCATAAACAACCATTTCGTGAGTGTAAATAGTTGCAGTCGGAACATGAAAAGGATTTCTGCATGCTGTGAAATGATTACCAATAATTACACTATACATCTCGGACAGAATAATGGTTTTTCTCTACCATGAGCGAGAATGTGACATTTTTAATATTCATTCCTAAATAGATATGGATAACTGGATCAGAAAGGCGAATACAGATTTAATACAGAATAGGTGGGTAGATGCCTTTTTCAATGTGATTTTACTGAGCAGGAGTAGTAACAATGGTCACATGATTAAGGTTTTTCTCGAATATGAGTAAGAATGTGACGTTTTAAATCTCCATTTTCGGAACATGAATAGCTGCAGTAGGTACATGAATAAGGTTTTTCTCCATTATGTGTGCGTAAATGCACTGTTAAATTTGATTTGTTAAGACAGGAGTAGTTACATAGGGAACACGAATAAGGTGTTTCCCCAGTATGTGTGCGTAAATGCAATGTTAAACTTGATTTGTTTGAACAGGAGTAGTTACATAGGGAACACGAATAAGGTTTTTCCCCAGTGTGTGTACGTAAATGCACTGTTAAATGTGATTTGTTTGAACAGGAGTAGTTACATAGGAAACACGAATAAGGTTTTTCCCCAGTGTGTGTACGTAAATGCACTGTTAAATGTGATTTGTTTGAACAGGAGTAGTTACATAGGAAACATGAATAAGGTTTTTCTCCAGTATGTGTGCGTAAATGCACTGTTAAACGTGATTTGTTTGAACAGGAGTAGTTACATAGGAAACATGAATAAGGTTTTTCTCCAGTATGTGTGCGAATGTGACGATTTAAACTTCCCTTTTGAGAACATGAATAGCTGCAGTAGAAACACGAATAAGGTTTTAATCCAGTATGGGTGCGTAAGTGCCCTACCAAATGTGACGTGCGTGAGCAGGTGTAGTTACACTGGGAACATGAATGAGGTTTTTCTCTAGGGTTCATCTTCAGGCCCGTTATAATTTCTGGAAAAATGGCAGATAAAGTTTAATACGTAGTTATTATAATGAAATACAAAAATGATTAAAGTGAATAAAGACAAAAAAACTCAAATTAATTAATTAATTAATACTAAAGATAAAGACGACAAAATAAGCCACTCGGGCATATATAAACTTAATTGTAATGATTGTTCTGCTTTTTATATCGGAAAAATGGCCCGGAATGTCAACTTAAGAGTAAAAGAACATATACGATGTTTAAACAATACAAGGGGAGGGGGGGCACATTGATACACAAAAATTCAATCTCTTTTCTGAGGACCATAAAGCATTATATTTAAATATTTGTTTTGATGTGTGCATTGGCTGATATGTCAGCTTATATTTTGGCTATGCTAAAACCGCAAAAACTGGCGACGTATAGAGATAAACTGATTTTAAGAAAAAATCATATTTGTATCATTCTGCCCCACTAGTGGGGCACTTTGATTCATGGGGTGGGGCAGTTTGATAGGTATTTTAGATCCATATGAAATGCAAATTTAAACTGACTAAAAACCCAATATAAACTGTATTATTACTTAAAATTAAGAAATAAAACAATTTTATTGATTGAGATCGCAAAATACTCTTTATTAAGAGTGCACATTAGCCATAATCAGTCTCTTAAGTTACTTAAGGAATATAATCACAAAAAAAAACAATATTGTCATCATAGAACAAGACTAATTCTCTGTTATTTTCTTAATTATATAATCAGTTATATACTTACTAAGTAATCAGACTTTAACATTGAATATTGTTAATGAAAATATAACATTAGAATCTCCTATCAAAATCAACAATGTTTTTCTTAAAAAATTAAACAAACATAAAAAATTTAAAAAAAAATAATCATAAAAATTCTCATATAAATTACAAAACAATCTACTGGATATTATATCGAGTTAAACCTACCGAAAATGAATAAAGCGACGATGTTCGAGATGATAGTGTGCCGTGCCTTTGTAGAAAGTTGGTTTTGGTTATTGCAAAACTACATCTCTAACATCCACACTTGCTTTGTGTTCCACAATTGGAAATATAAACTTAGAAGACCCTGCTTTTTTTCTGAGATATAATACTTCATATTTTGTCACATTATACTTAAATACAACTTTGGAAACGAAGTGAATCACAATTTTCTTCTTCTCATACTTAATTAGCAGGAAATCTCCAATATTTATGTGTTCAGGATTAACTGGTTCTTCATTAATTACCTCTTCTTCCGATTCCGACGGCATTTCAATGTCTTCACTATCACTCGTCATCACGACTTCATCTTGACTAGAATCGGAATCTATTTCTGCAGGCAAAGAAGTCACTTTCTTTTTCTTTTTTGGCTCAGTTAATCCCAACAGATTTTTCACTGTTTTCAATTCTTTTGCATGCTGTTTTGCTTTTTGTAATTCTCTTTTCCTGTTCTTTTCATTACGTAAGCTTTCTAATCTATTTTTTTCTAGTGTTTCAGTGTATATTCTTGATCGTCCCTTTTTTCTTCCTTTTCTTTTCCTTTTCTTTTTAAGACACGCGCCCTTGAGGTGATTTTTCACAAAAACGGCGCTATACAAATTATCCAATTATTATTATTATTATTATTGTCAGTAATCGCCTTTTTTGGATAAGGTCTAACTACTTCAGGAGTAAGAATAGCCTTTGATGAAGAAACATGTAGAGGATCGTCAGCATCAGACGCTGAAACTGGGTCGGCATCCAAAGTAGGAGTGTTGTAGGGTTGCAGTTTTGATGCTATATTTGTCGGCTGCTTTGCGTATAGATAAAGTCTTTGACAATACTTCACGTATTGCATCTTCAATGTTTTCTTCATTGATATTTTTTCTATCAGTTTTGGGTTTGTACGTGCCCACCATTTTCTGAAAAAAATAAAAAAAATAATAAAATAAACTATTATTTTTGACGGGGCACTTTAATACAATAAAGGGGCAGATTGATACGTATCATTGTACCCCGCACATTACCGTATCAAAGTGCCCCAAAGGACTTTTTCCACAAACAATTAATTTTTTCAAATATATAATAATCTTGCAATCAAAAACATTTTAAAATACAATAATAACTATATTTACTTACCTTTAGTAACAAAAAATAACAAAAACAACTAAGAGTATCCTCCTGAGACACAATTACATTTCACGTATTTTTTTTGTAGGCAGCGGCGCACGCCACTTCCAAAACGTCAGTGACCGTTGAGGCCCAACGGCAAACCGGCGGCGAGCGGTGTCACAACTGTCATTCTTGTGAATGTCCTTGCGCATTCTAGTGATGTGCCGGACTGTGTAGCGTTTATCGGTTTTGAGATATAGATACTGTACCAATGTGCCCCATGAATCAATGTGCCCCCCCTCCCCCAATGCCTTTTCAGAATTCGCGAATCATTTAATAGAATCTAATCATTCATTCGATAAAATCTCTGGAACTAAAATATTGCATAAAAATGGATCTGGAATTAGATTAAACAACTTAGAAGCCCTTGAAATAAAAAAAGCAGTTAATAATAATTTAAATATAATAGCTTCGTTGATTGTAAAATTAGCCAACAAATCTCTAATCTGACATGTACTTATATGTATAGTAAAACAATCATTTTGACAGGTATAAATATTTATATAATATATATAAAGGTATTAATTACATAAAATTAAAATTCGATTTCGTTGTATTGGATGACAGCCAGAATAATTTCTATTGATGACATTTTCTTTTTTTGGTATTCCTGATATGAGTGGCTAGAATTTTTACCATTTACTCTATGCAAATACTAGGTAGGTGGTACTATTTTAGCCAAGCCTGAAAAATAAAATAAAGGTATTTAGGTTTGTTTTATAAGTAAGGAAATATTTTAAAAAGGTTATTTTAGGTTAGGTTGGGTTATGCTAGGTTAGGTTATGTAGGTTAGGTTAGATTAGTATAGTTCAAGTTAGTTTATAGGTTAGGTTAGATTAAGTTGGATTATTATAGGTTAGGATAAGTCTGGTAATGTTAGGTTAGGTAACGTTAGTTTGAGTTATTATAGGTTAGGTTAGATTTTTATAGGTTAGGTTATGTTAGGATAGGTTAGGTTAGGATTGGTTCGGTTAGGTTAGGTTGGGTTAGGTTAGATTGGATTATTATAGGTTAGGTAAGGATATAGGTTAGGTTAGGTTGGATTATTATAGGTGAGGTTAGGTTAGGTCAGGTTAGATTATTATAGGTTAGGATAGGATATAGGTTAGGTTAGATTATTATAGGCCGGAATATTGTATTACATTATATTTTTTTAATTTACGTTTTTCAATTGTCTCTAGCCATTTCAGGAATACCGACAAAAGAAAATGTTATCAACAGAAATTATTCAGGCTGTCATCCCATACAGCGAAAGCGAATTTTCATTTTACGTAATTAAAAATTAAAAAGCTTAAATTAAAAATTTCCCAAATGCTGTTCGATTCCTTTTATAGTAATTAAGGTAAATCAGAATATAAATTTTAATAATAATATTTAAAAATATGTGTCCAGCGATTCCGAATATTTAGCTATGTTAATTTACCTTTAGCCATTTAGGCAATTATTCGAGAATGGTAAAGTTTTACCCGAACAACTGTCATTCTTATTATGCATAAACTCCTTCCTGTTCCGTGTTTTAACAATATATACTCACCCTCTCTCTGTGAATGACCTAATATCTATCTATTAAATGTAACTGTTGTTAGTATCACTAAAACTGGGCGAAGCCCAACCAAGTGCCGCCCGCAGGGCCTAGCAGAAAAAAACCCCCGGAGCGGGTTTTTAACTGCTAGTTAATATGAATACCGGTTAATTTACTTGAATTTGAATTGTCAAAATGGCAAGTCTCCGCTACCGTCTTCAATGAACGAGTGAATGAACTAATGAACGGAGCAGTCTGCGTGCAGCTATATTGTATATTGTGGCACCTTTTTAAATGGCCTTGATTTTACTATGAGAGTCTATGGTCGACTTGTCTGATTGGCATATCTGTGGCTTTCTTGAGGACAAACTTTTTCATATATCTATGGCTAGGATGTCCTGCAACATCAGAACACAGTCACGAATGGTTTATTTATGGTGGTGCCTAACTACCCTGATTCAGCACGGCCCGCCTGATGGCTGAGGAACTTTTTCTCCGTCGGGGGCTTTTGGATGTTTTTAGTATCGTTCTGAGAACTTAAAAAAGAAGTAACTCATAAGTTAAAACCAGTTTTGTGTTCAAAATGTAACCAAGAAATTCCAGTGGTGGAAACACCTTCTGAATCATTTTGAAAAAAAAATCATTATGGTGTTGAGAGTGCAGTTAAAAAAACCAAAATTGGATGGAACCATTTTCACGTGCTGGGTGTAGTTTTAATCAAAATAAGTTTTGTCTTCCGAGTGATGTGTTAAAATTTCAGTTGCGGATTTATCTGCTGATGCATTTCAAAGGAAACCGTTCTCATGTTCCGAGCGGAGTTTGATTTCTAGTTTCACACCATATGCTGCAAAATAGCGAGGAGAGTCATCTGCTTATTCCACGTGTGACGATTGTTAAAACTCTTTTGCAGAATATCACTGAGGAGACACTATTATCGTGTTGCTGGTGCACTTATATATTTCTAGTTGTAGACTCATTTGTGAATTTGACATTTAGTAACGCATTTTCTTTTATATTTCCACTGCACCCAGTGGCACTCGTCGCCGGCGCAACAAAGGCCAGCAAGCCTTGCACCATCAGTACCACTGCCAGAACAGTGGTGCTCCTTACCGGCGCAACAAAGGCCAGCAAGCCTTGCACCATCAGTACCACTGCCAGAACAGTGGTTCTCCTTACCGGCGCAGCAAAGGCCGGCAAACCCTGCGCAATCAGTACCACTGCTAGAACACTGAATACATCGGCATAGCAAAGGCCAGAGAGCACCTAAAAAATGGACTTACTGTAATAATGCGGGCTTCTGAAGAAATCATAGAATTCAATGCAATGTTTCACTCAAAAAATTATTACGTAAGCGCCAAAGTGGATTTTAATTTTTTGTGAAACGGAAAAAAAGTTAATCAAGTCAAGTGGTAGCAAATAAACATAGGCATAAAACAGTATTTTTTTATAATTATTTCTTATACGAATTCATAGTAAATTTAGTAATTAGCGCTTATATTTTTCATGACGTAATTAATAATTTTATTTTAATTATGATCAAGTCAAGCCATAGAACAAGCTTCAATGTATCCATGGTATAATTTTGGTATTGATAATAATAATTGGATGACTTGTATAGCGCCGTTTTTGTGCAAAATCCCCTCAAGGGCGCTGAAATCACCTCAAGGGCGCTCCTATACCGATTCGTAGTAAATAATAATCTAAATAGAGCTTTCACTTATAGCTTCTTTTTTTATTTTTTATTTCTATATATAATTTACAGTTTCACATAATTATTTATATTTGGTATATTTCAAACTTATAACTAAAATATGTTGTGTGTAAGGTAGGTTTGAGAAGGTGATACTGTATGTGAGTAATATTGTATGTTTCGTGAACACCTCACTAGGAGAACCTGTGCTGAGGTGTTTACGTGGTTATGTATAGGTGTGACAAGTATTAATGTGTTTTAGAAGAAAGTTTTTATTATTTATAAGTTTTAATTTTAATTTTTTTAATTTTTATGGTTTTTGTAAAAAGAATATTCATAATAAATATGTAAAAAAAAATATGTTAATATATATTAACATATATGTAAGTGCATATATTTGTATTGTAAGTGTGAGTATAGTTGATAAAATCTCGAAAAACGTGTTTATTTATTATATACTTTTTATGGTTTAGTTATGTTTGGTTTGGAGTTATTATGTTTTGAAAAAATAAAATATCTTGGTTTTTGATCCAGGCTGTGATGTGTTTTTTGTGAATGTTTGCGGATGTATTTGCAGTTAGTAGTTGCTTCAGAGTAATGGGCATACAATTAAACAGTTTAGTAGCATAGTATTGAAAGTGTCTTTGTCCGTGTGTGGTGTGTGTTATCGGTATGTTTAGTGTTTTATTTGTTAAGGATCTGGTTTTTAACGAGGCTTCACCTTAACACTTTATTACAAAGATAAAAAAAATACATAGTGCAGAAACAATCTATCAAGGACTGTTAAGAAAGACATACATTTTTTAAATCGTTATTTTTATGAGTTGATTTATCAATACTTTACCCCCCCATACGGGCATTTACAAACATGCTTTAATAATAATAATAATATTTTATTCCAGAATGTGGGGAGGTTAGTGCAATCCCACACGTCCTATATAGATATACATTTTTTTTGCTAAATACATAATAATTTAGTTGAAGTTATCCTGAAGTACAGATTTATTTTTTTATTTATTTATTACAAGTAATTTTTTTAACATTACAAATGATAACAATATGCAGACTTATATATTTTTTTCGTTATTATTCTACTACTCCATAATTTGAGCTCCAGGAGCTTGTGTTTATGTAATAATCAAAACTTATGATATAAATACAAACATAAACATAGTTTGGCGCAATCCGTATTACATATACCATCATTTACACAATTTATAGAATGAATTGTTATGTTAATTAGGTTATTTGGCACATCTTCTTGTAGATTGAAAGGAAAACCATATGTTTTTTCTTCGTTGAGAGATAATAAATTGCCATTGAACCATTTTTTTATAATCGTCATGTCTTGATTGGCTGCATTGGTAATTTCGTTCCATGTCTTTTTTTCGATAAATATTGCAGTGTCGTCAGCAAAGGATATAAATTTACCATTAAGTGATAATTTAAACACATCTTTAACGTAAATTATAAATAAAATTGTTCCAATAACAGTCCCTTGGGGAATTCCAAATTCTAAAGTTGCATCCACACTTGTGAGTTATTAAATGTACTTTTTGGTTTCTTTGAGTTAGATAGCTTTGTAGCCAATACCTAACCTTACCAATAATACCGATATAATTTAATTTATTAATTAGTTTTGTATGGAAGATACTGTCAAAAGCCTTATGTAAATCAATGAAAATGCCAAGGCATTTTGGACATTCTTAGAAGAAAATAAAATAATTAATTATAACCAATTCGGATTAAAAAAAAATACAAGTACTCACGACGCGATAGCAAAAATAACCAACTATTTATATACGGCCCTAGATTCCGATAAAAAATGTCTTGCCATATTTATAGACCTTAAAAAAGCTTTCGACAGCATATCACATAAAAAAATAATAAGTTAATTAAAATCAGTAGGGATTAGTGGAAAAGTCTTAGCATGGATAACTAGTTATTTACATAAAAGAACTCAAAATATAGCGACTTTTCAATACTCCAAGGTACGGTTTTGGGACCATTGTTATTTATTATATATGTCAATGGTATATTCAATATTTCCAAATATGGAGATATTGTCTCTTACGCTGACGATACAGTCCTACTACTAAAAGCAAACACCTGGTCTGAATTAAATAACATGGCAAATACAGATATCAATGAACTAAAATTATGGTTTGATGAAAACCTGTTGACTTTAAATTCTAAAAAAACTTAATATTTACCATTTTTCATTAAAAAACAAGAAACACCTAAAGAAATAAACATAATTTTCCTCTCTGTGAAAAACACAGAAAACCACAAATGGAATATGTTATGTACAAACATAGAAAGCAAGACCGATATTAATTTCCTAGGCATAACAATAGACCAGCGCTTAAAATGGTTCCCACATATAAATATTCTGAACGACAGAATAAGGAAACTAACATAGGTATATATTTAGATGTTTAAGAGATATTTTAAACGAAAAATTACTTAGAACCACATACTTCGCTTTCTGTCAATCAAATACAATACGGCATTATAGGCTGGGGCGGTACATATAAAAATGAAACACAAACAATTTACATATCACAAAAACTAATGATAAAAACCATATTAAAAAAAACCCTATTCATATTCGTCCGAACTTTTATTCAAACAATTTAAGGTCAGAAAATTAAGTGCATTATACTTCTACCATGCAACATTACAAATTTATAAAAACAAAATTCAATATAAAATTGCACCCTTTAAAAATAACAGAAATCTTAGACAAACGTCCATACTTCCTACTCCTAAATGTAAAAAAAACAATAGGACAGTTCAACCATGAATATCTCGGAGTTAAATTTTTTAACTCATTACCAGTAAAAATTAGAAACATGAATGCAAATATAAATGAATTCAAAAGCCACCTTAAAAAGTATTCCGAACAGTTGAACTGAATCATATCAAATATAAACCAATATAACAACACCCCCCATACACACAAGCCCTGCTTATTTATGGGGGTACATCAAATACTTATATTGTATTATATTATGTAATTAATAACTGTTTTATATTGTGTAATGTAATTCGTGCACCTATATTTTTTTAATAATAAAAAAAAAATTAAAAAAATCTAAAAATATGCAGCTTAGTAAATTAATAAAGAATTAACCCCATTTTTAAAAACAGTTCCTCAAATATAAATAAAATTCGGTCAAACTGATTTGATTGTGCATTACTCAGTCTGCCATATTACACAATATTATTACAAAAAAAAAACTTAAAAAAAAGGGAAAAAAAAAAGTTTTTTTAATCTAAGGCATGGTATATAGTTGAAGTTAGTTTTGCAATGGCATCATGAGTGCCTAGTTTCTCTCGAAATCCAAATTGGCTAGGACTAAAATTATATTTTATTTTTCAATATAGTACAAGAGATCCTTTTTTACGATCTTTTCGAAAAATTGTTTGATACAAGAGATATTTCTTCAGGGCTGCCAGATCTAAAAACGGGTGTTACAATAGATTTTTTATAAACGGAGGGGAATATTCCACTATTCAAACTAATATTTATAATGTGTGTAATTGGAATGCTTAGTAATTCGTTGTTACTTTTCAATATTATATAAAATTCATAAGATTGAAAAATTCAGTTTCTATATTGTTTTTTTTATAAGAAAATGCTTCTTAATTCATTCATTAATGTAAATTCATTTAATCAATGTTTTCAGTAAATTCACTCGCTGCATTGGTACTTCTACCACTACGATGTTCGAATAGCAGGATTTAACAAATACCAACACTAATTCTATTAATAGCACAAGATATCACGAAGTAGCTATATTCTGGTATGCAACATTTATTGTATTCGCTTGTGAATGCTTCAGTTAATTTTTTTTTTTTTTTTTTTTTTTTTTTTTTTTTTTTTTTTTTTTTTTTTTTTTTTTATATATACAATAATATTATTATTGGGTTTATAAAAACAGTTTATTTTTAAACAAGTTCTGCTGTGTAATTATTATTACGCGTGACAGCTGTTTCGCCCTCTGAAGGCATTATCAAACTGTTTGATAATGCCTTCAGAGGGCGAAACAGCTGTCACGCGTAATAATAATTACACAGCAGAACTTGTTTAAAAATAAACTGTTTTTATAAACCCAATAATAATATTATTGTATATATAAAAAATAAAAAAATAAAATGGAGTTCTACAAATTAAACTTAATAACAATAAATAAAAAATGCTTCAGTTAATACTATAACGTCCGGATTATAATTTAGTAAATTAATTGAGAGTAAAAATTCATTGAAATTTTGTTTCATTGATCTAATATGTATATATAGTACTGAGAATGAATTCGGTATTTTATCCACGATTTTATTACATTAGCAGTATAGACATATCAAATACAATTATGACAATGTGCATAAGTCTAATGAAGTATCATTGATTATTGTTACTATCTATAATCAAAAACAGAACAAAGTCTTTGCTATGTACCCAATAATAGTATCTACATTTTTAAAGTTCTAAAAATGTGAATAATAAATTAAACAAATGGTACACGAACTGTTCTACACAATTTGAGCACATAATCAACGTTTTCTTGGTTCGATGTACTGTGCAAACTGGTTTAATACAAATATTTACTGATTATTCTCGATCTTCTATTATGTTCTGAGCAAAATCTACAGCTTCTAGTTGAAGATGATTCTATGGAATTTGATAAGTCTTTTTTTGTTCACCTGATTCATCTAGAACTGTCCGATTTTACATATAATAGAATATTAAATTGTCTGTACAGATAGCGAGCAAATTTGAACGTTTTATGTGACATCTCTTATTCTCACAAATAATTAAAAGGAAACAGTCATTTGAACGTGGGTTGACCTAATTGGAATGCCATAATGTAGTTGGTTTCTCTGTCAATTCAAAAGACTTTTGCTGTCTCGTCTATCGAAATGTGTTGATATTTAGAAAAACATTTATTATTTTACACATAATATTTTTGATATTTTCAAATTGAAGACAATATTAGCGATTTCTAAACGAAACTCTGAAACAGAAAAATCAGAAAAGGATACAGTAACATCTAGGACAATACATTTGATATTTTCGATGGATGCAAAAATATGTGATTTAGGAATACCTAAAATATCGATTTAATGTTAAATGTATTAAAAGGAGAATTTGCAAATTGAAAGAGCGTGGAAGTCTGTTGTTACATTATGGAAAAGTAAAGTTTGAGGTCCTTGAGTCAGCGTGTGACATTCATAAACAACCATTTCGTGAGTGTAAATAGTTGCAGTCGGAACATGAAAAGGATTTCTGCATGCTGTGAAATGATTACCAATAATTACACTATACATCTCGGACAGAATAATGGTTTTTCTCTACCATGAGCGAGAATGTGACATTTTTAATATTCATTCCTAAATAGATATGGATAACTGGATCAGAAAGGCGAATACAGATTTAATACAGAATAGGTGGGTAGATGCCTTTTTCAATGTGATTTTACTGAGCAGGAGTAGTAACAATGGTCACATGATTAAGGTTTTTCTCGAATATGAGTAAGAATGTGACGTTTTAAATCTCCATTTTCGGAACATGAATAGCTGCAGTAGGTACATGAATAAGGTTTTTCTCCATTATGTGTGCGTAAATGCACTGTTAAATTTGATTTGTTAAGACAGGAGTAGTTACATAGGGAACACGAATAAGGTGTTTCCCCAGTATGTGTGCGTAAATGCAATGTTAAACTTGATTTGTTTGAACAGGAGTAGTTACATAGGGAACACGAATAAGGTTTTTCCCCAGTATGTGTGCGTAAATGCAATGTTAAACTTGATTTGTTTGAACAGGAGTAGTTACATAGGGAACACGAATAAGGTTTTTCCCCAGTGTGTGTACGTAAATGCACTGTTAAATGTGATTTGTTTGAACAGGAGTAGTTACATAGGAAACACGAATAAGGTTTTTCCCCAGTGTGTGTACGTAAATGCACTGTTAAATGTGATTTGTTTGAACAGGAGTAGTTACATAGGAAACATGAATAAGGTTTTTCTCCAGTATGTGTGCGTAAATGCACTGTTAAACGTGATTTGTTTGAACAGGAGTAGTTACATAGGAAACATGAATAAGGTTTTTCTCCAGTATGTGTGCGAATGTGACGATTTAAACTTCCCTTTTGAGAACATGAATAGCTGCAGTAGAAACACGAATAAGGTTTTAATCCAGTATGGGTGCGTAAGTGCCCTACCAAATGTGACGTGCGTGAGCAGGTGTAGTTACACTGGGAACATGAATGAGGTTTTTCTCTAGGGTTCATCTTCAGGCCCGTTATAATTTCTGGAAAAATGGCAGATAAAGTTTAATACGTAGTTATTATAATGAAATACAAAAATGATTAAAGTGAATAAAGACAAAAAAACTCAAATTAATTAATTAATTAATACTAAAGATAAAGACGACAAAATAAGCCACTCGGGCATATATAAACTTAATTGTAATGATTGTTCTGCTTTTTATATCGGAAAAATGGCCGGGAATGTCAACTTAAGAGTAAAAGAACATATACGATGTTTAAACAATAAGGGGAGGGGGGGCACATTGATACACAAAAATTCAATCTCTTTTCTGAGGACCATAAAGCATTATATTTAAATATTTGTTTTGATGTGTGCATTGGCTGATATGTCAGCTTATATTTTGGCTATGCTAAAACCGCAAAAACTGGCGACGTATAGAGATAAACTGATTTTAAGAAAAAATCATATTTGTATCATTCTGCCCCACTAGTGGGGCACTTTGATTCATGGGGTGGGGCAGTTTGATAGGTATTTTAGATCCATATGAAATGCAAATTTAAACTGACTAAAAACCCAATATAAACTGTATTATTACTTAAAATTAAGAAATAAAACAATTTTATTGATTGAGATCGCAAAATACTCTTTATTAAGAGTGCACATTAGCCATAATCAGTCTCTTAAGTTACTTAAGGAATATAATCACAAAAAAAAACAATATTGTCATCATAGAACAAGACTAATTCTCTGTTATTTTCTTAATTATATAATCAGTTATATACTTACTAAGTAATCAGACTTTAACATTGAATATTGTTAATGAAAATATAACATTAGAATCTCCTATCAAAATCAACAATGTTTTTCTTAAAAAATTAAACAAACATAAAAAATTTAAAAAAAAATAATCATAAAAATTCTCATATAAATTACAAAACAATCTACTGGATATTATATCGAGTTAAACCTACCGAAAATGAATAAAGCGACGATGTTCGAGATGATAGTGTGCCGTGCCTTTGTAGAAAGTTGGTTTTGGTTATTGCAAAACTACATCTCTAACATCCACACTTGCTTTGTGTTCCACAATTGGAAATATCAACTTAGAAGACCCTGCTTTTTTTCTGAGATATAATACTTCATATTTTGTCACATTATACTTAAATACAACTTTGGAAACGAAGTGAATCACAATTTTCTTCTTCTCATACTTAATTAGCAGGAAATCTCCAATATTTATGTGTTCAGGATTAACTGGTTCTTCATTAATTACCTCTTCTTCCGATTCCGACGGCATTTCAATGTCTTCACTATCACTCGTCATCACGACTTCATCTTGACTAGAATCGGAATCTATTTCTGCAGGCAAAGAAGTCACTCTCTTTTTCTTTTTTGGCTCAGTTAATCCCAACAGATTTTTCACTGTTTTCAATTCTTTTGCATGCTGTTTTGCTTTTTGTAATTCTCTTTTCCTGTTCTTTTCATTACGTAAGCTTTCTAATCTATTTTTTTCTAGTGTTTCAGTGTATATTCTTGATCGTCCCTTTTTTCTTCCTTTTCTTTTCCTTTTCTTTTTAAGACACGCGCCCTTGAGGTGATTTTTCACAAAAACGGCGCTATACAAATTATCCAATTATTATTATTATTATTATTGTCAGTAATCGCCTTTTTTGGATAAGGTCTAACTACTTCAGGAGTAAGAATAGCCTTTGATGAAGAAACATGTAGAGGATCGTCAGCATCAGACGCTGAAACTGGGTCGGCATCCAAAGTAGGAGTGTTGTAGGGTTGCAGTTTTGATGCTATATTTGTCGGCTGCTTTGCGTATAGATAAAGTCTTTGACAATACTTCACGTATTGCATCTTCAATGTTTTCTTCATTGATATTTTTTCTATCAGTTTTGGGTTTGTACGTGCCCACCATTTTCTGAAAAAAATAAAAAAAATAATAAAATAAACTATTATTTTTGACGGGGCACTTTAATACAATAAAGGGGCAGATTGATACGTATCATTGTACCCCGCACATTACCGTATCAAAGTGCCCCAAAGGACTTTTTCCACAAACAATTAATTTTTTCAAATATATAATAATCTTGCAATCAAAAACATTTTAAAATACAATAATAACTATATTTACTTACCTTTAGTAACAAAAAATAACAAAAACAACTAAGAGTATCCTCCTGAGACACAATTACATTTCACGTATTTTTTTTGTAGGCAGCGGCGCACGCCACTTCCAAAACGTCAGTGACCGTTGAGGCCCAACGGCAAACCGGCGGCGAGCGGTGTCACAACTGTCATTCTTGTGAATGTCCTTGCGCATTCTAGTGATGTGCCGGACTGTGTAGCGTTTATCGGTTTTGAGATATAGATACTGTACCAATGTGCCCCATGAATCAATGTGCCCCCCCTCCCCCAATGCCTTTTCAGAATTCGCGAATCATTTAATAGAATCTAATCATTCATTCGATAAAATCTCTGGAACTAAAATATTGCATAAAAATGGATCTGGAATTAGATTAAACAACTTAGAAGCCCTTGAAATAAAAAAAGCAGTTAATAATAATTTAAATATAATAGCTTCGTTGATTGTAAAATTAGCCAACAAATCTCTAATCTGACATGTACTTATATGTATAGTAAAACAATCATTTTGACAGGTATAAATATTTATATAATATATATAAAGGTATTAATTACATAAAATTAAAATTCGATTTCGTTGTATTGGATGACAGCCAGAATAATTTCTATTGATGACATTTTCTTTTTTTGGTATTCCTGATATGAGTGGCTAGAATTTTTACCATTTACTCTATGCAAATACTAGGTAGGTGGTACTATTTTAGCCAAGCCTGAAAAATAAAATAAAGGTATTTAGGTTTGTTTTATAAGTAAGGAAATATTTTAAAAAGGTTATTTTAGGTTAGGTTGGGTTATGCTAGGTTAGGTTATGTAGGTTAGGTTAGATTAGTATAGTTCAAGTTAGTTTATAGGTTAGGTTAGATTAAGTTGGATTATTATAGGTTAGGATAAGTCTGGTAATGTTAGGTTAGGTAACGTTAGTTTGAGTTATTATAGGTTAGGTTAGATTTTTATAGGTTAGGTTATGTTAGGATAGGTTAGGTTAGGATTGGTTCGGTTAGGTTAGGTTGGGTTAGGTTAGATTGGATTATTATAGGTTAGGTAAGGATATAGGTTAGGTTAGGTTGGATTATTATAGGTGAGGTTAGGTTAGGTCAGGTTAGATTATTATAGGTTAGGATAGGATATAGGTTAGGTTAGATTATTATAGGCCGGAATATTGTATTACATTATATTTTTTTAATTTACGTTTTTCAATTGTCTCTAGCCATTTCAGGAATACCGACAAAAGAAAATGTTATCAACAGAAATTATTCAGGCTGTCATCCCATACAGCGAAAGCGAATTTTCATTTTACGTAATTAAAAATTAAAAAGCTTAAATTAAAAATTTCCCAAATGCTGTTCGATTCCTTTTATAGTAATTAAGGTAAATCAGAATATAAATTTTAATAATAATATTTAAAAATATGTGTCCAGCGATTCCGAATATTTAGCTATGTTAATTTACCTTTAGCCATTTAGGCAATTATTCGAGAATGGTAAAGTTTTACCCGAACAACTGTCATTCTTATTATGCATAAACTCCTTCCTGTTCCGTGTTTTAACAATATATACTCACCCTCTCTCTGTGAATGACCTAATATCTATCTATTAAATGTAACTGTTGTTAGTATCACTAAAACTGGGCGAAGCCCAACCAAGTGCCGCCCGCAGGGCCTAGCAGAAAAAAACCCCCGGAGCGGGTTTTTAACTGCTAGTTAATATGAATACCGGTTAATTTACTTGAATTTGAATTGTCAAAATGGCAAGTCTCCGCTACCGTCTTCAATGAACGAGTGAATGAACTAATGAACGGAGCAGTCTGCGTGCAGCTATATTGTATATTGTGGCACCTTTTTAAATGGCCTTGATTTTACTATGAGAGTCTATGGTCGACTTGTCTGATTGGCATATCTGTGGCTTTCTTGAGGACAAACTTTTTCATATATCTATGGCTAGGATGTCCTGCAACATCAGAACACAGTCACGAATGGTTTATTTATGGTGGTGCCTAACTACCCTGATTCAGCACGGCCCGCCTGATGGCTGAGGAACTTTTTCTCCGTCGGGGGCTTTTGGATGTTTTTAGTATCGTTCTGAGAACTTAAAAAAGAAGTAACTCATAAGTTAAAACCAGTTTTGTGTTCAAAATGTAACCAAGAAATTCCAGTGGTGGAAACACCTTCTGAATCATTTTGAAAAAAAAATCATTATGGTGTTGAGAGTGCAGTTAAAAAAACCAAAATTGGATGGAACCATTTTCACGTGCTGGGTGTAGTTTTAATCAAAATAAGTTTTGTCTTCCGAGTGATGTGTTAAAATTTCAGTTGCGGATTTATCTGCTGATGCATTTCAAAGGAAACCGTTCTCATGTTCCGAGCGGAGTTTGATTTCTAGTTTCACACCATATGCTGCAAAATAGCGAGGAGAGTCATCTGCTTATTCCACGTGTGACGATTGTTAAAACTCTTTTGCAGAATATCACTGAGGAGACACTATTATCGTGTTGCTGGTGCACTTATATATTTCTAGTTGTAGACTCATTTGTGAATTTGACATTTAGTAACGCATTTTCTTTTATATTTCCACTGCACCCAGTGGCACTCGTCGCCGGCGCAACAAAGGCCAGCAAGCCTTGCACCATCAGTACCACTGCCAGAACAGTGGTGCTCCTTACCGGCGCAACAAAGGCCAGCAAGCCTTGCACCATCAGTACCACTGCCAGAACAGAGGTTCTCCTTACCGGCGCAGCAAAGGCCGGCAAACCCTGCGCAATCAGTACCACTGCTAGAACACTGAATACATCGGCATAGCAAAGGCCAGAGAGCACCTAAAAAATGGACTTACTGTAATAATGCGGGCTTCTGAAGAAATCATAGAATTCAATGCAATGTTTCACTCAAAAAATTATTACGTAAGCGCCAAAGTGGATTTTAATTTTTTGTGAAACGGAAAAAAAGTTAATCAAGTCAAGTGGTAGCAAATAAACATAGGCATAAAACAGTATTTTTTTATAATTATTTCTTATACGAATTCATAGTAAATTTAGTAATTAGCGCTTATATTTTTCATGACGTAATTAATAATTTTATTTTAATTATGATCAAGTCAAGCCATAGAACAAGCTTCAATGTATCCATGGTATAATTTTGGTATTGATAATAATAATTGGATGACTTGTATAGCGCCGTTTTTGTGCAAAATCCCCTCAAGGGCGCTGAAATCACCTCAAGGGCGCTCCTATACCGATTCGTAGTAAATAATAATCTAAATAGAGCTTTCACTTATAGCTTCTTTTTTTATTTTTTATTTCTATATATAATTTACAGTTTCACATAATTATTTATATTTGGTATATTTCAAACTTATAACTAAAATATGTTGTGTGTAAGGTAGGTTTGAGAAGGTGATACTGTATGTGAGTAATATTGTATGTTTCGTGAACACCTCACTAGGAGAACCTGTGCTGAGGTGTTTACGTGGTTATGTATAGGTGTGACAAGTATTAATGTGTTTTAGAAGAAAGTTTTTATTATTTATAAGTTTTAATTTTAATTTTTTTAATTTTTATGGTTTTTGTAAAAAGAATATTCATAATAAATATGTAAAAAAAAATATGTTAATATATATTAACATATATGTAAGTGCATATATTTGTATTGTAAGTGTGAGTATAGTTGATAAAATCTCGAAAAACGTGTTTATTTATTATATACTTTTTATGGTTTAGTTATGTTTGGTTTGGAGTTATTATGTTTTGAAAAAATAAAATATCTTGGTTTTTGATCCAGGCTGTGATGTGTTTTTTGTGAATGTTTGCGGATGTATTTGCAGTTAGTAGTTGCTTCAGAGTAATGGGCATACAATTAAACAGTTTAGTAGCATAGTATTGAAAGTGTCTTTGTCCGTGTGTGGTGTGTGTTATCGGTATGTTTAGTGTTTTATTTGTTAAGGATCTGGTTTTTAACGAGGCTTCACCTTAACACTTTATTACAAAGATAAAAAAAATACATAGTGCAGAAACAATCTATCAAGGACTGTTAAGAAAGACATACATTTTTTAAATCGTTATTTTTATGAGTTGATTTATCAATACTTTACCCCCCCATACGGGCATTTACAAACATGCTTTAATAATAATAATAATATTTTATTCCAGAATGTGGGGAGGTTAGTGCAATCCCACACGTCCTATATAGATATACATTTTTTTTGCTAAATACATAATAATTTAGTTGAAGTTATCCTGAAGTACAGATTTATTTTTTTATTTATTTATTACAAGTAATTTTTTTAACATTACAAATGATAACAATATGCAGACTTATATATTTTTTTCGTTATTATTCTACTACTCCATAATTTGAGCTCCAGGAGCTTGTGTTTATGTAATAATCAAAACTTATGATATAAATACAAACATAAACATAGTTTGGCGCAATCCGTATTACATATACCATCATTTACACAATTTATAGAATGAATTGTTATGTTAATTAGGTTATTTGGCACATCTTCTTGTAGATTGAAAGGAAAACCATATGTTTTTTCTTCGTTGAGAGATAATAAATTGCCATTGAACCATTTTTTTATAATCGTCATGTCTTGATTGGCTGCATTGGTAATTTCGTTCCATGTCTTTTTTTCGATAAATATTGCAGTGTCGTCAGCAAAGGATATAAATTTACCATTAAGTGATAATTTAAACACATCTTTAACGTAAATTATAAATAAAATTGTTCCAATAACAGTCCCTTGGGGAATTCCAAATTCTAAAGTTGCATCCACACTTGTGAGTTATTAAATGTACTTTTTGGTTTCTTTGAGTTAGATAGCTTTGTAGCCAATACCTAACCTTACCAATAATACCGATATAATTTAATTTATTAATTAGTTTTGTATGGAAGATACTGTCAAAAGCCTTATGTAAATCAATGAAAATGCCAAGGCATTTTGGACATTCTTAGAAGAAAATAAAATAATTAATTATAACCAATTCGGATTAAAAAAAAATACAAGTACTCACGACGCGATAGCAAAAATAACCAACTATTTATATACGGCCCTAGATTCCGATAAAAAATGTCTTGCCATATTTATAGACCTTAAAAAAGCTTTCGACAGCATATCACATAAAAAAATAATAAGTTAATTAAAATCAGTAGGGATTAGTGGAAAAGTCTTAGCATGGATAACTAGTTATTTACATAAAAGAACTCAAAATATAGCGACTTTTCAATACTCCAAGGTACGGTTTTGGGACCATTGTTATTTATTATATATGTCAATGGTATATTCAATATTTCCAAATATGGAGATATTGTCTCTTACGCTGACGATACAGTCCTACTACTAAAAGCAAACACCTGGTCTGAATTAAATAACATGGCAAATACAGATATCAATGAACTAAAATTATGGTTTGATGAAAACCTGTTGACTTTAAATTCTAAAAAAACTTAATATTTACCATTTTTCATTAAAAAACAAGAAACACCTAAAGAAATAAACATAATTTTCCTCTCTGTGAAAAACACAGAAAACCACAAATGGAATATGTTATGTACAAACATAGAAAGCAAGACCGATATTAATTTCCTAGGCATAACAATAGACCAGCGCTTAAAATGGTTCCCACATATAAATATTCTGAACGACAGAATAAGGAAACTAACATAGGTATATATTTAGATGTTTAAGAGATATTTTAAACGAAAAATTACTTAGAACCACATACTTCGCTTTCTGTCAATCAAATACAATACGGCATTATAGGCTGGGGCGGTACATATAAAAATGAAACACAAACAATTTACATATCACAAAAACTAATGATAAAAACCATATTAAAAAAAACCCTATTCATATTCGTCCGAACTTTTATTCAAACAATTTAAGGTCAGAAAATTAAGTGCATTATACTTCTACCATGCAACATTACAAATTTATAAAAACAAAATTCAATATAAAATTGCACCCTTTAAAAATAACAGAAATCTTAGACAAACGTCCATACTTCCTACTCCTAAATGTAAAAAAAACAATAGGACAGTTCAACCATGAATATCTCGGAGTTAAATTTTTTAACTCATTACCAGTAAAAATTAGAAACATGAATGCAAATATAAATGAATTCAAAAGCCACCTTAAAAAGTATTCCGAACAGTTGAACTGAATCATATCAAATATAAACCAATATAACAACACCCCCCATACACACAAGCCCTGCTTATTTATGGGGGTACATCAAATACTTATATTGTATTATATTATGTAATTAATAACTGTTTTATATTGTGTAATGTAATTCGTGCACCTATATTTTTTTAATAATAAAAAAAAAATTAAAAAAATCTAAAAATATGCAGCTTAGTAAATTAATAAAGAATTAACCCCATTTTTAAAAACAGTTCCTCAAATATAAATAAAATTCGGTCAAACTGATTTGATTGTGCATTACTCAGTCTGCCATATTACAGAATATTATTACAAAAAAAAAACTTAAAAAAAAGGGAAAAAAAAAAAGTTTTTTTAATCTAAGGCATGGTATATAGTTGAAGTTAGTTTTGCAATGGCATCATGAGTGCCTAGTTTCTCTCGAAATCCAAATTGGCTAGGACTAAAATTATATTTTATTTTTCAATATAGTACAAGAGATCCTTTTTTACGATCTTTTCGAAAAATTGTTTGATACAAGAGATATTTCTTCAGGGCTGCCAGATCTAAAAACGGGTGTTACAATAGATTTTTTATAAACGGAGGGGAATATTCCACTATTCAAACTAATATTTATAATGTGTGTAATTGGAATGCTTAGTAATTCGTTGTTACTTTTCAATATTATATAAAATTCATAAGATTGAAAAATTCAGTTTCTATATTGTTTTTTTTATAAGAAAATGCTTCTTAATTCATTCATTAATGTAAATTCATTTAATCAATGTTTTCAGTAAATTCACTCGCTGCATTGGTACTTCTACCACTACGATGTTCGAATAGCAGGATTTAACAAATACCAACACTAATTCTATTAATAGCACAAGATATCACGAAGTAGCTATATTCTGGTATGCAACATTTATTGTATTCGCTTGTGAATGCTTCAGTTAATTTTTTTTTTTTTTTTTTTTTTTTTTTTTTTTTTTTTATTTTTTTTTTTTTTTTTATATATACAATAATATTATTATTGGGTTTATAAAAACAGTTTATTTTTAAACAAGTTCTGCTGTGTAATTATTATTACGCGTGACAGCTGTTTCGCCCTCTGAAGGCATTATCAAACTGTTTGATAATGCCTTCAGAGGGCGAAACAGCTGTCACGCGTAATAATAATTACACAGCAGAACTTGTTTAAAAATAAACTGTTTTTATAAACCCAATAATAATATTATTGTATATATAAAAAATAAAAAAATAAAATGGAGTTCTACAAATTAAACTTAATAACAATAAATAAAAAATGCTTCAGTTAATACTATAACGTCCGGATTATAATTTAGTAAATTAATTGAGAGTAAAAATTCATTGAAATTTTGTTTCATTGATCTAATATGTATATATAGTACTGAGAATGAATTCGGTATTTTATCCACGATTTTATTACATTAGCAGTATAGACATATCAAATACAATTATGACAATGTGCATAAGTCTAATGAAGTATCATTGATTATTGTTACTATCTATAATCAAAAACAGAACAAAGTCTTTGCTATGTACCCAATAATAGTATCTACATTTTTAAAGTTCTAAAAATGTGAATAATAAATTAAACAAATGGTACACGAACTGTTCTACACAATTTGAGCACATAATCAACGTTTTCTTGGTTCGATGTACTGTGCAAACTGGTTTAATACAAATATTTACTGATTATTCTCGATCTTCTATTATGTTCTGAGCAAAATCTACAGCTTCTAGTTGAAGATGATTCTATGGAATTTGATAAGTCTTTTTTTGTTCACCTGATTCATCTAGAACTGTCCGATTTTACATATAATAGAATATTAAATTGTCTGTACAGATAGCGAGCAAATTTGAACGTTTTATGTGACATCTCTTATTCTCACAAATAATTAAAAGGAAACAGTCATTTGAACGTGGGTTGACCTAATTGGAATGCCATAATGTAGTTGGTTTCTCTGTCAATTCAAAAGACTTTTGCTGTCTCGTCTATCGAAATGTGTTGATATTTAGAAAAACATTTATTATTTTACACATAATATTTTTGATATTTTCAAATTGAAGACAATATTAGCGATTTCTAAACGAAACTCTGAAACAGAAAAATCAGAAAAGGATACAGTAACATCTAGGACAATACATTTGATATTTTCGATGGATGCAAAAATATGTGATTTAGGAATACCTAAAATATCGATTTAATGTTAAATGTATTAAAAGGAGAATTTGCAAATTGAAAGAGCGTGGAAGTCTGTTGTTACATTATGGAAAAGTAAAGTTTGAGGTCCTTGAGTCAGCGTGTGACATTCATAAACAACCATTTCGTGAGTGTAAATAGTTGCAGTCGGAACATGAAAAGGATTTCTGCATGCTGTGAAATGATTACCAATAATTACACTATACATCTCGGACAGAATAATGGTTTTTCTCTACCATGAGCGAGAATGTGACATTTTTAATATTCATTCCTAAATAGATATGGATAACTGGATCAGAAAGGCGAATACAGATTTAATACAGAATAGGTGGGTAGATGCCTTTTTCAATGTGATTTTACTGAGCAGGAGTAGTAACAATGGTCACATGATTAAGGTTTTTCTCGAATATGAGTAAGAATGTGACGTTTTAAATCTCCATTTTCGGAACATGAATAGCTGCAGTAGGTACATGAATAAGGTTTTTCTCCATTATGTGTGCGTAAATACACTGTTAAATTTGATTTGTTAAGACAGGAGTAGTTACATAGGGAACACGAATAAGGTGTTTCCCCAGTATGTGTGCGTAAATGCAATGTTAAACTTGATTTGTTTGAACAGGAGTAGTTACATAGGGAACACGAATAAGGTTTTTCCCCAGTGTGTGTACGTAAATGCACTGTTAAATGTGATTTGTTTGAACAGGAGTAGTTACATAGGAAACACGAATAAGGTTTTTCCCCAGTGTGTGTACGTAAATGCACTGTTAAATGTGATTTGTTTGAACAGGAGTAGTTACATAGGAAACATGAATAAGGTTTTTCTCCAGTATGTGTGCGTAAATGCACTGTTAAACGTGATTTGTTTGAACAGGAGTAGTTACATAGGAAACATGAATAAGGTTTTTCTCCAGTATGTGTGCGAATGTGACGATTTAAACTTCCCTTTTGAGAACATGAATAGCTGCAGTAGAAACACGAATAAGGTTTTAATCCAGTATGGGTGCGTAAGTGCCCTACCAAATGTGACGTGCGTGAGCAGGTGTAGTTACACTGGGAACATGAATGAGGTTTTTCTCTAGGGTTCATCTTCAGGCCCGTTATAATTTCTGGAAAAATGGCAGATAAAGTTTAATACGTAGTTATTATAATGAAATACAAAAATGATTAAAGTGAATAAAGACAAAAAAACTCAAATTAATTAATTAATTAATACTAAAGATAAAGACGACAAAATAAGCCACTCGGGCATATATAAACTTAATTGTAATGATTGTTCTGCTTTTTATATCGGAAAAATGGCCCGGAATGTCAACTTAAGAGTAAAAGAACATATACGATGTTTAAACAATAAGGGGAGGGGGGGCACATTGATACACAAAAATTCAATCTCTTTTCTGAGGACCATAAAGCATTATATTTAAATATTTGTTTTGATGTGTGCATTGGCTGATATGTCAGCTTATATTTTGGCTATGCTAAAACCGCAAAAACTGGCGACGTATAGAGATAAACTGATTTTAAGAAAAAATCATATTTGTATCATTCTGCCCCACTAGTGGGGCACTTTGATTCATGGGGTGGGGCAGTTTGATAGGTATTTTAGATCCATATGAAATGCAAATTTAAACTGACTAAAAACCCAATATAAACTGTATTATTACTTAAAATTAAGAAATAAAACAATTTTATTGATTGAGATCGCAAAATACTCTTTATTAAGAGTGCACATTAGCCATAATCAGTCTCTTAAGTTACTTAAGGAATATAATCACAAAAAAAAACAATATTGTCATCATAGAACAAGACTAATTCTCTGTTATTTTCTTAATTATATAATCAGTTATATACTTACTAAGTAATCAGACTTTAACATTGAATATTGTTAATGAAAATATAACATTAGAATCTCCTATCAAAATCAACAATGTTTTTCTTAAAAAATTAAACAAACATAAAAAATTTAAAAAAAAATAATCATAAAAATTCTCATATAAATTACAAAACAATCTACTGGATATTATATCGAGTTAAACCTACCGAAAATGAATAAAGCGACGATGTTCGAGATGATAGTGTGCCGTGCCTTTGTAGAAAGTTGGTTTTGGTTATTGCAAAACTACATCTCTAACATCCACACTTGCTTTGTGTTCCACAATTGGAAATATAAACTTAGAAGACCCTGCTTTTTTTCTGAGATATAATACTTCATATTTTGTCACATTATACTTAAATACAACTTTGGAAACGAAGTGAATCACAATTTTCTTCTTCTCATACTTAATTAGCAGGAAATCTCCAATATTTATGTGTTCAGGATTAACTGGTTCTTCATTAATTACCTCTTCTTCCGATTCCGACGGCATTTCAATGTCTTCACTATCACTCGTCATCACGACTTCATCTTGACTAGAATCGGAATCTATTTCTGCAGGCAAAGAAGTCACTCTCTTTTTCTTTTTTGGCTCAGTTAATCCCAACAGATTTTTCACTGTTTTCAATTCTTTTGCATGCTGTTTTGCTTTTTGTAATTCTCTTTTCCTGTTCTTTTCATTACGTAAGCTTTCTAATCTATTTTTTTCTAGTGTTTCAGTGTATATTCTTGATCGTCCCTTTTTTCTTCCTTTTCTTTTCCTTTTCTTTTTAAGACACGCGCCCTTGAGGTGATTTTTCACAAAAACGGCGCTATACAAATTATCCAATTATTATTATTATTATTATTGTCAGTAATCGCCTTTTTTGGATAAGGTCTAACTACTTCAGGAGTAAGAATAGCCTTTGATGAAGAAACATGTAGAGGATCGTCAGCATCAGACGCTGAAACTGGGTCGGCATCCAAAGTAGGAGTGTTGTAGGGTTGCAGTTTTGATGCTATATTTGTCGGCTGCTTTGCGTATAGATAAAGTCTTTGACAATACTTCACGTATTGCATCTTCAATGTTTTCTTCATTGATATTTTTTCTATCAGTTTTGGGTTTGTACGTGCCCACCATTTTCTGAAAAAAATAAAAAAAATAATAAAATAAACTATTATTTTTGACGGGGCACTTTAATACAATAAAGGGGCAGATTGATACGTATCATTGTACCCCGCACATTACCGTATCAAAGTGCCCCAAAGGACTTTTTCCACAAACAATTAATTTTTTCAAATATATAATAATCTTGCAATCAAAAACATTTTAAAATACAATAATAACTATATTTACTTACCTTTAGTAACAAAAAATAACAAAAACAACTAAGAGTATCCTCCTGAGACACAATTACATTTCACGTATTTTTTTTGTAGGCAGCGGCGCACGCCACTTCCAAAACGTCAGTGACCGTTGAGGCCCAACGGCAAACCGGCGGCGAGCGGTGTCACAACTGTCATTCTTGTGAATGTCCTTGCGCATTCTAGTGATGTGCCGGACTGTGTAGCGTTTATCGGTTTTGAGATATAGATACTGTACCAATGTGCCCCATGAATCAATGTGCCCCCCCTCCCCCAATGCCTTTTCAGAATTCGCGAATCATTTAATAGAATCTAATCATTCATTCGATAAAATCTCTGGAACTAAAATATTGCATAAAAATGGATCTGGAATTAGATTAAACAACTTAGAAGCCCTTGAAATAAAAAAAGCAGTTAATAATAATTTAAATATAATAGCTTCGTTGATTGTAAAATTAGCCAACAAATCTCTAATCTGACATGTACTTATATGTATAGTAAAACAATCATTTTGACAGGTATAAATATTTATATAATATATATAAAGGTATTAATTACATAAAATTAAAATTCGATTTCGTTGTATTGGATGACAGCCAGAATAATTTCTATTGATGACATTTTCTTTTTTTGGTATTCCTGATATGAGTGGCTAGAATTTTTACCATTTACTCTATGCAAATACTAGGTAGGTGGTACTATTTTAGCCAAGCCTGAAAAATAAAATAAAGGTATTTAGGTTTGTTTTATAAGTAAGGAAATATTTTAAAAAGGTTATTTTAGGTTAGGTTGGGTTATGCTAGGTTAGGTTATGTAGGTTAGGTTAGATTAGTATAGTTCAAGTTAGTTTATAGGTTAGGTTAGATTAAGTTGGATTATTATAGGTTAGGATAAGTCTGGTAATGTTAGGTTAGGTAACGTTAGTTTGAGTTATTATAGGTTAGGTTAGATTTTTATAGGTTAGGTTATGTTAGGATAGGTTAGGTTAGGATTGGTTCGGTTAGGTTAGGTTGGGTTAGGTTAGATTGGATTATTATAGGTTAGGTAAGGATATAGGTTAGGTTAGGTTGGATTATTATAGGTGAGGTTAGGTTAGGTCAGGTTAGATTATTATAGGTTAGGATAGGATATAGGTTAGGTTAGATTATTATAGGCCGGAATATTGTATTACATTATATTTTTTTAATTTACGTTTTTCAATTGTCTCTAGCCATTTCAGGAATACCGACAAAAGAAAATGTTATCAACAGAAATTATTCAGGCTGTCATCCCATACAGCGAAAGCGAATTTTCATTTTACGTAATTAAAAATTAAAAAGCTTAAATTAAAAATTTCCCAAATGCTGTTCGATTCCTTTTATAGTAATTAAGGTAAATCAGAATATAAATTTTAATAATAATATTTAAAAATATGTGTCCAGCGATTCCGAATATTTAGCTATGTTAATTTACCTTTAGCCATTTAGGCAATTATTCGAGAATGGTAAAGTTTTACCCGAACAACTGTCATTCTTATTATGCATAAACTCCTTCCTGTTCCGTGTTTTAACAATATATACTCACCCTCTCTCTGTGAATGACCTAATATCTATCTATTAAATGTAACTGTTGTTAGTATCACTAAAACTGGGCGAAGCCCAACCAAGTGCCGCCCGCAGGGCCTAGCAGAAAAAAACCCCCGGAGCGGGTTTTTAACTGCTAGTTAATATGAATACCGGTTAATTTACTTGAATTTGAATTGTCAAAATGGCAAGTCTCCGCTACCGTCTTCAATGAACGAGTGAATGAACTAATGAACGGAGCAGTCTGCGTGCAGCTATATTGTATATTGTGGCACCTTTTTAAATGGCCTTGATTTTACTATGAGAGTCTATGGTCGACTTGTCTGATTGGCATATCTGTGGCTTTCTTGAGGACAAACTTTTTCATATATCTATGGCTAGGATGTCCTGCAACATCAGAACACAGTCACGAATGGTTTATTTATGGTGGTGCCTAACTACCCTGATTCAGCACGGCCCGCCTGATGGCTGAGGAACTTTTTCTCCGTCGGGGGCTTTTGGATGTTTTTAGTATCGTTCTGAGAACTTAAAAAAGAAGTAACTCATAAGTTAAAACCAGTTTTGTGTTCAAAATGTAACCAAGAAATTCCAGTGGTGGAAACACCTTCTGAATCATTTTGAAAAAAAAATCATTATGGTGTTGAGAGTGCAGTTAAAAAAACCAAAATTGGATGGAACCATTTTCACGTGCTGGGTGTAGTTTTAATCAAAATAAGTTTTGTCTTCCGAGTGATGTGTTAAAATTTCAGTTGCGGATTTATCTGCTGATGCATTTCAAAGGAAACCGTTCTCATGTTCCGAGCGGAGTTTGATTTCTAGTTTCACACCATATGCTGCAAAATAGCGAGGAGAGTCATCTGCTTATTCCACGTGTGACGATTGTTAAAACTCTTTTGCAGAATATCACTGAGGAGACACTATTATCGTGTTGCTGGTGCACTTATATATTTCTAGTTGTAGACTCATTTGTGAATTTGACATTTAGTAACGCATTTTCTTTTATATTTCCACTGCACCCAGTGGCACTCGTCGCCGGCGCAACAAAGGCCAGCAAGCCTTGCACCATCAGTACCACTGCCAGAACAGTGGTGCTCCTTACCGGCGCAACAAAGGCCAGCAAGCCTTGCACCATCAGTACCACTGCCAGAACAGTGGTTCTCCTTACCGGCGCAGCAAAGGCCGGCAAACCCTGCGCAATCAGTACCACTGCTAGAACACTGAATACATCGGCATAGCAAAGGCCAGAGAGCACCTAAAAAATGGACTTACTGTAATAATGCGGGCTTCTGAAGAAATCATAGAATTCAATGCAATGTTTCACTCAAAAAATTATTACGTAAGCGCCAAAGTGGATTTTAATTTTTTGTGAAACGGAAAAAAAGTTAATCAAGTCAAGTGGTAGCAAATAAACATAGGCATAAAACAGTATTTTTTTATAATTATTTCTTATACGAATTCATAGTAAATTTAGTAATTAGCGCTTATATTTTTCATGACGTAATTAATAATTTTATTTTAATTATGATCAAGTCAAGCCATAGAACAAGCTTCAATGTATCCATGGTATAATTTTGGTATTGATAATAATAATTGGATGACTTGTATAGCGCCGTTTTTGTGCAAAATCCCCTCAAGGGCGCTGAAATCACCTCAAGGGCGCTCCTATACCGATTCGTAGTAAATAATAATCTAAATAGAGCTTTCACTTATAGCTTCTTTTTTTATTTTTTATTTCTATATATAATTTACAGTTTCACATAATTATTTATATTTGGTATATTTCAAACTTATAACTAAAATATGTTGTGTGTAAGGTAGGTTTGAGAAGGTGATACTGTATGTGAGTAATATTGTATGTTTCGTGAACACCTCACTAGGAGAACCTGTGCTGAGGTGTTTACGTGGTTATGTATAGGTGTGACAAGTATTAATGTGTTTTAGAAGAAAGTTTTTATTATTTATAAGTTTTAATTTTAATTTTTTTAATTTTTATGGTTTTTGTAAAAAGAATATTCATAATAAATATGTAAAAAAAAATATGTTAATATATATTAACATATATGTAAGTGCATATATTTGTATTGTAAGTGTGAGTATAGTTGATAAAATCTCGAAAAACGTGTTTATTTATTATATACTTTTTATGGTTTAGTTATGTTTGGTTTGGAGTTATTATGTTTTGAAAAAATAAAATATCTTGGTTTTTGATCCAGGCTGTGATGTGTTTTTTGTGAATGTTTGCGGATGTATTTGCAGTTAGTAGTTGCTTCAGAGTAATGGGCATACAATTAAACAGTTTAGTAGCATAGTATTGAAAGTGTCTTTGTCCGTGTGTGGTGTGTGTTATCGGTATGTTTAGTGTTTTATTTGTTAAGGATCTGGTTTTTAACGAGGCTTCACCTTAACACTTTATTACAAAGATAAAAAAAATACATAGTGCAGAAACAATCTATCAAGGACTGTTAAGAAAGACATACATTTTTTAAATCGTTATTTTTATGAGTTGATTTATCAATACTTTACCCCCCCATACGGGCATTTACAAACATGCTTTAATAATAATAATAATATTTTATTCCAGAATGTGGGGAGGTTAGTGCAATCCCACACGTCCTATATAGATATACATTTTTTTTGCTAAATACATAATAATTTAGTTGAAGTTATCCTGAAGTACAGATTTATTTTTTTATTTATTTATTACAAGTAATTTTTTTAACATTACAAATGATAACAATATGCAGACTTATATATTTTTTTCGTTATTATTCTACTACTCCATAATTTGAGCTCCAGGAGCTTGTGTTTATGTAATAATCAAAACTTATGATATAAATACAAACATAAACATAGTTTGGCGCAATCCGTATTACATATACCATCATTTACACAATTTATAGAATGAATTGTTATGTTAATTAGGTTATTTGGCACATCTTCTTGTAGATTGAAAGGAAAACCATATGTTTTTTCTTCGTTGAGAGATAATAAATTGCCATTGAACCATTTTTTTATAATCGTCATGTCTTGATTGGCTGCATTGGTAATTTCGTTCCATGTCTTTTTTTCGATAAATATTGCAGTGTCGTCAGCAAAGGATATAAATTTACCATTAAGTGATAATTTAAACACATCTTTAACGTAAATTATAAATAAAATTGTTCCAATAACAGTCCCTTGGGGAATTCCAAATTCTAAAGTTGCATCCACACTTGTGAGTTATTAAATGTACTTTTTGGTTTCTTTGAGTTAGATAGCTTTGTAGCCAATACCTAACCTTACCAATAATACCGATATAATTTAATTTATTAATTAGTTTTGTATGGAAGATACTGTCAAAAGCCTTATGTAAATCAATGAAAATGCCAAGGCATTTTGGACATTCTTAGAAGAAAATAAAATAATTAATTATAACCAATTCGGATTAAAAAAAAATACAAGTACTCACGACGCGATAGCAAAAATAACCAACTATTTATATACGGCCCTAGATTCCGATAAAAAATGTCTTGCCATATTTATAGACCTTAAAAAAGCTTTCGACAGCATATCACATAAAAAAATAATAAGTTAATTAAAATCAGTAGGGATTAGTGGAAAAGTCTTAGCATGGATAACTAGTTATTTACATAAAAGAACTCAAAATATAGCGACTTTTCAATACTCCAAGGTACGGTTTTGGGACCATTGTTATTTATTATATATGTCAATGGTATATTCAATATTTCCAAATATGGAGATATTGTCTCTTACGCTGACGATACAGTCCTACTACTAAAAGCAAACACCTGGTCTGAATTAAATAACATGGCAAATACAGATATCAATGAACTAAAATTATGGTTTGATGAAAACCTGTTGACTTTAAATTCTAAAAAAACTTAATATTTACCATTTTTCATTAAAAAACAAGAAACACCTAAAGAAATAAACATAATTTTCCTCTCTGTGAAAAACACAGAAAACCACAAATGGAATATGTTATGTACAAACATAGAAAGCAAGACCGATATTAATTTCCTAGGCATAACAATAGACCAGCGCTTAAAATGGTTCCCACATATAAATATTCTGAACGACAGAATAAGGAAACTAACATAGGTATATATTTAGATGTTTAAGAGATATTTTAAACGAAAAATTACTTAGAACCACATACTTCGCTTTCTGTCAATCAAATACAATACGGCATTATAGGCTGGGGCGGTACATATAAAAATGAAACACAAACAATTTACATATCACAAAAACTAATGATAAAAACCATATTAAAAAAAACCCTATTCATATTCGTCCGAACTTTTATTCAAACAATTTAAGGTCAGAAAATTAAGTGCATTATACTTCTACCATGCAACATTACAAATTTATAAAAACAAAATTCAATATAAAATTGCACCCTTTAAAAATAACAGAAATCTTAGACAAACGTCCATACTTCCTACTCCTAAATGTAAAAAAAACAATAGGACAGTTCAACCATGAATATCTCGGAGTTAAATTTTTTAACTCATTACCAGTAAAAATTAGAAACATGAATGCAAATATAAATGAATTCAAAAGCCACCTTAAAAAGTATTCCGAACAGTTGAACTGAATCATATCAAATATAAACCAATATAACAACACCCCCCATACACACAAGCCCTGCTTATTTATGGGGGTACATCAAATACTTATATTGTATTATATTATGTAATTAATAACTGTTTTATATTGTGTAATGTAATTCGTGCACCTATATTTTTTTAATAATAAAAAAAAAATTAAAAAAATCTAAAAATATGCAGCTTAGTAAATTAATAAAGAATTAACCCCATTTTTAAAAACAGTTCCTCAAATATAAATAAAATTCGGTCAAACTGATTTGATTGTGCATTACTCAGTCTGCCATATTACAGAATATTATTACAAAAAAAAAACTTAAAAAAAAGGGAAAAAAAAAAAGTTTTTTTAATCTAAGGCATGGTATATAGTTGAAGTTAGTTTTGCAATGGCATCATGAGTGCCTAGTTTCTCTCGAAATCCAAATTGGCTAGGACTAAAATTATATTTTATTTTTCAATATAGTACAAGAGATCCTTTTTTACGATCTTTTCGAAAAATTGTTTGATACAAGAGATATTTCTTCAGGGCTGCCAGATCTAAAAACGGGTGTTACAATAGATTTTTTATAAACGGAGGGGAATATTCCACTATTCAAACTAATATTTATAATGTGTGTAATTGGAATGCTTAGTAATTCGTTGTTACTTTTCAATATTATATAAAATTCATAAGATTGAAAAATTCAGTTTCTATATTGTTTTTTTTATAAGAAAATGCTTCTTAATTCATTCATTAATGTAAATTCATTTAATCAATGTTTTCAGTAAATTCACTCGCTGCATTGGTACTTCTACCACTACGATGTTCGAATAGCAGGATTTAACAAATACCAACACTAATTCTATTAATAGCACAAGATATCACGAAGTAGCTATATTCTGGTATGCAACATTTATTGTATTCGCTTGTGAATGCTTCAGTTAATTTTTTTTTTTTTTTTTTTTTTTTTTTTTTTTTTTTTTTTTTTTTTTTTTTTTTTATATATACAATAATATTATTATTGGGTTTATAAAAACAGTTTATTTTTAAACAAGTTCTGCTGTGTAATTATTATTACGCGTGACAGCTGTTTCGCCCTCTGAAGGCATTATCAAACTGTTTGATAATGCCTTCAGAGGGCGAAACAGCTGTCACGCGTAATAATAATTACACAGCAGAACTTGTTTAAAAATAAACTGTTTTTATAAACCCAATAATAATATTATTGTATATATAAAAAATAAAAAAATAAAATGGAGTTCTACAAATTAAACTTAATAACAATAAATAAAAAATGCTTCAGTTAATACTATAACGTCCGGATTATAATTTAGTAAATTAATTGAGAGTAAAAATTCATTGAAATTTTGTTTCATTGATCTAATATGTATATATAGTACTGAGAATGAATTCGGTATTTTATCCACGATTTTATTACATTAGCAGTATAGACATATCAAATACAATTATGACAATGTGCATAAGTCTAATGAAGTATCATTGATTATTGTTACTATCTATAATCAAAAACAGAACAAAGTCTTTGCTATGTACCCAATAATAGTATCTACATTTTTAAAGTTCTAAAAATGTGAATAATAAATTAAACAAATGGTACACGAACTGTTCTACACAATTTGAGCACATAATCAACGTTTTCTTGGTTCGATGTACTGTGCAAACTGGTTTAATACAAATATTTACTGATTATTCTCGATCTTCTATTATGTTCTGAGCAAAATCTACAGCTTCTAGTTGAAGATGATTCTATGGAATTTGATAAGTCTTTTTTTGTTCACCTGATTCATCTAGAACTGTCCGATTTTACATATAATAGAATATTAAATTGTCTGTACAGATAGCGAGCAAATTTGAACGTTTTATGTGACATCTCTTATTCTCACAAATAATTAAAAGGAAACAGTCATTTGAACGTGGGTTGACCTAATTGGAATGCCATAATGTAGTTGGTTTCTCTGTCAATTCAAAAGACTTTTGCTGTCTCGTCTATCGAAATGTGTTGATATTTAGAAAAACATTTATTATTTTACACATAATATTTTTGATATTTTCAAATTGAAGACAATATTAGCGATTTCTAAACGAAACTCTGAAACAGAAAAATCAGAAAAGGATACAGTAACATCTAGGACAATACATTTGATATTTTCGATGGATGCAAAAATATGTGATTTAGGAATACCTAAAATATCGATTTAATGTTAAATGTATTAAAAGGAGAATTTGCAAATTGAAAGAGCGTGGAAGTCTGTTGTTACATTATGGAAAAGTAAAGTTTGAGGTCCTTGAGTCAGCGTGTGACATTCATAAACAACCATTTCGTGAGTGTAAATAGTTGCAGTCGGAACATGAAAAGGATTTCTGCATGCTGTGAAATGATTACCAATAATTACACTATACATCTCGGACAGAATAATGGTTTTTCTCTACCATGAGCGAGAATGTGACATTTTTAATATTCATTCCTAAATAGATATGGATAACTGGATCAGAAAGGCGAATACAGATTTAATACAGAATAGGTGGGTAGATGCCTTTTTCAATGTGATTTTACTGAGCAGGAGTAGTAACAATGGTCACATGATTAAGGTTTTTCTCGAATATGAGTAAGAATGTGACGTTTTAAATCTCCATTTTCGGAACATGAATAGCTGCAGTAGGTACATGAATAAGGTTTTTCTCCATTATGTGTGCGTAAATACACTGTTAAATTTGATTTGTTAAGACAGGAGTAGTTACATAGGGAACACGAATAAGGTGTTTCCCCAGTATGTGTGCGTAAATGCAATGTTAAACTTGATTTGTTTGAACAGGAGTAGTTACATAGGGAACACGAATAAGGTTTTTCCCCAGTGTGTGTACGTAAATGCACTGTTAAATGTGATTTGTTTGAACAGGAGTAGTTACATAGGAAACACGAATAAGGTTTTTCCCCAGTGTGTGTACGTAAATGCACTGTTAAATGTGATTTGTTTGAACAGGAGTAGTTACATAGGAAACATGAATAAGGTTTTTCTCCAGTATGTGTGCGTAAATGCACTGTTAAACGTGATTTGTTTGAACAGGAGTAGTTACATAGGAAACATGAATAAGGTTTTTCTCCAGTATGTGTGCGAATGTGACGATTTAAACTTCCCTTTTGAGAACATGAATAGCTGCAGTAGAAACACGAATAAGGTTTTAATCCAGTATGGGTGCGTAAGTGCCCTACCAAATGTGACGTGCGTGAGCAGGTGTAGTTACACTGGGAACATGAATGAGGTTTTTCTCTAGGGTTCATCTTCAGGCCCGTTATAATTTCTGGAAAAATGGCAGATAAAGTTTAATACGTAGTTATTATAATGAAATACAAAAATGATTAAAGTGAATAAAGACAAAAAAACTCAAATTAATTAATTAATTAATACTAAAGATAAAGACGACAAAATAAGCCACTCGGGCATATATAAACTTAATTGTAATGATTGTTCTGCTTTTTATATCGGAAAAATGGCCCGGAATGTCAACTTAAGAGTAAAAGAACATATACGATGTTTAAACAATAAGGGGAGGGGGGGCACATTGATACACAAAAATTCAATCTCTTTTCTGAGGACCATAAAGCATTATATTTAAATATTTGTTTTGATGTGTGCATTGGCTGATATGTCAGCTTATATTTTGGCTATGCTAAAACCGCAAAAACTGGCGACGTATAGAGATAAACTGATTTTAAGAAAAAATCATATTTGTATCATTCTGCCCCACTAGTTGGGCACTTTGATTCATGGGGTGGGGCAGTTTGATAGGTATTTTAGATCCATATGAAATGCAAATTTAAACTGACTAAAAACCCAATATAAACTGTATTATTACTTAAAATTAAGAAATAAAACAATTTTATTGATTGAGATCGCAAAATACTCTTTATTAAGAGTGCACATTAGCCATAATCAGTCTCTTAAGTTACTTAAGGAATATAATCACAAAAAAAAACAATATTGTCATCATAGAACAAGACTAATTCTCTGTTATTTTCTTAATTATATAATCAGTTATATACTTACTAAGTAATCAGACTTTAACATTGAATATTGTTAATGAAAATATAACATTAGAATCTCCTATCAAAATCAACAATGTTTTTCTTAAAAAATTAAACAAACATAAAAAATTTAAAAAAAAATAATCATAAAAATTCTCATATAAATTACAAAACAATCTACTGGATATTATATCGAGTTAAACCTACCGAAAATGAATAAAGCGACGATGTTCGAGATGATAGTGTGCCGTGCCTTTGTAGAAAGTTGGTTTTGGTTATTGCAAAACTACATCTCTAACATCCACACTTGCTTTGTGTTCCACAATTGGAAATATAAACTTAGAAGACCCTGCTTTTTTTCTGAGATATAATACTTCATATTTTGTCACATTATACTTAAATACAACTTTGGAAACGAAGTGAATCACAATTTTCTTCTTCTCATACTTAATTAGCAGGAAATCTCCAATATTTATGTGTTCAGGATTAACTGGTTCTTCATTAATTACCTCTTCTTCCGATTCCGACGGCATTTCAATGTCTTCACTATCACTCGTCATCACGACTTCATCTTGACTAGAATCGGAATCTATTTCTGCAGGCAAAGAAGTCACTCTCTTTTTCTTTTTTGGCTCAGTTAATCCCAACAGATTTTTCACTGTTTTCAATTCTTTTGCATGCTGTTTTGCTTTTTGTAATTCTCTTTTCCTGTTCTTTTCATTACGTAAGCTTTCTAATCTATTTTTTTCTAGTGTTTCAGTGTATATTCTTGATCGTCCCTTTTTTCTTCCTTTTCTTTTCCTTTTCTTTTTAAGACACGCGCCCTTGAGGTGATTTTTCACAAAAACGGCGCTATACAAATTATCCAATTATTATTATTATTATTATTGTCAGTAATCGCCTTTTTTGGATAAGGTCTAACTACTTCAGGAGTAAGAATAGCCTTTGATGAAGAAACATGTAGAGGATCGTCAGCATCAGACGCTGAAACTGGGTCGGCATCCAAAGTAGGAGTGTTGTAGGGTTGCAGTTTTGATGCTATATTTGTCGGCTGCTTTGCGTATAGATAAAGTCTTTGACAATACTTCACGTATTGCATCTTCAATGTTTTCTTCATTGATATTTTTTCTATCAGTTTTGGGTTTGTACGTGCCCACCATTTTCTGAAAAAAATAAAAAAAATAATAAAATAAACTATTATTTTTGACGGGGCACTTTAATACAATAAAGGGGCAGATTGATACGTATCATTGTACCCCGCACATTACCGTATCAAAGTGCCCCAAAGGACTTTTTCCACAAACAATTAATTTTTTCAAATATATAATAATCTTGCAATCAAAAACATTTTAAAATACAATAATAACTATATTTACTTACCTTTAGTAACAAAAAATAACAAAAACAACTAAGAGTATCCTCCTGAGACACAATTACATTTCACGTATTTTTTTTGTAGGCAGCGGCGCACGCCACTTCCAAAACGTCAGTGACCGTTGAGGCCCAACGGCAAACCGGCGGCGAGCGGTGTCACAACTGTCATTCTTGTGAATGTCCTTGCGCATTCTAGTGATGTGCCGGACTGTGTAGCGTTTATCGGTTTTGAGATATAGATACTGTACCAATGTGCCCCATGAATCAATGTGCCCCCCCTCCCCCAATGCCTTTTCAGAATTCGCGAATCATTTAATAGAATCTAATCATTCATTCGATAAAATCTCTGGAACTAAAATATTGCATAAAAATGGATCTGGAATTAGATTAAACAACTTAGAAGCCCTTGAAATAAAAAAAGCAGTTAATAATAATTTAAATATAATAGCTTCGTTGATTGTAAAATTAGCCAACAAATCTCTAATCTGACATGTACTTATATGTATAGTAAAACAATCATTTTGACAGGTATAAATATTTATATAATATATATAAAGGTATTAATTACATAAAATTAAAATTCGATTTCGTTGTATTGGATGACAGCCAGAATAATTTCTATTGATGACATTTTCTTTTTTTGGTATTCCTGATATGAGTGGCTAGAATTTTTACCATTTACTCTATGCAAATACTAGGTAGGTGGTACTATTTTAGCCAAGCCTGAAAAATAAAATAAAGGTATTTAGGTTTGTTTTATAAGTAAGGAAATATTTTAAAAAGGTTATTTTAGGTTAGGTTGGGTTATGCTAGGTTAGGTTATGTAGGTTAGGTTAGATTAGTATAGTTCAAGTTAGTTTATAGGTTAGGTTAGATTAAGTTGGATTATTATAGGTTAGGATAAGTCTGGTAATGTTAGGTTAGGTAACGTTAGTTTGAGTTATTATAGGTTAGGTTAGATTTTTATAGGTTAGGTTATGTTAGGATAGGTTAGGTTAGGATTGGTTCGGTTAGGTTAGGTTGGGTTAGGTTAGATTGGATTATTATAGGTTAGGTAAGGATATAGGTTAGGTTAGGTTGGATTATTATAGGTGAGGTTAGGTTAGGTCAGGTTAGATTATTATAGGTTAGGATAGGATATAGGTTAGGTTAGATTATTATAGGCCGGAATATTGTATTACATTATATTTTTTTAATTTACGTTTTTCAATTGTCTCTAGCCATTTCAGGAATACCGACAAAAGAAAATGTTATCAACAGAAATTATTCAGGCTGTCATCCCATACAGCGAAAGCGAATTTTCATTTTACGTAATTAAAAATTAAAAAGCTTAAATTAAAAATTTCCCAAATGCTGTTCGATTCCTTTTATAGTAATTAAGGTAAATCAGAATATAAATTTTAATAATAATATTTAAAAATATGTGTCCAGCGATTCCGAATATTTAGCTATGTTAATTTACCTTTAGCCATTTAGGCAATTATTCGAGAATGGTAAAGTTTTACCCGAACAACTGTCATTCTTATTATGCATAAACTCCTTCCTGTTCCGTGTTTTAACAATATATACTCACCCTCTCTCTGTGAATGACCTAATATCTATCTATTAAATGTAACTGTTGTTAGTATCACTAAAACTGGGCGAAGCCCAACCAAGTGCCGCCCGCAGGGCCTAGCAGAAAAAAACCCCCGGAGCGGGTTTTTAACTGCTAGTTAATATGAATACCGGTTAATTTACTTGAATTTGAATTGTCAAAATGGCAAGTCTCCGCTACCGTCTTCAATGAACGAGTGAATGAACTAATGAACGGAGCAGTCTGCGTGCAGCTATATTGTATATTGTGGCACCTTTTTAAATGGCCTTGATTTTACTATGAGAGTCTATGGTCGACTTGTCTGATTGGCATATCTGTGGCTTTCTTGAGGACAAACTTTTTCATATATCTATGGCTAGGATGTCCTGCAACATCAGAACACAGTCACGAATGGTTTATTTATGGTGGTGCCTAACTACCCTGATTCAGCACGGCCCGCCTGATGGCTGAGGAACTTTTTCTCCGTCGGGGGCTTTTGGATGTTTTTAGTATCGTTCTGAGAACTTAAAAAAGAAGTAACTCATAAGTTAAAACCAGTTTTGTGTTCAAAATGTAACCAAGAAATTCCAGTGGTGGAAACACCTTCTGAATCATTTTGAAAAAAAAATCATTATGGTGTTGAGAGTGCAGTTAAAAAAACCAAAATTGGATGGAACCATTTTCACGTGCTGGGTGTAGTTTTAATCAAAATAAGTTTTGTCTTCCGAGTGATGTGTTAAAATTTCAGTTGCGGATTTATCTGCTGATGCATTTCAAAGGAAACCGTTCTCATGTTCCGAGCGGAGTTTGATTTCTAGTTTCACACCATATGCTGCAAAATAGCGAGGAGAGTCATCTGCTTATTCCACGTGTGACGATTGTTAAAACTCTTTTGCAGAATATCACTGAGGAGACACTATTATCGTGTTGCTGGTGCACTTATATATTTCTAGTTGTAGACTCATTTGTGAATTTGACATTTAGTAACGCATTTTCTTTTATATTTCCACTGCACCCAGTGGCACTCGTCGCCGGCGCAACAAAGGCCAGCAAGCCTTGCACCATCAGTACCACTGCCAGAACAGTGGTGCTCCTTACCGGCGCAACAAAGGCCAGCAAGCCTTGCACCATCAGTACCACTGCCAGAACAGTGGTTCTCCTTACCGGCGCAGCAAAGGCCGGCAAACCCTGCGCAATCAGTACCACTGCTAGAACACTGAATACATCGGCATAGCAAAGGCCAGAGAGCACCTAAAAAATGGACTTACTGTAATAATGCGGGCTTCTGAAGAAATCATAGAATTCAATGCAATGTTTCACTCAAAAAATTATTACGTAAGCGCCAAAGTGGATTTTAATTTTTTGTGAAACGGAAAAAAAGTTAATCAAGTCAAGTGGTAGCAAATAAACATAGGCATAAAACAGTATTTTTTTATAATTATTTCTTATACGAATTCATAGTAAATTTAGTAATTAGCGCTTATATTTTTCATGACGTAATTAATAATTTTATTTTAATTATGATCAAGTCAAGCCATAGAACAAGCTTCAATGTATCCATGGTATAATTTTGGTATTGATAATAATAATTGGATGACTTGTATAGCGCCGTTTTTGTGCAAAATCCCCTCAAGGGCGCTGAAATCACCTCAAGGGCGCTCCTATACCGATTCGTAGTAAATAATAATCTAAATAGAGCTTTCACTTATAGCTTCTTTTTTTATTTTTTATTTCTATATATAATTTACAGTTTCACATAATTATTTATATTTGGTATATTTCAAACTTATAACTAAAATATGTTGTGTGTAAGGTAGGTTTGAGAAGGTGATACTGTATGTGAGTAATATTGTATGTTTCGTGAACACCTCACTAGGAGAACCTGTGCTGAGGTGTTTACGTGGTTATGTATAGGTGTGACAAGTATTAATGTGTTTTAGAAGAAAGTTTTTATTATTTATAAGTTTTAATTTTAATTTTTTAATTTTTATGGTTTTTGTAAAAAGAATATTCATAATAAATATGTAAAAAAAAATATGTTAATATATATTAACATATATGTAAGTGCATATATTTGTATTGTAAGTGTGAGTATAGTTGATAAAATCTCGAAAAACGTGTTTATTTATTATATACTTTTTATGGTTTAGTTATGTTTGGTTTGGAGTTATTATGTTTTGAAAAAATAAAATATCTTGGTTTTTGATCCAGGCTGTGATGTGTTTTTTGTGAATGTTTGCGGATGTATTTGCAGTTAGTAGTTGCTTCAGAGTAATGGGCATACAATTAAACAGTTTAGTAGCATAGTATTGAAAGTGTCTTTGTCCGTGTGTGGTGTGTGTTATCGGTATGTTTAGTGTTTTATTTGTTAAGGATCTGGTTTTTAACGAGGCTTCACCTTAACACTTTATTACAAAGATAAAATAAATACATAGTGCAGAAACAATCTATCAAGGACTGTTAAGAAAGACATACATTTTTTAAATCGTTATTTTTATGAGTTGATTTATCAATACTTTACCCCCCCATACGGGCATTTACAAACATGCTTTAATAATAATAATAATATTTTATTCCAGAATGTGGGGAGGTTAGTGCAATCCCACACGTCCTATATAGATATACATTTTTTTTGCTAAATACATAATAATTTAGTTGAAGTTATCCTGAAGTACAGATTTATTTTTTTATTTATTTATTACAAGTAATTTTTTTAACATTACAAATGATAACAATATGCAGACTTATATATTTTTTTCGTTATTATTCTACTACTCCATAATTTGAGCTCCAGGAGCTTGTGTTTATGTAATAATCAAAACTTATGATATAAATACAAACATAAACATAGTTTGGCGCAATCCGTATTACATATACCATCATTTACACAATTTATAGAATGAATTGTTATGTTAATTAGGTTATTTGGCACATCTTCTTGTAGATTGAAAGGAAAACCATATGTTTTTTCTTCGTTGAGAGATAATAAATTGCCATTGAACCATTTTTTTATAATCGTCATGTCTTGATTGGCTGCATTGGTAATTTCGTTCCATGTCTTTTTTTCGATAAATATTGCAGTGTCGTCAGCAAAGGATATAAATTTACCATTAAGTGATAATTTAAACACATCTTTAACGTAAATTATAAATAAAATTGTTCCAATAACAGTCCCTTGGGGAATTCCAAATTCTAAAGTTGCATCCACACTTGTGAGTTATTAAATGTACTTTTTGGTTTCTTTGAGTTAGATAGCTTTGTAGCCAATACCTAACCTTACCAATAATACCGATATAATTTAATTTATTAATTAGTTTTGTATGGAAGATACTGTCAAAAGCCTTATGTAAATCAATGAAAATGCCAAGGCATTTTGGACATTCTTAGAAGAAAATAAAATAATTAATTATAACCAATTCGGATTAAAAAAAAATACAAGTACTCACGACGCGATAGCAAAAATAACCAACTATTTATATACGGCCCTAGATTCCGATAAAAAATGTCTTGCCATATTTATAGACCTTAAAAAAGCTTTCGACAGCATATCACATAAAAAAATAATAAGTTAATTAAAATCAGTAGGGATTAGTGGAAAAGTCTTAGCATGGATAACTAGTTATTTACATAAAAGAACTCAAAATATAGCGACTTTTCAATACTCCAAGGTACGGTTTTGGGACCATTGTTATTTATTATATATGTCAATGGTATATTCAATATTTCCAAATATGGAGATATTGTCTCTTACGCTGACGATACAGTCCTACTACTAAAAGCAAACACCTGGTCTGAATTAAATAACATGGCAAATACAGATATCAATGAACTAAAATTATGGTTTGATGAAAACCTGTTGACTTTAAATTCTAAAAAAACTTAATATTTACCATTTTTCATTAAAAAACAAGAAACACCTAAAGAAATAAACATAATTTTCCTCTCTGTGAAAAACACAGAAAACCACAAATGGAATATGTTATGTACAAACATAGAAAGCAAGACCGATATTAATTTCCTAGGCATAACAATAGACCAGCGCTTAAAATGGTTCCCACATATAAATATTCTGAACGACAGAATAAGGAAACTAACATAGGTATATATTTAGATGTTTAAGAGATATTTTAAACGAAAAATTACTTAGAACCACATACTTCGCTTTCTGTCAATCAAATACAATACGGCATTATAGGCTGGGGCGGTACATATAAAAATGAAACACAAACAATTTACATATCACAAAAACTAATGATAAAAACCATATTAAAAAAAACCCTATTCATATTCGTCCGAACTTTTATTCAAACAATTTAAGGTCAGAAAATTAAGTGCATTATACTTCTACCATGCAACATTACAAATTTATAAAAACAAAATTCAATATAAAATTGCACCCTTTAAAAATAATAGAAATCTTAGACAAACGTCCATACTTCCTACTCCTAAATGTAAAAAAAACAATAGGACAGTTCAACCATGAATATCTCGGAGTTAAATTTTTTAACTCATTACCAGTAAAAATTAGAAACATGAATGCAAATATAAATGAATTCAAAAGCCACCTTAAAAAGTATTCCGAACAGTTGAACTGAATCATATCAAATATAAACCAATATAACAACACCCCCCATACACACAAGCCCTGCTTATTTATGGGGGTACATCAAATACTTATACTGTATTATATTATGTAATTAATAACTGTTTTATATTGTGTAATGTAATTCGTGCACCTATATTTTTTTAATAATAAAAAAAAAATTAAAAAAATCTAAAAATATGCAGCTTAGTAAATTAATAAAGAATTAACCCCATTTTTAAAAACAGTTCCTCAAATATAAATAAAATTCGGTCGAACTGATTTGATTGTGCATTACTCAGTCTGCCATATTACACAATATTATTACAAAAAAAAAACTTAAAAAAAAGGGAAAAAAAAAAGTTTTTTTAATCTAAGGCATGGTATATAGTTGAAGTTAGTTTTGCAATGGCATCATGAGTGCCTAGTTTCTCTCGAAATTCAAATTGGCTAGGACTAAAATTATATTTTATTTTTCAATATAGTACAAGAGATCCTTTTTTACGATCTTTTCGAAAAATTGTTTGATACAAGAGATATTTCTTCAGGGCTGCCAGATCTAAAAACGGGTGTTACAATAGATTTTTTATAAACGGAGGGGAATATTCCACTATTCAAACTAATATTTATAATGTGTGTAATTGGAATGCTTAATAATTCGTTGTTACTTTTCAATATTATATAAAATTCATAAGATTAAAAAATTCAGTTTCTATATTGTTTTTTTTATAAGAAAATGCTTCTTAATTCATTCATTAATGTAAATTCATTTAATCAATGTTTTCAGTAAATTCACTCGCTGCATTGGTACTTCTACCACTACGATGTTCGAATAGCAGGATTTAACAAATACCAACACTAATTCTATTAATAGCACAAGATATCACGAAGTAGCTATATTCTGGTATGCAACATTTATTGTATTCGCTTGTGAATGCTTCAGTTAATACTATAACGTCCGGATTATAATTTAGTAAATTAATTGAGAGTAAAAATTCATTGAAATTTTGTTTCATTGATCTTATATGTATATATAGTACTGAGAATGAATTCGGTATTTTATCCACGATTTTATTACATTAGCAGTATAGACATATCAAATACAATTATGACAATGTGCATAAGTCTAATGAAGTATCATTGATTATTGTTACTATCTATAATCAAAAACAGATCAAAGTCTTTGCTATGTACCCAATAATAGTATCTACATTTTTAAAGTTCTAAAAATGTGAATAATAAATTAAACAAATGGTACATGAACTATTCTAAACAATTTGAGCACATAATCAACGTTTTCTGTTCGATGTACTGTGCAAACTGGTTTAATACAAAATATGTTTACTGATTATTCTCGATCTTCTACTATGTTCTGAGCAAAATCTACAGCTTCTAGTTGAAGATGAGTCTATGGAATTTGATAAGACTTTTTTTGTTCACCTGATTCATCTAGAACTGTAAGATTTTACATATAATAGAATATTAAATTGTCTGTACAGATGGCGAGCAAATTTGAACGTTTTATGTGACATCTCTTATTCTCACAAATAATTAAAAGGAAATAGTCATATGAACGTGGGTTGACCTAATTGGAATGCCATAATGTGTTGGTTTCTCTGTCAATTCATAAGACTTTTGCTGTCTCGTCTATCGAAATGTGTTGATATTTAGAAAAACATTTATTATTTTATACATAATATTTTTGATATTTTCTAATTGAATACAATATTAGCGATTTCTGAACGAAACTCTGAAACAGAAAAATCAGAAAAGGATACGGTCACATCTAGGACAATACATTTGATATTTTCGATGGATGCAAAAATATGTGATTTAGGAATACCTAAAATATCGATTTAATTTTAAATGTATTAAAAGGAGAATTTGCAAATTGAAAGAGCGTGGAAGTCTGTTGTTGCATTATGGAAAAGTAATGTTTAAGGTCCTTGAGTCAGCGTGTGACATTTATGAAACACCATTTCGTGAGTGTAAATAGTTACAGTCGGAACATGAAAAGGATTTCTGCATGCTGTGAAATGATTACCAATAATTACATTATACATCTCGGACAGAAAAATGATTTTTCTCTACCATGAGTAGAGATCTCACTTTTTAATATAAGTGTGTTTGTCGGAAGTGACTTGCCAGGTAAGTATGTTTTGGTATCTTTTCTAAATAACAAATATAGATCCTAGGAAATAAATTGTACAGCGCCCTTGAGGTGATTTTTCACAAAAACGGCGCTCTACAAATTATCCAATTATTATTATTATGAGCGAGAATGTGACATTTTTAATATTCATTCCCAAATAAATATGGATAACTGGATCAGAAAGGCGAATACAGATTTAATACAGAATAGGTGGGTAGGTGCCTTTTTAAATGTGATTTTACTGAGCAGGAGTAGTAACAATGGTCACATGATAAAGGTTTTTCTCGAATATGAGTAAGAATGTGACGTTTTAAATCTCCATTTTCGGAACATGAATAGCTGCATTAGGTACATGAATAAGGTTTTTCTCTAGTATGTGTGCGTAAATGCACTGTTAAACTTGATTTGTTAAGACAGGAGTAGTTACACAAGGAACACGGATAAGGTTTTTCCCCAGTATGTGTGCGTAAATGCACTTTTAAACGTGATTTGTTTGAACAGGAGTAGTTACATAGGGAACACAAATAAGGTTTTTCCCCAGTGTGTTTACGTAAATGCACTGTTAAATGTGATTTGTTTGAACAGGAGTAGTTACATAGGAAACATGAATATGGTTTTTCTCCAGTATGTGTGCGTAAATGCACTGTTAAATTTGATTTTTTTAAACAGGAGTATTTACATAGGGAACAAGAATAAGGTTTTTCTCCAGTATGGATAAGAATGTGAGAATTTAAACTTTTCTTATCAATAAATGAATAGCTGCAGAAGGTACATGAATAAGGTTTTTCTCCAGTATGTGTGCGTAAATGCACTGTTAAACTTGATTTGTTAAGACAGGAGTAGTTACATAGGGAACACGAATAAGGTTTTTCCCCAGTATGTGTGCGTAAATGCACTGTTAAACGTGATTTGTTTGAACAGTAGTAGTTACATAGGGAACACAAATAAGGTTTTTCCCCAGTGTGTGTACGTAAATGCACTGTTAAATGTGATTTGTGTGAACAGGAGTAGTTACATAGGGAACATGAATAAGGTTTTTCTCCAGTATGGATAAGAATGTGAGAATTTAAACTTTTCTTATCAATAAATGAATAGCTGCAGAAGGTACATGAATAAGGTTTTTCTCCAGTATGTGTACGTAAATGTACTTTTAAACGACATTTTTGTGAACAGGAGTAGTTACATAGGAAACATGAATAAGGTTTTTCTCCAGTATGTGTGCGTAAATGCACTGTTAAATTTGATTTTTTTAAACAGGAGTATTTACACAGGGAACATGAATAAGGTTTTTCTCTAGTATGGATAAGAATGTGAGAATTTAAACTTTTCTTATCAATAAATGAATAGCTGCAGAAGGTACATGAATAAGGTTTTAATCCAGTATGGGTGCGTAAGTGCTCTACCAAATGTGACGTGCGTGAGCAGGTGTAGTTACACTGGGAACATGAATGAGGTTTTTCTCTAGGGTTCATCTTCAGGCCCGTTATAATTTCTGGAAAAATGGCATATAAAGTTTAATACGTAGTTATTATAATGAAATAAAAAAAATGATTAAAGTGAATAAAGACAAAAAAAAATGATTGTTCTGCTTTTTATATCGGAAAAATGGCCCGGAATGTCAACTTAAGAGTAAAAGAACATATACGATGTTTAAACAATAATGCCTTTTCAGAATTCGCGAATCATTTAATAGAATCTAATCATTCATTCGATAAAATCTCTGGAACTAAAATATTGCATAAAAATGGATCTGGAATTAGATTAAACAACTTAGAAGCCCTTGAAATAAAAAAAGCACTTAATAATAATTTAAATATAATAAATCACCAAATTAATTTATCTGATAGTCCCATATTAAATATATTCCGCCGCTGAAAGTGTTATTTCCTCCCCCCCCCTCCCTCCTCATCATCCTTAATAATTTGTCTCCACCTTTTCTATTTGCATCTCTTTCTATCTGTTTTGTTTCTCTTTCACTAATTGTTTTCATTTACCTATATTTATATGTGCCTGTATCTAATTAGCTTTAGTTGATATTTAGCCCTGATGAAGCTTGGGACAAGCGAAACCCGGTTGGCTATCGTTATTAATTCAAAAATAAAGTGGTGTCTTACTAAGTGTATGTTTTTTCATACAAAAAACTCTTTTACCTGCAGGTCTTTCAGAGCGCTCTAAGCAATATTTTTTAATATTCGGCAGGTCTATGTCTATCACTGTATAAGGTATTCCCACTCTGTCTTCTTTTCGGGTTCCTGATTCTACCTCGATGGGTACAGTCTCCGCATTAATGCTACCTGGAATAAAAAAAAACATCAACAATATATTTAGAAGATGTATGCAGCGATGCTACTAGAACATTCGGGAACGTTCGCTCCTGCAAACGCATCGCAGCTAGAATTCTCTAATTACATTCGGCACAGCAGAGGCGGCTCTGGGGTTCCGGAAGTGGGAGGTATGGTAAAAACGCTAATACATGTAATTAATTTGCCTGTACTCACCTTTTCTGAAGCCGGCAGCACAATATTGTTTTATTTAACTTTTTTTTTCTTATCTCTAATTATTAACACATATTACTTTAATATACATTTTATTAATGAATTTTGTTAACACCGATGCGGAGTTTCCCTATAATTTAAAAAATCTACAAATATCTGTACCAAGATAGTTGCATTGGGTAGGTATAGAAGTGATGTGACTGATCTTGTTGATTCTAATACTAAAAAATGATAAAAAAGCACTCTAAAATTTCTCGTATATTAAATCAATCCTCCTTTCTTTACTCCTGCGAAATAAACAATTACACGGCTGGGAAAATGATCTATTTTCGAAACATATATTTTTTCTCGATGCTAAGCATTGCAAGTGAGCATAGTCTATCTTGACTCATTGTATTTCTAAAAAATGTTTTAAATCGTTTAAGAGTTAAAAAAACATATTTAACTTTTAACTGTTGTCATTGGGATCACGCAAATAAATTTTAGAACTTTTATTTTTACTGAAAATATTTCTAGAAAATCATTGGTCATAGTTTTAGGGAAAAGACGCAAGAGTGCAACTTAATGGAAGAGGAGAACGTGAATGAGATCTGGAAAGTGATAAAGACGAAGATTATAACTACGGCAGAGGAAACTATAGGCAAGGAAAAACCCCAAGCAAGGAAGGAATGGATAACCGATGAGATCCTAAATATGATAAAAGATAGAAGAGAGCTCAAAAATGATAAAAGAGCTGAATCACAAAAGGAATATAAAGTGCTGAGAAACAAAATAAATAGAGAGTCAAGAATAGCCAAAGAAACATTCTACCAGAATAAATGCGATGAGATAAACGACGACCTCAAGAGAGGAAATGTAGAAAGAGCTCACGCTGCGGTGAAAGACTTCTTTGGGATGAGAGTTGGAAAAGGTAATGCAATAGAAGGAGAAGACGGTAAAATACTCTTCGAAAATGACCAAATAGGAGAAAGGTGGAAAAGATATCTCGAAATGCTGTACAATGGAAAGGGAAATTGTGACAACGAAACATTGATAGAAAGAGAAAATGAGGTAGACGCAGATGATTTGGGAGATCCAATCACTAGAGAAGAGTTTGACCTCGCACTGAAAAATCTCAAAAACGGGAAAGCACCCGGAATCGATGACGTTCCGGCTGAACTAATTAAGCCAGCAGGAATAGGAACCACAGATGCCCTGTTTAAAATGATACAAACCATGTATAAGACTGGAGAGATACCAGAGGATTTTGAGAAATGCCTAATTGTCGCATTACCAAAGAAGGTAGGCACGACGAAATGTGAACAACACAGAACTCTTAGCCTAATATCCCATGCCTCAAAAATATTGACTAATATCATTCTAAAAAGAATCGAACCAAAAGTAGAGAACATCCTTTCCGGAGACCAGTATGGCTTTAGAAGAGGTGTAGGAACCAGAGAAGCAATATTGTCGCTACGAATACTACTAGAAAAAAGAATAAAAAGAAACCAAAACACATTCATCGCATTCATAGACCTGGAGAAGGCTTTCGACAAAGTAGAATGGAAAAGACTTTTCGAGATTCTGAAGAAAATTGACATAAAATATAGAGATAGAAGAATAATCCAGGCGCTATACAAGAATGAGGCCGCTATAATTAGATGTGACAATGAAACAAAAGAAGCTAGTATAAGACAAGGGGTGAGACAGGGATGTTCTCTGTCACCTGTTCTTTTTAATGCTTATATACAGAGTGCGATTGATGACTTGAGAGAGAGAATGAGTCACAGAAAAGGTGTAAAGATACACGGGCAAAAGGTGGATATGATAAGGTTTGCTGACGATATTGCTTTGGTTGCTGAAAGCGAAGAAGAACTGCAAGAGGCCTTAACAACCATGCAAAGCATTCTTCAAAACAACTACAACATGAAGATAAACAAAGACAAAACAAAGCTGCTGACTGTAGGCCGAATGCAACATCAGATGAGAGTAAAGATGGCAGGAGTTCCACTAAAGAACACCAAGGAGTTTGTCTACCTCGGGAGCAAAATAACATGGGACGGTCGGTCTAAGAGCGAGGTCAACAGCCGTATACATCAGGCTAGGCTTGCATTCAATAAAAGGTCGAAAATAATAGAATCCAATAATATAGACCTAAAACTAAGAATACTCCTCATCAAGACCTATGTATGGAGTATCTTGATGTACGGCTGCGAAACATGGTGCCTATCCGAAAGAGATAAACGGAGACTAGAGGCTTTTGAGATGTGGTCCTATAGAAGACTGTTAGGAATTTCCTGGAGAGACCATGTTACAAATGAGGAGGTTCTCCAAAGAATCGAAGGAGGAAGGCACCTGCTCAAGACCTTGTCCGAAAGGCGTGCAAGATGGATCGGCCATGTTATACGACAAGAAGGCCTCTTGCATGTCATAATAGAGGGTATGACCGAGGGGACCAACTCTAGGGGACGCCCACGCCGAGAGTACCTGGAGGACCTGCTGGTGGACGTGCGCTGCTCATCATATGCAGAAGTGAAAAGAGCCGCAAAAGACAGGGAAGAATGGAAGAGGAGAGTCGATAAAATTGCTGCAAACCAATCCCAGGATTGAAACCAGAGAGAGAGAGAAGTGTAAGCATGGTGTAACTCATTACGTTGGTAAAACACTATTAACTCAGTTTTTAACTTTGAAGAATCAATTTCGTCAAAGTCATCCAATAAACTTATTTGTGCTGTTGTAAAACACTGAATAAATTCAGCAAAATTATCTATCAGTATTATATTTATATTATTTTTTATATCCCTTGGTAAAATATTTTTCTGTTTTCAGTCTTACTGGTTTAAAACAAATGTGAATAATTGTATGCATAATATATACAAATGTACATACTTAATTTATATTTGAAACTTTGCTTTATTTACAATAGCAGGTGTTATTATTTGCATTTGACGTTAACCATCGTATTAGCATTTGATTTATTTTGTATATAGTTATGCTATTATTCATGTATTATGTTACACTAACATACATAAATTGACAATTTCCCCTGTAAAAGAATGATAGGGCGTTAATGAATAATAATAAATAATAACTCCAACATAATTAATAATCAAATAAATTTAACTGATGGTAAAATATTACCTCCCCTGAAACTCTTTTCCCTTCCCCTTACCTACCTCTTCTATAAAATTTTGTATCCCTGTTTTCTATTTGAATCTCTTTCTGTCACTAATAAGATGTCTTCGTCACTATAAGTCTCTTTCTCTCGTTGTATTTTCTTATTAATATAAAATGTGTCTGTATGTAATTACAATGAGTTAGTATAATAGCCCTGATGAAGCTTAAGATAAGCAAAACCCGGTTGGCTATCGGTTATCAATTCAAAAGTGGTGTATTAAAAACTGTGTTTTTTCATTCAACTTTATCTGATAACCGATAAGAAGTTTTTGGGATGTTTTACTTTTGTAATGAAATATGGCGAGAGTATAAAATATTCAAAATAATGATAAAAAGCAGCTGTCCTGACTGAATCCGTCTGAAAAACATCTTTGATTTACGGAATGCAACTTACTAGTTAGCTGAACACTCTCGACATACTGCAAACATTCCTTCTTCACATCTTGAAGGTCGATTTGTATATCTGTATACTCCATTTCACATGAGCTTTCTTCCTGCGACCATGGTTCGTTCTTAATAGAAACACTCTCTGTGTTGGGAAGATCCATGGCACTGCTGTGATACCGTCGTGTTATGTGATGGTAATTGTTCTCAGCTGAAAATAAATAAAGCCTGTTACAAAACGTTTCTACACAAAAATGTGGTATAATATATACATTAAAATAAAACCAAAGTTGACAGAGACTGAGACTTGGCCCCAGCAACGCGTGGCAGGGTACAGGTACCATATAACATAACATATAAGTTCCAATATTTTCATTTAATTTTAATAGTGATATTGCTATTTTATTTGTTTAAACGTATTGATTTTAGCTGACGATCTAAAAAACTTCAAAGTTGTAAAAACAATAGAAGACAGTTTAACTTCAAATAAACTTATATCATAAGATTGATGCAAGCAACAAACTTTAGGTATCTAAACTGCGTTGAAACGTAAATGCGACATAACAAGATTTTACAAGCTAATTAAACATTTCAACTATGAGAATAAAATAAACAATACTTCCTTTGCCCCTGTCAATGAAATTACTTATTTTGACAATATTTCACGAATCCAAATTACAATCCACTCCAATTCCATGGAAAATGTTGAACCAAAATTTCTTAGATATATTAATTAGGTCTATTGAAATCATGAATTAAGAGACTAAAGAATTAATTAGAAGATAGAAGACTTATTTACGACTTGATTTTCATATTATAAACAATTGTTTATGGTATTATAGACAGCACCGGTTTGCCAAGACAAGTTGCATCGCATGAACTGACGTGAATAACTCGTTCCAAAAATTCTATTTGATAATGATCAAGTATACGTCATTTGGCTACTCGCTTTTACCTAGCGTGCATACAGTTGGTAATGCTTATGAGAAGTACTAGATGTGTAATCGCAATATTTGCGATTGCAGAAAATGTGATATTCAGAAAGTATCGTTAAAAGATGCACTTTCCGTAAAATTAAATCATTCTCGAGTATTAAGCCAAAATGAGTGCAGAACTGTCAGTTGGAATTTGGATTGGTGTAGTTTTACGTGGGTCAAAACAGTTTTTCATATTAGAAGTACATAATATTAGTATGGCAAATGTATCCCTAAGGTTAAAGAAAACAAAAATGATTTAATAATTTAAGGGTGAAAAAATGAAACGCAAATAGTGACGTCTATTTTGATATTGGGTGTAAATGCGAGACAAAATGTGACATTATTATGACTTATACTAAATGGAATCCGGTACACTATTTAACCCAGGTTTAAGATTAAATGAAGTTACAAATCGCGTGGTTTTATTGTGTGACAGCGGCCGTAAGTCAACAATGAACAAACGCATGTCCTCTAACCCGTCACGACACGTGTTTATCTGTTTGGTGTTGGGTAGCTCAATATGTTATAATAAGAATGCTGTAAAAATTGATCAAGCAATATATTCTTTCAATAAACAATCACCAATTAAGGAATTTAGGTGTTACTTATTCAATATAACTAGAACCTACTTACGTAAAGGTGAAGTGCGGCTGTCACTTTCAAACGTTGAAGAAACGTCACTAAAGAAGTAGAAGTACTTCAACTATTAAAACTTTGCTTGAAATGTGTTGGTTATTGAAATAATCACAAGCAACATAAATTTAACACCATATAAATAATAATTTCTGGCGACAAGAAACAACGACAGAGACAACGAATATTGACTGACTGACGCATAACGCATAAATAAACCACTCGCTAGTTAGCTAGCTAAGCTAGCTTTTTGTAGGGAGAAATTTCGTCCACTATATAACCATAGATCTGCCGATGACGTCATCATGGCCATTAAGACAAGGTAAAGGATAGCGATGGGCGGAATCGATGAATCATCGATGGTTTACTCGATCTTTTTTACCATTCGAAATATCTCGATTCATTGTCAGAATTAATTCGAATGCAACTCCGAGACAATCGTTTTGAAACGTCATCGAAAGTCGTCGCTGTGATTGGTCAGAAATAATCGATGCCAGCCAAGCGTTGTGATTGGTCAGAATTAATTCGAATGCACGGTCCGAAATAATCGTTTTCAAATGTCATCGAAAGTGGAATCGAGACAATCGCTCTGAAATGTCAGAAATCATTCGAATGTTCAGTCCGAGACAATCGTTTTCAAACTGTCAGAATTCGTTCGAAAACGCAAATCGATTCTCACATTCGAGAGGTTATATTTCGAGATGTCAAAATATCTCAGATTACTTGACAAACGAAATATTTTATAAGTACATTGTTGGCTGCCTACTGAAGCATGTTGATGTTATAATCAACCTCGTGTGTGAATTGTAAATTATGAATTAATACTTTTAGGTGACGATTTACGTTTCCAGTAGGTATAGTTTATGTGTAAAAGATTTTCATGGTGATAGTTTTTCACAATTGAAGGTTTAATACCTACCTATGTTATTTTTAGGTTATGTATCGTCTATTCGGGACATTCGGGTAGTGTATATTTAAAATAAAATAAACCAATAAATTAGCAAACACCATTTTTATATTTAATGCTGATCGGGTTTCACTAAACCGTAGCTTCTTCGGGCAGTATACAATATTCAGTATGTATTAAACTCATCAAGTGACATGTGTTCGTTCATATAAACATAATTTATCTGCTACCTATGCTACGAACAAATATATTTAATTTATTTGAAATTAACATGAATGAAATTAACATCGGTGTCTCTTAGTTAGTAATTAAAATGAAACGCTTTCTGTTGTAAAATAACTTTATTTACTTAATAATAATTTGTGAATTGCATACAAATTACAAATGAATGAATGGTTTGTTTTGGGTTCTAGTAGGCGCCTACAACGTACATGAGATTTAGAGGTTATTTTTAACAAAACGGCATATAATTATTATCTTATTAGAGGTACATTATAAATATTATTAATGGGAATTTGTACCTACTGGCTACACTAAGTAGCTATTCAGCAGGAGCTTACAATATTATATAATAAAACAGATATCAAAGTACAGCAAATGAAAATTACAGCACAATAATAATGTACATAATAAGATACAGGTACCCAAAATTAAATCTTAATAATTAAAAAACTTGTATAATTATTTATTTTAATTGTACGTATGTAGATATTCGAATCTTATTAATTATTTATAAAAATGTTAATTGCATATGCATACATATTTGAAATTCGTGGCTAACAGGAATAATACTAATGTTGCTAGCAGACAACAAGGGAATCATTGCCAGGAATGAAAATTAGTGATTGAAATTTCGCTAGTACCTGCTTACCAAAAATATTGCCATACTAATGAAAATAAATTACAACCGGAATATGCAAACAATTTTTTTTACGATTGGAATAGTCTTGATATTCGAGTTTCTATTTTCGAATCCTACCCCCCCCCCCCCTCCCCCGACGGCCCCTGTCCGTAGCTATTGCTACCGCACTCCGAGCGATTCATTCGAATGGATCATTCGACTCTTTTGATGTTTCGGTTAAAAAAAATCGATTATATAAATATTTCGATCATTCCATCACTAGTAGAGGAACAAATAAAAAATGGCAATATGATGATCGTGTTGTGCCATTCATCAGCCTAAAACATTATTTTAAAAATAAATGTCATAAATGTTAACAGATTCTCTCAGGATGAAAAATTTCATAAGATTATTTGATTTTTTAATTTTTTTTAATAAATTGATATGTCCCTAGGTATCTACGTGACTTGAATTCAAGGAACGACCAAATTGTAATTTTACACTCAGATGGAGGCGGTAGTTCGTATTATTAGACTTAAATATTTAGTGGTATAGAATGGCCGGAAACCGATGTAAAAAAATAGAAAGCCAACCTAAGGATACACCCATTATAGACCCTCATAAAGTCATAAAAGTGAAATGGGAAAATGTTAAGCCAGCGACCCAAGGGTAATAAAACCCTTCGCCCAATGCTAGACTTTATTGCAATCATTTGAAGGTCGTATTGTAAAAATGTAATTTTTAAATATTTAACAATAATTATAAATCTCTACAAATACCTAAGAGTAATTGTAAACTTAGGTTAAGAATTTAATTTGCAACCAGATATCAAGTGTATGTTTGCATAATATTAAGATACCTAATATATATTATAAATTTTGAACTTTAAGTTAATCGGAAGACCAGATTCAGCCAGCCAGCGCCATCTAGCTGTGAGAATGGCGACGCCAGCGCCATGGACCCGAACAACGTACCAAAGTGGAGTAAAGCGGAACCATTATAGTTTAGCACCCCACCACAGGCGTGCGACGGTCGCCGGATCACGCGGCTGAAGACAGATTTTTCAACAACCAACAGATACCATCTCGCCTCCGCAGAGGAACCTCCTGCCCTCCCCCTTGGAGCGGTCGCCGAGGCTCTTCCCGTAACCCCGCGAAATTCTGCCCAGGAAGCCAGAGTGGTAGCCAGACTTTCTCCCATGAAGCTGCCCTCTCAGGACTCGCTGCCTGCCGACTCCGCCCTTCGGAGCCTTGGCCCAGTCTCAACTGATTCCGCCCTTCGGAACCAGCCCAAGTTGAAGCTTGTGTTATCAGTGATAAGTGCGAACGTGGAGATCCGCGAATCCAGAATCATCGTAAAGAAAAGTGCCTGATTAATTTTGGTATGTTTAGTTAGTAACGCGACCCAACTTTTAAAGACATTGAATGAACAATAATTTAGGATTAAGGAACGGATAATTAATTTTAAGAATTAAAATTAAGAATAATATTAAGCCTAGATTTAAACTAACCCTTAACTTTGTACACTTTTTTTAATAAATGTTTAATTTTGTTTGTAACTAAGTAACCTATTTTTTTTACTCGTTCCTCCTTTTCTTTTACATGCACAGTGTTAATATTAAACTCCCTTGAGTATAGTAATAACAAAATAATTAACAATTTATAGAGTAATGTTTAATAATCCTTAATGTTAACTAAAATAACTTTTCACTGCTTTTGATTTTTTTTTAATATTCCTCTTCTATAAAAGCTGGCGCTTCTGTTTAGAAAAGTGGTGAGCATCAAGATGATGAATATTTAGTGTTTGTAATTATGATTTAGGAATTTAAAATTTATAGTTAATTAAAAAGATAGTTTCATCATTTAGGTATTTTTAGATTGAACTTCTCTTTAATTGCTTTTAGGAGGTGTTTATCGTTTTCAATTTTTCTGATATTTTCGGGTAGGCTGTTGACGTTTTTTTTCCATAGATATATGTAATGATGTTAAGCAAAAGTGGTGTTATATTTTTGTGTTGAAAAAATATATTTTTGACGAGTACGACTTTCAGTTAAAAAGCTGTGATTATGTTTTTTTTATTATTTGAATTATAATGTTTATTTGGACAAGAATATTAAATTTGAATACTTTAAAATTGTTCAAAAATTAGGTGTGTTGGATAATCTCTCGGTTTTTTAAATGTTATTTTTATAATTAGACGTTGTACAATTTCAACAGGGAGTAGATTTGTTTTGTATGCAGCTCCCCATCTGATTACAGCGTATTGGAGATTTAATTGTACTTGGAAGACTGATTTTAGAATTTTCAATGAGAGAAAAATTTCGAATTTTCAGAAATATATAAATTACTTTTGTTATTTTGTTGACGGTTTGGTTGATTTGATCTTTCCAGTTAAGGTTTTTGTCTATTTTTATTCCAAAATATTTTTTTTTTTTGAAATTATCAATGTGGAACCGTTTATTGTACAGTTTTTTTAAATTGTCATTTATAATTATTTCAAAATTATGTAGAACGTCATTTGATTTTATTGCAAATGGTATAACGTGAGTTTTTTCGCTGTTTAGAGATAGTCAGTTTATGTCAAACCAGTGTTAAGAGTATTTATTTATTCTGTTGCTTTTAGCTTTACTAATTCCCATGAAATAAATTATTTATATAAAACAATATGACTTTCATAAGATGGAGGAAGAATATACTCTCGGTTGACAGTTGACATAGACAAGTATCAACGTCATAGTCACTTCGATGGGCATATTCTATTATATTCCTATTCCAATTATAAACGACGATTACGGCAACGGCCTATTCTTACCGCTTATGTCTATTATAAACGGGCCTTAATGCTCTGCTCAGACTGCAGTTACATGGAATATACACACTTTATTAGATAATACAGCAAAATAATGAAGGCAACTTAATATTCAGGTGATAAACAATACAGAGCTGGTAATAGTAAGAAATTACTAAATTATAAAAATACGAATCATAATAGCGCACGTTTTGTGTCATTTAAAAGCGTATTTTTTTTACAAAATTAGTAATATTTTTAACAATACTACGGTAACGTGGAAATGAGAAACATTTTAACCAATAAAGCAAACGAATAAATAAATAAAAACATACATTCCCGTACTACTCGTTCGTAATATCTTTAGAACAAGCAAAAAACTTTATGAATAACGTTTTTAACCATTTAAAATGGCAACACTGCAGATTTTTTCATGAAATCATTTTTTGTTCTTTTCTCTAAGTATCTATGGATAAAATTCCACAGAATGAGCCTGTCATTTTTTGTTGGTTATGTTATTTTGAGGTCAATTTGTTTACCTCGAACGAAAACAATCACTCCTTCTCTTAAGTTATCCTTCAAACTTGTTATGAATTTGAAGTAAAATAGAACAAAAAGATTCTTACATAACATTATGGATCTTACCACCATCAAGTTAGAGCCAGGAAGAAGTGCGGAAGCGAGTGTTCCTGTGATACATACGGATATAGACTATCCTTTTATCAAACAAGAATGTCCGGAATTCATTTCCGAGAAGAATGCAGGTATTTAAAATTATTTTTTTTTACGTACAAATAAATCCGAGTTGTTGCTTAGATGCATCGATTATACCTATACCCACATACGCTGTTATGCAGGGTTATCTATTTTAACCTTACAGGGTTATATATTTATTTTTTTGAGATATCTGACACCTTACGAGAGCGCCCCTTTCTATGCATACGGAAGAAATATACTAACCCCCCGGTCGTACAATGCTGTGAGGGGATCTGGGAAGATAAGATTGGACTTCTGTAATTCGGACCTTGAAGAGGCCTGAATTTAATGCAAATTTATACTTTCGATTTTATTTTACGGTGAATGTTTTTCTCTTACCAGGTGAAGTGAGTTCAACGGAGCCTTCAAATCTAGAAGAGGGAGTCACCATCAAAGCAACTGAATTTTTTTATAGTCGTATTGATATCGGAGTCTCTGATATTAAAAATGATTGCCTTGAGCCCTCCGTAAGAATTCACCAAACGACGGGTGAGCCAAATTTCCTTAAAACGTTTGTTTATAACTCGTATATATAGGGGCGAATGTACCTACCTACCTACTGAAGAGTACCTACTGCTGTATCAGTAAAATGTGATTTTTTAAGAAGGTGATTGGTGATTACCCAGAAAACCCTTTTAACTTATGGACAAAAGTTACTTATCGATAAAAAGTATATGAAATACTCTATCAGATGTTTTCCTGGTGCCGAAACCTCTATCCTTATCAAACATGGTGTGTCAGCATGTTAGTCGGCAACTTGAATTTCGCGAATTTAATTTGTAACATGACGAAGTGAGGAGATGAGAACTGAGTACGAGTCTTCATGTTTGTCTTTCGGTTACTCGAATACATTTTGAGATGATAAATTTTTTTTACTAACAAAACCAAAAGAAATCATAACATCAATGGCAGTCCCACCTCTTGGATCACCGGTTTCAAACCAGCTAGTGCTGTTAGTACTGTCAGTTAGTACTCTGGCAGAGCGACGCGTTCAATTGTCCCCCTCGTATTACTTTTTTTATTATTCCTCAGTTTCAAGTTTGTTAGTTGAAGATTTGAAAAAAATATATACTGTAAAATTCGTGAGAACAATTATTACGGCTTTGTACTTGTATCTACTTTTCACTATATTTTCTCGTTTTCGCCAGTATAAATCTTCTTCAATAAATATATATGTAAATATGCGTTTGTTAAAAATCTTAAATTTGCGATAATTCTTTCGATTACATAGATGTCACCTGTGATAGGTCAAAACATGCTTTTTTGAAAAACATTGCCATCTGCTGAACAAACATGTTTTTATAAAGCGCCATATTTTGGATGTAAAAGCAACACGCGCTATTGTTCCTCCTTCTGCACATTTAAACTGAGCCAAAACAACGCGTGGCTGGGTACAGCTGGTTAAATAAATGTAATCCTCGTGTTCCGTGTTATTTTAAAATTCAAGTTGCAGACTCATATTATAGTACAAAATTCGGAGTAAAACCATTTTCGCATTCCGATTATAACGATAATTTATTTTGGTCTGTGGGTGTGAACTCACACGCAGTTGCAGCAGATCTCTTAAGTTAAAACTGTCTCGTGTTTCGAATATAACAAATTCTTGTTGCAGATTTTGCTAAATTGGCAGAAAAACCTTTTTCGTGTTCCAAGTGCAATAGTATTTAAGCTTGTAACTTCCCAATTTGCTCTTCTTAAAACCAATCTTGTGTTTCGAACGCAATTATGAAAAATTCGAGTTACGTTAAGTTACTTATCTGCTGATTGCTATTCGGAGAATTTTGGAGGAAATAGTTATAAAATTCTATTTGATAACCAAAACCTCTGCCAATGATTACCCCAAGTAATTCGCTTGGGTTCATGGAGCAAGGATTGTCCAGGTCAAGACCAAAACAAACAGAATGAATCTTCCCAACATCCTGAACTGGGAGAGAGGCCGGTTGAGGGAGACCGTCTGACCTCTCCAGCCGGACTCACTCCTCCAATCGCCTTGCACTGCAATGGAATTCATATGTCCGATATACCGATTCCTACCCTCACTCCACTCTTTACATGGAAGCTGACAATGACGCTGTCCAGTACTCTCTAAATGCATGAACAGGCGTTAGTAAAAGGAGAATCATCCAGACTGTTTAAGCCGTCCCGTATGAATTGCAAAATTCGGGAACAGGACTTAACTCTGATTCAATAAACTCGCAATCGTTTTGAATGTTAGTGCCATTTTCCAATGATATAAAATTAGAACCAAAAATGTTATTTTGTTATTTCTTAAGAGTTTGCGCTTTTCCATTTTAAAGAAAGCGTTATTTACTTCCTAACTAGATAACGGTGTTCATTCAAAAGTTAAATTTCTGATCGTCTCTAATTTAAGAAATAAAAAATAATAATATTTTAAAGATTTTTTTAATTTTCTTTTTTTTTTAAAGGTATGGATTCTGAGGCAAAACGAGCTAAACACGCCGAATATATGCGCAAATTTCGTGAACAGCACTGTGAAAAACAGACAAAAAAAGAAAGAGCAAGAGTAAAAGAAACTGAAGGAGAGGCCGGTAAACGTCGGGTTTTTATGAAAGACATTGATCCTGAAGCCAAACGGGCAAAACACGCCGAGTACATGCGCAAATATCGCGAAAAACAAATAAAAAAGGAAAGAAAAAGAAAAGAAGAAACCGCAGAAGAAGCCAGTAGACGTCGGGCTTTACAAGCTCAAAAAAAGCGAGACTTTCGACAATTACAGCAACAACAAGAAAATGAAGAAGAAACCACCCAACGTCGGGCTTTGCAGGCTCAACAGATGCGTGACTTTCGACAAATACAGCAACAACGAGAAACGGAAGAAGAAGCCAATCGACGTCGGGCTTTACATGCTCAACAGATGCGCGACTTTCGACAAATGCATCAACAACAAGAAACTGAGGAAAAGGCCAGACAACGTCGAGCTTTACACGCTCAAAAGATGCGAGACTTTCGACAAATGCAACAACAACAAGAAACTGAGGAAGAAGCCCGTCAACGTCGGGCTTTATACGCTCAACAAAAGCGAGACATTCGACAACGTTCTCTAAAATTCCAAGCTATTAATCACAAACCCTTCAGTAGACATAGCCAACTGTCGCCCAATGAACGTTGAACGTCAAGACTGAGGGTGAAATTGAGGAATTTAGTCATTCGTTAATAATGATTTATTTTGGAAATAATTTAAAAAAGTCATGTGACACTTACAATTCATTATTAGGGATGTCCGAAAATTGTTAGTGCTCTGCTTTTTTAAGAGAATTCCTAATTGGTATATTTAGGTATAAACTATCTAAATATACTTATAAACTTCTCTTGTGATAATTTCGACGGTATTTGTTTGTTATAAAATAAAGCTATTTAAATTTGATGACATTATTTTGGAACAAAGGATGCCTAAGCATTAGGTTCTAGTAAGTATCAGTCCTTTAGTAGTTGATATTGCATATGAACCGGTCCTGAAAAATAACTTCTAATATTCCTTTATTTATACTGTTTATTTAATTTAATTTTTGTACTTAAACTAGTCACGATGCCAAAAACTTACATAGGTACATGAATATTTAAGGAGTGATATTAATTAAATATTCGCAACATTAATTAGTAAAGTGAAAATTTGCCCAAATGTAAATTACAAGCAAGACATGGGTAAAAGGTTGAATAAATAAACAAGAAATTTAATATTGGTGTGCTGATGACTCACTCGCATTACACATAACTGTTTTTATAATAAAGGGCTTCATCAATGGCTTCATCACATTATCAGATTTTTATCATAATGAATGGTAGAACTTTCGTGTTTGTTTTTTATTTATATTTATGATTATTTCTTTAGGTTCGCGGTAAAGGAGTATTTGAGTGGATGCTTTAATATGGAAAATGTCTTTTTTTCCTTTTGTGTATTTTCTTGGTGCGGCTTTAATGTTAATTTGGAGTAAAATGTTTGATAAAATATCAGCTGATGCATGCATACTTTTGCGTAGAAGCAATATGTCAGAATGTTTACGTCTAGCTGTCAGAGAGTGTATTTTACAATGTGAATTTTAATCATTGTTCGTTCCAAACTGATAATGGATAAGTAATTTCAAGAGTTCATTTTATTTGTATGCGTTCGATCCTATGATTATGTATTGAGAGACCAGATAGTGAATGCGTATTCCAAAATACTTCGCACAAATGATTTACATTTCTTTAAAGTTATTTTTCGATTTTTACAGATAATTCTAATATTATTTACGATGCACTTTTAAAAATATATCTACCATAAGTTATTAACACTTTACAATTATGGTTCGATAGTAACCTACTCACCCAATAATTATAACAATGCAAAAAAGAATGTCTCATTCTCTTTACAGAAAATACTCGTACCTACCTAAACAGAACGTTTATTTAGTATAATCCACGATGAAAAATGAGACAAAGTAAACTCTTAAACATCTGGGTGTGAACATTAGTCAAAACTTAAAGTAGAACAGCTACATTACAGAGCTAGTAAAGCGAATAAGGAAAATTTTTAACATTTACACTAAACCATCTATATTTTATTACTCAGATGTTGGGTAGAATCGAAATAAAACGGTGATGTCAATTTAAACATTTATTTACACGTGTTCATTTATGTGTATTATACAAGTTAATAGTATATGAAAAACCCCTCTCTGCAATTATTCCAAGAAGCTAATTTGTTTGAAATAAGAAAAATAACTGTTTACAATGTTTAAAATATATATTTGCTCGAAATACACTTTTTACAAAAAATGTAAACCGATTTAGTAATAGGTTAAATGTTTTTAAAGTTCCACTGTGTAATACCAGACTTGCGCAAAGACATGCGTATTTTATAACACCAAAAATGTATAATGCTCTCTATAAGGCTACAGAAATTGAATTTAATACTATTGATAAAAACATTTACTTGCCGTAACATCCGACCTGCTGTAACATCTGACCTGATGTAACTTAACATTTTTAATTTATTTTTTTAATATTTTTCAATCATGTCTTTTGATTTATAATTCAGTAAACACTGTTTTTTTTAAATTTTATCTTGTAATCTTCTACAAAGATAATGCATGTATGTGAGTAAAATTTTAACTGTTAATAAACACAAGTATACCCACGAACTGGCGATGCCTGTGTGGCATTTTTTTGGTTAATCTGCTAAATGTATTATTCTTTACTTTTTAACTGTTTATATAAAAAAGTGTTTCCTTTATTATAAAAATATACCAATGTATGTACCAGAAAAATATTAATAAATAAAAAATACACAACATAACCTGAGACTCTATAATAAGAACTGATTACATCTCAGAGCGTGTACAAGGTTCCTTTGGAAACGCTTTTAGGTTGGTCTAACTGCAAAGCATTAATTTGTACATGTCATATTATAAAAACCAAAACTACTAACCTTGATACAAAATGACGGGCGCTTTGGGAGTCAAAATTGACCTCACAAAATATAATAAAATCTAGAAACACGATGTCCGGTAACTTGCTAAGCTATGCTAGCTAACTCGTGGCCATGTCATCCAGAGATTCACCCATCAATCCTTCCAAGAAGATCGCTTCCGTAAGCTTTCCGCTGAACAATTACTCAAGAGTTCTTCGAGGTGAGGCGTATTTATCGTACCCAGTAAAAGTACCGGCTATTTTCATGCGATACTTTGTACTTGGGACTGAATCTCCAAAACACCTACAAGTATTTTACACTGGGACTAAATATTCCGGGAATTTTTTATGGGCATTTTTAATAGGTATTTTTGATGGGTATTTTTGAATAGATATTTTTGATGGGTATTTTGAATAGGTATTTATGGTGGGTGTTTTTAATAGGTACTATTTTGATAGGTATTTGTAACAGTTACTTATTTGGCAGGGAATTTCTTAGCCACCCCCCTCCTATGAATTTGAAAAATTACTGAGGGGATTTTTAATATTTATAGATTTTTTCATATGAATTTTTGGGGAATAATTTTTCACATAAATTCTCTAACAACCCCCCGCCCCCCATGGATTTCGATTGAGTATTTTGTCACCGGTATTTTTACTAGGTATTTCTTTGTATTACTCGCAGGACCTACCTCTAGTTGCACTGTTCCGTTGTCAACCAAACAAGCGGCTATACACTCGAAAAGGCGATTGTTTCAAGTCAATATCCGTTCCCAGTTACTGATCTTGTCAACATTCGATTCCTGGGGTAGCAATTATAACTGTTACAATGTATATACATTTTTACTGGTAATATTTAAAATTTCAAAAAATGTGTACTATGCTCTTGTTAACTATTTGCTTATCTACGTCATTTTAGGTTGGGCAGGATCACAAAGAACCAAAACTATAAATAAACCACCCACTATATTGATTACTCAGTGCTTTTTGTTTCCAGCAAGTTAGTCCACTATTTTAACCACCAACAGATTATTGTCGCTATGTATTATGTACCTTCGCTTGCAATATTATCAGCTCCGTTTATTCAAATGAATCAAATAACTCCATGTACTTATACCACCTACTACCTATTTATTAATCGAAATGTAATAATATTATTTTTATGTTACTTTTATTCTTAAATAAATGTTAAATATAAATAAATATATTCTTAAATTTATTTACATTTACTGCGTAGTGCGTATCTAATTTAGTAACAGATATTGTAGTCTATTTTCATTATCTATACTTTTGTTATCATGATTTATACATTTTATTTATTTCTTACTTTATAAATAAAAACTTTCTTCTTTTCTTTACCCAATATAATATATTGTAATGGCACTACTCCCCAACTCAAACACGAGAAACGTTTTTTTCTATTGAATTGGGTAGTTACGTTAAAAATAAAACATTTTTATTGTAATTAGTTTTTTTTAGTATAACATATTTATGTTTTTATATAAAAGAAATATATTTTTAAATAAAAAAATATTTAATTTAATTATTATCGTTTTATTTATCTGCGCCTTGTTCTATTTCATGTATCGTTTAGATTTACTAGTATTATCTTCAACTATATGATATAATGATATAAATTACATTGAAAGGTAACCTTCACAAGTTGTAAAGTAAAAAGATTTCATTAAAAAAAAATAAAACAAATAAATTGATACAGAGATTACAGAGCATCCTCCTTGAAATAGTCGTCACTGATATCTTGCCCTTTGACATCTAGAAATAAGGTTACAGAAATATTAACACTGACACAATGTAACACATAACCACTTACCATAGCCAAAAATATTAATTTGAGAGGCCTCGTTTAAATAACATAATTCTAAATAATTGGTTGACAATACATGTTAAAATCCTCAATATTACTTGAATACTCATCGCCATCGTCACTTTAAAATAGTTGTTGACTCTATATTCAAAATAAAATATAAAATTTTATTCTGTACACGTATGTTCATAATTTGAAAGTTCATATGGATAGAAGTATTCCTAAAATTAATAATTAAGACGACACTCCCTCCATAAACACGAGTTATTCTCAACTAGGGAGGTATTAATAACAGTTTGAAACATGGCTGTTTAATAACATATATTATATACTTACCCTATAAATACTTTGTTATGGCTTTGTAATTTTCTACATGGTTACTCTCACCTATGTTCCTACTTACTTCTATCAATATGTACTATTTGTAATCATTCTGCTAATAATAAATAGTGATTAAAAACAGTGAATTTGTTTTATTTAATAGGTATGGCATCATTTTTTTTTACTAAAACATACATAAATTATACCAGTAAAATCACCTCAGATTTTCTTACTCAATGATTCTTTACTTTTACTCTCATTTTTCTGAAAAGCATCCTTATTGTAAAACCACAAAGTATCAGCTTTTCATGAATTAGAAACAATTTATTTTATTGGCGACCTTTTATTTCTAAATTTTCACAAAATGGCGCCTTACATGTTATCCTTTTAGCATTTATTTAAAATAAAATTAAATATTTTAAGTGATGACATCAAACATTATGATGTTATATATATGCATATTATGTGATTATATGTAATCACATAATATTTTAATTTTATTTATTATTTTATTTAGGAAAAAAACAGTCATTTATATATTTAGCATAAACAGCAATTATTTAAAATACTAGACCAATAATGTTCCATTAATTTTAGTCGTTTATTCAATATTTGCACCTACACAATATATTTTTAAATGACAAAGAAATATAAAAAATAAACATTATAAGCAGATAAAACTTTTTAAACTGTTAATTCGTTTGATAACTTTGTTTTTAAAAGACAATTGTGTTTTCCGATTTCAATCAGACTCCCCGGACACTTCGTATTTATTAATTACAATTAACCAGGTGTTCGGGGGTAAAGTGCGCTAACTCCGGGAGGTGATTGGAATTTAGAAAAATTTATTAATCTTTTTTACTAAGTTGATAGCTATATCATGTAGAATCACCTCCAAGTTAGCGCACTTTACCCCCGGACATCCTGTTTAACCTTTTAAAAGTATAAAATCAAAAAAATCGTTATCTATATTGCGCTTCCCGTACACAAATAAAGTGTAACACGTTAAACAAGTGCATTGGATTACAAATAATAAATAATTATAGTGATAACAAACATATTGAAACTGTTAACTGTTAACAAAACCTTGAAATTCGCATGACAAGTGACATTTTATGTAGATGTTGAAAGAAGTGTCTAAGTTTTTGGTGTGCTGTGAACCCAGAACGGGTTAAAGTAACTACTGTGTCTTACCCTTGAACTGATATGACTACTAACGGGACAGTGCCATCTCAGGAGACACATGCAGATATTGGGAGTAGAAAACACCAATAGATGCAGGAAATGTGAAGAGGATGAAGAGACTCTAATTCACCTATGGTGCCAATGTCCTGCCCTGGTGGGAACCAGGCTCAGATACCTGAGGAGACATACAGTAGAACCAGAAGACATAGCCACATACCCAATGACAACCCTGGTGAGCTTTCTGTGTTGTTGTTAAAGGATTGAGGTAAAATAAGAGATAGCACAATGGGTCTATGACTTAAGTGCTCACGGGAACTACGTGTAATCCATCTCCACTTAAATTTTTTTTCCTCCACCTTGTTACACGTGGGTACATTTAGTATTAATACTTCCTTCTTTCAAAACGACTTTATTCTTACTTCTTTAATAAATTCAGTATGCATGACAGACATATGTACATCGCAAAAATCATATATTTTTTTTACAAGAAAATACATTACAAAATGATAACAAAGTAATAATGTATTATTCCCAGTGAGTTTATAAAACTCATTTCGGGAAAGACAACATTAGATTAAGGACAAGACAAATAAATAAAACAAATAAACGCAGATGTTATTATGGAGTTCCAGAGAAATGTTGTGTTAGTCATTAATGAAACTGCTAAGGAAATAGCTTTTGAGAGCTTTTGCCAATGTTTTTTGTTCGTTGCCGAAAGTTTTAAATTACAAGGTAATGCGTTATATTGTTTATGTGCAATGTATTATAAGGAGTTAATTCCAATTTTGGTCGTGTAAGTAGATGACAATAAATGTATTTGATTTTGTGATAGTGCAGGTGTATGTCAGAATTAAAAACTGGTTTAGTGTTGGTGTGTTGAATTATTTGTAGAATGGCAGTTGTGATGTTATACTTTGGCAGGACCGTAAAAGGAAGTATTTGTGTCTGTGAGTATATATCTTCGACATGTGTATCTCATGGCAGATTATATATATTACGTACGGCTCTATTTTGAATTACTTGTACTTCGGAACTTTTTTTTTTGGTAATAGTGCCCCAGATACTAACAAGATAACTCAGGTGGGAGTGGATCATAGCATAATATGTTGCACGCAGTAAAGATGTGGGGAGCACACCTTGGAGTCGATAAAGTACACCAGTTATCGGGAAATTTTGGATTTTACATTCTCAACATGGGAGTTCCACGAGAGGTTAGAGTCTATGAGTAACCCAAAATATTTCGTTACTTGAACATGTTGTAGCTTTTCATTTCCAATAATGATATTCATACCCATATTATCTTTTTTTTCCGAAAGTAAGGTAATGGATTTTTTCAACATTGAGGCTCAATTTGTTTAATCGCAGCCATTTAGCCAGCTTTGCGAGATCTTTATTCATTAGAGCTTCAAGTTCCTTCAGATTTTTACAATGGTAGTAAATTACAGTATCATCAGCGTAAAGTTGAAGTTTTCCCGAGATGCCAGATTTAGTTATACCATTGATCTATAGTAAGAAAAAGTAGAGGTCCAAGAATCGAGCCCTGTGACACTCCACGTGTGATTTTTCCAAAGCCGCTTAGGTTCCCTCCGTTATCGACAAGGCAAAATCTATCAACTAGGTAACTTCGGAGCAAATTTAAAGATTTCCCGACTATTCCATTTTCTGTAGAAGTATTTCATGATCTACCGCATCAAAGGCTTTTTTCAGATCTATAAATACAGCTGCCACATATTCGCCCTGGTCTATGTACTGCTGAATGTTAAAAATGAAATCGAAGGTGGCACATGGGGTATTGGAGTTTTTCCGAAAGCCATATTGCTGTGGTGTTAGGATATCGTTGCTAGAGATGTATTTTATCTTTGATAATTGACTCGAACACATTTGAAAATACCGATAAAATCGATATTGGACGATAGTTAGTAATACACTTCTTGCAGTCTTCTTTAAAAATTGGTATAATTTTTAAAGAAGACTTTAACTGGTTTGGAAATATTCCCGAGCCTATGGAGAAGTTGATAAGTTGGGTTAGGTGCCCCGCTAGTTCTTCTTTACAGGTTTTAAGAATGCACGGTGTTACTCCATCGATTCCTGCCGCTGCATTCGACCTAAGTTTCGAGATGACCTTTATTACCTCATCCTTATTCGTCCAAGTCATGTCCTAGTCACGTCCTAGTCATAAGGATTGTCGTGCCTTTGGTTCTACATATATTGTATTAGTCATCCGGGAATGATGGAATGGCAGCTGCCAATTTTTCTCCAACTGACAGGAAAAACTCATTAAATGCCAACGCTATTTCACGGGGTTCCCTAATTTCACAATTATTTACGATGAGAGATTCAATTGTGTTGGTGGGTTTATGTACACGGTTAGACAAAATTGAGTTAATAGTTTTCCAAGTTTTTCTTGGGTTAGTTGGGCTTTGTTGAAAGTTATTGATGTAATATTTATTTTTCAGACTTCTCCTTTAATTAGTTCTTATGTTTCTTAGTTTATTTTTACGTATTGCAAGAGTAATATTACCTGGATCTTGTTTCCACTGCTTGTGAAGCTGGTTTCGTTCCTTGATAAGAAAATTCAGTTTGGAATCAAACCAAGGTGTATTTAGATGTTGCCGCCATCCTATTTTTACGTTTGGCGTAGTTTTACCTTCTTCTAATGCATTTTTGACATAATCATTAAAATCTTTGTAACCGTCTTCGGATTTGGTTGAGTTGATAGCAAATTTGTTAGTCGCAATATAAGATTTTACCGCCATACTGTTGATGATAGGTTTAGTAAAGCGTGGTTTAGTTCTATTATTAAACCATTTTTTTTAAATTATTCTTAAAGTCAACAATTATTATATTATGGTCACTAAGCGGGTCATCTATATTCGATATGGTTATTAAAATGTTTTGTCTGTTTGATATAACGTGATCTATAATAATTCTGCTTGTATCAGTGACTCGTGGGATATGATTTATTTTGTATTGAGAAATTGTATGTTAATAAGGTGTTGATAAACTTTATAGAAGAAGGTGTGTTTATGGAAGTGTCAATGTTGAAATCTCCGAGTATTAATGTATCTTGTCTGCTTTTGTTCAGTATTTTTTCAAAATGTGTTAGGAAATCGTGCATGTTGTTTGGGTTAGGTTTTCGATAAGTGACATAAATGTTGACTGGTTTCCTATTACTGCTGCAAACACTAATACCTAAAAATTAATTTTCGTTGGAAAAATTTTCAATGAGTGCTCTAACTTCATAGAATCCAGAACATAAATGGCCACACCTCCTCGTCCTTCATTTGGGCGAGAAGAAAAAGCACTGTAAAAACCATTTAAGCAAAAGAAATTTTCTTCTCCGACATCAAGCCACGTTTCAGTGATGACAAGGACATGAATAATATCGCATAATCTTCTGACCTTTTCCTCAATTTCGTCAAACTTGTTTCGTATACTTCTGGCGTTCATATACATTATTCGCAGACAGTTCTTCATGGGAGTATGGTCATCGATAGTTAGGCAATTGTGTTTTCGTATATTACACTCCATAGTCTATTGTAGCTAGGTCCTTCTTGAGGGCAGCTATGTAAGCTGGGCAGTTGTCCCTATCTTCGGTTGAATGGTCAGCAGGCTTACCAAATCTGGTGCATGTCGCGCAAACTGGTTTGATGGCTGCATTTGGGCACGACTCACGGGTGTGTTTTTCTTGTGCACAGTGTCCGCATGTAGGTTTAGTATCTCTGCAATATTTGTATGAGTGTCCAATCATATGACATTTAGTGCAGACGGTAAGGCCAATAAAATCTCTGACGCGGCAAACAGTCCAGTTCACAAATACTTTCTCCTGTTCAATAAGTAATTTACGCACGATAGCTGGCATTTCATAAATACGATGACAAGTGTTTCCTGTGCGAGCACCTGCTTAGTGACTTAATTTACAGCTCGCAATAGTTCCCTCAATGTCTTGAATGTTGGGAACCCCAGTTAAGGCGACCCTTAAAAATTCTTCGTCAGTCAGGTCTCGCGGTATCCCAAAGAATATGAGTCTCGGAGATCGCTTGGTCGGCAGTCGGGCCTTAATTGTGCTTGATTTGTCGAAACAGGGTGCATTTAATAGTTTTTGTTGCTCGCCTGCGGTTGCCGTGTTTATCAAGATACCTTTATTTCTTGTCTTTTTTATTCCAGTGATTCATTTGATATTTCTTTTTTCTACGTTAATAATTATGTTAAAATACTTAACTTGTCAGTTTCGCTTGTTTCTGTATCATGCTTTTTAATTAATAATTTAGTTTTATTCGAAAATAGACAAATAAAAATAATGGTATTCCGTATATGTATTTAAATATGATACTATTTATTATTTATTTATACGATACGTAGTCAAAAAACTTGCAATCTCTGTCACTATGTTTTATCGCATATAAAATTATACTTGAACAGTTAAAACAGAAGTGTGAAGTTACTATAATGATATGATCCTACGAAATCTATGTTTTTTAATATTTGATAGCTATATATTATAAGTTCAGTTCATTTCAACCAATGCTTAGTGAAATTTGGTGATGCGTGTTGAGAGTTTTTTTTTATTTTTATATTTACTCCACACAGGAGGCCCTCAAGAGAATAATTTCCCTCAGGGCCTATGTCATCTTTGGGGATGCTGTGTGGAGGGTCTTTTTGTGGAGAGGAAGGAGTGAACATGGGTCTTGAAGAGTCCCATGTTGTAGGAGGGAGGAAACACAGAGGCCGGCAGTTCGTTCCACAGCCGAGCTGTTGAACTTAAGAACGAATCGTAGAAGCGACCCGTTCTCATGTGACAAGTGTCAACTGTGTACAAATGTTGGGCGCGCGTTTGGCGTGTATCCCGACTACGCACCGGTGCCGAAGGGATCAATGACGTTAGTTCCTCAGAGCATCTTCCATTGTAATACCGATAGAACAAGGACAGCATACCTACCTGACGCCTGTGCTCTAAAGATTGCAGTCCGTTTGTTAAGATTGGGGAATCTATCAAACGGACCGCCCGTTTCTGCACAGAGTCAAGGGATTTTTTCAGGTATTTTGGGGCTCCAGACCAGAGATGGCTGCCAAATTCGACAGAAGGGCGCACTTGCGATTTGTACAGGGTGAGGAGTTGTGTACTATTAAAGTATCTGCGGGCCCTGTACAGTACGCCCAGCTTCTGAGAGGCCAACTTTACTCTGGCTTCGATGGAGCCTCCGTACCTGAGCTGGTCACTTATAGTTACACCAAGCATATCAATGGAAGGCCTGTTCGGAAGATTGCTTCCGTTGAAGGAGACTAGATTATCATTTGGATCCCTTTTAGACGTAATCAGACAGGATTGGGTCTTTGAAACATTAAATTCGACGAGATTATTTTTACCCCAGGAGGAAATACTCTCGAGATAACCGTCCATTCTCTGCTTCAAAGCCCTCCGAGCCGTTGGAGTTTGTGTGCCCTTTGGGGGCTTATCAAACAAAAAGCTATCATGAACTGTACTGTCATCCGCGTAACAATGAATCGGTGCAAATGTCAAAAGGTCATTGATGTGCAACAAAAACAAAGTCGGAGACAGAACCGATCTCTGTGGGACGCCAGCATTTATGGAGTGCGAGGAAGAGGTGAAACCGTCAGCAACCGCCTGAATCGACCTATCCCTTAAAAAGTCAGCAATCCACGTACACAGGGATGCGGGAAGTCCGTAAGAACGCAATTTGTTGACAAGTCCTCGGTGCCAGACCCGGTCAAAGGCCTTGGATATGTCTAGTGCGACCGTTTGGGTCTCACCGTGACGTTCCAGGCACCGCCCCCAAACATGCGTCACATACGCGAGAAGATCACCGCACGAGCGGTTCCGCCGGAATCCGTATTGACGGTCGTTGATAATTTTGTTCTTCTCGAGGTATGTGAGCAGTTTGTCGTTGATCACACGTTCCATCACTTTGGACAGAACTGATGTGATCGCTATGGGGCGGTAGTTGGCCGGGTTGGAGCGGTCACCTTTCTTGGGAATAGGGTGAATTACCGCTTTTTTCCAACCAGAGGGCCTTAGAGTTGTCTCTAAGACCTAAAATCAGCTACTTGTAAGCATGTTTCTTCTGTCTGCAACTGTATTTGGAAGGAAAAAGTTTTGTGATAGTGAATAGTTACAGATGGAACATAAAAATATTTCTCTCTTTACAGTCCGTCAGCGCATGACGCTTTAGAGATTTCTTCAGTGAAAATGAAAAGTTACATTCAGAACAGGAAAAGCGCTTTTCTTCACTGTGACTAAACATGTGATTTTCAAGATATCTCTTTGTTGAACATGAATAGTTACACAAGGGACAAGAAAAAGCTTTTTCATCACTGTGAGTCAGCATGTGACGCTTTAAAGATGACTTGAGCGAACATGAAAAGTTACAGTCGGTACAGGAACAAGGTTTTTCACCACTGTGAGTTAGCTTGTGACGCGTCAAAGTTGCCCTTCGTGAACATGAATAGAAACAGGCGGAACAAGAAAAGGGTTTTTTTGCACTGTGCGTCATAACGTGACTTTTAAGAGTTTCCTTTGAACGACATGAAAATTTACAGTCGGAACATGAAAAAGGTTTTTCTTCACTGTGAGTCCGTATATGAATCTTTAAGGATGACTTATGAGAACATGAATAGTTGCACTCGTGACATGTATAAGGTTTTTCTCCGCTATGGTTAAACATGTGAATTTTTAGATGTCCCTTTGTGGAACATGAAAATTCGCATTCGAAACATGAATAAGGTTTTTCTGCACCGTGGGTAAACATGTGACTTTTTAGTTGTGTCTTTGTACAACACGAATAGTTACATTTTGAACATGGATAGGGTTTTATTCCGCTATGCTTAAACATATGAATTTTTAGATGACTCTTTGTAGAACATGAAAAGTTGCAGATGACACATGAAAAGGGTTTTTCTCCGCTATGGGTAAACATATGAATTTTCAGATAACTCTTTGTAGAATATGAAAAGTTGCAGATGACACATGAAAAGGGTTTTAATCCGCTATGCTTAAGCATGTGAATTTTTAGATAACTCTTTTTAGAACACGAAAATATGCACTCAGGACATGAGAAGGGTTTAACTCCACTGTGCGTCAGCAAGTGTTTTTTAAGCTGTTCCTTTAGAGAACACGCATAGTTGCAGTCGGAACATGAAAAAGGTTTTTCTCCACTGTGGGTAAACATATGATTTTTTAGATGTGCCTTTGTACAACACGAATAGTTACATTCTGAACATGAATAGGGTTTTAATCCGCTATGCTTAAACATGTGAATTTTTAGATAACTCTTTTGAGAACACGAAAATATGCAGTCAGGACATGAAAAGGATTTAACTCCACTGTGCGTCAGCAAGTGTTTTTTAAGTTGTTCCTTTAGAGAACACGCATAGTTGCAGTCGGAACATGAAAAAGGTTTTTCTCCACTGTGGGTAAACATATGACTTTTCAGTTGTTCTGTTGTAGAACACGAAAAATGGCAGTCAGGACATGGAAACGGTTTTTCTCCATTGTGAGTCAGCATGTGTATATTCAACGTTTCCTTTCGAGAACACGAATATTTGCAATTGGAACATGAAAAGGGTTTTACTTCAGTATGGGTGCGCAGGTGCTGTTCTAACTCTTGCTTATGAAAGCAGGAATGGTTACAATGATGACAGGAGTATTGTTTTTCTCCAGGATACTTCTTCAGGAATACGTCTGAAATTTAAAGATAAATTAATAATAATAATAATATTTGGCTAATTTATATAGCGCCGTTTAATATTTGGCTAATTTATCGTGAGAAATCACCTCAAGGGCGCTGTACAAATTTATTTCTTAAATAGTTAATACTAGAACTACTGACTTATCTCTAAGACTTATATCTAGTGACTTACGACTAAGGCCTATAACTACTATCTTAACGTCATATATACGAGTATTTACATATTTAGCAACTTACAACTAAAAATAATGTTAACAATCTAATCTTACTAACGCCAGAAGAAGAAGGAAGTTCTATTATAGTAGGGTGTTTTTATTGTTAGCTGAATATATATGTTAAATGAATGAAATTAATGAATAAAATCAATCGTCAATCTTAAACGCATTTAGGTGATTCATCTGCCAACAATTAAACCGATTGACTTGTTATGTTCCCGCTGATATTGTCCATTGTCCATTGGTAGGCAAGTCAATAACAACATTGAATGAACGGAATCGCTAGATAATGGAACAATTACGGTATAAAAAAAATGAAAAAAAAGAAATATTTGGATAGAATGACGGATTTATGGAAATGAGTGTCTGAAAAAGTGAGTTTTTAGTTTGGATCTAAATTCTGTTGGGCTGGTATTACATCTCAATTCCATAGGAAGTTTATTCCAAGCCTTAGGGCCGGATACTCCGAATGCACGATCACCAAACTTAGTGTTCGGATTTCCCTTAGGCTCTTTCAACCACCCAATTGCAGATGATGTCGCTGATCTAAGGGTTGACTGCCTTAGACCAGTATTTTCCGGAATGCATAGGTCAGTAATATACGGTGGCGCCATTTCATTGATGGCTTTAAACACCATCCAGCATAGCTTGTACTGGATCCTTTCAGGACACTTCAGCCAGTGAAGATTTCGGAGGTGTTCCGAAATGTGCGAAAACTTGGGTACCCCGGTGATAAGCCTTGCTGCGGCGTTGAACACTGATTGCAGTTAATCAGTTTCGCATTTAGGAAGATTTGCATAAATGCCGTTGCAATAGTCAAGGCGTGATACTATATATGCATTCACAAGTAATTTAGTTGCCTCTGTTGAAAGATTCCTACGAACTGACTTTAGTTATCTAAGGTAGAAGAACCCCGTGCTAACGGTCTTATTTACCTGAATTTTTAAAGAAAGGTCTGAATCCAGATAAACTCCCAGAAGTTTGACGGTTGTTTTAGCAATTACGTCGTTACCGGAAATAGCGATTGATGAGTTTTCTATTAAATGTTGGCGTCTATGTGTGGCTGCCCAGAGAAACTCCGTTTTTGAAGGATTTAGCTTAAGTTTATTTGAGGACATCCAGAGATTGATTGCTTCTAGACACTCGGCTGTGCGAATTTTTAGGCCGTCGATCTCATTTGGTGAGCAGTAAAAGTATATTTGCCGATCGTCAGAATAACAGTGAGATAAAAGACCAAATGACTCGATAAATTAAGTGAAGTAAGTTCGATAAAAACATTAAAATGCAAAAATTAGGAGTAAGAATTATTTAATTTAACAGAGACAAATACGAGTTTACCTGCTCTCTGGGTATTTCTTTCCGAGCGCTCAGAGCATTCCTTTTTAACATCAGAAAGTACTTTGTCTATTTCCGTATAAGGAATTCCAAATCTAAATTCTTCTAGAGGTCCTCCTTCTACCTTGATGGCTAAGGTCTCCAAATAAGGAGAATTTAATCTGCTACCTGGAGACACAAAATTCAAAACATACATTGATATACCGAGATGAACGGAATGTAACATTGAAATGACGGTTGTTCCTTTACCAGATAAAGATAAATTAAGTACTATATTAAATATGGTTATTAAGTATTTTTTGGTTATTGTTACAGCTGTTTCGGCTTTCGAGGCCATTTTCAAACTGTTGTTCCACGTTCAGACGACTTATTTATATGATGCTATTTCACCCCCTCTCAATTTAAAATGATTTTTTACCGGTTAAACCGATCTACTGATAAAATAATTGAGAAAATAGATTTCATATTCTGTGGGGGTATTTTGATGTCTGTTTTCCCCACATTAATGTTATCTTATTTTTTTAAAGAATGATGTGGCTGCTATTAATTTAAAATGTGTTATATTGTTTAAGTTTTGTGAACAAACTTAGAAGCGGGGAATAGAACCAATCACCCTACTTTATTAATAAATGTTATAGTAGGTGATTGGTTCTTTTATATATTTCTAATTGTTCAATTAAATTTAATCTAAGGCCCTTAATTTCTATATGTAAGGGTTTAAGTTCATTGTTCTCAAACGGGACGTGATTATTCACAAAGTTTTGCATTTTTTATCCGCAATTTTTAGTCCCAGTCAAAATATTTTTGTAATTACATACTGCAAAGGTAGTATCTTCATAATTAATAATTTTAGATATTTTTTAATTACACGTAGGTACATTATTTTCGTTGCTTGACTCAGGAACACGATATGTCGATATTGCACAGTTGACTGATGTACTCCAGTCTGTCAATTGCACAGTTAACTGATGTACTCCCTTATGCGATATTGCACAGTTGACTGATGTACTCCAGAATGGCAATTTTCTCATCTTGTTTGGAAAAAGTATTTTTTAGGACGATATAATGGTTTTTTAGTTATAGCGATACTATTTCTGTGATGACTATTTTTCCCGATTGTTTAATAACATTACTGCGGTTTCCTAGGTCTTCTTGTTGATCTGATATGAACTGAATTGTTTAATAATATAATTATTTTATAAGATAATTGATTCATATTTTTGTACAATTACAGTAAATTTAATCGTGGCTGTTTTTAAAATCGACAATTCAGTAATAAATAATTATGAAGTCAGGAGGTCTTGACTTGCGCAATCTGTGGTAGAAGTTGTTGATTTTTCTATGGCGTGCGCAGGGTTTAGCGGTAGCGTTGTCTATTTTAATCGTTTGGCGATAGATGGCTGTTCGTATTTATTGAATAATATATCACTTGTTTAGGTTTATTTTGAGATTTTTCGGGCATTTTTTGCATTTCCACTGTCGACTCCTTAAACTACGGCGTGAGGTTTCTATTTTATTATGGTTTATTATTTTCACAGAGACTATAGCATATAAAGTCAATATTTTTTCACATATTATGCATTGGGTATTCATGGTAAATATTGATGGCTGCGAGTTTTATTTAAACAAGTGATTTTTGAATGATAACGTGATAATAATCACTTTTCACAGTTACACTTAAATTTATTTTAAGGAGGCACGTTTGGCAGTTTGTAACGCCGATTTGTTTCAGAAAAGAATGACAAAATGTGACAGTTTTGGAGCGAAGGTAAAATAACTACTCGGTCTCCAATTTAAGGTAATTGAGCACTTTAAACTTCGTTCACTATCGTTGTGTTTGGTAATTATTTAGTCATTGAAAACATAGAAGTATGAAAATACTAGACTTGGGTAGGGTCGGTTGTAGAGTACATAGATATGTACAGGGATTAAAAATTAACATAATTATGAATAGTAAAAATAATAAAAAAATCAAAGTAGCAATAGTAAAAAAATAAAGAAAAGATTTTACCACCATAAAAGAATATACATAGGTAAAATGTTAAAGATACTTATATTAAATATGTTCAATTTATTAATTGAGGACGTAGAAGACATACTGAGGGACTCAATGATAAGGGCATACGAAAATAGCTGCCATCTGAAGACAAGTACCAAGGACTCAACACAGAGGACTGCAGGAACTATGGAAACTAGTAAGACAAGCCTTCAACAGGGCCAAACTAGGATGCTTATAAGAAATACAAGGAAGCAATCCGGAATGCCAAAATAGGCTCCAGGAAGAAGTACTTAGGGGAGGTGGAAACCATCCCAGAGGCAGCAAGAATTCAGAACATTCTTGCATAAGACCCAGAGGCAGCTAAAATCCATCCCGGAAAGCAGAAGGAGGCTTCACCAACAAAGGAAGAGGAGTTGGAGGAGCTGCTGTGGAAACACTTTCCCGGTAACAAAAAGTTAGAAGCGAGTGACATCGGTCTACCACCGATTTGAGTTACACGGAAAGGTAAGGATTGGGACACTGCAACTAAAATAGTTATTCCCTCCAGAGTTAAATGGCCGATCAACAGGTTTGACCCATTTAAAAGCGCGGGAGAGGATGGAATCTTTTCGGCACTTCTATAGAGGGGCCTAGATACAATCCTACAACCTGTGACTAAGATCCTGAGGGCATGCTGTGCCCTCGCATATATTCCCATATCATCGAAGAGAACAAGGGCAGTGTTCAAACCTCAGCCGGGGAGAATAGACTATGACCAACCAGGCGCATTTAGCCTAATTAGTTTCAGCTCATTTCTTCAAAAGACTATGGAGAGGCTAATGGATAAGCACGTAAGGGACGGGGCAGAGAGAAAAGCCCCTCCACGAGTTCTTATTTGCCTGTCAACCAGGTAAGTTAGTCGAAGCGGCACTGCATAGGTTGGTGTACAAATTAGAGTAGGCAGGGACGACCGTAGAACTGGCAGTAGGACTCTTCCTGGATATAGAGGGAGCATTAAACTGCACCACTATTAAATCCATTGATGAAACGGCAGTAAAAAATGACAGACTCGACAAAACCACCAGAAGGTGATACTTACAGTTACAAGGAGTGAGGTGAACATCAGAGTATTGGTGACACGAGGGTGTCCACATGGAGGGGTGTTATCACCTTTGCCATGGAGTCTAGTGGTAGATAACCTCATCCTAAAGTTCAACAACAGGGTGTTCGTTACGTGTTCTATTACACATTAAATGAACTGTAAAACCAATTTATAATAAAAAAACGATAATGAGAAGCTCATTCAATTGGTTCTGAATATCACGGTAATAATTGGAAAGAAGGAAACAGCCTACCTGAATTCCCATGAATCCGGGCAATACGGGCTCCCGATGCACTTGCACTGGGTGAATTTTCCTCCACAACGAGATGAACGAGAAACGAGTGAATTTTGGTATTTGCATGTGAACGACACGAATTCGACTCAATTTGCGACAATTAGTGCAACATAAATGTTCATAATCTCCAATGTGGGTAGGGCTGTTTTTAGGGAAAGAGATGGATAATATAGGAAAAATGGTAGGTAATGCAAAAAACTGTTTCAATACTAAAAATTCCGCCCGCCTTGAGGAGATGTACAAATTTTCTCTACAATCGACATAAAAAAGAAGATCAACAAAATATGTATAAACTATAGTTAATGTAACGAAAACTAATATTAGAGACTAAATAGAACAAAATTTATTCGATAGGTAATCGATATAGTTTCACCACGGGACGTTTAAAAATACCTTGTGGCGTACGAACTGAAACGACACGAACAATTTTATCAGCGCCAGGAAATAATTCAATAACTCGCCCAACGGGCCAACGCATGGGCACAGAATGTGAGTCGTCAATAGCAGGGTACTCACCAAGAGTGTAGCATGTATCGTAACTGATACTGTATCAATCTGCAAGTGGGTACGGCTCGTCCACGGTAACCGAGTATCCAGCTACGAGCTCCCGGATCCGCCTTAGTGCTCGCAGTGTGCTCGCAGTGAAATCGCCGGCTCGCTGCGAGCACACTGCGCTCCACCCGCGAGCGGCTCGCAGTAGGCTCGCGCCTACGTACTCACTTGATACAGTATCAGATACGTTACATGTTACACGGTTAGGTGAGTACCCTGCTTATCATTACTAGATCGTCGACTTTCAGATTGGGTGATGATGACGACCACTTGTTCCGTTGTTGAAGAGTGTGTAAATATTCTTTTCGCCAACGATTCCAAAAATGTTGAGACATTTGTTTCAATAATTGCCAGCGCGATAGACGGTTCATTGGTACGTCCACAAAATTTTCTTCAACAACAGAAACTAGAGGGGCTCAAATCAAAAAATGCGCTGGAGTCAGGGCGTCCATTTCAGACGGATCCGTTGACATCGCGCCAATAGGACGAGAATTTAAGATTGCTTCGATACGAGTCAAAACAGTGGCTAACTCTTTAAAAGTGAGTACTTGATTTCCCACCACCCTTTTCAAATGATGTTTAGTTGATTTAATTCCAGCCTCCGATACTCCGTTAAAGTGTGGGGCGGAGGGAGGATTAAAGTGCCAGATAATTGAACGAGTGGCAGTAGCGTCTATAAGTGTGTTATTGTTTTCAGGTAATCTTAAAATTTAGAAAGACCTATATGATATCTATTGGCACCGACAAAGTTGGTACCACAATCGCTATAAATGTTTTGGCAAAGTCCACGAATCGATCTAATGCTGCTATAAATGCTTCAGTGGATAGATCTGACACTTATTCCAAATGAACGGCTTTGGTCGATAAACAAACGAAAAGACATAAATAGGCTTTATAGGTTTTAGCGCCGCGACGCCTACTTTCACGGACTACAAACGGACCTCCATAATCGGTTCCTACATTTAAAAATGGACGACCTTCTCGGGAACGGGAAGCGGGCAAGTTACCCATCAAGGGTAAACTACAGAGCGGGTTGTTTTTAAAACAAGATAAACATTTGCTCAAACGATGTCGAATTACGTTACGAGCCGGAAATATCCAATATTTTAATGATAGTATGGATTGCAATGCACGCGGACCAGGATGAAGAGACAAACGATGGTAATAATCTATTATTAAAGTTGTTAAATGACATTGCTTTGGCAAAATAATAGGATGTCTAGAGGTTTCCGACACTACTTGTGCAAAGCAAAGACGTCCGCCCACCCTTAATATTCCAAATTCATCGATAAAGGGAGCAAGCCTTTGCAGTTTCGGTGAACACACATTATGCGAGATTATACTATCTATAACTTGTTTAAAATAAATATTTTGAACGAATTTAATGCAACAAGTGAAAGATAAATTAATTTCTTTCAACGAGAGTGTGTTGCAACTTATCTTTGATTTCAAACTCAATCTATTAATAAATCGACGACACCAAGCTATAACTCGTAATAATTTTGATAGTGATGCAAATTTCAATAAAAACTCTAGGTCACGAGTTGACACATTAGTTGATAATGGTATTAGATTCTTCGATTTATACTCTGGTATTTGTTCTACCGGAATATCTTGAGGTTTAACAAAGGACCACTCCTCTACGGGTGACGATATAAAGCGTGGATCATACCACCATAAGGAAGATTCGGCAATTTCACTTGGAAAAACTCCTCGTGACCCCAAATCTGCAGGATTTTCTTGCGACGAAATGTGAAACCAATGTTCATAAGGAAGAATTTGAATGATGGTTTCAACACGATTTGCAACGAAAGTTTGCAAACGAAACGTAGGTGTTTTTAACCACGCCAAGACAATAGTACTATGGCATTCCCAATCGGACTATATTGTGAGGCTGAAGATAGTGGGGAGGGGGAGGAGATTGGGAAGAGTCAATGGTATCCTCTGGTACATTACTTTTACGGGCAACGCGGGAGAAAGCTCGCACACAAAGCCTTGGTGGATAGACAGTGACACGGCACAAGATTTACCGAAGAAAGGGGCTAAAAATTCCACGAATCTTAAATAAGCGGAGGCCGAACGCTTCAATAAAGTCTTGATATCAGTCATTTCAAATTAATGAGTATAATGCAAATTCAAATTCGGAGGAAAATGAGAAGTTCTGAGCTAACATGACAAAGCTATAAATTTACAAATAATAAATCCAATCCCTGTATCTTTATATATCTAAATGATCTTACCCACATGAAATATTTATCCATATGCAGATATGCACTTATAATAAAGTTCGATGCACCAATTCTTATAATTAAGTTGTTAAAAATCTTTTAATATTAAGATAATGAATCCATAAAAAAACTAGCAGAAATAAATTTGATGTAAATATGTTATTGAATATTAAGATATACTGTTTTGGTTGAACCTGCAGAAAATCTGCCATGTAGGACTACATATTGTTAACCTGCAGAAAAGCTTTCATGTAGCTTTTTAGAACTACATATTGTTAAACCTGCAGACAAGCCGTCGTGTAGCTTTGAAGGACTATATATTGTTAACCTGCAGAAAAGCTTTCATGTAGCTTTGTAGGACTACATATTGTTAAACCTGCAGACAAGCCGTCATATGGCTTTGTAGGACTACATATTGTTAAACCTGCAGACAGGCTGTCATATAGCTTTGTAGGACTACATATTGTTAAACCTGCAGACAAGCCGTTGTGTAGCTTTGAAGGACTATATATTGTTAACCTGCAGAAAAGCTTTCATGTAGCTTTGTAGGACTACATATTGTTAAACCTGCAGACAAGCCGTCATATGGCTTTGTAGGACTATATATTGTTAAACATGCAGACAAGCCGTCGTGTAGCTTTGTAGGACTACATATTGTTAAACCTGCAGTTAAGCCGTAATGTAGCTTTGTAGGACTACATATTGTTAACCTGCAGAAAAACTTTCATGTAGCTTTGTAGGACTACATATTGTTAAACCTGCAGACAAGCTTTGTGGGACTATATATTGTTAAAAATGCAGACAAGCCGTAATGTAGCTTTGTGGGACTATATATTGTTAAAAATGCAGACAAGCCGTCATGTAGCTTTGTGGGACTATATATTGTTAAACATGCAGACAAGCCGTCATGTAGCTTTGAAGGACTATATATTGTTAAAAATCAACAATTTCCTACTATTGCAAAGTAACTTACTAGTTGTCGGAATACTCGCCGCATACAGCAAAAAATCGTTCTTCAGATCCGGGAGGTAGATATCTATATCCGTATACGGCATTTCGCCTCCACCCTCTTCCTGGGACCCTTCTTCCTTGACAGAGACACTCTCTCGGTTGGGAAGATCCATGCCTTCTGTGATAGTGTTCCGGTTTAATCTAAAAAAGGAATTGGTATCAGATCATAATAAATTATTTTCGCAAAGTAACATGGATTCGTTAATCCAACCAGTAGTTATAAAAGTGTTTTAAAAGACAGAATACAAAGAAAGGCACAACAGAGCAACAAAAACAATATGTTAAAGTAAACTGTCGCGGCTTAAACGAAAGGATTAAAGTGGAACTGTGTCGTCGTGTCACGCTCGACCGGCTCTCATATAAGAGCACCTCGTGTAGAGAACCTTCCAGAACCGTCTAGACTCCAGACATGGCGTAATAGTTCTCGCATTCTCGTGCCGACTAGAGGCGGCGGCATATTCCAGCGATTCAGAAATGTTGCCGCAATTAGTTATAGTTTTCGGCTCAGCGTAAATATTTAATAAACTTACTTTTCGCTTGGTTAGGAAGGGTTGTTTCGGAGAATTTGAACAGTTAATCTAACTTCAAAGTTAATTTTCAAGTTCTGTGAAAGATTTTTTGAAGTTCTGTTATGATTTCAGTTCTGTCAAGCAACTAGCCTATACTGATATAATAATAGAACTTGAATTGGACTTTCACAGAACCCGAAAATGAACGTTGAAATTTGATAAATTGTTCAAATTCTGCGAAACGACACATTCTAAGAATTCGTCACAGCGGCCGTAAATCTACCATGAACACCTCCATGTAATACCCGTCACGTGTTAAGTCTTGGGTAGCTCAATTTATTATACGCGGACGTTGTGAAATGTGATATATTCTTATAATTAGCAAGCACAAATTAAGGGGCTCAAGTCTCAGTTGATAGAGCAAGAACCTACTTACGTAGATGGCGAAGCTCGGCGGTCAGTTCCAAGATGTCGAATAAACGTGACTAGAAAAGTAGAAGTGCAATAATTTTAATAACTTCGAGATAGAAAAGTGATGGTCACTGAAGTAACCCAAATACTATAAATGATACACAAACTGCAGTTAATAAGATATTACTTCAGAAAAGTGGAGCAAGAATGGTATTGTGCGAAGATGCAAGATACAAGATGCGCGATGGGAAAGATGACAGTTCCATAGACAACAAACTATCCAAAAAATAATCACTAAAGTCAGTTCCTTGTAATTTTTTGTAATTATTTGTTTTGCTTTTTTATTTATTATTTACCCCTTACGTTTAATTTAACACTTAATTACAGTAATTAAGTATAAAACGATAAATATAGTTGTAGAACTCGTAAGAAAACAGCACGTGTTGTAAAACCGATAACAAAATTGAGTGTAAATTAGAAAAATTGAATATAATAAGTAAGAAAAAAACTTATTGAAAAAAAAAAAATTTAAAAAGCTTTTGATTCACCTTAATTACTGTAAAAGAACAATGCACATTTTTGGCGATTGCGATGCATTTCAAATTACAATTACCTTTAATAAAAATTAGCATTCGTCGTATGGGAAGACAGTCATTTACAATCATATTAATTTTGGTGTATTGGTCTTGATACTAACAAAAGAGCAAAAACAGTGTGGCATATTTTTACCATGTTTTCATGTTTTTTGGGTCATTTTTTCTTTATATTTTTGAATTCCGATCACCAAAAATATGTACTTACTTTAAGTGAAATATTATTCTTGGCTTAAATCGCGTCTGAGAATTTCCTAATTCAAGAATAATGTAGTTCTTGAACTTTAGTACTTTATAACTCTTTATAATCTCTTATACATTATTATCTTGGTCAACATATAATATAAATACATTAAAAAAGAAACGAATATATTAAATCATGAATTAAAAAGATACCTTTCCTTAAGTACCTACAACTGTAAAATAAAAAAAAAATTTATTAGGAGTTGGGTGAGAATTTCTTCTGAATAATCTGAATGATCAGAAAAATCTTTTATTATAAATTTTATTAATGTTATTTATATTTGAATACGATTTTTTAAATAAAAATTAAATTCTGCTAACTTAACAGTAAGCGATTATATATTTTTAATGTTTTATTGGTGTGGTGATTTATTGTTTTTTCCTGTTAAAGAAATTGCTTTTAAAAATAAAATAAAATAAAGTTTAAAATAAAATAAAATTTAAAAAATATAGATAATATGCTCAGATACCTACCGTTGTTTTCTTATTTATGCTTAGTAAAAAGCTTACGAGAAACGTGTTTTTATTTATTTTTGAAATAGTTCATCACTGTCTAGAAGAGACGTTTTTACGATTTAATCTATGTATTAGAATCTATGTGTATGAATCATCGATGAATGATTAAAAAAATCGATAATTTTAATAGTTACGTTTCAGAGAAAATACGAAAAAAACGTGAAGAACTAGATTGAGTTAGTATGTATTTTAGTAAATGTTGTGAAAAACCTCGGTCATCAGCCCGATATATTCATTTTATATTGGGTTTTTATGTCCGTGAGGACGAAACATTATAGTTTTTTTTTTATCGACTATCGATTTCACTGAAATATTATTATTTTAATTCATAGTCTAAGAAAATGGTCATACAGAGTAAACAATAAAAATATCATTGTCAGTATGAAAACATTGGTTTTTCCCATTTATTACAAATTAATTAAGTACATTATTACCAAAATGCTTCCCTATGGATGTACAATATTTATATCCCCCCCCCCACCATCTTCCGAGAACAAAAAAAGCAGCCTCTGTCCGCAGCTACTGAACCCCGTGCGATTACATTGATTAATCACTCGATTCTTTTGATGTTTCGTTCTCAATAAAATAATAATGAACATATATGTTTGGATGATTTGTATAGCGCCGTTTTTGTGCAATCACCTCAAGGGGGTCAAACATGTAAATTTTTCGGTGCTGCACATCACTAGTTAATAGGCACTAATTTTTCAAAGTTCTGGAAATAAAATAAACTTAAGAAAGGTTCTAGGCCAAGTTTTTTACATGAATTTTTTATAAATTTTTGTATTCCATTATTTATTTATTTGTATTAACTTCATTTGTATTATAAATTATTATCAGCAATAATTAGTCGCCCGTAATATCAATACAAATTGAAAATATCTCCCTAGTAAAAATAAATGCCGCCGACGAAAATTGCAAATGAATACTATAAAACGTACGTGCGTAAAAAAAATCTTCAAAAAAATACTTGAATATTACTGAAGATATGGCAACACTTAGATTTCACCATAATCCAAAAAAATATTTTCTTTTCCGTATTATCTATGGAACTACTTCCGTTGAATGCTTGTCATTTTTTTGTTGGTTATGTCATTTGGTTTTATTCCTTTTATCAATTTGTACGTCTTGACCTGAAACAATGAACCCTATTCTCAAGAAATCCTCATTAAAGTTAAAGTAAAACAGAACTACAAGATCCTTACTTAAAATCATGAATTCCACCGCCCTCAAGTTAGAGCCAGGCACAAGTGCCGAAGAAAGTGTTGCTATGATATATACTAAAATCGATATAGACTATCCTTTAATGAAAAAAGAAAGCCCGGAATCCATTACCGAAACGAATTCAGGTATTTTGTTGTCTTTTTTTTGGAACATAACAAATATTGTTATTCAGACCCAAAATTGAATTGCAAATAAAACTGCAGTTTTTTTTACGTACAGGCTGTATCAACATGTTCATACCTTCATTTCGATTCTTCATAATACGCTATTCGATTATGTTACTTTCGTGTATTTTATTTTCAGGCCGTATCTGCTCGTATTGCTCATACCTACATTAAATTCAGGCCGTATCTGCTCGTATTGCTCATACCTACAATTAGATTCAGGCCGTATCTGCTTGCATTGCTCATACCTACATTAGATTCAGGCCGTATCTGCTCGTATTGCTCATACCTACAATTAGATTCAGGCCGTATCTGCTTGCATTGCTCATACCTACAATTAGATTCAGGCCGTATCTGCTCGTATTGCTCATACCTACAATTAGATTCAGGCCGTATCTGCTCGTATTGCTCATACCTACAATTAGATTCAGGCCGTATCTGCTCGTATTGCTCATACCTACAATTATATTCTACAAAATTTGCTGTTCTGCTGGATTATGTTATTTTAGTTATAAGATATAAACCTGACATCTGACGGGAACGCCTTTTCTGTGCGCTAGGCAGACGGGAAACTCTCTAACTTTAAGTTGAGCAACGTTTTAAAGGGGGTTTGGGAAGAGTGTGGTGGTAGGGACTTCTTTAATGCGTACCTTGAGGACGTCTGCATTCGTTGATGTATTTGATTATTTTAAAGCGGAGTCAGTATATATATAGTTTACGCGAGCACTCGCCGTGTGTTCATTGTGCTTTTGCCATTTTTCCTCCTTCGTTTGAGCTTGTTTCCGGGTCCCGTGAGAATCACTGTTTGAGTTTCATCGCATTTTAAAGAAAATTACATTTTCACTTATTTAACTAGAAATAGTTATTTTTTAATTACTTCACACGTTAATAGATTAAATAACAGTATTTTCACTGTAATTGTTTGCTAATTGTGAATAAAAGTGAACAATTTTCTTTTAAATGTACCTACACTTTTTCGTTTTTGATTTTGTCTGGAAGGCAATTTGGGACGTTTTAATGAATTCTGTATTTGTATGTATGCGTTTATTATTTATTTTGTATTTAAAGAGACATGTATTATATTCATATAGTTTCTTAATGAAAACAGTTTTGTTTCCATTTATCATTTTTGTGGATGTTAAAGGTTTGAAGTGAAATAGCTTTTTGATTACTTTGTTTTGTTTTACCTGTAGTTCATTTATGTTTCATTTTCAAATTTCAATCGAGTATTTTAAATGTTAATGTACGAGGCTACAATATAGTCCTTTTAACATTTTATTTGGTAACATATATGATAACCGGCTAGCAGGCAGATTTTATCTTTATATGGTTGCAGAAGTCGTGAACGCCCGAGAAAGACATGGCACGATCAAGTGAATTAGATACTTGAGTCGTGCCATGTCAAGAGTCAGAATAATAGAAGAGTGTGTATGAGAAGATATATGAATGTGAATGAGGCAAGAAGTGTGTGCCAAGACCGAGTTGTTTGGAGGTATGTTCTCTCTGTCTACCCCTTCGGGGAAACGGCGTGACGGTTAGTTACTTTTTAGTTTTATCTTTAATATCTTAAATATGCTGTTTAAATGTTTAATAGTTATTAATGATAAATTTATTACAATAAGTATTCGAAGTATTCGATTGGTTATGTATGATGTTTTTAATTTATTTCCAAGTGTTTATAAATATTTTCATCAATGAATTGGAGTTCAACGGAGCCTTCAAATCTCAAGGTGGTCACTAACAAACCAACTTAAATTTCATATTCTGAAATGGATCTCAAGGTTCCTTGTATTAAAAAGGAATACTTTAAGCCTTCTGAAAGAATTCATGAAACGATGGATAAGCCAAATTTCCTCAATAATATTTTTGTAAACTCGTATTTACAGTATTAGCTACAGGTTTAAACAAAAGTTTAATCAAAATATATATTACTCTCCTGTCTTCAAGACCCTCTACACAGCATTCCTAAATATGACATAGACCTCGGGGAAAATAATTTCCCTGCTTTTTAGAGTTAATGTAAAAAACACGAATAGCTTAGACGTTTCATAGTAGTAATAGGCTACTCAAAGGGAAGTTTTCCACTTCACACGAGGACCTCCGAGCCTCTCCTGGATATTTTTAAAAAATATCTTCTATTCTATTATATACGATGTGGATATGATTGCGCAAATGGCTCGGAAATATTTGCTAATAGCTGGAAGTTGAAGGTTGCCTGTGCATGTTTTCTATAGCGTACTATTAAAAGTCTAGCTGAGCAAAAAACCAAATAAAACCAAAAATATATTTGATCACTTATGCTGCTACACGGCTGTAATTGCACGAATACTTTATTAGTAAAGCGCACTTTTATTTGCTTGCTCCGCGTGTTAACTATGATTTAATCCTGTTGAATGCTCTTATGCATGATCAGCCTTCAGTTAAAACCGATCGATCGCGAAGCAAGTTTTTTTAATTAAAACAATGTGGTATAATTATACTTTCTCGGAGAGAAACGACCGTTATTTTTAATGTAATGCATTGTTCGTCTTGGTACATTAATTAATTATTTTTCTTTTAATTTTTCAGGTAGCATTTATCTGGAGACTGTCCCCATCAAAGCAGAACCAGGTAGCCGTGTAAAGGGTGAAGGTAGTATTCCTTTTACGGAAATGGACATAGAACTCTCGGATGTTAAAAATGAATTCTTAGAGCGCTCCGAAAGAATTACCCAAACACCAGGTAAAACAGATTTTTTGTTTCCCAATTTTAGCGTTTATGTAAATCCACTGTACTTGGGCTTATCTGTTATCCTTTTCAGACTTATTAACAAACCTGATGAAGCATCCTGGGGAAAAACGATACTCTCGTCGCCATTGTAATTAATTTAGCTCTCATAAACTAACGTTAGAACAGCACTTGCGTTCGCATAGTAGAAGAAAACCTTTTTCATATTCCAACTGTACATCTTCATGTGCTAGAAACACGGCGTCACATGCTGACTCGCAGTCGAGCTAAACCTCTTTCGTGTCTCGTCTGCAACTGTTCGAGTTCTCAAAAAGCCACATGCTCACCCCCGGTAGTGAAAAACCTTTTTCGTGGACCGACCATAACTTTTCATGTTGTGGGAAGGGATATTTAAAAATTCACATATGTCCCGACTGCGACTTATCTTGTTCTTAAAGGGGAAATTTGAAGAAACTAATGCCGATTCCAAGTGGAGAAAAACCGTTTTCATGTGCCGAATGCAACTATTCTTGTTCTCAAAGAACAAGAATAGGTTTAAAAAAACAAATGCAGATTCACAGTGGAGAAAAACATTTTTCGTCTTCTTACTGCAACTTCTCATGTTCTCAAAGAGGTTTATTAAAATCATTTGCTGACTCACAGTAGAGAATTTTTCTTTTTGATGCATGATGTTTTATTTATTGAGATATTTTAGCATTCCCGACTTTGATTTTTTTCCACAGTTGTGAAAAACCGTTTTCATGTCCCGACTGCATCTATTCATTTTCACTCTAAAGTTATCTTCAAAGCGTCGTATGCTTAATCTCAGATGACTTGTTTTATCCTCTATATGTAACTATTCACCTTCAGTCACGTTTGCCTTGGTAATACACATACGGAATCATCAACAGAATGTCTCGAAACTGTTTCTAGGTCTAAAAGGTTTGAAGTAACACTAGAAAGCCACCAGCATTCAAAATTAAAATGTTAAAAATTGTGGACCCTTTTGATTTTCTACAATTTATCCTGAATCTTGTGGTAAAAGATTAGTTTTCATTTTTAAACAAAGTAACAAATATTTTCTAAAATCAAATTAACTGAGATTTTATTTAATGAATAATGTTTTTTACTGTGATTCCATCTAACACAACTTTGTTCAGGCTCTTACTAAAAAATTTAAAAAAATAAATACTTTTGCTTTGCTTCATTCATTGATTGGGTATATACCCTTCATTTTCTGTAACTTTTATTTTTTATAATTTCTTGTTATATGTATTGCATAATAGACAGTAGTCCGTTTGTAGAAAAAAATAAATAAAAAAGAAATTGTTAATATTTTTGCACTTAAGAAATAAGTGAATACCAAATAAGTGCCTCAACCGCATAAAAAAATTATGATTTAAATAATAAAACACCATCTATCGGTAATATTTGAAACTACCATCACATGCCATTATTCTATCAACTTCACAAAAGACACAATCAATCAAAATACACGACATCACCAAACTAATGGAAAACCTATTCCTCAGTGAACCCATGAAGAGGTTGTTAACGTTTATTACACTGTCTGACTTATTGAACTGCCTTTAAATACATGACATACTTGCAAATTGATTTTATCCAAAAATGAAGTCTGATTGTGTTAAAATTGTGAATTTAATTAAAAATCCTGGTATAATTTCTAAATAAATCATTTATTATAGATTTATGTCGATATTATTATACCTGTCCAATATTTTGTTTTGTATACAATGTTATCTAAGACAACCAACTGCAAGTAGTTTATCAGGAGGAGCTTTGTTTAACAATATAATTCAATCCAACAAAAAATACAAATAAAAATCATGCACATAGAACCAACCCAACACGAATTTTTAGTGTAATGCAAGCAAGTCTTTATTTTATTTAGTTTTTCGCCCAGCTAAGCTTTAATATGTATAATGAAATCAGAATATACCTAATGAGCTATCGAAAACTATACACAATGGTTTTAAAGCATAAAATAACATTAAACAATATCAGTAAAACGTGTAACAGTAACTTGAACAATACAACATATAAGAAAAATTAAAGTACATTACAAACGCTACTATAATAGTAGCATTTAACAAAGTGCTTGTTTGGATAACGCTTGGTTCTATAAATGGTCTCAGAAAATATAACAATAGTACTCCAAACTTGTTGCCTTGATCATGCATCCTATTGGTTATTGAGTGCGTCTCATAGTTGGTTGTGTATGTATTGCAGAATAATGTTTCATTTTGCCTTGTATTCCTAGTCGCTACATGGAATTTAATATTGGGGACGATAGCATGGCTGTATTCCTTGTCGGTACATGGCATTTAATAATGGGGACGATGGCATGGCTGTCAATTAGGTTGTTAATGACTCTTCTGTGTTACAACAAGACATATTAACATCCATAATTCAGACAACGTTTTTAGATACAATTGGGGCCTCAAACTAATAAATGTATTCAATTGGAATTTTGAGCTCAACATTTTTGTACTTACATAAGAAATTTGTGCTAAACTCGTCGTTTATTGTGAGAGTAAACTTTACATAAATGAGACCAAATAATTGAATTATATTCCACTAGACTTCTATTAAATGAAATATAGAGCGTTTTCATACAATCTACAGACTTAAAATCACTGAAAGTTCTGAATACACATGTTTTCATTGTTTTGTTGTTCCAGGTAGCATCAATGTGGAGACTGTACCCATCAAGGCAGAACCGATACCCCCAGAAGAAGATGGAGGTGGAATCTCTTATATGGAAATAGACATAGATGTGCCGGATATTAAAAAGGAATGCTTAGAGCAATATGATAATATTACCGAGACTGCTGCAGGTAAAATATTTTTTTATTTGTCTTAATTCGTTTTCATAATTTTCTGTCTTCATTATAGATACCTACTTATTGAACTTTTTCCACCATCTTTTTTAGACATGCTAACGGACCTGAAAACGCATCCAGGAGAAAAAACTCATTCATGTTCTCATTGCAACTACTCCTGCTCGGAAAAATCAAGTTTAACGAGGCACTTACGCACCCATACTGAAGAAAAAACACATTCATGTTCGCATTGTAACTACTCCTGCACAGAAAAATCACGTTTGACAATGCACTTACGCACCCATACTGGAGAAAAACCTCATTCATGTTCCCATTGTAACTACTCTTGCTCATACAAATCAAGTTTAACTAGGCACTTACGCACCCATACTGGAGAAAAACCTCATCTATGTTCCCATTGTAACTACTCCTGCTCAGACAAATCACGATTAACAATGCACTTACGCACCCATACTGGAGGACAACCTCATTCATGTTCTTATTGTAACTACTCCTGCTCTGACAAAACACGTTTAACAAGGCACTTACGCACCCATACTGGAGAAAAACCTCTTTTATGTTCCCATTGTAACTACTCCTGTGCAGACAAATCACTTTTAATAATACACTTACGCAGACATACTGGAGAAAAACCTTTTTCATGTCCCCATTGTAACTATTCCTGCTCAAAGAGGTCAGATTTAACAGTGCACTTACGCATACATACTGGAGAAAAACCTCATTCATGTTCCCATTGTAACTACTCTTGCTCAAACAAATCAAGTTTAACTAGGCACTTACGCACCCATACTGGAGAAAAACCTCATTTATGTTCCCATTGTAATTACTCCTGCTCAGACAAATCACGATTAACAATGCACTTACGCACCCATACTGGAGAAAATCCTCATTTATGTTCCCATTGTAACTACTCATGCGCAGACAAATCACGTTTAATAATACACTTACGCAGACATACTGGAGAAAAACCTTTTTCATGTCCCCATTGTAACTATTCCTGCTCAAAGAGGTCAGATTTAACAGTGCACTTACGCATACATACTGGAGAAAAACCTTATTTATGTACCCATTGTAACTACTCCTGTTCAGAAAAATCACGTTTAACCGTGCACTTACGAATCCATACTGGAATAAAACCTTATGCATGTTCCTACTGCAGCTATTCATGTTCTCAAAAAGTACATTTAAAAAGTCACATTCTCATCCATACTCGAGAAGTGTTCCCTCTGTAACTACTCCTGATAAAAATAAAAAAAAAAACACATTTAAAATTCACCAACGCATTCATAGTGGAGAAAATCTCATTGTCACTACTTCTTTAAATCTGATTTTTGTTAACGAAAGCGTAGATTAAAAATGTCCGATCCAAAATATATTTTTAACTATGTAAATTGTCTCAAAGAACACAATGTGTGTCCTAGATCAATGTACTCGGGGCGTAAGCATGCAGACAATGATCAGGAAATAGTTGACCTCATTACCCAATATTTTTTAAGTGCTTATGAACAAAATTGTGATATTCTAATAATACCTGAAATTAAATCTTCAATATACAACACGTCACATTTCTCTACATGTTACTAAGAAGAAAAAAATTCTACATTATAAAATGGGATTACGTTTTGACAAAATTCCACCGGTATTCATAAAGGAATGTATTCATTGTATGTTCCCCTTGAAAACATATTTGTGTTTAATCGGGCGATAATTTTTTTTTTTATTGTACTACAGACAGGTTAGTCCAATTATGGTACAATTTTATTATAACTAACAATACATGTACATATATTTTTTAAAACATGGTATAGTGATATTAAACACGTCTATATCCGCTGGTAGGGCATTTAGCAAGGTCATACCTCTTGTCATGCTATGTTGGGCAATGACATCTGTCCGACCCTGCGGTATGCAGAATAGGTCATGGCTACGATTTCGACAGTATTTTATCCGTTGAACATGGCGGTCATTGCTTCTTTGTTATTGAATTGTTTGCAAGTTCTAATTACAAAACCAAGAGTTTTGGAGCAAGCCGAGGTAAGCTGGACTATGTGGTTTGAAAATGTCAGCTTGGGATCAAAGATCACCCCAAGGTCCTTGATGGTGTTTACGCGTGTAAGTACTTCACTATTCATTCTATACTGGCAGAATAGCGGATTTTGTGAACGACTATAAGTCATAACAACGAAAAAGTAGTCAGAAGTTTAAAAAATAGTCAATCGCCGGGGATAGATAAAATTAGAATGTCTGATATTAAAAAACACTTTAATATATTAGGACCTATTTTAACTCTATTAATTAATATGATTTTATCGGAGGCAATTATACCTGAAGATCTCAAATGTAGCATAATCCGACCCATCTACAAAGGTGGTAAACACAGTGAAATTGAAAACCATACACCGATCAGTATTTTACCTGCAATTGAAAAGATCCTAGAAAAATATATATCTCTAAAACTAATAAAGTACCTTGAAAATTTTTCTATTATTGATACCCATCAATATGGTTTCCAAAAAAAAAGCACAGATCTACTACTTCAAGAATTTTCAAATAAAATTAATAATGATCTTAACAAAAGAAAACATGTACTCGTATTATTTATTGATAATTCAAAGGCTTTTGATACGATTGATCATAGTAAATTACTTAAAACTCTAGAAACAATTGGAATTACAGGAAACCTACATAAATTATTTGTTAACTACTTTCAAAATAAAAGATTTGTGTAAAATTTGTTGATCATTTTAGCAAAAAAAAATATTGTTTTCGCAGGCGTGCCACAAGGGTCCATACTAGGCCCTACCTTGTATATAATATCTGTTACTGCAATGAAATTTATTTTTTCTCATGTAAAACATTATGTATATGCTGACGACACTGCATTAGTTATTTCACATGAGGATTTATTAATAGCGAGTACTTTACTGCAAATTGACTTTGTCACTCTTCAAAAAGGGTCACATGATGTAGGTTTAATAATCAATGCTAAAAAAACTAACCTTATGCACATCAGATCTCCTCATAATAACATCACCATAACTCCTAAAATTATTTCTCATGATTTTAATTGCATCCATAACTTTGTAATACAACCATGCTCATGTAAAAATATTGAACTTGTTTCAAAATACGTATATCTAGGCTTAACAATTGATTGTAATTTTAAATGGGATATACATACACAAAAAGTCTGCACACGGCTTAGAGCTATAGTGAGCAAACTTTATAGATTGAAGTTTTTTGTTCCACCAAATACCCTTAGAATAGTATACCTGTCATTGGCGGAATCCCTAATAAGATATGGAATAACTTCATGGGGACATTCAACAAAAACAAATCTTCTTTCAGTCCAAAATGTACAGTATTCTTTGGTGAAATTATTATTAAACAAAACTAAATACGAACAAAGAAATGACGTACCAAAGTCATTACTATACAATTCTGTAAATTTATTATCTGTTCGTGCTTTATTGTGGCTTAAAATTGCGAGTCAGCATACATCTCAATCTGAACATAATAAAATAGTGACACATGTTCATAATACAAGACTAATTGCAAACGATGGACTTGTAGTTCCCAGATACCTGAATAAATACGGTCAAAGAACTCTAGAATACCTCGTTCCAATAATTTACAACATGTTACCAAACTCATTAAAAAGCTGTGAATTGACTCACAGAAGGAAATGTATGTTAAAAAAATGGTTTTGTGAAAGAATTTTTTTGTACTAATGTAATTATTTGAATACTTTATGTACTTGTTAAAATTGTATATGTATTTAAAAAGTAATTGTTAAAAGAACCCGTTGACAAACTGATATCAATCAGTTTAACGGGACTTAATAGTAAAAAAATGTATTTTTGAAAGTTAATATTTATTAACATAAATACATAAACGATAAAAAAACGCATTTTTAATATTGAAGTTAAGTTTATTTTCTACCGACCATATCATGATTGAATCGAGGTCGGCCTGCAGTTTCGAATAATCATAATCTGATTCGATTTCCTTCATCAGTTTCATGTCATCCGCGAATAGTAGGCATGAGCTGTGACGTATGCAATCCTGAATGTCATCTATCAGAATAAGGAATAACATGGGACCGAGATTCGATCCTTGAGAAATTCCTGACAGAGCTGCGAACTTATAGGAGTCGTATCCATTTATATTTACATACTGACTTCTGTCTTTTAAATATGACGCAAAAAATGTCAGTAAGGGTTGATTAAAACCTATTTTATGCATCTTTTTTATTAGAATATCGTGATCTACTCGGTCAAATGCCTTTGCGAAGTCCGTGTAGATTACGTCCGTCTGATGCCTACAGTCTAGGCCTTGTGCTACCCGTCAAGAGAAAGAGAGTAAGTTGGTTACCGTTGATTTCTTCGGTAAGAAGCCATGTTGATTACCTCTTAAGAAAGGCGTGATTTGTGGACTGATTTTATCACAGATAATCATTTCAAAAATTTTTGGAATTGTTGACAGTACTGCAACTGGTCTATAATTTCTGACGTCAGTCTTTTCATCAGCTTTGTGAATGGGGCTGACCCTCGTTAGTTTCCAACACTGTGGAAATGTGGAAGACATGATGCAGAGATTAAATATGTACGCAAGGGGTACACAGATATTTGGAGAGATTTTTATAATTATTGAAGGAGGAATACCGTCCGGACCAGTAGCCTTATCAGGTCGGAGATTCCGGATACAAGTTTCTATTTCCTGGATGTTGGTCAATCCGAGTGAGATATTTCCAACGTTCCAGGGTGATGCTGTTGGGAAATTGGTTTCAAGTTTCGGGGTTACTTGACTATAGACGGAATGAAAATAGTCAGCAAACTTATTTACAATTATGTCAGGGTTATTAAAAGTTACGCCTTCCTCAATCAAGCATGTTGGTGAGGTTGGGTTAACTTTTTGTGACCTAATGTAGTTCCAGAAAAACTTTATGTCGTCTTCGATCCCATTCTGAACATTTTTCATGTATTGTTTTTTTAGCAAAATTTATTTCAGATTTTAGCTCGGATCTACTCGCTGAAAATATCATATAATCGAATTGCTTTTTGTGCAATAGATATCTTTTTCGGAGCGATTCCTTTTTTTTCATTTTATCTAGAATGCTCTTATTGAACCATATCGGATATACATCTAGATATACATCATTTGTGATATATGGTTTGTTATTGGGTATACATAATTCAAAAATACTAAACAGTACATTGTTTAAATATTTCACTGCTTCGTCTACAGATTTTATGGTATACAAAAATGTCCAATCCAAATGCGAAAGAATATTATTGCACAGTTCTATGTTTGCTCGCTTATAATTAAATTTGTAGAAATTATAATTGTGGAGCGAAGGCGGGGGCCCGCTGGGGGCGCGGCGAACGTTTTGGCGGGGTCTTCGTTTGCACCGAACCGCTCTTGATAGTCGCGCGGAAATGTCCAGCGTCGGGTGATGCTGGTCTTCATTCACCAGTGGTTCCTCGCTTCTCATCACGTCACACGAATTTATGTTGCTAAGGATAAGATCGAGAATGTTGTCGCTACTGTTCTTCACTTTATTGTACTGTGTCAGTCCATTCGAGTTTGTGAAATACGAAAAATCAGTTAAGACGTCTTCGGGTTTATTATTTAAGTTGAAATCACCCAAAATTATTTTGTTCTTATTCAATAATATATTGGCTTTATTGTCTAAATGTTCATAGAAAATACGTCTATTTTCGCTGTCATCTGTGCAGTAGAAGTACACTACACATATAAACACAGTAAAGTTATCTTTACAGACTTTTACCCAGAGGTGTTCACCATCTGTTTCTAGCTCTCTTACTCTTATTGAATTTAACGGTTTACGTACTGCGAGCAGTACCCCTCCCCCTCGTTGCCCCTCTCGGTCCCGGCGATGTACTGTGTACTGGCTGGTGGACAACAGTTCTGCATCGAATGCAGAGGTTTGCAACCATGTTTCAGTTAAAGCAATGACTTCAGAATTTTGTGAAATAACTTTGTTCGAAAATTCACCTATTTTCGTATTTAGACCACGCACATTTTGGTATTTCAACGCTAGTTTTGCCATTTTTAGGTAGGTAAAGATTTACCCGATTGTGGGCCACCTTCTTTATTTGATGGTGATATGAATTTAAATTTAGACACAGCGATACCTGCCGGCCAGTTGGCAGCGTCTAGGAATGTATCTTTCTTTTCTTCCGGGATACCTATTTTGAAGGAGGTGTACTTCCCTTTTGCCTTCAATGAGACAATATCAAATTCGGAGTCCGGTTCAATGGTTTTGAGAAATGCGTGCACGTGTGTGCTATCGGTATCTAGGCTAAAGCACCAAGCGTGGATATAATGCTTTCGCTCTATTGCTCGCAACGTCGTTTCTTTTTTAGTGCCCGTTATTATCATTTATATCATTTATTGGTAAAGGTAAGAGACAAACAGCTTATACATAAAATACAAATATAAATATATACATGTTAAAAACAGTCAAGCCAAAAGAGTCTCCTATATTAATATTGATTGGAGATGGAGTTTTATTGCATAAAAAAAAAATAATAAAATATATATATATATTTTAGGTGAGGAGGGGAGGAATAGGAATTTAGCATGAGGATAGGAGATGCTCTGGATACATTCCATACTATAGTATTAATTTTCGATCGTACGAGTTACTTCTATTCGATATTTGTGAAGTGTATTGCTAAAAATATCTATGTTTTGAAATTTAGTATTATATTGGGCACATATACGTGGAATTGGTGAATTTTTTCTAAAGTTAGTTCTACATGTAGGTAAATGAAACAAATGGGATTGCCGTGTTGATCTTGTTGGAATATGAATATTTATTAAATTCATTAGTTCTGGTGAGTCGAGGCCATTGTTAAGAATTTTAAATAATAAAATTTGGTCAAAAACCAAACGTCGTGTATGAAGTGAGTTGAATTTGTGGTAATTAATAGAATCGGCGTAATTTGAGAAATGTAAGTTTTGTTTATAATTAATGTGTTTAAAAAATTTTTTTTGAATTCTTTCGATTCTTTCAATGTGGGCTTGGTAAAAAGGAGTCCAGATCGGTGTGCAGTGTTCTAGGTGGGGACGGATGAACGCTGTGTAAAGGGAATATAGAGTCTTAAGGTTGCGGAAAGGTTTCGTTAAACGTATTATAAATCCTAGCATTTTGTTGGCTTTGTTGATGATTGCATCAGTGTGTTGAATGAAGTTTAATTTCACATCCAGTATTACCCCAAGGTCTCTGATAGAATCTACTTCTTTGATTTGTGTCCCGTTTAATGTATAATCAAAGGAAATTTTATTTTTGTTACGTGTAAATGATAATTTATTGCACTTTGAGGTATTTACTACAAGTTTATTTGATTCACAGTAGTTAAAAAGACGATTGAGATCCTCTTGAAGTTTAATGCAATCTTCGATTGATTTGATAACTAAGTAGATTTTTTTATCGTCTGCATATGCTAGGTAATTGGCATGTAAAAAACATTTGTGAATATCATAAATATACACATTAAATAATAATGGCCCTAAATGAGAACCTTGAGGTACACCGGAGGGCACGGAAAAGAAACTGGACTTAGTTCCCGCAACTGATACACATTGAAGTCTGCACCGAAGGTATGAAGTGAGCCACCGAAGTAAATCACCATGGATGCCTATTTGACTTAATTTTTTAATTAAAATGAAATGGTTTACTTTATCGAAGGCCTTAGAGTAATCAGTGTAGATTACATCTACTTGGTTTCTATTGTCCATATTACTCGTTAAATATTCCGTGAAATTTACCAAATTTGTTAGTACCGATCTTTTTTGTAGAAATCCGTGTTGTTGGTTTTGTATGTTGCGAACAATTGTTGTATAAATTTGATCGTAGACAATTTTTTCAAAGAGTTTACTAAATACAGTTAGAATTGAGATTGGGCGGTAGTTTACAATGTTGCTTTTAGAACCTGTTTTATGAATAGGGATTATAGTTGCTTCTTTAAACTTTGTAGGAAATTTTCCTGCTTTTAGTGACATTCTAAATATATTAGTTAGGGGGTATGAAAGATTTTTTGCACATTTTGAGATAAAGTATGGCGATATACCATCACTGCCAGCACCCTTACTAATGTCTAAATTCTTCAGGTATTTATTGATCAAAAAATTGTTTATTTGTACGTTCCCAATCGGGTTATGATTATTCATATAGGTAAAACTATCGACTATACTGGGATCATTCGTGTCCTTATCATTAACGTAGGTGGACTGAAAGTGTTTAGAGAAAAGTTGACACACTTGTTGAGCACCGGTGCCTGACTCATCTTTAAGGTGCATGATTTGTGGGATGCCATTTGTTTTACTTTTGCTTTTAGCATAGTTCCAAAGTTGTTTATTATTTATAAGAATATTAGATTCAACTGAATTTATGTACTGAATAAAGCAATGCTTCTGTGAGTTTTTTTGTTGGGTACGTTTGATTGAAAACTCTATGTAGTCTACTGGATTATTATTGGATTTCCATTTTTGATGGAGTTTTTGTTTATCTTTAATGATTTTAATTAGAGAAGCTGAATACCAGTTTGGAAATTTTCTCTTTTTGATGATACGTTTAGGGACAAACTGGTTGATGGTACCGTTTAAAATGTTGTAGAAAGAATCGACTACTACGTCAATATCCGAATTTTCCTGAGTAAATGACCAGTCTGTCATTGACAGATGTTGGTTGATTAGCTCGTAATTGGCTTTTGTAAACTGATAAATTTCTTTAGGTGGGGCGTGAATAATAGGAAGTATATCGATTTTTAGCATAATTTTGAGTGATGGGTGGTGCGAGTCTTCGTTGACAAGAGGATCGCATGCACGATATACTTGGCATTCCTCATTACAGATAACTAAATCCAGGATTCTGTTATTTGCATTTTTTATGTAATTATATTGTTTTAATTCAGAATAATGGATTGTGTCAGCAAGTGAGGAACTAGTTGAGTTCAAGTTTTCAGGTGTCAAGTGTAAATCATTGTTATGTATATTCCATGTTACGGTGGGCATATTAAAATCTCCAATTACAAGTAAAATGTCATCGGGATGTTGATCTTTTACGTTAGCAAGTAAGCAAAGGAATGAATTGAGTGCAGTTTCATACCCTTGTCCCTGTGGGAGATAAACACAGGCTACATGGATAGTGCGTTTGGAGGTATAGTTAGAAGGGGGAATAGTTACCCAGATACATTCAGCATTGCAGACCAATTCTTCGCGAGGGTAAGCGTTAAGATTGTTATGTGCTATGATCATCACTCCACCACCTCGACGAGAATCTTCTTGGTTTTTTATGCTATTAATTGTAATGTTATTTGATCTATCCCGTCTGAAAACGCTGTAAAATTCTGTTGGTGCCAGTTCCGGATCTAAAATAGAATTAATTAGCCAAGTTTCAGAAATACCGAATATGTAACAATCGTCATTCAATAAAATATTATTGTGAAATATGTCTGTTTTAGTGCGTAGTCCTCTACAGTTTTGATACATAATAGTAATCATCGTGAATTATGTAAGTTTTTCTATAAGTGTAAATAATTTTGGTAAAGATAAGAGATAAAAAAACAAATAATAAATGCAGAGTTTTATGAAGGACACGCATGATGTTAAACTAAACTGGTGAAATAGTGAAATATAAATGTGAGCAGCAAGTACGGAGAGCATGTTAGGAAAGAGGGGGGGAGTGAGAGTGGAATGGGGGAATGGTGTAAGGTTGTGGATAAATAATACGTCGATTACACGACGAATTATAGAATTACAAAACATATGATTATAAACAATATAAGAAGATAACAAAATATAAGGAAATAGAAAAAACTAATTAAAAAAAAAAAACATACAAATTACTATATTCAACGGAAGGTTAAATAAAAATAAAAATGCAAGAAGTGCGCGATGATCTTAATAGTACGGTTGTATGTTAAAAGAAATATTTTTAGCATAAACAAAATATTAATTTATAAGATATATAGGATATATAAACATGTCTAAAATTACATCATAGATACCTAAGTGAATTGTTGGTATATGTGAGTCGTGAGTTACTTGTGAAATACACGTAAATATTATACATATACATACACATACACACATATGTTTATATATTTTTTAATCATTGGTGAAATATTATAATATTTTTAATATACGCAAAGTTCAATACGTCATATACCTAATTGAGGGATATTATGAGGGATGTACGATGTCGCGGCTTTCGTGCTTGCACCTGCCACTCACTCTGATCATCAACGTGTTTAGAATTTATTGGTTCATTCAGTGGCTTAGCTTTATTTTTTCTTGGTTTCCTTTTCTTAATTTTTTCGTCCGGGTTAGATTTCCCGAGATATTCCTCATTTGTCGGAGATGCTGATGAGTTTGTACCTTCGGCCGATTCGTCCAAGGCCGATGGCTCACTAGATGAAGAATTGATCGGGATTGATCCTTCCGTAGAATTACCCGAGGTAGACGGCCCACTGGTTGCGTGCTCCCTCGTGCCGTAGGCGCTGGCGGCTTCCAGTGCAACTATCTTCGCCGACAATTTGGCGACGGTAGTATTTTGTGCAACAATAAGGTTCGATTGATCACTAACCTTGTCATGTAGCTCTGTTATGATGGTTTTTAGGCCACTAATCTGGTCCGTGAGGTCTTTCATGGCAGCGGTGACCGTTTCCCAGGCTTGGGTCGATCTTGTCGCCATATCAACACTGTTATACAGTTAATATTCAGAGCAATGATAAGAACACGTCCTTCACGAACAATTCACCTGTTAGTTATCTTGTGCTAATTTGTGTTTTAATAAAGACCAATTTTTATACTGTCTACCATTCCGAAAAAATTATTGTCTTAGATAACATTGCTGTTTTAATTAGGCATATGATTATTCCGGTGACCGGATAAATCATCACAATGATAATTTTTTTTTTTTTTTTTCTTAGGTTCGTCAACAGTGATTCATATCAAAGCTCTCGAAATACAATTATTAAACTTGGTTGATACTATCACTAATTACAGACAAACACAACATTGATGAACACAACACTGTAAGTAAAGACTAATGTACATGTATGCACCTACATGCATGCATGTATACACACATACATACACTTACATATATATTTCATAACAGCAACAGTAATTATGTTTTAGATCAACACGATAGGTAGCTTTAAGTCTTGTTTACGTTTGATTTGAAGGTGGCCAATGATGACATTGACAAATCAATGGGATGACTTTTATATGTCTCGTTAAAATAACGGCACATTCTCAGTAAAGGTGAGTCATACCCCAGCTTAGTTTTATATTTTTTAATATGTAACGGAATATAATGTATAAGTCGGCAACCAATTATAGGAACGTTGAACATTATTTGATAGAGTAAAAAAGGGCAGTTTATTAGAGCATTAACAATTTTGAAAAGAAAATTTAAATCAATATTTAGTTTTCTCTGTTCAAGGGTGCGTACATTGTAGAAATTTAGTCTATCGGTATAATGAGGAAGTGATCGAGCTCGCTTATCACAATACGCTAGGTGGTACATAAAATGTTTTTGAACCCGCTCTATTCGCTGAATATGGACTTTGTAGGTTGGACTCCATATAGAACTTGCGTACTCCAGCACGTTGCGGGTGAAGGAATTGTACAGCGTCATTTTGATTTGGGATTCTGAAAATTTTTACTATTTCGTTTGATAAATCCTAGCATTTTCAGGGATCTAGAAATAATGCTGTCGATATGAGGTGTGAAAGTTAGTTTTGTATCAAATATTACGCCTAGGTCCCGAATGGTTGTGACTTCCTGGAATTTAGTACCGTCGATAAAATATTGAGTTGAGATAGAGTTGCGTTTACGTGTAAAAGTTATGTGGACACATTTTAAAGAATTCAGAAACATTCTATCGTCAATGCACCACTTAGAAACTCTGTTGATAACATTTTGAAGAAGTATTGAATCAAGTAATGTGTGGATAATTTTAAAAATCTTACAATCATCGGCGAACAATAAAATTTCAGAATCCAAAATAACATCGCACAAGTCATTTATAAAAACAAGGAACAAGATCGGGCCCAAATGGGACCCTTGAGGTACTCCAGACGGCACATCTAATCCTCTTGACTCATAACCATCAAATACTACTCTTTGTTCACGGTCAGTTAGATAGGAGTAAAACCAGTTTAGCAAGGTACCATGAACACCCATACGTTTTAGTTTCTCTCTCTGGTTTCAATCCTGGGATTGGTTTGCAGCAATTTTATCTACTCTCCTCTTCCATTCTTCCCTGTCTTGTGCGGCTCTTTTCACTTCTGCATATGATGAGCAGCGCACGATTTAGTTTATGTATTAATAATCTGTGATTTACCTTATCAAAGGCCTTGCTAAAGTTAGTGTAGATGCTGTCTATCTGTTGACCTTTATCGATAGCTTCGGTTAAGGTGGTGACATAGAAAAGTAAATTAGAGGATGTAGATTTCTGGGAGAGAAATCCATGCTGTTTTGGAGTAATAAGATTTTTGAGATGATAATTCAGACTTGGACAAATTATTTTTTCGAAAATTTTAGCAAATGAACAGAGAATGGAGATGGGTCTATAGTGTGTGACGTCGTGAAGGTCGCCACTTTTAGTTATAGGTACAATATTTGCTTGTTTCCATCTTGGTGGGAAAACGGATGAAGACAACGATTTCCTGTAAATGATAGTCAGAGGGAGTGCGGGACTGTGTGCACACTTTTTAATTAGGATAGGTGGAATTTTGTCGGGACCCGGACCTTTGCTCTGGTCGAGGTTAAGCATTGCTATTTTTACATCGTGCACACTAATATTTACTGTGTGCAGAACGCCGTTTGATTGATCAATTGAAACGGGATGAGGTTGAGTCTCTTCGTTGCCTCTTATGTTATCTTTCTCAATACTGATGAAAAGTGTTGGGCAAATAGTTCACTGCTTTCCTCGCCATTGGATGACTTTTTTTCTCGATACGTCATATTTTGGGGGATAGTACTGTTATTTTTTTTCTTTTGTTTGATAAATCTCCAAAAAGTTTTAACGCTTTTATGATTAACCAGACACGATTCGATTTGTTGAATATATTTAAAGTAGCAATTACTAATGAGTTTGGAACAACGGGTGCGTAAGAGTTCGTAAGAATTTCTATCACGAGGATTTTTATATTTTTTTATAGAGAAGTCGAAATTTATTTTTTTCCTTAATAACTTTAACTAAGTCTAGTGAGTACCAGTGGGGATACTGCTTGCTACAATTTACAATTTTGGTTACGCATTTCTCAATTATACGATTCAGATGAGTGTAAAATATGGAAACCATTTTGTCTACCGACATGAATTCAGGTAAAAGTAATGCCCAATCTAGCTCTTTTAATTCCCGATTGAATTGAATGTAATCATTTTTATTAAAATCATATTTAAGTAAGGTTTTATTTTTGAGCATTTTCGTTAATTTGAAATCAAAACTATAATCAATCTCTAAGGGTGGATGATGTACATCAATGCGACTTAAGATATCGGTACTTTGCCTGACTTGTAGTGCATGTGAATTGGATAAAACGAGATCCAAGATTCTACCGTTACTGTTCACAATGTCATTGAATTGATTGAGTTTATTGAGGGCAAGAAAGTTCACAAGATGGTTGCCGATGTAATTATTATAATTTTCTGGAGATAAGAAATGAGTCTGGTTAGGCTCATTACGGGTCCAACGAATACCTACCAAGTTGAAATCTCCTATAATTCATCACATCTTTAAAAAGTTATATAAATTCATGGAAAGTGATGAAACAAAAACTTTATTAACTGGGTTCAGTAGCTTACGTTAGGTTAGGTTAAAAAAAATTCATTGTTTCTAATGACTTTACATCACTTTTTCAAAGTGTGTTGAATTGTCAATGTGTTGAGTTATCATGGAACTGATTATTCCAGAACAGAAAGGTTTTGTAACTGGCCGATCTGCCACAACCATTATTTTATTATAATAACCTATATTCGTCTCGTACACAAGTAGATTCAATATATTCTGACTTTTCATAAGCTTTTGACAAAGCAAATTTTATCCCCTAGGGCTAAATTGTTTGTTTTTGGGAACAGCTCTCGTTGTCTCTCTTACTCTCATGGTGAGAAATACGATCTAAACCGTGCACCGTTAGAAAGAAAAAACACCACGCTTTATGTTCAAATCTAGAAGTTAACCACCTCAAATTCAGAAGAATCAAATTGTGCACCTCAGTAAAACCTATGTTTCCGACCGCAATTTAGAAAAAAAATTAAACTTTGTGGATGTTTTATTAATTATGTTTATATAAAACGACAAATAAGTGAGTTAACAATAACGTTGATGATACGTTTGTCAAATAAAAAGTGCGTGTTTTTATTCTTTTTCGTTATCAGTAATTTAGTTCGAATAAACGTAATGTAAGCGAGTTCTAAAACTTTTTATGTTAGGATTTAAAATTTTAATATTTAAAAAATGATTATTTTTTTTTCTTAAAATAAAGTTTGAATGCGTTTTTCATATCCCTTCTAAACAGTTTTTAGTTTCCGGAAACGTTCGGAAAAAATCCATTTATTTGATTTGATTGAGTTCTTATTTCAAAATCACAATTAACATATTATCATCTTGCAACTATTTTTCCTATAATTATTTATGAGCTAATTGTTGAGAGTTGATTACGTGCGTTGTGCAGGCTGTCTGCACGAAGCTAGTCAGTGTTTGATTATCTGACGGGCCATATTTTTCGCGGACGGACAGGAATTCTCTGCGGACCGGCAGTTGTTGGGAAACGTTGCTGTAAAGTATACAATAATACCCGATAAGTTAACTAAACGGAAAAATTTAATTGAGTGTGGAAATGGTTTTATTTAACGCATTTTTACAATCCAATAACGGTAGTGACGAGATGTCAGAACACATTTTACATGGTGTTCTTTAATTAAAATCTGTTTACGAGTATTTTTTATAAAAAACGTCTCGGTACTAAACTGAGTAATAACTGAATTTACCCTGTCGAAATTAAAAGTAAACTCCTGGTGATGATTTGGTGCGTTTTGGCAATATTTTAACTATTAAAACCGTGAACCTAAAAAGCCCTGAACGGAGCTATTCGAGAACAATTAGAAGCCGCAGGGGAAGATGTATGGAAAATGAATTAACGTACTTAATTTTTTAATTACATGTAACGTACTTAATTTTTTAATTACATGTCCCGTTTCCCGTCTCATCAAATACCCCAAAAATCATAAACCGATCGTTATAACTGTATTAACAACACAAAAATAAAATAACAGTTCAATATGCACCGCCTTACATACAAATCATTTCAAAAGTTTGCTATACAAGGTGGCTGCCTGACAATATCCCCTATTTTGCTTCAATGGCATATAAAATAATTCCAAAATCGCACTAATGCTCTATCCAGGGTTTTTTAGGTCCATGATTGGAATTATAACAATAAACAATGCGCAGATGTTAGAGGGTTAGTTGGACAAACCGCAACTCCAGAGACCGTCAGAAAACAACACTGCCGCTCTGCTTGACTTGTAGCGGCTTAAACATTTCAATTTAAATTTGAACATCTCGAAAGTTCATTGACAAGTGTGAACCTTCTTTTAAAAGAGTTGGTCAACGTCGCACTTGTTCGTTTTTGTCCAACAGACCATTTATGGCGAAATTGAGTTAAGTATGCAGTTGTTCTCATAAAGCATGTATTTATAAGACCAATTGAAAAAAAAAAAATTAATGTGTTTTCAAAACGCAGTTTGTTAGCCTATGTATGAAATTCAAACTCTCCATTACGGGCGTATTACTCTAATAGACAAAGCAGCCAATGGCAGCACAGCGGGAAGACCACGTGATTGCTGTTTTACCATACATTCGTTCGTTAGCGCAAAAAAAGTAAATGTCTTCGCTTGTGATTTTGCTATTTACAAAGTTATTTTAGTGGTTTTCTGGAAAATTTCAACAAACACAGTGCCTTAATATGTACGCTATAGAAAACAATAAAAAATTACATGGAAAATGCAACAGGTTAATAGTTTTTCATTATTTTATCAGAAAATTTTTTCAACTTATCGCCCGTTACAGCCCTGTACAGGGTGGTCATAAATACATAGTTTTTTTCTAATTTTTTGTACATAACATTTTATAATACATGCCAAATTCTACATTATTGTAAAATATCGTACTAACTAACTGACTTACCATTCCCCGCAAGGGTAGGCAGAGAGGACGGACAGCCAAAAAAACTCGGTCTTGGCACACACACCTTGCCTCATTCACATTCATACATCGTCTCATACATACTCTTCTATTATTCTGACTCTTGACATGGCCTGACTCGAGAATCTGATTCACTTGATCGTGCCATGTCTTCCTCGGGCGTACCCGACTTCTGCTACCATTCGTATTTGCATCATATATCCTCCTTATATTTATTTATTCTCTCATTCGCTCTACGTACCCAAACCATGTAAGCGTCCCTTTCTAAATCTTACTCATTACGTTTACATCAGCCTTGCATTCTTTCTACTGCACTTTCGTACTAAAAATTGAAATAAAAAAACGTCGTTGCTGTCTTAATCGCGCAGTCAATTAATTAATTGAAATAAATCACAAACAGTGAGGCATTTTACTGAGATTAGGACGGAATTAAACAAACAATGATGCATGTAACTGAGAGTAGGACGAAGGAACTGGACTGAGGAACTTTCTTATGGGATAAAGGAACTCTCCGATGGGACAGAGGAACTGTCCGATAGGACTGAGGATCTTTTCGACGGCATCCCTGGCTTTCACGAGGACTTTTTTGGTTAAGCGCCTACATTTATTATAAAATAATCTTTACCTCCAATGTCCCTGCATAATTTTTAGGCTGCAGGATGTCTACAATATTTACAAAAACACAACAGTATTGAAATATGTTCAAGTATAGTTAAAACATAAAAGCTTAAAAATAATAATTAACGAAACAGCTTCTTAAATACTAGGGCTATATGTAGAGAAAACAAAAAATAATTAAAATGGAAAAGAAAACACATTACATACATTCATGAGATTGTAGGAATCTACATTTCAACATATATTAATTTTACCAGAGAGTACATATTACACCCTTCCAATGGCAGTTCATCAAGACTTCCAAAAGGAATGCATTGATGATAATGAAAAATATAAGTAAAGGGGAGCTTGAATAGTTGGGCTCATGCAGTGTCAGGGGAACGTATGATGCAAAAATGAACACTTATTGTGGATCATGTTAAAAGTTGTAATAATGAAAGAGTATCTGAGATGATTTTCGAATATGGATGGAGCAAGGATTGGGGGCCAAAACACAGTTGCTTGGCGATTTATCCACTCTGCCTACTCCTGAGGAGCAACGGCGTGATGATTCATTTATCATCATTAATATAGTTAGGGAATCTTAGTCACCGTATTATAAACAATTTAATGGTCCATAATCATGTAGGTACATAAAAGAACGGTAAAGGTATATTATAAGCAAGTATTTTAATTTAATTTAATTAAAATAAAAGGATATAGCAGCAGACAAAGCTGTTGTTTATTTTAATGATACAATAAAAAATGATTCTTTATGAGAGATTGTACTTGTGATGTTTAAAACAAGATAGAGATAAACGTAATAGAATGAAATGAGAGGTTTTCCTCATTTTGTACATTAAGTACCTAACATTTCTCATGGGTTCGTTTGTTTCTTACCTGTTCCTTTTTTTGGTCAAGAATTATGATTTAGAAAAATAAGTATTTATCGCAGAGCTAATAGAATGTCGATAAAAACGTTTTTTTCGTACATTTAATGTTTATATTTTTCATTTTGTTTATTTACCTACATCTATTTCCAATCTCTTCATTCACCCACTTTTGTAACCCATGCCCAACTGAATGGTAATACACAATGGTTCGCCGATATCTCAAACACTGGAACACTTGTAACGGAGCTGAATGTGGTTAGAAGGTTTTATGACCTCTACTCTTTACAAGGTAGTCTTTATTGTGTAATAAATATAAATCCTACTCCATGTGTTCCAATGTAAAATCATTTTTAAAAAGGACTCGTCGTCTATTTTTGTGTGGCGCCGTTTAGGTGTAAAATCACCTTGGCGTTTTACAATAATAATGAATACACAGGCTTAAGTTAGATCTAGTTAACGATTGATGACCTACTTAATACACTGATTGCATTCACTGGCACTGGGCTGCTGCTCGTCAATCAACAATAACAAATGCAATGAATCGCCCGATTAATGCAATGCCGCCAGATATACTATTTTTTGGACGTCTGAAAATGTAAGTTTTCTATTATGATTTTACGAATTTATTATTGGATAAATCTTACTCTTACCATTTGATTCCCAATCAAGAAATTAATCAAAATATTACAAAAAATTTTTTTTTAGAGTCACATCTGAATTTTTTTGGTCTCACCTCCAAAATATAACCTATAAGTTAATATTTTTGAACGCAAATCATGTGAGTATCATCATTTAATGACCGAATTATTTTAAGTGTATTTAATAATCATATTATTTTGAATTGCTTTCCGATCTTCCTGTAATACTAAACACGTTGGATAAAGCAGAAGTCACGCAAGAGTGTGCGCTTTTGTCTCCTTTGTCCAATATCCACAAAAACTATACATTCTTAGTAAATACACTTAAAATAACATTCACTAGAAAACAGAAGAAAAATAAATGACCTAACTTTTTTATTTAAGATTATTCACTCCAAACTAGACTGTTGTAAACTCCTGCAACTAATAAATTTCTTTAGTACTAGCTATCATATACATGCACCTATTTCTCGATTTAACACACTTGGAAACAAATTCACCTCAAATATCAACATATTTAATATCAGTTTGCCTGTGTTCAAGAGATACCTGAATGACATTTTTAAGTAGCATATTTAAAGAGCGATTGTGTATATTTATTGCTTTCTTGTAAATATGTTGTGAACTTTAAAAAAATTATATTTTTGTGTTGATGTTTTAAAAATAAAAACCTTCTGTTTTCACTGTATTATGCAGTAAATTATATAAAATATTTAACAAGTAAAAGTCCATCAGGACGTTTAAATTAATAAATGAAATAAATATCCAACTTAACCCATATTTCGCTGACGGTTCAAAAACGCACCATCCTGGTTGCTTGGTCATATTTTGATAACTTGATAAGGATTCACCGTTATTCTTTCAGGTATTTATAGAAAAGGTTTGACTTTACCGTTAGAACTAAACAGGTAGAATATATATTTGCTTCAGTCGCATTGTAGACGCCCCCAAAGTCGGACAAAATACGACACTCAGGTAAGCAATTTTTAAATAATTATTATATTTAACATATGACTAAAATTCTTAATATATTCTAGCATTTTTTAATACAGAAATGACACGTATTTAATAATTTAAACACTTTAAAAAAAATAAAAATTTCAAAGGTACTCATTTTACATTGTTTATTTAAGTGGTGCATTAACGCACCGTCAGCGAAATACGGGGGTAAAAACCTTGGCATTATTTTATTCATAATTACCGGCATCAATCGCTAATACTGTGTTTTTTTTCTGAATAGGATGAATCCAAAGGACTTTTTTACCGCACAAGAGGCTGCTGACTTTATCACAGAGAATTGGAATGTCAACGATGAAGACGGCGAAGAAGATATTCCAGATGTGGTCGTTTTACCACCTGAAGTCGCCGAAGTTACTGATGAAGAGGATTTTGATGACAATGATTTACATGAAGACGCTGCATTTAGCCATACTTTCGGAGATACGGCAGGAACTTTGGAAGTCCACTCCAAGAGGCTGATGAGTGAACCTTCAACAACTCCATCCCAACCCCAACCATCAACATCTTCGTCATCAATGCCAAGGGAAATGCGTTGGAAGAAATCGAAACCTAGTTATTCGCGAGTGCCAAACAACGTTGAGAATAGAAGCGTCGAAGGTGTGAAAAGAAAATTAGTGGGTAAATCTTGTACCGAGTTCTTTGAACTATTTTTTAATGATGATCTTATTAACTTAATTGTAGAACAATCAAATGGTTACGCTCTATTAAAAAACAAAGTAGCCACATCGTTGACGATCAATAATATAAAAACATTTATAGGATTTTTATTATACACTGGGTATCATAGGTTACCTCGTGAAGAAATGTATTGGTCTCTAGATGAGGACATTACAAATCCTTTTGTAAGGTCATGCATGACCAGACAAACCTATCGTGACATCAAGAGTAATTTACATTTGGCTGACAATTTAAATATCGATACGACTGACAAACTTTATAAAGTTAGACCATATTTATCCTTGTTGAATAAAATTTTTAAACAGTTCGGAATTGTAAGGCATGCGCTGTCAATAGACGAACAAATGATCCCTTATAGAGGAAAACATTCGTGTAACATGTATATTCATGGCAAGCCAATCAAATTTGGATATAAGTCGTGGACATTGGCTTCTGCAGATGGATATATTTATGCATTTGATATATATACGGGAAAAAACAAAGTGCCGTCAAATACTAATAATTTGGGTATGGGAGGCAACGTTGTGAAGTATCTTCTGAAAAGTGTAGACACTCCAGGAAATCACATTGTTTATTTCGATAACTTATTTACATCGATCCCACTTTTGAAATATTTAAGTGATTATTTGTTTTTCGGTACTGGTACGATAAGAGAAAATCGACTAAAGAACATCGGTACACTAAAAACGACCAAACAAATTAATAAATTAGAAAGAGGGGAATATGATTATAGATTCGAAAAAAACAATGAGATACTGGTCGTTAGATGGAAAGATAGTGCTGTAGTTACAGTGGCATCTAATTTTGGTAACGTAGAGCCCATTAAAAACGTATCGAGGTATTCAAATATTAAAAAAAGATATATAAATGTCACTCAACCCAGCGCTCTTACCCAGTATAATCGTTTTATGGGAGGTGTTGATTTAGCGGATAATTTCGTTTCAAACTATAGAATAAGGGTTCGTGGTAAAAAGTGGTGGTGGGCAATATTCTCCAACTTCTGTGATGTGGCACTTTGTAATGCATGGAAACTATACCAAATGGTTCATCCAGAAGAAAATATGAGCCTTTTGAATTTTAGAAGAAGTGTGGCCACCGCTCTCATGAAGTCGTCAAAAGTAAATTCTTCTTCTATTGGCAGACCCAGTAGATTTGCGACAACATCGAGGTCAAGTATAACAGGGAGTAGTCATTTTTTAAATAAGGGGGAAAATAGAAAAATATGTCGCATATGTCATTCACACACATATTTTATGTGTCCAGAGTGTAATGTGGCATTGCACCATAAATGTAACGAATTATACCATACCGGAAAATAGTGTTTATTATAATATTTGTGTATGCTAATTTCTTACTGTCTTTTAGAAAGGTGCACTTTCCTACCTATATATACAATATCTTTAATTTTAGTTAATATTAGTAATATGATTTATAAATGAAGAGAAATAAATCCACTTTCAAATAAACTTGTTTGGTTTCATACATTTACTTTTTACCCCCCTATTTCGCTGACGGTGCGAAAACGCACCACCTCATATTTTTGTAAGTATAAGTTTTTTAATTTTTTTTAATTTTTTATTTTCTTAATTGTGTGTTTATATACCACATATCCAAATTTCATCAAAATCTGACCACGGAAACTGATAACGGCGAAATATGGGTTAAACACACAAGATTTCGTCACTTTGGATGTAGGAACATCCAAATTAATAATTTGTGTTCTGCGTAATTTTAAACATTTGTAACGAATGTTACTTAAAAATAATAATTGCTATCACTTTAATTATTTAAGTAGGTTTACAAGGTAGTTAATTTCATTTAATATGCGTTTTTCGTAAAAAAAACTTTGAGGGCTATTTCTCCCGATATAAGTTTTGGTCTGTTGGATAAAAACGAACTATAGCGACGTTAAGATTTTAATTAGACTAATACCTCAACTAAAATTGAAATGTCTAAACACGCCATTAATTAGTTGAAAGTGGATAGTGAACATTCAAGCCCTCAACGTGTGACGGGATATTTATCTGTGAACTTTGTTTTAAACTGATGTTTTGTTAAGTGTTCGAATGTCCAATTTCCAGGTATCGAATGAATAAAAAAAATTCTTGGAGATTAGCACTCAAAAAATGTTGAAAATAAGTTAAGTTTCATTGATGCGTAATAGCTTAATGTCTGACATTGGCTGACATTGGCATTCATGACTCAGTTTTGCTAAAAAAATGTCAACCTACACATATATTATTCATAAATAAACCACCCCACCGTATGTACAACGCGCGTTGTCTGTGGATGCTTGTGTTTTAGGGTAGAGATGTTTGTACCTAAAGTGGATTGTCACTGCGGTTCCAGTTACGATGACCTATGTGGAACTGGATAAAAATAAAATATATGTGGACCATTCTACGCATGGGAAACTTTTTTTCATTTTCGTTAAATATTCCAAAAGGAACCGGCTACAAGAATAACCGTTTTCTCGACCAATAAATATCAAATGCTTGAATCACACGTTGACGCTGGTGTAGTAGGATATCCCATTATTCCTATGCAATTGCGAAACTTTAAAAATAATAATACCTCAAATATTTCAACGTGTCTTTATGCTCTTCAAGAACTTATCGACATATTATAGGTTACCATGTGAAAAACATTTAAGTAAAAAGTTGATATGTCCCTAGGTATCTACGTGACTTGAATTCACAGAAAGACCAAAGTGAACACGTGCTCCAGCATTTGTCTCTGTGATTTTACACGCAGATGGAGGCGGCAGTTGGAATTATTAGACCTTAAGTATTTAGTGAATAGTTTCACCGGTCCCGCAATAAAAAAATTAGAAATCCAACTTGGAAATACACCCATCAAGTCGTAATCCGAAATGGGTGTATTGTTAAGCCGGCGACCCGGCAGTAAAAACCTTCGCCGAAGGCTAGGATAACAACATAATTGGAATCATTATGACTGCCTCGATGTAAACCTAGCTTCTGAAATGTTTTGCAGCTCAATAATATTTTTGACTTATAAAAATTTAAAAGCAGAATTATTATTATTAAAAATTCTAAAAGCAGACCTCATGCCATAAATGATTGGATATCTACGGATGCACTATATAAAATTTAAAAAAAGAGATTATTTATATAAACGTTGGAAAAATGCTCCAACAAACAAATACTATGAAAAAGAATATAAGTGTTACCGAAATGTTTTATATAAATTGTTACTGAAATTAAAAACCACATACTATAATGATAAATTCAAAAACCTTTTTAAAGATTAAAAAAAAACATGGGACGAGTGTAATCAAATTTTAGGAAAGAAATGTAAAAATAATTGTGACCAAGTTGCCTCCAAATATTTGATGAAAGATCAGACCAAAGAAGATGTAAATAATGATTTTGTTAATTATTTCTCTGATAGTGTTTGCAATATGTTACATAAATGTAATTATAGGACAACTGGGTTTGAACCAGAGGAGATGCCTCAAAGTATGTAGGTACCTACCAAGGGCCAAAATTGCTGATATAGAAAGCATTGTAAGACAACTTAAAAACTCTTCTCCTGGAATTGATAATATCAGAATGAGCGATATTAAAAAACACATATCTACCTTAGGTCCAATTATAACCCATTTTGTTAATAGAATCATATTTGAGGCAAAAATTCCAAATGACTTAAAATGTTGTATCATTCGACCCATTTATAAAGGCGGTGATCACACTGTATTGGGTAATTATAGACCGATTAGTATTTTGCCATCACTCGAAAAAATCCTTGAAAAATACATTCAGCTGAAATTGATTAAATATTAAGAAGATTTTTCTATTATATTATTGATACAAATCAATACGGCTTCCAGAAAAAAAGGGCACTGAAGTGCTAATTCAGAAGTTTGCCAGCCTAATAATCAATGAATTAAATAGTAAAAATCATGTATTAGTCCTATTTATAGATTATTCCAAGGCATTTGACACTATTAATCATAAAAAAATATTGAAAATATTAGAAATCATAGGAATAAGAGGAAAACTTCTAAAACTCTTTCAAAATTACTTGAACAACCGATGCATGAAAATAAAACTTTTGAACACCTTAAGTAAACAAAGGAAAATATTAGCAGGCGTTCCTCGAGGTTCCATATTAGGCCCGATTTTATATATTATATATGTATCTTTTATTAAGTACATTTTTAAACATGTAAAACACTTTGTATATGCGAACGATACTGCATTGGTGATTTCTCGCAGTGATTTGCAATTATGTATTGAACTATTACAAAAAGATTACATTGAACTTTTGAAATGGTCTCACGACTCTGGTTTAATTATAAATGCAAAAAAACTAAATTGATACCTATTAGATCACCCAATGCTAAGGCAAATATTATTACACCTGAAATAAAGACACACACTTCAAATTGCTTACATGTTGGTATTCCTGCAATATGTACATGTAAAAAAATATTGAACTGGTCACAGAGTATGTATATTTAGGTATTATTATTGATTGTTTTTTCAAATGGGACTTACAAATAAATAAAGTCTGTGAACGTCTGAGATCTATTGTTAATAGATTATATCAATTAAAATTCTATGTTCCAATACGTACACTTAGAATAATTTATTTATCACTAGCTGAATCTATTATAAGGTATGGAATCACAGCATGGGGACTTTCATGTAAAACAAATATAAACCATGTTCAATCAGTTCAAAATTCACTAGTTAAATTATTAGCTCATAAAAGTTTATACGTACAAAGGCATAATGTTCCATACCTTTATCAGAATCTTAAAATTTTCTGGTGGTATAAAATTATATTTCAGCATATGAATAGCCCTATATACATAAATCGACTCGACCACACTTACAATACTCGTTTTACGATAAATGAAGGACTAATTGTACCTAAGCATTTAAACAAATATGGACAAAGAAAACTGGACTACATGATACCTAGTTGCTTAAATATGTTACCTGCTGAAATAAAAAAATGTACAAATGTAAAAACAAATATTATGTTGAAAAATTGGCTCGCTGAAAGAAATAGTTTGTATTAGAGTCTAATACAAACTATAGGTAGATACTATCACTGTTGTGTCATATGTTTTTATATTTTTAAATTTTTGCAATATAATTGTGAATGGGGAATACTTGGAGCAGGTGGATGAGTTTGTGTATTTAGGAAGTATGTTTACGAGAGATGGGAAGGCTGACAGAGATATCGAAAGAAGGGTAAATGCAGGTAATTCCGTTAATGGAGGACTAAACGCCGTAGGCGCTAACAAAAAATTGTCCAAAGAAGTGAAGTTAGCAGTCCACAACGGAGTGCTGGTACCTACCTTGATGTATGGAAGTGAGGCATGGAACTGGCAAAGAAAGGATGAAAGTAGATTAAATGCTGTTGAAATGAGATCCCTGAGGCGTATGTGTGGTAAAACCATGTTTGATCGTGTGAGGAATGTGGAGATCCGCAAAGAGTGCAAGGCTGATGTAAGCGTAATGAGTAAGATTAAGAAAGGGACGCTTAGATGGTTTGGGCATGTAGAGCGAATGAGCGAAGATAGGAGTGTAAGGAGGATATATGATGCAAATGTGATGCAAATGGTAGCAGAAGTCGGGGACGCCCGAGGAAGACATGGCACGATCAAGTGAATCAGATACTTGAGTCGGGCCATGTCAAGAGTCAGAGTAATAGAAGAGTATGTATGAGACGATGTATGAATGTGAATGAGGCAAGGAGTGTGTGCCAAGACCGAGTTGTTTGGCGGTCCGTCCTCTCTGCCTACCCCTGCGGGGAAACGGCGTGATGGTTAGTTAGATAGTAAGTTAGTTATATTTTTAAAACAAATTGTTATTTTTTTATTGTTATCACTGTTGTCATTAAGTAAAATAAGTTTTTATCTTTTTTGATATTTTTTATGTGAAAAGTTGCCATCGACAAACTACTGAAAAGTAGTTTATTGGAACTTTTCTGTTTTTTTTTTTCTGTAATTTATTTTATTATTTACTGTAATATATATTTTTTGTCTTGCTTTCTTTAAATTAAAAAAAAAAAAAAAAAAAAAAATTATCGTGTGTTTTGGAATTGTCATTTATGATAATGTCAAAGTGTTTAGGGGTGTCTTTTTATTGTAATGCAAATGGAATGACAAATGTTTTATCGCTATTTAGTGACAGTAAATTAATGTCGAAGAAATTCTTAAGAGTGTTTATGTCTTCTGTGAATTTTAGCGTTACTTTTTCCCAAGTCTTCTCTTTTATTATTAGTACTGTATCGTCGGCATATGAAGTAATATGTCCATGTAATGGTTGAAAGAAAATATCGTTAACGTATATTGTAAAAAGAATTGGTCCAAAACCGTACCTTGGGGGATTCCAAAGTCTGATATTTCTTTATCACAACCTGATTAATTTTTCGACTTGTGGGCGATTTTTTAAATAGTTGGTAATCCATTTAATCGCATTTTCTTTTATACCTATATTTTCCAATTTTCTCAGTAGAATTTCGTGGGATATGCTATCAAAAGCTTTTCTGAGATCAATAAAAATACCTGCACATTTTTCGCCCTTATTTAATGATTGGTAAATGTGTGAAGTTACATTAGAAATAGCATCTTGTGTGCTGAGTGATTTTATAAAACCAAATTGGTTTTTGTGTAGGATTTTATTGTTTTCAAGGAAATTGACCAACTGTTTGAGATTAGACAGAGTGAGATTAGCTCAGATCGGGCGATAATTAGTTATTTGTTGTGGATCTCCAGCTTTATAAATAGGTGAAATTATAGTGTTCTTGTAGTTTGTTGGTAAAATTAAACTTAAGTTTATCAAATGAGTAATGGGTTTTATCAAATGAATTTTCATGGATTTTAGAAAATGTACCGTAATATTATCGAATCCGGGAGACGAACCTCCTTTCATGCCTTCAATTATTTTTAAGATTTCATTCATATTTGATTATCAAATACGGCTAAAGCCATTTCAATCAAAGTTTAAATAATTCTGACTGATGGTCTTTCTGCAGGGTGATACTGGAAGTATAGTTCACCGCGACCTCCGTATTCATAGCCAAGGATCGTAACCATTCAACATCAACGTGTAACAGTTTTAATAATGATAATGGGGGAAACATGTTTTTATTCCAAGCGCCTGTTAATAAACATATAGCCCATTGTCAATCTATCACATACAAGTTCTAAGTGTTTGTTGAGTCGGACTTTTATTTAATAAGAGAAAATCCAGAGACACAGCTAAATTAATGATTTCTTAAAATTAAATCACTTTGTTCAGTTATATGTATAGGTGGACTGGTTGCAGTTGCACTCTTACACACTCTTGACTTAATATTTCAATTGTCCTGAAGAACTATATAACTCTAATAAAGTGGTTTAAAACAATGTAAAAAAATAAAGTAATATAATGTCAAGCCACAAAGTGTTTGATAAAAATAATAATAATTGACTTACCTCTGCACACAACTACTGGCATTAATATACAAACATATTTCAACCTGCAAAGCTGCATTGCACCTGTTATCCAAATTGTATTGTTTTTCTGCTTTCTTACAGATATTCTCACTCCAGTTAGAGCAATCCAGTTATTAAAACTCAATTAATGCACAAATAGGTACTAACAAAAAATAAAATAACCTTCTCATTCAAAGGATACACAATAGTACAAAATATCTAAAATAATATAATGTTAAATAACCAGTCTGGTGATGGCTATTCATATGTAAATCTCTCCGCTCTTGGCCTTTAGTGATGGTTGTCCAAATGTTATATACGGGATTTTTCAATAAGAGGTGTTATTTTGAATAGCCCGCTATTTCGGTAGATGTTACTTTTGAAGCTGTCATTTTTTAACATTTGGTAAGTAGAAACTACGCCATTAATAAAAATGGAACGATACACGCTACATTAAAATTCACTTGAGTGAATCAAATGCAAATCATCTTGAGTGATGAGACCCATTTCCACCTCGGTGGCTTCGTCAACAAGCAAAATTCTTGCATCTGGGGCTTGGAAAATCCAAGAATTATTGTTGAAAAGCCTCTTTATTCTCAATGTGTGACTGTTTGGTGCGGTTTATGGTCCTGTGGAGTCATTGGACCTTACTTTTTTGAAAATGAGGCTGGAGCAACAGTTACGGTGAATGGATTACGCTATCGAGAGATGATTACTGATTTTTTATGGCCGGAATTGGATGGTATTGATCTGGACAACGTTTACTTTCAACAAGACGGCGCTACGTGCCACACAAGCAACGAAACTATTGATCTTTTACGATTAAATATCAAAATTAACACCTCTTATTGGAAAATCCAGTATTTTAAAATTTCCTCAAACAGCTCAATTATTAAACCTGTAAATGTGGGATGAAATATAAATAGATTCAATGGCTTTAAACCACAGTAAGCAATTTATATGTTTCCTTATTCATATTCAGAGGTATGATTTTTGGAATGAGCGCTGCGGAATACAAAACCGAAATCTCCATCGCTCAGGCATTTATTTTGTAAATACCTTATCGCTAGAGTGGCACAAAGAGATGGAAGAGACACAAGTGATTCACTAGTCTTAAGTGATACACTGGTCTCAAGTGAATCACTAGTCTCAAGTGAACCACTAGTCTCAAGTGATACACTGGTCTCAAGTGATACACTAGTCTTAAGTGAACCACTAGTCTCAAGTGATACACTAGGCTTTAACTATGACGTGTCAATAAAAAGCATTTTGGGATAATTGGATTCAGTCGATAGTTTTTGTGTCGGTATTTAGTATTTAGTTATACATAATAATAATATATTTCACATAAAATTATACAAAAAAAACACATGCGGAAAGTTTGACTAGCCAACTAGGAATGGATCCTGTTTTAGGCCAGTCAAATTGACAAATTTAGTTACATTACATTTTTTAATTATAGAGCATATTATTACATAGAAGGAAAAAAGTGTTAATATTGAATTCCTGTTAGGAGCTTTAGTTAAATATACAATTCTGTACTTGTAAGAATGAGTGAAGAGAAAAAACAATATCTTTAAATACAAAATTAGTATCGAATGCTTATGTTTAACAATAAATGTATGTTTGGTTATTTAAATCGCTTGCAAAAATCGAGAATCAAAACATTCTTCAAACGTCATAACAAAATATAATAATTAACATGAATGACGTGTCCGCCAGCTTTAGGAGTCGGCAAAGAAACTCAAAAAGATGCGACTCAAAAAGGATGCAGCAAATTATTAAAAACAAAATTGAATATTTATCTTAAGGAAGTGAATAAAAAGCGACATGAGACAATGGTGGATACCCAAATGTATTTTTTCCATTTCTTTGCTTCATTTTTTAATCCTACTAAGATTATTTTCCCTTGGAGCACTTTATGTAAAATAAAACCGGTAAAGTAAATAAAAGACAGATGGTAATAATAAAAAGACAGATCACCGCAGGAGTTGTAAGGTAGAACAATGGGAAGGGTAGTGTTATAATTTTATAATCTAGTTGGGTGAATAGAAAATAATCAAAAGAATAGACAATTGTTTTCAGAGGTGATAAATATGTGTTTTTGTATTGTATGGACTTTGACGAATTATAAATGAGTGTGTTTGTAATTATGCATACATATATTTTTCATAATGAGATTATCTATTGATCAACTTATCTTCACTTTTGACCCTCACTAAATCAAGGAGCCAGTCGTTGATCAATTTGCCAAAACATTTGTACTTTTCGTTTTCCAAGCATTGGGAATGAAATTAAATGATTTTGGTCCTAAGTACGAGAATTGCCGTTGCCCAAGGGACGTGGAGGTTTTTGTTGGGGGTATTGGATTATTCCTTGAAAGTAATGTATTGATATTTCTACATTTTAACTGATTCTGATAAAATTGGATTCAAAGTTTCAATTTTGGGAAACAAACCAATGAATGTGTGTCTTCATAATTTGTACTGTTCGTTTAGAGATGTGAATATGTTTAAAATTCTACCGTCTGGAGCCAGTGAGTCTATAACATCCCCTGTTGGAGTATGTTGTGAGGTGAAGATGGCTTTTCAGTTATTGTCACCAACCACGGCTAAAGCCATTTCAATCAACGGTTCAATTCTAAATGGTGAGTTTTCTGAGATTACATTTCACCCTGAAACTTGCCGTAAATATACTTCAATATTATTTTTATAAATTAATTGATTTGACCAGCAATCTCCGGATTCGTAATCGAGAGCCTTACCACTATTAAAGTTGATACTTTAAAAAATGTAAATAATTAAGTAATAAATTATTATTATGGATTAATAATTCATATTTTTTCCTCAATTATTTTGCGTATATTTTCCTCATTGGGAAGGTTAAATTTTTTAAGGGTTTGATTTTGTATTTTTTAAACTTATATAACTTATGAATATTCTTGTGCTTCATTAAAATTGAATTGCAAATTCATTCGAAGATTCATGACAACATAAACGCCCGGTTTTTTATTACGAAATTTTCGTATTGATTATGGACCGGTTTTGTGCAAAATTGTGCTTGAAATTTAATGCTGAAATATACAGAGAAACTTGAAGATATTTGTTTAGATATTACTGTTTTTGAAATAACATTATGAAATACATTATGAAATACAAGTGAACCACTATAATATAGTGGTTCACTTGAGACTAGTGGTTCACTTGAGACTATATAGTGGTTCACTTGAGACTAGTGGTTCACTTGAGACTAGTGGTTCACTTAAGACTAGTGGTTCACTTGAGACTAGTGGTTCACTCTAGACTAGTATAGAAAATGTCTAGTACAGATATGTGTTGCTTTATTTATTTGTGTTTTAATTAGGAAATATAGGCCATTAAAACATTGGAATTTTCACCATTTCAGAGACAACTTTGACATTTTTTTGTGTGCTGGTAATAATTAAAAATCTTGTATTTTCCATGCTATATACTATATTATAGTCTCAACTGAACCACTGGTCTCAAGTGAACCACTAGTCTCAAGTGAACCACTAGTCTCAAGTGAACCACTAGTCTCAAGTGAACCACTAGTCTCAAGTGAACCACTAGTCTCAAGTGAACCACTAGTCTCAAGTGAACCACTAGTTTCAAGTGAACCACTAGTCTCAAGTGAACCACTAGTCTCAAGTGAACCACTAGTCTCAAGTGAACCACTAGTCTCAAGAAATACACTTTTTGATTGGAAAAATAATTATTCAGTTTGGTGGAGTATTTTGACCTCAAATCCATAATTAATAATTATTACATTATTTTTTTCTAACCTTTTGTACTTATACTATATCTTTATAGTAATTCTATATTCAGAACTTTTTTACACATAATACTTATTTAGTATTTATTTTACAATTGAATAAATAAAGTTAAAATAAACATGACTATGTATTAAGTTCCTGTGTGGGAAGTTTCGACCTATTTCTAGACTTGTAATACTGAAAGCAAATGTCTGTAATAATAATCCTGGACCACACAAGCCCTGGACTAAGCATTAGTGCCATTCTGTATGTATGGCATTGAAGTCAAATCTAGGGTGAGAGGAAATTGCCTGGCAGCCATCTTGTATGACTAACTTTTGAAATGATTTGTAAGCAAGGTGGTGCATAAAGAACTAACCATCACGCCGTTTCCGCAGGGGTAGGCAGAGAGGACGGACCGCCAAACAACTTGGTCACACCACACACTCCTTGCCTCATTCACATTCTCTTCTGTTATTCTGACTCTTGACATGGCCCGACTCAAGTATCTGATTCACTTGATCGTGCCATGTCTTCCTCGGGCGTCCCCGACTTCTGCTACCGTTCACATTTGCATCGTTTATTCTCCTTACGCTCCTTCTTCGCTCTACATGCCTAAACCATCTAAAAGTCCCTTTCTTGATCTTACTCATTACGCTTACATCAGCCTCGCACTCTTTGTGGATCTCCACATTTTTCACACGATCATACATGGTTTTACCACATATACGCCTCAGGGATCTCATTTCTACAGCATTCAGTTCCCTTTCATCCTTTCTCTGCCAGTTCCATACATCAGGGTAGGTACCAGCACCCCATTGTGGACTGCTAGCTTGGCTTCTTTGGACAATGTTTAGTTAGCGCCAACTGCGTTCAGTCCTCCATGAATGGAGTTACCTGCATTTCCCCTTGTTTCAATATCTCTGTCAGCCTTCCCATCTCTCTAGAACATACTTCCTAAATACACAAACTCATCCACCTGCTCCAAGTATTCCTCAGCAACAACTATATTGCACACTGTTTCCGTACTCTCTCTTTCAAACACCGTGACTTTAGACTTACTTACATTCATCATTAACTCATTCTTCATACATACTTGGTTCATCCTAGACACGAGAGACTGTAGATCTTCCATCCTGTTAGCAATCAGCACCGCATCATCAGCATACAACAGGCAACATTCTTTCAGATTACTCAAATGAATTGTTGTTAATGCAGTTATAACGGCTTATGAGTTTTGGGGTGTTCGATGAGACAAGGATTGGGATATTATGTCATTAAATTTGTTTAGAAGGTTTTGGCATTTTTCTCACATCTTCCCCCTCATCCCGAGGCTTCAAATAGTTCTCGAGTAGCTCCTTCCAGGGCTTTTAGATATGACCAATGCACCACCTGCCGATGACCTTATAAGCATTTCTATTTCCTGTGAACATACTTACCTGGATACACAAACTCGTCCACTCGTTCCAAATATCTGATCCAAACAGATTTCCACTATCCAAACCTTTGCCCCCAGTAGGGCTACAAGGGGTCACTAGACATTAAAGGACATCATTAGTAATAAAACTACTTTTGTTTCTCATTAAGATATTTGTTTTTATTTAATAAAACTAAAAGGAATATAATCTCATACATCTTAGATCTAGTATTATGTTTTTATTAAAAGCAGAGATGTGCAAAATGGGTACCCAAAACCATTTGAAATGCAAAATGGAAATGGGTCAAAACTTTTCCATTTGAAAATGCAAAATGCAAAATGGTTTTTAGAAAAGCATTTCAAATGCAAAATACCTATTTTCAAAATGCATTGAAAATGCAAAATGGTTTTTCAGGTCAAACAATTAAAATAATTATAGAATTTTTTTCATTTAATAATGGACATCAATGTAGAACAAACATATTACATGACGGTAAATCCAAAAACACCACGACTACAGATTATGAAACAACAAAAAATTTGCACGGGACTAATGTTGCCAACGTAAAAATATAGAAACTGCTATCTAACATTTAATATTACAGCGTCATGGCCCCATGTTCAGTTTTTGAATCAGTGCTTTTTGTAATGGTATCACTTAATTGCCAGGGCTCCTACCAGGGAGCAACTTGACAAATGTAAATTATCTCTCATAGCGAGGTTGAGGACCGACTGACATTTGGGGCTTATGAAAAAAAGATGAGTGGAGATAGTAGGAAGAATGTTACAAAAAAGCATTTAAAATTGAAAATGCATTGAGAAAAGCATTTAAAATGCAAAATGGTTTTTAGAAAAGCATTTAAAATGCAAAATGGAAAATACCCATTTTGCATATTGCATTTCCATTTGAAATGGATTTATTTGAAATAAAGCACATCTCTGATAAAAAGGCATATAATCTTGTACATCTTGAATCAAGTACAAATTTGGTATTAAATGCTTTTGATTGTGTAGAAGAGGAGTGTACTTTATGTTATCTTTAAGGTGGTGGGATCTGTAAGGGATACAAAGTAATAATTTATATAATATTATAATTATTAAGAGGAAACGAAATGAAATTTGAATGATTTATACCTAATTAAAATCGTCAAAATCGAGGTTTAGCATTTCACTGTTTTCTCCTCCAAAACCGATTTTACAATTTTTTTCACAATCTCTATTAGAGAAAATTTTCTATGTCTGTACGTTTGGCTTTTTTTTTAAATATTTTGCCAAATTTGTATACTAAACGTCTTTTGATGGCTTAAGAATGCTTTGTGTGTAGGAGATTGTTTATAATACGTACTTTTATACAGTAGAAAGATATTCAAGTTTATTTGTATTATTGATATTAACACATTCGCTGCCGAGAGCTTTCGTTACATTTAAATGACATATTATGATTGGTCCGCCCATGGGAGTGATTGACACTGAACCGGTTAAAGAGAGGCGAATCAAGGAAATGTTAGAATTATTTATTACACAATATCAAGAGCAGAGGAAATTAAACATTTTTAAGTGGTGTTGTCAAAACCAAGATCTCTATATTTCTCTCTCTCTCTCTCTCTCTGAACTTAAATTATAATTAAAGAAAATAATGACAAAGCGCAGTAAAATCAGAAAAGTTCTGTAATAGAAAGTATTAGACAAAGAAAGGTAACACAATTTTTAAAGTTATTGGCAGTTAACAACATTAATGTGGTTATAGAAGTGGTCTAAAGAATAATATAATTAGAATATGCATTACCAACAGCTGTTAATGGCAGAATTGTGGCCAGACACAAGCTTGTATTATTGGGACTATATATAATACCATTGACTTCAGGGCTGTCCAACTGATTATTTACACTTTTAAATAACCATTCAACATCAATTTATATACTCCTACATTCTATATGTACTGATTATGACAATGAAACAATGGTACTTAATGATGTGCTGACCAATTTTGTATTATATATATATAAAACTCTATTACTAACTATGGTAATAGAGTTATATAATTATATAACTCTATTACAATAATTTAAGCATTTCAAGGAAAAAAATTCTGTCAATATTATTTACGTTTCAATAATATTATTTCCGTTTTAGGGTCATATATGACCGGGAATCAATAGTTTATAAAAGTATTTATATATTGTTTCTATAATGCGGAAATGCTTTTGCATCAGTAGTTCGATATAGGGTGGGGGCACCGGTAAAGGCCCTATTATTACCTTTTATCCAAATTATAATGTTCTTTTTTGTTATATCGGGGATTATTAAAGAATATTAGACTGTTGACTCAGACCTATGACGTTTATTGACACTCTTACACATTATCTCCCAAGCGACCCATCAGGACTGCCAACATAGCAATACATATCATCCTTTCCTCCTTTATTGACACTCTTACACATTATCTCCCAAGCGACCCATCAGGGGGTCAAGCACAGAAAATTCGATAACTTTACAATATCGGATCGACAGACGTAACTTCCGACGAGTTTATATCAATACCCCCTAGCATGTAAAAGCTATCGGTAACTATATCAATATTGATAACGCAATAAATAAGAAATCGATATACGCTGGCAATACTGAAGCAGTTGTCTATGGATCGCTTCTCAAACGTCAAACGTCAAACTTCAACGGTTACCAACGGCTTTACGTATTATCTACAAAAATCAACTTATTATGATGTCGAAGTCAAATGAATCAATGTAAGTTATTTATTTATCTTGTTTATATGGGATTATCAATAAAAATGTGCTTGTAGACATTCAGAATGCTTTATTACAATTTCAGCAAGAAAGTACGGTCGACGGCCAGTCAGATTGATTTTCATCGATCATGAAGACACTTAATATAAGTCCGTAAAACACTTTTAAGCTGATATTATTTTTGTTCTTTTCAGACATGGCGTGATTTAAAGTGTAAGTCGCGGGCAAAAAACGCCGATGCCAAGCGAGCTGCTCTCAGAACTGGAAACACTGTTACCATACCGGTATTAAGTGACATCACTCAAAAAGTGATTAGTATCATTGGCAGAGCCAGTTCTGAGGGCAGTGGAGTTCCAGAAAGCTGCATAGGAGAGGGACCAGAACAACTTGTGCTGGATATTGAGGTCACTAATGTCTTAGAATGTTAATATAATATATATTTGCTGTCAAAATGGAAGTTATCGTTCATCATCAATGCCAATTATTTGTGTTTTATAGTACTCCGATCAGCAGCTCTTCACGCCTCAGCCCAGTGTAGGGATGGAAACTGGGCTGAGAAGTCAACCCAACCCAGCCAAGAAGAGGAAGCTAGCTGCTACGCCAGATGTCGGCTGTCGTATGGCAAAAGCTCAAGAAGCCAGCAACAACATCTTTAAAGAGCTTGTGGCAGTCGCCAACAGATTTACAGATGTTTTTGAGGTATTTCCTACATATTTCTTTTTGAATCACTCCCAAGTAATTTCAAATTAAGTAAAATTTATGAATTGTTATTTATAATTTCAGAGTTCAGTGGCAACCTTTCAAAGTTCAGCGGCGGCCTTCTTATTCTCATTAACTTACTAATTAACCATCACGCCGTTTCCCGCAGGGGTAGGCAGTACCAGTATAAAGGATGTACCGCCAATCAACTCGGTCTTGGCACACACTTCTTGCCTCTTTCACATTCATACATCGTCTCATAAATTAATGTCATCATATACAATGTAAAACGAAAATACGTCGATGTAAAAAAATGGTCTCATCGGTAAATTAATGAATTATTATCTATCGTTTCAGAGGTACACTGCAGCACAAGAAGAAAGGGTTGACATACTCCGACAACAGATATTGAGGTATTACAGTACATATTTCATATTATTATGATGTCACTTGAATGATTGAGTATGTCTCAAGATAGGCACGAGAAACACGATAATTAAAAGTTCATGAAGCGAGGCTAGCAGCCTACAATGGAAAGCTGGTACCTACTCTAATATATATATATATATATATATATATATATAGCAGTGAGGCATGGAACTGGCAGAGGAACGATGAAAGTATAATGAATGAAATCTCTAATAATACACTTTTCTTTCTATTTCTAGACCAACAGATCCAGTACCATCGACTTCCCATAACTATTCATTGCAGTTGGAATCTGAAGACGAGGAAAATTCAATTTAATTTTTATGTGTGCCATTTGTTCCAATATCTCTGTTTTACTTGTTCATTAGAATAAGTTTTATTTTATTTTTATTTTATTTATTAAGTTAAGAAATATACATATTTCGCTTTATTAACAAGTACACATTTTATATAAGTACATTTCAATTTTGTTCACTAATTTTAAAATCAAACGGTTTTCTTAAATATATTAATTCTATTACTGTTTTCAAGCTATCGGGAAGGAGATTGTATACGTGTACACCCTCATAGCCTGTATTTCTTTTGCCACTTTCAGTCTTTGGTGAATTTGAGTATATGTAATTTGTTATGTACTTGTATAGTGTTCAATGACTTGTAATGTTTACATAAATGTTGTATTTGTGTGTATGAAGCCATTTTGGTTTTTGTAGATTTATAGACATATGTTATATTCATACAGTTTTAGTAAAATACTTTTTTTATGTGCTCCCGTCTGGAGCCAGTGAGACCATGGTATCCCCAATCGGGGTATGTTGCGAGGCTGAAGGAGATAGGGAAGAGGAAAATGGGGAATTAAAAAAATACACAGTTTAGCAAAAATAGTAATTATGTAATCACATAAATATGAAATATTATCTTATCATAGTAACAAGATGTTAGAATCTGTCTTAAATGTAGCAGCTAGATTTGAAATTAGACAAAAATATCATTATGTAAGGTAATTAACAATTAGTCTCACAAAATTTGAAATGTGTTTTTGGCGGGTTCAGTGGTCAGTGAGAATCTTCTTCAGCAATGCGGGCACAGGCAGTTCTTCATCCAAACATTAAAAATAGAAATGACACAAAAATTGTATTTGTTTATTGTTGCTTTACTTTCTTTCAAGTTTTTTTTATATTTAATAGTAAATGATTGAAATGTTTAAACTTTGTTTTATTAGATGGGTAAGATGAGTTTATTAATTAGAGAAGTACTTCCGAACGACTTGATCTCTCACTCCGCGGGCTGCTACTACTCTGCTGACATCTTCAGCCTGGTTTAATAGCTCAATCTCTTCTATCACGATATTATCAATAAATTCATCTGTTAATCTGAAATAAAACGATTATTATTTTGAATTGTTGCCTTACTTTCTTTAAATGCATTTCATTTAGTTAAATAAGGAAACTGACTTATAGTGCTTCATCATGTTGTATAAAATAGCACATGTAGTGATTATTTGACCAGCAACTTCTGGCTCGTAATGGAGAACTCTATCTTTCCTAAGGCAACGGAATATAGCCTTCCATGCTCCAAATAGACGTTCTATGCAACATCTCGCCTTACAGTGCGCCTTTGTATATTTGTACTCTGCACTTCCCTCAGCTGCATCAAATATTGGGGTCATTATTTATTTATTTATTATTTTATTTACGCCCTAATGGGCTTTTACATGAAAATATACATTTACATTGATTACAATAATTGAACATAAGAAGATAAATGGAGTTAATTGTAAGAAAGCAACACATATAATAAAATTTTGTGCAAATTAGCAAAACACTAATAAGATGGATTCAATATAAAATATACCCAAGCATGAAATAGTAAGTAAAAGAAAGTTCAACATAAAAAGTAAGTAAGTGGGTGTGTTTAAACCCAGTATTAATTGTGAGTTTAACAAATCGATAAACCAATATAAATTAGAGTGTAACTTACTCGTGAGGTAAAGAACATTATAACAGAGATTTAAAAAAAAAAAAAAAAAAAAAAAAAAAATAACAAAATAAGAGTTGCACCTGTAAAAAGCAAAAACTAATAGAATTTAGCAATATCGACATGAATAAGAAATAATAAGATCTGAGATGGAACATAGTGTTATGTATAAAAAGTAGTTAGTAGGTATATGCATACAATTATAAGTGTATAGTAGAGCAAATAAAAAACAAACAAATATGGATATAATTTACTTGAAAGGTTTCGAATGGGAGAAGATGTAATAAAATTATTAAAGCTATAAAAGTTAATTATTAGCCGATAGAATCGAAATAAGTTGCCTTTTAAAGCTCACAAAATTGTCAAAACCAAACATATCTATAAGTTCACAGTATTTATTCGCAAGGTTGTGAATTCTAGGAATTGGTGAAAAAATAGAATAATTAGTGTTGAGGTTCTTGTTAAATTTAAAAGTATCTTTACTGCGAGTTTGCCTAGCAGGAACATTAATGCAAATAAGTTCCAACAAATTAGGGCTGTCAATTAAAGATTTAATAATTTTGAATAAAAATAGCAAATCAATTAACACTCTTCTATCAGATAATTTAAGAAGTTTAGTTTCAGCAAGCAAGTTATTGTAATTTATAAATTCAATTGGAATTTTCATTTTAAAATTAATGTACCGAAGGAATTTATTTTGTACCTTTTCTAATGATTGAGAATGGACCTTGTAGTACGGTGACCATACGGTGGAATTGTATTCTAATTTGCTTCGTACTAACGAGCAATACAGATGTTTTAATGTTGACATACTTTTAAAATTTGCTCCCATTCTCAAAATAAAACCTAGTATTCTCATCGCATCGCTTGTTATTTCATCGATGTGTTCGTTAAACTGTAGACTCTCGTGGAATATAACACCAAGATCACGAATCTGTGATACACGAAGAAGATTAGCACCATTCATAAAATAGGAAAAATTAAGTGGATTTTTGCCTTTGTAAAAACTGATAATCTGGCATTTACCTAAATTTAGTTGCAAATCATTGACAGAACACCACGCACATAGTTTATTAAGGTTCAACTGCAAAATTGCGCGATCGTCATCGTCTTTGATTATTCTGTATATCTTCAGATCGTCGGCAAATAACAGGACTTTAACATTAGTAAAAATATTAACAATATCATTGATAAACAAACAAAATAATATTGGGCCCAAGTGAGATCCCTGTGGTACTCCGCTCGAGGCAGCAAATGTATAAGAAGTAAACGAATCTATCTTGACTGCTAAGTACCTTCCTAATAGATAACTCTTAAACCATTCCAACATGCTCCCTCTTATTCCCAACAATTTTAGTTTACGTAATAATATTTTGTGGTTTACTTTATCAAATGCCTTACTGAAGTCAGTATATATGGAATCAGTTTGATGTGATGCATTAAGGGCATTAACAATATCATTCGTGTACAATATCAAATTGGTAAGAGTAGATCTACCTTTAATGAATCCATGTTGAAGGGGAGAGATGGTTCGATTGATTCGGGATATCAACTTATCTAGTACTAGGCTTTCAAAAAGTTTGGGTAAAGTAGACATTATACATATTGGCCTATAATTTGTTACTTCGCTCTTATTACCTTTTTTGAAAATGGGCGTTAAAAGACTAAACTTCCAAAGGTCCGGGAAGACACCTGATGAGAGTGACTTTGTAAATAACTTATGAATAGGATATGACAATGTATGCATACAATTTACTAAAAACCTGGGCGGAACATTATCAGGTCCTGCGGATTTTCGGGAATCAAGACTCTTCAGCTTAGATATAATATCGTCTATGGTTACATTACAGTCAGATATATCAAGAGTTTCAACCAAATCAAAGCACGAAATATTGCTGTCTTCACTTGCATTAATGTAAACGCCGCTAAAAAAATCAGCAAAAAGATTAACAGTTTCCTGAAGATTTTGGGATAATTTAGAATCGAATGACACACTACTAGGTATGTAAGTACCATTTTCTTTTTGGGATTTAACATATTTCCAAAAGAAATTTGAGTCGTCCATGATAGAGCCTTCGACATCACTAATGTAATTTTTGTAACATTTTGCGGAGAGCTTATTGCACTCTGCCCTCAATTTTTGAAACGCAGTATAATCGATGGCCAGGCGACTTTGTTTGAATCTCTTATGAGATAATTTTTTGAGGTAAATTAAGTCTATCAGGTCTTTTGAGAACCATTTTGGGTATAGAGTTTCTCTGTAAGTCGTTAAAGGAACAAATTGTTCAATTGCAGAATTAACGATGAAGTAAAATTTTTTAAGGTGTACATTAATATCATCGTCGCTATCAAAGAATGACCAGTCAGTCTGTTTAAGGAAATTTGAAATTTTAACATAGTCAGCTTTTTTGAAATTTCGAGTTTCTACTACCTTTTTTACGATAGGAATTGGTTTAAGATTGGACATGCATATTTCTAGTGGTGGATGGTAAACATCGACAGGTAATAGAATTTCGGTACTTCTCACAACACAGATGTCAGACACATTTGACAGTGCCAAATCCAACGTACGACCTCCTATATTAAGAACATTATTACACTGTGCTAGACCTAAGAACAGTGCCATATCTCTAATAACACGAATATTAACATTAGAACAAGAATTGACAGAATTCATATTACACCAATCATAATGTGGCAGATTGTAATCACCAACTAGAAGTAGTTTAGTATTAGGATATTTAGCACAAATTGATTCAACCTCGTCGCAGTGATTGCTGTAGCTTTGGACATCAGAATTCGGAGGTAAGTATGCACATCCCACTATTATTTTACCTCTAGAAGTGTTCACATTGACAAATAGTTGCTCGATGGATGTGTTTTTTGTGGATATTTTTGAAGAACTGAGATTTTTTGAGATAGCAATGGCTACACCACCTCCTCTCGTTTTGGCACTTGTTTTAGAATTCCTATCCATACGGTAGATGTTGAAATTAGGGAAGCCTAATTCGGCGGAATTGATTCCTGAGTCGAGCCATGTTTCGGTTAAAATGAAGATATCACTGCTGATAGTTGCCGCCGAAGTCAGCAACATGGGAAGTTTAGTGCGGATCCCTCTCACATTTTGGTAGTAGCATTTTATTTTTTGTTGTTTCAGTTTTTTGGCGCACATTCAATAATTTTAGGTACAGAGTTCACATATTTGATAGTTATATTGGTTTCACCGTTGTTCTTCCTCGTCTCGAGTTGTTGGCGTAAATCTAGAAGTTGAGTCCTCTGCAATGGTGTTTGGTCGTTACTGGCCTTTATACCGTTTTTCAGTTTTGCGTTCCTGGTCAAAACCTCACGAGCCGAGACAGAGTCATTGAATTCGACCTTAATCGGTCTAATTTTGTTGGACTTTTTTACACCAAGTCTGTACGACTTAACCACACTCGGTATTAATTCATTATTTATATCACTAATCGCTGAAACTACTTTATCGCTGTCCATTTTAATAATTGTTGTTGTTGATTCTGAAATACTTTCGGGAACATTAAATAAAATAATGTTCTTTGACCGGGTTTTTCTTTCCTCGGCCTCTGCGAGCAAATCATTTATTGAAGATGAAGTATTTGTCGGGTTAGTAACAATAGACTGAGTATCCGTTACACTTTTTAATGTTGACAATTCTCCTTCCAACATTCCCATACGAACAGCCATCAATCCTGTGGTTCCTAACAGATCCGTTGTTATCGGGGTAATTTTACCCATTTGCTCCTTCGTAAATTTGTTGCCGGGGTCATTAATAATTTTTATCAGCGAACAGAGTAGATCCTTGGCCTTGGTCATATAGTTAAGAGAGTTCTCGTTTAAATCCATATTAAAATTTATTTAAAAAGAGTTAAAAATATGTTAACTTTATTCGTAATTAGTTTATACACCTTACACATTAGTCATGAGATAAGGTTCCAATGTGTACCCGGAGTCACCTGATTGAAACATAAACACCCATTACAATAGGTATATATAACTACTAAGTTATGGATTGTTGAAATATAATATAGTATAATACCTAGCAAGAAATACGTCCCAATTCTCTGATTATATAGTCTGGTCATTTCAGTTTTTACTGTACTACTATTCCAAACAAATTGATCGTGGACAGTACCCGGGAAGCGTGTGTTAATACTTAATATTGTCAACTCAGCATCACATACCTGTATAACAAACATGTAAAACCTTCAATAAAATGTGAAAACACCGTACACCAACTGTTTTATTTGTAAAAACAAACATTTTACCACTTGAACATTGAGCGAATAGAATCCTTTATGATTTTTATACTGCTCTTCATGTCTGGAAGGGGTCACAATGGCAATGTGGGTGCAATCAATGCAGCCCAGAACATGAGGAAAGTTTAATTTGTCCCTGAAAGCACTCTCCACTTGCTTCCTGGCTTCGTTTGTTGCTGGAAAATGTATCCACCTTCTATAAAGGTGCTCCAACACTGCCTTCATAAACACTTTGATGCATTTACTGACGGTTGTCTGACCTATAGCCAGCATATGGTCTTGCCCCACCCCACGTTGGTAACTTCCTGTGGCGAAGAAACTTATTGGTGCTAATACCTGTCAACATTATAATCCTTTTATTAATGATCGACATTGTGTTTTTACAAAGATATCATAATAATATTAAATGCACTTACTTTAATGTACATTGGAAGTCCGCTTGTACTTTTTGACACTAAAAAGGGAGTTAGTTGATCTATAAGATCTTTAGCCATTATACGAGATATCCGGAACAAGTGTCTGAATTCAGTCTCTCCAAGTTCAAACGGATTCAATTGATCGCGTAAACGGCGTCTTTCAATCTTACGAGCTTCTTTGGAATCGTTAGCCTGCCTCCGTTCATTGATATACCAGTAATTTTGTAAAAAAAACGGCATTATTAAAAAGTTGTTTTTATATCGTGACAGCCAAGAGTCCGCGATAGATTTGGCGGGTTTTTGTCAATCGTCGGTTGGAATATTTGACAAACGTGCTCGCAAATAACGCCAACTGACCATAGACAATGAATTTTGTCAATTGTCGGTCGGAATATATCCAATCTACCATTGACCATGCTCGCAACTATCGGTAACTGATCTTATATGACGAATTTTATCGAATTTTGTCAATATCGGGCTTTATCGATCGTTCATGCTAGGGCCCCAGGACTGCCAACATAGCAATACATATCATCCTTTCCTCCTTTATTGACACTCTTACACATTATCTCCCAAGCGACCCATCAGGACTGCCAACATAGCAATACATATCATCCTTTCCTCCTTTATTGACACTCTTAGGATGGGTTTTTTCATTTACCGTTACTTTTAGCTGTACAGTTTGCAGTTACTTTAGCAGTGCAGTTGACAATTACGGCAAAATGAGTTTTTTCACGACGCCAACTGCAAAAGTAAAGGTAAACAGGGATGACAGCATGATAACTAATCTAATTCCCACATTTTCGTATTGGGAACTGTTCATATATTTTTTCATGTGGCAACACACACAACAAATGTCAAGTTGACATTCAACATTCTGTGAATTGCGTCGTCTGTAGCCGCGTCGCTTGTGTTTTGTTTGTAAATTTTGCGATAATAATGAGTGTGGTTAGCAAAAAGTAAGTAAAAATTCAATTATATCAGTATTAATGCTTATTTTTCAATACATAACTAATGTATACATCTTTGCAGCGAACGTGGAAACAATTTTTCGGCGATGGAGATAGACTTGCTAAAAAACTTGATTCAAAAATATGGATCCGTAATTTTGTGTAAAAGGACTGACGCATTGTGCTCACATGACAAGGAAAAAGCCTGGATCACGTTGACAAGTGAGTTTAATGCGTCAACAAACATATTACGGACAACAAATATAAGTGGGAGTATATAAAGCGTGTTGCTAGAAAGGTATTACAATCACTAATCATTTGATATTATCACTCATTTATTCATGATGATTTCACTTGTTTATTATTGAAAAAATGTATGTTTTGTATATTTTAGGAAGCTGGAAAGCAAAGGCAGTCTCAGCAACAAACAGGCGGTGGTCCTCCCCTTCCGCCAATGTCGGACACTTCTGAGTGGGTATCTAGCATTATGAAGGAATCCATTGTGGGGATTTCTTCAACATACGATGGAGATTGTAAGTTGTTATATTCCAAATGTATAGGTTGATGAAGTGGTGTGGGTACACTCATGTGTCAATTATCTCTTGCCACGGTCCGGTGGTGGTGATGAATACTGTTGTCTCATTATGTCATATATTGTTATACGGTTATTTTTATATAAAGTTTAACTTTTAACAAAAGTTATTTCTGAAAAAAATAAGCCGGTTTGGTTTTTATATAAAAATTAATTATCTTTTCAGCCACATCAAAGAACATCAATAGCCATACATTAAATCCAGAAAGTTATTAATTGTACAGGAGCTCATGGGTTCAGGTAATACATTTTCTCATTTAATGTATGTTAACAAATATGTACGTATTATGGATATGTTCTGTAAATGCTTGAGGTCCCTATGGCCAAGCAGATACACATTTGATTTAGTTACCCATAAATTGCAATCTACAATTAGCAACTATCCCGTTAAAGACTTGCTCCCAATAACTGTCATAATTTATTTAACCAGGAAACTATTTCTCCACCAGATTGCATAATACATGAGTACCTACATAGTTATTATTTGATTTCAGAAGTGAATCCTGGGATGGATGGTCAGCAGCTCTCTGCGATAGATGTGGACCAGACAGATAATACAAACCAAAAAGATATAGCTGAAACTCCTCGGAGAAGTAAGTGGAAACATTTTAATCGATTAAAATTTGAATTGATTTATGAATCCAATAAATAAAATAGGAACGTTTATTCTTGTTGCAGATATTCCCAAAAGCTTACAAAAAAAAAACACCCCCGAAACAGACAAGGCTGTCTGTTTGCACATCTTTAATCCAGTTGAAGGAGGAAAAAATAAAAATGGAGACAGAAGTGTTAGAATTAGAAAAAAAGAAATTTGAAATGGAAAATTTAGAATTTGAAAAAAAGAAAAGGATAGTAGAAATTGAAGATTTGGAAAAGAAAAGGAAACTGGAAATTGAAAATTTAGAATTCGAAAAAAAGAAAAAGATGTTAGAAATACTTATTTTAGAAAAACAATTAAATAGTTAATCTGGAGCATGCTTTTTTCTAATTCCAAATTTTCCATTTCAGCAGCATGTTTGATCGTCTCTTTCACATTGAATAATATACATGTTTAAGCTTTTGAAAGAATACATACATACTTACTTTTTTTAAAAATTTAAAATGGGTATGGGTTTATGTATATACATTATGTGTAATTATTAAATATGTATTAGTTTTAACTATGTATATTTTCATTAATAAGGAGCATTAATAAATTATAAACATATGATTGTTACTTAAGGATAATAATTTTCCTACATAAGTCCTACAACTTCTTAAATAAAAATAATATTTTTGAAAGAGTCCATCATTTCAATTTCTTGTTTATTCCATATCATGTGCACACTGCACATTAGTTACAAGTTGAAGTACAAAGAGTTTTCATATTGTGTCTCTGGCAGCCAACCTGCACATACACAGTACACACCATCTCCCTCTTGGGGTAGGCAGAGAGGACAGCTCTACACAAATGCCCATATAAACCTCCCTTGCTTCCTCCACATTTATACATCTCTATATCCAACTTCTTCCTAAGGAGAGAGGAGACAAACTTATTGCAGAAGCTTCATTTTATTTACGTCATATCATTTGAATAAATTGTTCTAAAAATGTTTGTAATTACACTTTATCAACCATTAATTACATGTCACTGGGAGCACATATCATATCTGCAATTAATGCAGTCAAAAGTCGAGCAGTTTTTTTATTAATGCGAAATCGGCATACGAAATCTAAGTCTTCCATTAGATAGAAATTCCTGCGTATATTATGTCGCTTAACACGTCGTGTCATATAATTAATTATGGGTTCGTCGTCAGAACTTGACGAACTGTCACTTGTCGCGAACATAATGATGATAATGATAATATAATAGCAAATACCGTATCTAATAACCTCTTATCTCTGAACTGTCACAGTGACATTAGACAACGGCGGCCATTTTGGTTACCTTTACTTTAGCAGTTTACAGTACCATTGCTGGCCTGTAAGATTGTAGGTAAAAGTAAACAGTAAATGTCAAATGAAAAAACTCATTTCTATGACTTTTACTGTTTACTTTTACAATTAGCATTGCATTTAGCATTCTCGGTAAATGAAAAAACCCACCCTTACACATTATCTCCCAAGCGACCCATCAGGACTGCCAACATAGCAATACATATCATCCTTTCCTCCTTTCATTTATTTTTTTTTAACATTTTTTCCCCTCTCCTCTGATTAAATGAATTAAATACCCCCATGAACCTAATTTTAACTGAATAGTTCCCTGAACCCATTTCATAGGACCTTTCAGATGCCTTAAGTATACCAATACATTATCATTTTTGAAATTTGTTTTAGTATCATCTTTTTTTATGTTCTCTCGAAAAGTATTGTACAATCTTGTTTCAAACTACCTAAAAATTTTTTGTCCGAAAGTAATGAATTACAGGAAGTAAATTTTTATTATGGTTTCGAGTATAGCGAGTATTTAAAATTTATGTGTATTATTTATGTTGTTATTATTAATTCATACTTCGCGCCGCCATCTTAACAATCGGTTTTACTTTCAAAATTATTTTATAATACATAGTAAAAAATAAGAAAACAATACTCTAAAAGAACTTTTAAGCCAGCATTTTCTGGTTACTCGTTACTGGTTGCCACCTTATACCGAAAGATCTTTTTAAGTGCGTTAGGATTATCAACTTGTGGTTCTACGTAATAATTGTTGTCCCAATTTAATTTCTTTAAAAGATCATAAAACTCTTTGTGACTTTTGGCCCAATCTGTAACTTCTCCTATATTTCCACTTTCATCATGAATCAATGCTTCAATAAAATTACTTATTCCGTGAGTCATCGCGTTATAGATAATACCACCACCGAAAATATTCTCAAATATACAGGCAGGGTCGTATACGATAGGCGAAATGCGAGAAATCTTACTGAGGTGTACGCCGCAAGTGTTAATATGGTTGGTGGCCGACAGGTAAAGAGTAATGTTGTTAAATCACATTGACATACTTAACTTATGCTTTGTGAAACAGCGATACGCTCGGAACAGGTTGCTTTCTATGAAATTCCCGGATTTAATTCGTATCACTATTGCAGAAGTTACAATTCCAGTGGAGGTATTTTGTTATATGCCAAATATAATCTCGCCTTCTCGCAAATATATATTATAGAGACAAAATATTTTGAAATCGTTTTTGGAAAATTGGAATCTCTGTGATTAAAAATAATATTGAACCAAATGAAAGTGTCATATGTTTTGGTGACATCAATTTAAACTTATTAAATAGAAATGATTCTGTCGTAATAACCTATGAAAATATCCTTGCAAATAATTATTTAATAAAATGTATAGATGACGTAACAAGAGAAGTTATAGTTCAACAGAAAATAAATAGCTCGTGTATCGATCATTTGTTTGTAAAGATTAGCGGAAGACAAACCACTGGAGCGTTTACAGATGTGAGTTCAATCTCCTCATGCGTATGTGATGATAATATTGTACAAGACTGTAGTCTTGTATTGGAGAACGGGACTAACAAAGGCACAACTTGCACCAAATACATAAATGTAATAAAACACACATTTCTATTTATTCATGAATATGTATTAAAGAACAGGCATTACAACAGTAACAGTAATACATAACAAACATAAGTATAAACAAGTTACAAACTAAACAGAAATGAGTTATTACAAACATCAATAATTATGTGGTTTTTTTTATTTTATTATTAAAAAATACACACTTTATTTATTTATTTATTAACGCCCTTTTTCGGGGATTTTACATATGAATATTAAGAAATATACATTATTTATTGTACATAACTGAATTGCTTCATAAACAACATTTTATATATTTTTAAAGATAAATTGAAGATGTCCACTGACTTGGTATAATTGTTTCCCTCCATTAGTATTCTGGGCAACGAGGAATACATATGGTAGTTAGTCCCAGAATTTCTGCACTGAAATAAATCCTGACTTCTAGTATTACGTTGTGGAATTATCAATTCTAGCAATACCGGACTATCAACTAAATCATTTAAAATTTTATATAGAAATACCAAGTCAGTGAAAATTCTTCCGTTTGACAATTTGAGAATATTCATATAATTTAACAGAGTGTTGTAGTTCTACATAATTGCTGGAAAACCCATTTTAAAATTTATAAAACGTAAGAATTTGTTTTGTATTCTTTCAACAGCTTGTACATGTATATTATAATGTGGGTTCCAGACAGGAGAATTGTACTCAAGTTGACTTCTTATTGACTTGAAAAGAAAGCTATGAAAACATAAATAACAATTTGAAAAGTCTTAGAATAATATATAATTGTAAGTTAATACAAATGAATTGTTTCAGTGCGCCAAGTCTTCAGTAAGTTCACCAATTGTTTGTTTTGGGCACAGTTTTTAATTTCAGCAGGTAACATATTAAAACAACTGGGAATCATATACTTTAACGTTCTTTGTCCATATTTATTTGTATGCTTAGGTACAATAAGTCCTTCATTAAAGTTAAAACGAGTATTATGATTGTGTTCTAGCCTGTTTATTTATAAAGGGTTATTTCTGTGCTGAAATATAATTTTGTACCACAGAATTGCTCTCACTGAAAGAAGACTCTGATAGAATTATGGAATATTATGCCTTCCTTTGTATAAATCAGCTAATAATTTAACCAATGAATTTAGCACGGATTGAACATGGTCCATATTAGTTTTACAGGAAAATCTGTTATTCCATACCTTATAACAGATTCAGCTAGAGATAAATAAATTATTCAAAGTGTTGTTAGTTGTGAACAAACTTTGTTTATTTGTATATCTCACTTGAAAAAGCAATCAATATTGACACCTAAATAAACATATTCTTTAACTAGTTCCATATTTTGACATGTACACATTGCAGGAATACCATCGTGTAATATATACCGGTTGCTTTGAGGCATCTTTTCTGGTTCAAATTCAATTGGTTGCAAGAATATCATTATCAAGAATTCAACGGGCGATTTAGCCATTTGAGAAGTGTCTGTTGTGTTTGCATTACAGAGACTATACTGTTACTGAAACTAAATGTAAGTTATTAAATACAATTTGCCTCAATAATAATATTCACATCAGATGTAGGATAGGTACTCTTAGATCCATTCATGTATTGAACAAATACAAATAAACAACATAAATCAATAAATAGTTTTCATAGAACAATAGTATTAAGAGAAGAGGGACTAATATAATACATTATATAAAACACCTGTTGTCTGTGTGTGTGTCTGTGCTTTACCTACCAATAATACTTGTGTGTTTTGCTTGCTCAAATAACGCATCCATACCAAGTACTTATAACTTATAACAAGGGTTCTTACGTCTGTTTGAATTCAATTGTTTCAACTTATTAAGTCGTGTCGCGGTCTCTCAGCGAACACAAACAGTGTTAATCACGGTGCGATCATTCAAATCAATAAAAGTGAAAGAAAACAACAAGAAACGCTCAAATTACCTCACGATGGTGAAGTGCAAGAAATAAGGACAGTGAATTATACAGCGACTGTGGTTTCCACAAATTGCCAAAACATTCCTGTAGGTAAGGAATGGATTTGTGCTAACTGCCACCGAGATAATAATGCAAATATAAACATCACACAAGAGCACAAGACGAGCAGCAAGAAAATATTACAGAAATGAAGCAAATTCTAAATTAACATTATAAGACATGGAGACACTGACTAATCTAACAAATAGGATGAACTACATATAGAGTTAGGGAAAAAACTAAAAGTAAATAAACTTAACTAAAATACCTAGAATACCGGATACAAGAGATCCAACAAGCGGACTAAAATTGTAACATTTGGTCTTGAGATGAAAAAAGACCAGAGAAATTGAACGTAAATAATGAAAACATTGAAAAGGTGTGGAGACTTTACGAAAGAACAAACTCCAAAGCAGCAAACGTAATTATTAAATGGAGACGAATGGAAAACTCCACTGACGAACAATGACAAAATGGAAATAACGGCAGAATATGAAAAGTGATATAAAGGAATATATTTAATATAAATAACAAAACACGTTTCAAGTCTATTTGATCAGTTATTAAATCCACGCCATGGAAGATTCAACTCTATTTGAAACACATACAATTATCAACCAAATGTATTGTTCCATTAACATAAACATATTGGATAGTAAAAAGAGTGTAATTACAGAATATCTAAATGTACTCAGTGAAAATGCTTTAGAAAGTGTGACTCATATTGCAATACGTAACCGCTATAACACTATTGTAACTAATCAAATCATTATGTAACAATAGGTACTTCAAAAAGATTTACATTACATTAATACCTTTGTATATTGAAAAATTGTTAAAATGCTTACAATCAAACTGAATAAAGGTCTGTCTGTAACTCTGCTTCAATGAACTCTACAACTCGGATTTGCTTTGAATTTAGGTGTCATTTTCTAAATTGGAACTCATTGTGTACCATTTTAGTATCACGAAATTTTAGTATGGAGAAAGAACACCATTCAATATGGAAACTTTGCTTGAAATGGCTTTAGCTGTGTTTGATGACCAGACCTGAATGCTATAATATACTTCCCCTCCCCGCTATACTCTCACTGTTGGGACACTTGTGCGATACTCACTTGATGATAATTACCATAACACGGGCATTAGCCTAGTATGACTACCATAACACATTAAAATTACATTATTATCACCCGTAGTGAATAGTATAGCTATGCGAAAAGTTGTATTTTTTCTTTTTGTTTTTAATTTTATGTTTTTTTTTGCCATTTAATATGTTGCGTAGGTAAAAAATACTAAAGCAACATTTAACTCAATGGAACTTAATTGGTCTAGATTGAACATATGAATGTTTATTGTTATATTTTTTTACTGTACGACTGTTTGCTTCCTAAATAAAAAGAAATAAATAAAAATAAATAAATAAACACGGGCATTAGCCTAGTATGGTAGTTGAAAATTGTAATGCTAAAAAAAAAACTGTAAAATATTAGAAAAAAAAATGTTATTCTTCTTTAAATTCGAAATTCGGATATTTTACTTTAAATTTGGATAATTTGTACTTTACTTGACTTTCTTTAACCGTTGCTCCTTTATTTACTAAAACCTTCACTATAGACCATTTACCACACCCAATAGCCTCACTAAGAGCTCTACCACCATCCGCATTAACATCCACTCCCCACTTCAGCAGCAGCTTCACCACAGCCAAGTTCCCTTTCTGTGATGCCTCAGTTAGTGCCGTATCTCCCTTCCTGTTTACCCTGTCAGGGTCCGCCCCCTGCTGCAGGAGGTATTCTACTACATCGAAAGATCCCCCTTCTGCCGCGGCGTGTAGTACAGTCTTACCAAACCCATCTGTATAGTTGATGACAGCACTCTTTTGAACGAGATACTTTACAGTTGGTAAGTCTTTACTCCGGGCCGTATACATCAGAATAGACTTGTTTGTATGAATGTCTGCTCTGCGCTCCACTAAGTACTTTACTATATTCAGTTTACCCTCCACAGCAGCTGTATGTAAAGGAGTCAACCCCCAGTCATCCCTCCGTGCCATCCATTCAGTAAAGGGAACAACAGTTTGCTCCACGAGTAGTTTAACCATATCGAGGTGGCCCTCCTCTGCAGCAAGGTGAAGGGCAGATTGCCAATATGACCTATCTCTGCCTATATTCAATAATAAACAATAACGTTCAACATTATTTTCTAATTTCTCTAACAATATCTTTTTAACTAATTTAATTTTTTTTTTTTCAACAGCCTCTCCAAATGGTGCTTTTACTGATTTAACTTTTTTTATTCTATTAATTATTCCTGAGATAAAACTTGAGGTAATAACTTGACAAAATAAATGAATAACATTGCGTTCTATCTCCATTCCTTCATTGAATTCAATAAAAAATAAATGTTTTAAAAATAACTTTACCACAGTTTCATGAGAATTTTCAATATCCGGATTAAATACATCTGTTTCAACAATGTCTACAAAACCTCCATTAAATAAACTTGCAAAAAAGATCTGTTCCTTAGTTTCATCAGAACAAATTACACGGTGTAAAATATTTTTTGTTATTTCGTCCAATACTAACAACTTATGTCCACTCAAATAACGTTGCTTAGGTATATTTAACAAATTCAGTGCTGTTTTGTCCTTAAAGTCATAATGTGTCATAAAAGAGGCCAAGGCTTCTTGTGTACTGAATCCACTGATTAGAAATGTGATAATGTGTTCGTTTTTTTCTATAACTGCAATGTGCAGAGCTGTTTGGTGTTCCTCGTTCATAAATACCGTTCTGTCTTCAAGCCACAGTTGACTAATGCATTTGGCGTTTAATTCAAGTGCAGTCTCTGACATTGGTGTTTCATTTAATAGCGCATTCATGAAATGTCTGATGATCCTGCTGTCAGGATGAAGCAGTATTCGAGGGAAAAGTATTTGTTTGAAAAGTTCATACCTGCAATGGAGCGTTCGTTGTTGGAGCCAGCGGACCACCATTACCGCGCAGCAGTACTCCGCGTAAGTACGGTGGACAAATTGAAAATCTCCGTCACTGTTTGTTTGAACCAAACCAACTCTGTTCAATTTATTTAGCCACTCGTCTTCAATGGCGTCAAAGTTCTTAACATAAAAATCCGGAAAGAATGTTTTAAATCCTAGTTTACCGTGCATTTCGGTTATACTGTCAATTAAATAATTTATTATAAGTTCATCCGCCGCTACGCCTAGACATGTTTTATCATTAAAGTAAATTTCATATTTTAACGAAATAAACTTACTGTAAAGATTTGACGCAGTTTCAATGTTGATTTTTTTAAATAAAACTTCCCGAGACTGATGCAACATATCCCCTGTCGGCCTGAATACTTCCGATAACATCCTCAGCTGCAGGGGAACCCCCATGAAGCTGGTCATGTCTGAACCGAGAACTAGCTTTGCTTGCCGTAGCACCTCTCCGGCGTACTCCTTTAGTTGTCCCTCTCTCACTCCGTTATCTTCCAGCTCAAGAGAGAGACAGGAATGCCAAATCCTAACTAAAAAATTCTGTTGCTCTTCTTCATTAAACGGTAAAAATAACGTACATAAATTACATAATTCCCTTTCTAATGCACTTTTCAAATATTTACGAGCTGTCAAGAATATTTGAACTGATGGTATATTTTTAAAGAAAATAAGGAGCTTGATTATCTTCTGTTTGGCACTCGCTTTGTCTTTATCTTTAATATAATCATCCAGCTCATCAAACCCGTCTAACAGTATTACGACCCGCTTGGAATGTGTCGTCCTTCCTAACAAATACTCTAATAAACTGTCAGCCTCAGAGCGACACTTGCTTAACAGAAACTTTGCTACGCTTTTAGGAGTCAACGGATCTGATAAATCTCTTATATGCCCTTGGAAGTGTTTTAATTCTAAATATATAACCCATGGTGCATCCACGAGTCTTGACAAGTTGGCGAGGGAAGTTGTTTTCCCCATACCTGGTTCATCAGCTATGATTACCAAGTTTCTGTCTGTTTTGCTCAAATCTGTTTCATTTACCGGCTTACTGGAGTCTGTGTACATACGGGGTATCAGGCTCTCTACAGACCCGTGGGAATATCGCCACTCTAGGTTATGGCTTTCCTCGCTCTGACAAATTTTTACAAAATGGATACGTTTACTAACATATTTTTGAATAACACTCACCTCTTCTTCTAGGGACGCAATAAGTATATTATCTGTGAACTCTTTCTTTTTAACGCAATTCTCTACCAAATTTATGAGTAACTTCTTGTTTGCCTCAGTGTTAATAACAAACAGGTCATCGGCATGTTTAGTTTCTGCAAACTCCTTCACGTTAATAAATGCTCTATGAAGAAATTTCCTGTCTAAATAAAAACGTTTATCAAATATTTCCTTACAGTACACATCTCTGCCTAACACTTCTAACAGGTAAATGCATTTATCCTGGTTCTTCTTGCAGATATCTCTATAGAAAAGTAGCGCATCTCCCTTGGTGCGGATGATGTCCATCCTCTTGAGCTGGTCCCAGCCGGCCTCAGTCTCCAGGACCTCGCGGCTCAACCCACTCATCACCACCAGGATGTCAGTGTCGGGTGACTTTACATAATTAACAAAGGATTCTATACTAATTTTTTTGTTTAATTTAAAGAAAGGCATCTGTATATCGCCGAGGGTGGGACGCGTGTCTTCTAAGGCAATAGTATAGTTTTCAGCTGTCGCGAATCGTTTTAAGGTGTCTAAACTTAGGATCTGATTGATTTTACAAACTGAACGGTCTTCTCCTAGGAAACTTTCAAAACTATACTCTTTCCCCCCAACAGTTATAACATTATTGCGATTAAACATTTTGTTTTGTGAGTCAGGAGTTAGATCTGAGAAATTAACATTGCTGGCAAAGTTTATAGTATTAATGAATTCAGAAGAGTCTTCTGGCGACACAATCAATACAAGTTTTAATGATTTAGAAGAAACGTCGTCAATTAATTGTTTGCTTTCAATAACGGAGGAAGAAGTGCAGTCTACCATCATCAAGTATTCTTTCTCAATGGGCCAACCAAAACTTTCAATATGTTTTTGTAGCTGAGACCATTCTATGAATGTGTAGCGATTTTGACTGAAATATTTGCCGAAGCCGACAGAAGAGTCAACAGTCTTATGGAGGATGTTCCAAAGTTGGCTCATCTGGAATGCAACGTGTTCACTACTCGCGACTAGGCAGAGAACTTGCTCTTCGCCTTCGAGGAACTTTAGGAATCCTGACCTTAAGGAAACCTTTGGGAAACCTACGGAATCCGCAAATTCCAGCGAACACTCGGACAGCGACTTGAGGTAACTCTGTCCCTCGGCGAAGTAAATAAAGTCTGCAGTGCGGTTTAAGATTTGAATCTGCTCTTCCACTGCCTCCGTAAAGTCCTTCTTCAGCCACCGCATCAGCTGCTTCAGGCCATTGCAGAGTTGCAGCACAGACTCACAACTGATTGTTCGGTTGAAAGAATCCAAAACAAATTTAGGGAGCAGTTCCGTACTTTTGTCATTACGTTTATACTTCGCGATGAATTTATTTATAACGGTCAATTTGCTTTGCTGTTCTTGTAATATATACATTTTGAAAAGCATTTGCAATTCACCTTCTGAAAAAACTCTGAACGAACAAATATTATTTGGGGACTTGATGACAAACCGACGATACGTTTCAAGAAAGTACTGATCATCTATATTTTCATCATTTTTTACGAAAAGGTTTCTATATTCTTCTACGCCGCTGGCCCAATCCAACACTTGGTAGATTTTCCAATTTTTGTCTTTTAAAGCCTTGACAAAATTGGAAATTGCATGAGTCTCTAATGTATATTTAGGGGTATTCCTATCAAACCAGTTGAACTCAGACATGTCAACAAAAACGTGGTAAATGTTCCCGAGGTGCATCCCGCAAGTGTTGACATGGTTGGGGAGCGACAGGTAAACAGTGATATCCAGCCCGTGTAAGTACACATTGCTCTGGTTACCATACCTGTCGTAATGACTATCCATTACTCGGACCAACATGTCCCGGGCCCCCGGACTATCAAAACAAACAGTTCTCGCATGTATACCATCATCGGGGTTCTTTTGAAAGAGAATTGGGCTATCTAAACGTTCAGTGACTAAATACTTGACAGAGAATGACGTTATCTGAGCAAGCCACCCTCCCAGAGAGTGGCCAGTGAGTGTTAGTGTGTAGTGCCTATTGTGTTGGTTGTTTGCTGTAAGAATGACTTGACGTATCGAATCCACAAAGGTTATAGCGGAATTCATACACGGTGTATAGTTTGTGCCGTAGATGCCCATTATGTTTGTATACCACGCTCCAAAGCATAAGGGATTGGTTCCGCGATGGGCCACCACGACTTGCTGCGAACCGGCGTGGTAAAAAGCTGCACCGCAGTAACCATTGGTTGAATCTGAATTGATGGCGGTCGACAGAAGAAGTCTCCAGCCATCTAACTTACCCGGCAGCATCCTAGCCCCGTAGTCTGCATCCTTTTCTCCGCTATTCTTCTTGGTGTAGATGAGGTCGGCAAACGTAGCCAGTATTTCGTTGCTCGGGTGTGGCTCCACATTCAGTAGGTCATCTGAAAACAGCTCCGAGGAATCGCAGAGGGCATCTACCAGTTGTTCCAATCGCGAAGATGTCAACAGCAAATTTTCGTCAATTTGTATAGTGACTCTTCTTGTTCCTGAAACACATAGATTTACCATGCATTAGATGAGTCATGATAGTAAACTTTTAACTTAAAAAAACTTACATTTAATAAAAACGCTTTTACTATTTATGTTACCGTCTATTTTTAGTTAGAAAAACGTAATAAATAAATATACATAGACGCACAACCATAGCCCGCGCTTCGGCCGTATATCACAAAGATACCTTCACTGCGCTAAAGAACATACAATACATGTACATGCACTGGAGCCTAATGGAGTAAACCACTAGTGCTATTCTACCGTGGTAAGTAAATACACAATGTCTTCCTTGATACTAAAGACGGTTTAAAGGCCTCGTCTGATGGAGCATCCTTCTTGCCATCTGTAGCTTACAAGTACCTGCGGGCCCTGTACATGGTAGGTACAAACAAACAAACAAACATACCTTCAAGAGACCCCTTCTGATAATCAAAGTAACTAACCTTCCAAGTTCTTGTCCGATCCTCTCGCCTCGTCTGACACAGCATCCTTCTCGCCAGCCTTGCCCAACTTTTTGATCTCTTCCTCGAGTTGGAACATTTTCTCGGTTTTGGTCACTGAAATATAACAAGAAAAGTACAACTAAAAAGTGAAACTTTAGCTTTCAATTAGCACAAGAAAAGTCAGTAATGCCTTCCTATAAGTCCTCCGTGGTGGAGGAGTAAGGCTCTCGACTAGCAATCTGGAGGTCGCAGATTCAAATCCTGGCGTGCTCAAGTTAATTTTATTTTATTAACTTGTGATATTTCACAATTTAATCATTTAAAATAATTTAAGGCACCCATATTTGTGGCACGTTCCAGAATGGCAGATTCGCTGTCTGTCAGTATCGCCCTGGTGTAAGACCACCATTCAGAATTGATTGCATTGAAATGCATGTTCGGTGACAAGATCTGAATAGCCAGGTACTTCGCCACAACCTTCACCATCATTACACACCCCGCATGGGGATGTCATAGTCTACCTGGCTCCAGATGGTTGTGAGCAGTTGGAACTCTTTAAAAAAGAAGTAAATGGGGAAGAGAACCTATCTCTTAGAGAGTATCTCTTGGGACGACTGACACCTGAATACTCCGATATCCGTACTTCTATTAAAACATCATTTAGCATGAAAAGGCTAAAAACATAATATAATATTAATATTGATGCATTTGAGGTCAACTTGGTTAATATTTAATTACTTGGTCTTGATGAGGATGAAATTATGCGAATGAAGTAAACTGCTTCTAGTTTAAAAACAGAGAAAGCGGACAGATTTTAAAACCAATTAAAAAGGAGATCGAACTATAATTAGTCTCAAAACAGGTTCGCCTAGTGAGGCAGATTATGCACAACTTAACACATTCTTTGCGGGAAACGAGAAAACTCGTCATACGCCTTTTACATTAAGACGCGGGAGACGAGTTTACTCGTTTTGTTGCGCAAAGCGGTAAGGAGCGGGAAACTTGTTAAAAAGGGGTTCCAAATGGGTGCGGGGTCATGTGTTTTCTATTGTCGACGGTACCCGATCTATCTACCTGTCAATATAATGAGTTTAAAACACAAACAATAATAATTTTATCTATCTATTTTACTTGGAGATATAAATCTAAATTTGCTTGATGAACAAGATAATATTGTAACTTTATATGAAAACTTACTTACTAACCATTATTTAACTAAATGCATCAATGTAGTAACTAGAGAAGCTGTATTAAATGGACAAATTACTCGCACGTGTATTGACCATATATTTGTCAAATTTAGAGGCAAGAAAATAACTGCTTGCGTCTGTGAAAATAATATTGCCGATCATTTTATACCAATATAAAATCTCATAAACGTCAGGTAGACTTTGCAAATAAGTATATTCAAATCATCTCACAAAATGATATTGATAGACATATCAGAGATTATAACTGGAGTAAACTTATAGAGGAGAAGGATTGTATTTCATTATAAGAAAAAATAAAATCTTTATTTAATAAATTTTACAAGAGTAGTTCTAAAACGATAGTGCAAAAACCGAAAACACGACCTTATGCAACAAATGAATGGGTAAACAGTGAATTATTATGTCAAATAAATAAAAGTGATAAACAATATAAAAAATGGAAAAGTACAACAACAAACAAAACAAATGAAACAGAATACAAAAAATCACGAAACCTTTGTAACGGGATAAATTAAGTACCCGTTGATTTACATTATTTGGTGTGGATGTCCGACAACTGGCGACACCATGAGAGAAGGTTCGGTGTTTGGCTGACAGAACAAAAGGAGCTTCGTCTTCAGTATTCGGGTGGCGGATTCAGCGATTACACGTACGGGGAAGAAAGGACTCTTCGCGGATGGCGGTCAACACGAAATCGGGAAGTTTTTAGTTTATCATTATGCATTTCAATTTTCAATATTCATTTCAAATATTCATTATTTAGTTTCTTTCTGTTTGCAATATTGGTTTACTATAATTTAATAAAATTTGTTCTATCGTTATATGGAACTGGCGCCCTTAATATTTATAGTAATGATATTTAAAATTATAATTCATTTTACTACCTACAATGTAGCATAACTTTCAATCACCATGTTAATTATTTTTACGTAATAATATACCGACCTACTAACGTTTCTTCGAGGTTAGTCGCACCCTGAGATTATTTATATTTAAATTATTCTTTGAGTCTCTTGCTATGTTTTGTGTTACAATAAATTATATTCCGTAATATGAATATTTTATTTAAGATTATCATCTCCTTATTATTGCATATATATTCATATTAATTTTTATACGTTACATTTGGCGACCCAACGTGGTTAAACCGGGTTTTTTTTGTTGTTTTATGGTGATTTAATGTGCTGTTGTGGGTAGTTTGAATAGTTTCATGTTAATTTCATGTATTTTTTTAAATTTTTGAGTAATGAAATGCATAAATGAAGCTTCACGAGTTCGTGTTGATTCGCGAGAGTTTTTTGTTCTTCCGTCGTTATAATTGCAATCGGGGGTTTAATTTTAATTTGAACATTTTTTTGCAGTCCGCCACCAAATACTCAGAACGCCAAGCGTTCATTTTATTTCTTTGTGACGTAAAATTCTAAATCGTCATATATTTTATTTTTATTGTTACCGTTCCGAATCCGTGACGTATTTAGTAAGGCGTCATCACGTTATTTAAAACATTCTGAATCAGAATACTTGATTCACTGGCAAATATTATTATTTAAATATGTATAATGATTGTGTGTGGGTAAACTAATTATTATTTTATTTCCTCAGTGCACCGGTAGTTTATTTTTTTCACAATATTCGTGAACAACATGCGTCGCAATTTTGGTGACTATTTATTGCAACAAAACTAATTGATCAAACGAAGTAAGTTACATTCTTATTGTTATAATGGATTTTTTCTTCTCACAAATGTATAATAATAATGATTATTACTTTTATTATTTCATTTATATAACGCCATTTTTGTGCAAAATTTCCTCAAGATATATTAATATTCCTCTTTCAGGTTATGTTGAATTACATTTGCATACCATTTCACATCCTGTATAATTGGAATAATAACATTATAATATGATACTTCTTTGTCATTTTCATTTCAATTGACATAGACTTTTAAATCTTCCTGTTATAAGGCATACATAGAAATTATTTTTAAATTAATAATTTATTTATTTTTGAAATATATTTTCCTGTTATAGGAAATAATTAAACTTTCCATCAATGACAAAAGGGAGTTATTTTTATTTATTTTTCGATAAGATAATGAAATATATAAATGTGAATTTCAGATTTCTACAAGTATCACGGGATCGCTTGCTGGTAGTTTTGGAGGAGACGTCTTTCATCACTGCGGCAGACGACTCCTGTATATTGCGGTTTGCCTGTATAATCATTGCATAAAGAGGTTATATTGTTTGTTTATTTTGTTGATTTTCTTTGGGGCTATGCGAGGTGATATAATGATATCTTCTAGGAAGGATTTAAAGTCATTTTATCGGTTCAATTGGTTTCGGAGGAGTTGACTCAAGTAAAAACAAAAAAATAAATCTCAATAATTATTTTTTAACTGTGGAACCTTTAATGTTTACTGTGGGTACTTTAAATTTATGATTGATATTGCATCATCTGGGGTTAATTGGAGTCTGAATTTTATCACAATCATATTTGATAGTCAATGTAACATGCTTAATTTAAATCATGACATGGAAGTCCATTAGTAATTTCGATATAATTAACTTATTGCTATATTGTGGATATAACACATAATTTGCCTAGTTTGATATTATTTTGAATTTTCTGAAGAATTTTTTTGAAGTCAGACATTTAATTTTTTTTGCGTTAATTTATTTCGAAAGGAGATTATTAAATGGTTAAAATATAATCACTTTTTTTAAATTAGAATGGTTCTTTTAAGATTTTAGATACAGAACAATGTTACACATTTATTCAAGGAAATGTTTACAATGTCAATATTATCTATAGAAAAAAAAAATAACTTCACACACCCACACAATTATTATTATATGCATATTTTTTTTTCTTTCACAACACATATTTGATGTTGATGATTTTTCAAGTAAAATTTACTAAAATACACGTGAATATTTTACTACAACATGGTAAAATAATGTTGTCTCACTATAAATATTTATATTATTCGTTCTTAACAAGTTCTCGTAATCGTTTGAACGCCACAAACGAGAAATGACAATTTGATCGCTTACATTTTATGCGTAAACGTAACGCGTATGTTTACACATTAAATGTATGTTTTGTTCTGTTCAGTACTCTTGTCGTATTGTTTAAATTTTGTTTGGGTAGGTCTTAACGTATGATTTTCAACTTAAAAAAAAATATGTTACCTGTATCTTACAGTGGGAATGTCACTTCATGCTTGGGTAGCCTCTGAAAGTGAATTTTTCTTTTACATTGCACATGTTTTTTAATATAAAACCGCTGAGGCTTTGTACAGCTCGTAAGGGTTGACTGTAAGGGTGGGAATGATGTATATATTTACATCTTATGTCCATAGGGCATAGAGGGCCTGTAGCGTGTGGATGTTTTTGCCTACATGAGACAGGGGAACTATGTGCTATGTGATATAGTGAAAGCAATTGGCTTTTGTTGCAATTTTTCTCGGGAGTTAACTTTTGTTGTCTTCTTAGTGTTAAAAAAAAGGAATATAACTTGTGGATGATTTATCCTTTATTAATTAATTTAAACAATACAACTTAAAATATGTAAGTACAATTTCAAAAGGAAACTATTAAGTGAACAATACGACAAGCAAGTGCTTGGATTCGATACACGGAATAGAGTCGTCTGGAAGCTGGAGTTGGGGTTTATATAGTCCATGCTGGTGCGGTGGAGTGGGGCGTCATCTTCCTATTTTCGGGCTGCGTGTCAAAGTGTCAATGTGTCATTCCGATAATGGGGTTATTGTACCAGTGCACGTGGAACACGTGGTCTTTCTTAAATCGATCCTTTGTTTTGGGATTGCTGCGCGTGTGGCCGCGTGTTGTTTTAAGTTCATCTAAATGTTCGTTTGTTTATTAATGGTCTTCTCCAAGTAGCCGTAGAAGGGTACGTGTTGATATGTCGTTTCAGGGATTGTGATTAGAGTATATCGTCCCGGTGATTGTCCTTGTCCGGATGCAACTGCTATCCATAAACTATTAAGGTTTAATAGTTTATTTTAGGCGAGATGAAGTGCTGGTTGTAATGGGCGTGCTGCGATGTCTTCCTGTAGGTGAGGGTCGTCTTGGGTGGTTAACTCTCCCCCCCTAAAATTGAAACTCCTTCGCACTGTGAAGGGTTTATATCTTCTCCAAAGGATATATCCGATGGCCGTAATTATCAAGCAGCTGGTAAGTGTGATGTGTATAGTTCCTTCAAATCCCGTCGTGGTGGTAGGGATATCGAATTCTCTGCGTGGTTCTTGTATTTCATCTACATGTAGGATGGGTAGTTTTAGTACATGTAATTCTTCCTTTGAATATGTGATGAGTAATGTTTCTTGGTTAACGATTCTTCCCATAGTGAAGGTTTTGCCTTGTATACTGCACTCGTCATTTGTTACAAGTACAGATTTGGAAATTACTATATTTTGTTGGTGTTGAGGGCATTGTGCTTGTAATGCTGTTGGTTCGTTGCGAAACAGGTACATCATATTATCTCCAATGACATGTGTATATTCTTCTGGACATATAATCTGGCGTAGACTACAGTTTTGTTCGCTGTGGTTTTCTAGTACGGTAGTTGTGCAGTCATCAATAGAGTTGAGTTCCTTGTTGCATATGCTGAGGCTGTCTGTAATAACTTGGCACTTGTGTGCATTATACATCTGCTTTCCATCTCTCAATAATCGTCTCGGTAGGAGGTGGGGTTGGAAACATTTATTGTTAGTTTTGGAAATGATGGGAATTATTTCGTTATACATATAAACGGTGCGTTCTACTAAAGTTAGAGAGAGAATAAAGTGTAAAGTTTGTTTAACTTTAACGAATTTAACTTGCAAAAAGCGTTGAATAATATCAAAATCTTTAGAAGGTAGTTGTTCAGGATTTACATGTGAAATAGATTCCATAAATACCTTCGGTTTTATAATGCTAGGGTGGTACATTCCGTGAGAGGCAAACGTGATAGCTTCCGTAATTCTAGTTATTAACTCGGTAATAGTTTCCGTCTGATAAATCAAATGTGTAATCAACAAGTCTGTTTTATCTTCATAATGGTCATGGCTCATTTGAGACCAAAGTACCAATTGATTATGTGAAATATTTTTTAGTTTGCCGTAATAATCCTCCAATGTTCTTGAACTCAACGAGATTCTCTTTTCATTTATATTTTGGTTAGTTTCAATTCGTTGCACTAATTTATCCAAATCATTATCATCTAAGTTTCCCGTAATTCCTTTAATTATTGAACCGAGTCCGTTTATTAGGCCTCTTTTATTCCTTTTTATAACTAAATTATCAATTATCTGATTATTATGATCTATTAAATATTTCAAACGTTCTAATCCTACGTGTGGTAAGGTTACATTGTTACATTTTATAAGTTTATCGTAATTAATTCCTAGTTGTTGCGATTGTTCAATTAGTTTAGATAAATCTAGGGTATGAATGACGTGCCACTGCCCTTCGACGGCTCGTGCATTTCCCAGGGGCGCGACGATGAAGTGCTCATTGTCTGCTAATTGGCGGATCCGTAGCGCTTGCGTCATGGCCGTCAGCCTGAAACAATTTAACACTGTCTTTGTGAATTGTTGTTAGGCCTCTCAGACTTTTATATTCAAGTACATTATGTGGTAGTATTTTAGTAATAGTGAACGGTCCTTTAAATTTATTTTTATGTTTACCCCGTGCGGTAACCTTTATAAGTATCTGTTGTCCCACGGACATTTCTTGCTGCGTACGTGTTTTGTTTACTCGTTCGCGTGTTTTATTTTTTGTTTTATGCTGTAAATCATGTATCAATTTTTTGAGTTCTTAACATTGATTTGCGTGGTCGGCTACGTAGCTTTGGGTAATCACACCATTAGGTTGTGGTACTCTGTTCCCATGACAAAAGTGTACCTCGTTTGGTGTATGTTTAGTTACACCATGTATGTTATTATTATAAGCATTCAAGGCTAAATTAATTTGGGTTTCGGATGTTACGTTCGGTATTGCCGTGCGTATTAATCTCAATATTTCTGTCAGAGTGGAGTGAAAGCGTTCTATATCAGCTTTTGATTGTGAATGACCAGTAGTAGTCACATGTGTTTTAATATTGTAAGTTTCTAATAACTCTCGTGTCGTAGTGGACGTGAACGTGGTTTCACGATCTAAATGTATTTCTTTCGGTATACCGATTAACGAAAATATTTTAACAAGTATTTCACATATGGCGACATTGTTGTCGACAGTGATTAAAGTACAAGATGCCCATTTAGAGAATCTATCTACAATGGTTAAGAATTTTTGACGTCCGAAATGGTAAGTATCAATCTGCCATATTTCCATTGGACAATTGGGGGTAACGGTAGCCTCTAATGGGGCAGACTTTGGGTGTCTTTCGTATTTAGAGTTTTGACATATTATACATGTTTTTAAAAAATCTTTTATTTTGGTCCGCATGTTATTGAAATAGTGCGTCCGTTTTATTTTACTAAGTAAGGCATCTAGGCCCATATGACGTTGGTTCTCGATATGCGTCGAACGAATTACTTCTTTTTGTTCTTCTAAATTTATGGGTTCAATCTTAACATTTGTGAAACGTATTAATTTTAACGAGTTCTTATCAATATTTTTTCTATAGCATTCGCTTAAACACTCATATAGTCTATCATTATTTATAATTACTGCGTATTTATCCTTATCTAAACATGTTTTAATCAATTTTAAAAATACCGCTTCCGCATTTGCTAAAGGAATGCACCATACAAGGTCCGTACCTTTTTCTTTAGCTCTTAAACTATTCTTCTCAATATCGCTTAATTCGATAAAAATCCTATTCATACGCGGGGGTGGGTGTTCGTTACGAATTGGGATTCCACCCTCATGGTCATCCACATTGCTATGCACGGTGTCAGTGACACTCTGGGCACCCGAGGTGGCTTCTACTCGTAATGAATCGTGCTCCTCACCGTCCTCACTATAATGAATTTCGACCCTTGAAAGTGCGTCGGCTACATGATTATTACAACCTCGCTTATGTCTAATTGTATAATCATATTCTTGGAGTTTAAGTCTCCACCTAGTAAGTTTAGCATTGGGTTCTTTCAATTTGGTTAACCATACTAACGGTTGATGATCCGTTTCTATAATAAAATGTTTACCATAAATATACGGACGGAATTGCTGGAGGGACCATAGTATACCAAGCAATTCTTTTTCCGTCGTATTATACTTGGTTTCCGTTTTCGACAGTGTCCTAGAAATATAGGCAATAGGTTGAGATTTTTGGCTCAACACAGCCCCCAGAGCAATGTTACTTGCATCTGTGGTTACAGTGAATTCTTCGTTAAAGTCGGGATATTTTAATATTGGGGCATTCATCAGTAATTCTTTACATAGCCTAAATGCATTTAAAAACTTTTCGTCTTGGTTATTTATTTTTACGTTTTTTCGGGTACATTCTGTGAGTGGTTTCGTCACTCTGCTTAAATTTGGGGCGAATTTACGGTAGTAACCGATTAGTCCTAGAAAAGATTTTATATCCCTGACTGTCTTTGGTAAGGGAAATTTTCTTATAGCATCAAGTTTTGCGGGATCAGGTTGCAGTCCATCACCATTAAGAATATGGCCTAAGAATTTAATTTCTTCCTTGACAAATTCACATTTATTGATATTTATTTTTAAATTTGCTTCCCGCAGGGCGTTGAAAACTATTTCTAAGCGCCTGAGGTGTTCTTCTTCGTCGTTGGCATATACTATAACGTCATCTAAATATACCAAACATATTTTCCCTATGTATTTACGTAATACATTATTCATCATACGCTGAAATGAAGCAGGAGCATTTTTTAATCCGAATGGCATTCTAACAAATTCGTAGTGTTGATTAGGAATAGTGAATGCTGTCTTTTCTATGTCTTGATCAGACATTTTGATCTGGTGGTACCCACTTGTCAGATCTAAAGTTGAAAAGTATTTATTACCATGTAACTGTGAAAAAATGTCTTCGATGTTTGGGAGCGGAAACTTGTCACTACGTGTCTGTTCGTTGAGTTTCCGATAGTCTATGACCATCCTCCACCTTTTTATACCCGATTGGTCGAGTTTTTTCTCGACGATGTGGACAGGGCTTGCCCAAGGCGAATCGCTTGGTCGGATGATTCCATCCTTCAGAAGTTGAGCGACTTGTCTTTCAACTTCAAGCCTCTGTTCGTACGGTAATCGATAAGCGCGTTGATACACGGGCTCTTCTTTAAGTAATTTTATTTCATGTTTTACATGAGGTGAGCAATTAACTACCAGTTCTTCAGAGAATAAATCCCTATTTTTCTCCAATAACTCATCAAGTTTACTCATATCCATTACATGGAACAACTGAACTTGTTTGGTTGGAGTTTTTAAAATATTATTTGAGTTGTTTAAAATTAATGTTGCATTCATTAATTTTAACATATCTATTCCCATTAACACATCGTATTTATGGGAAAAGTCAAAAATATAAAAACGCATTTCAGCATTATTATTGCCGAATACTTTTCTCCAAAATGGCGTCACGACTGTACCTCTATGGGCGGTCGTAGAGTGCGCTGTTTGTACAGTAAACTCTTCATTTATATATCTACAGTCACGAAACAATCTATTATATACATTTTTAGTCATGAATGATTTGGAGCTTCCCGTATCAATCAGAATTTTCATATTTAATGGCGCTACTATATATGGTAGGCCATTATTGATATGATTCAGGTGGATTAGGTTTCTCGGGGAGATTCTTGGTCTTCCCAAAAATCCGGCCGTTCCTGATCATTGCTGTCGGTATAGAATAGCTCCTGCGCCGTACGTCCGTTGCCGAGGTCGATGACCGGGCCTTTAGGAGGTCGGGACATTGGGGCCGTTCTCATACTGACATCACCGGCACGTGTCTGGTGCGTATTAAAATTGTTGTTGTTATTTCCGTGCCACGGGCGGTTTTGTCCGAACTTATTATTATGCGTCTGGTTATTATTATGCCACGGTTTATTATTATAGTTATTGTGATTAAAATTATTATGTGGTTTGAACGAGCTTTGCGTTTGCGGAGTAAAAGGTTTATTTGATTGTTGTCCTGGCCGCATAAAATTAGATGGTCCTGCTTGTGGAAACACAAGATTTTGTTTAGACCGCTGGTGGAGCTCGCCATGGGCCTCCAACATCCTTATTTCTGTGCACAGGGCATCATAATTTTTTGTTAAGTTTGCGCATTTAATGTGCGTTGGCATGAGGTTTAATAAAGTATTTCGAGCCGTATCTTTGTATGGTTCCATCAATATGTGGGCACTAGGCCCTCCATATTGATCGGAAATTTTAATTTTAATCGAAAAGAGAATTTGGTTGATCTCATGGATCGTTGAGGAGAAATCCTTCTGACCGCGGTTGAAGTTTATCAATTCTGTTTGTAATAACGTCACAGACTTATTGTCCCCACATTCATTTTTCAATGTTTCTAATATTGTTTCAATATTGTTATCATGATCGCTCATGAGAATTACGTGAAGTGCTTTCCCACGTAATCTTGAGATTATTTTCTCAACATTATTTGGCGTATTGCCGTTTCGAGTAATATACCCCCTGGCTGATTTTATGAATAAATTAATATCTTGGGGAGAGCCACTGTACTCCAATATCGATTCCGAGTATTGGGGAGCGGGCCTCTCATTTGGCTGTGCCATTTTAATAAATTAGAAATATACGAAGTGACTTTTAATTTAAAAAAAAATAGTTTTCTCCCTAACCTTTTGGATAAGGAAGGGAAGGGATCTATCGTACGTATGGGATAGACGATCAATTGAAAAATGTACTCACAGAAGTATTGATGCGATGATCTTCATTGCCTAGTTAACGAATTTGTTTGGTGTGTGGTCCTCTTCGCGTCGAGATATTAAAGAATATCTAAGAAGTCCTGGCTACGGCCAAGTTTAACAGCTTCTTCGAAATGACCCACGTACTGGGCGCCAGTTAACTTTTGTTGTCTTCTTAGTGTTAAAAAAAGGAATATAACTTGTGGATGATTTATCCTTTATTAATTAATTTAAACAATACAACTTAAAATATGTAAGTACAATTTCAAAAGGAAACTATTAAGTGAACAATACGACAAGCAAGTGCTTGGATTCGATACACGGAATAGAGTCGTCTGGAAGCTGGAGTTGGGGTTTATATAGTCCATGCTGGTGCGGTGGAGTGGGGCGTCATCTTCCTATTTTCGGGCTGCGTGTCAAAGTGTCAATGTGTCATTCCGATAATGGGGTTATTGTACCAGTGCACGTGGAACACGTGGTCTTTCTTAAATCGATCCTTTGTTTTGGGATTGCTGCGCGTGTGGCCGCGTGTTGTTTTAAGTTCATCTAAATGTTCGTTTGTTTATTAATGGTCTTCTCCAAGTAGCCGTAGAAGGGTACGTGTTGATATGTCGTTTCAGGGATTGTGATTAGAGTATATCGTCCCGGTGATTGTCCTTGTCCGGATGCAACTGCTATCCATAAACTATTAAGGTTTAATAGTTTATTTTAGGCGAGATGAAGTGCTGGTTGTAATGGGCGTGCTGCGATGTCTTCCTGTAGGTGAGGGTCGTCTTGGGTGGTTAACTCGGGAGAAAAGTACTACATGCTTTTTAGCCTCTGAGAGTACATTTTCTTAAATGCCGCCATGCTTGTATAAGCCTCTGAGTGTGCACCTGATGAAATAGTTGATAGTGTTTTGGGCATTTTTTTTGGAAGGTGATAAATTTTTAAAAATGGAAAATCATAACGTTAATTTCCTTGTGAGAGCGTGTTTTTGTTTTGTGTTTTCTTATTGTTTTTTTTAAGTAAAGGATTAAATTGTTCAAATGCTAATTTCCATCTCTATTACAGAGGATATGTTGGTTATTATTTGACAATTTTTTTTTTTTTATTGCTGTAAATTCAGTAAATCTTAGACAATTCTTGCTATTTTCCATCTCCATTACAGAGGATATATAAGATATTATTTGTCAATTTCTTTTTTAATTGCTGTAAATTCAGTAATTCATACTATTTCCATCTCTGATATAGAGGATTTGTTGGAAACTCATAAACAGTGTTTTTATGTTTAGTTGTCCATTGATTTTTTTTTTATAAATTTGGACTATTTTGGTCATTTTCCTTCTCTATTATAGAGGATTTATCGGAAACTTTGTTTTTGGATTTCAAAAGTAATTAATAACGTAATATGGTTATTATTATTTACATAATAATATTCCTGAGATATTCATATCAGGTAGAAACAAATACAATCGAATTTGTTATTTTAAAATAAGTTCAATTTGATGGCAATCGAAGTACAATTTTATACAATCTATCAGTAATTTTGAGTTCTTGAGCTCGTGCAGTTTATTTAAAATAAAATTAAATTTAATATTCAACTTACATTTTCATTCATCGATAATAATTAATGATGATTTAAATAGTAATTTTAAATTCATACATAAATGATCTCGTATTCGAATTTTACAGGGTAGCTCAAATATGACAACATTTATCGCTTGACTTAACAGTAAAGTTATTTTGGTCTTTATTTCAACTTATAGATACATAATATAGGAACTTATGATGTAATCTTTACACATTTTCACACTTTAGATTTGTGATTTTCATAATTATTATTTTGAAATTTAATAATATTAACTGCCATCTTTTGGAAATTGTTCTAAACTTCGAACTCACTTTTAACTAATAGGTTCGCACCTTGGATAGGATGTTGACATTAATTGATATTAATATTGGTTATATATTTTTTTAGAAAATACCATTGAATTTTAATAGGTGTTAAATTCTATTTTACAATTTTTACCAAAATTTTTTAATGTTCGTACATAAGTAGAACTAATTGACACATTTAGTTTTTCTATATAACTGGCATTGCAGTTTGATCGCTTCTGATGCTCAAACATTTCTTTTTTTGGAAATTTGGGAAATTCCATATAATTGGTTATGCCAAATTCATTATATCTTGATTATTGGGGCCAGTATGTTTCAATCAAAATTATAACTTTTGTTAGTGTTTATCATCACTTCTATTTTTTTATGATTATATTATTAATATGATTAATTATAATTTCTTTTGCCTTTCTTTGTTAAGTAAACCAATAAGTTAGGGGTTAGATAATAGGGGACTTTAAGAAGACTTGGAAAAAAGAAGCGGAACCAAGGATCTCAACATGGAAGCAATTGACTACTACAGAGGCTATGAACATCGCATGGCTTTACTTCGCATCTCCTACGGGCAATCTCATCATCAAGACGTAAACTACTTGGATTCTTCTCAACCCCACATTCAACGACTATCAGCCTTCTACTTCATAAGGAACTATATACCCTTTGGCATTCATCTCAGAAGAAATTATGGAATAGCCTGGCTCTAAAGGCTTCATGCGGAGTTGGATCTTCTCTACAAACTTCTTATAACCGGAGTGCTGCACTATACCCAAAATGGACTTTAAGGAAGTGCCAGGAGGCACTACAAAAAAAAAAATTATAATACAACATAAACATAATTTTTTTTTCTCAACGGAAAGGGGTAATGTAACGGGATAAATTAAGTACCCGTTGATTTACATTATTTGGTGTGGATGTCCGACAACTGGCGACACCATGAGAGAAGGTTCGGTGTTTGGCTGACAGAACAAAAGGAGCTTCGTCTTCAGTATTCGGGTGGCGGATTCAGCGATTACACGTACGGGGAAGAAAGGACTCTTCGCGGATGGCGGTCAACACGAAATCGGGAAGTTTTTAGTTTATCATTATGCATTTCAATTTTCAATATTCATTTCAAATATTCAATATTTAGTTTCTTTCTGTTTGCAATATTGGTTTACTATAATTTAATAAATTTTGTTCTATCGTTATATGGAACTGGCGCCCTTAATATTTATAGTAATGATATTTAAAATTATAATTCATTTTACTACCTACAATGTAGCATAACTTTCAATCACCATGTTAATTATTTTTACGTAATAATATACCGACCTACTAACGTTTCTTCGAGGTTAGTCGCACCCTGAGATTATTTATATTTAAATTATTCTTTGAGTCTCTTGCTATGTTTTGTGTTACAATAAATTATATTCCGTAATATGAATATTTTATTTAAGATTATCATCTCCTTATTATTGCATATATATTCATATTAATTTTTATACGTTACACCTTGTCAATAAACTTATAAATAATGATAAATTTAAAAACTGTTTTAATGATACAAAAAAAACCTGGGATGAGATAAATAATATTTTAGGACGTAAACCCAAAAACGATTGTGATGAAACAATAACACGATATATGTTTAAAGATAGAACTGAGGATTCTGTGTCAAATGATTTTGTTAATTACTTCTCGGATAGCATCAGCAAAATGTTACATAAATGCAATCACAAAGCTACTAATATTGTACTGGAAAAACTGCCTCACAGTTTATTTATACCAAGAGCTACTATAACTGATATTGAAAACATTGTTAAAAAAATTAAAAACTCTAAAAGCACAGGTATTGACAATATAAGAATGTTTGATTTAAAAAGAAATATAATAACTCTTGGGCCAATAATTACTCATAAAATCAATACGATAATAAAGCAAGCAAAAATTCCACAAGAATTTAAATGTAGCATTACTAGACCAATATTTAAAGGTGGAAAACACATTGAACTGGGAAATTATAGGCCTATTAGTATACTACCTGCGTTAGAAAAAATTCTCGAAAAATTTTTATCAAATAAATTAAATAATAACATTGAAAAATTCGCTATCATAGATCCAAAGCAATAAGGCTTTCGAAGAAAAAAAAAATACCGAAAAATTACTGCAAGATTTTTCCAATTACATAAATAATCAATTAAATAATAAATTACATGTTTTTGTGTTATTTATCGATAACTCTAAAGATTTTGACACAATTAACTCTAAAAAACTGCTAGAAACCTTAGAAAAAATTGGAATAAGAGGAAATGTGTTAAATTTATTTAAAGATTATCTTAGAAATAGAAAAATATGTACCAAAATAAATAATACTTTTAGTAAAACAAAGAATGTATCTGCAGGAGTTCCACAAGGTTCCATATTGGGAACTACTATGTAACTATTATGAAAAAACTGTTCTCTTTTGTTAAACATTTTGTATTCGCAGATGATACGGCATTGGTCATATCACATAAAGATCTAAAAATTGAAATTTATATGTCAATGGCAGAATCTATTATAAGATAAGGATTAACCATATGGGGAAATACTAGTATAACCAATCTGAAACAAGTCCAAGTTGTACAAAATGCAATTGTAAAATTACTAGTCGTCCCTAATATTTTTAAACAGAGACATAATACACCGTTGCTGTTTCAGAGTGCCAAAATTTAACCTGTTAAGGCTATTCTATGGCAAAAAATCATAATTCAGTATATATTTACCCCACAGCATAAAGAAAAATTAGAACATAAATACAGTACTAGATTCACGCGCAATGACGGGTTAATAGTTCCGAAATTTAATAATAAATACGGACAGAGAACGTTTGAATACAACAAACCGAAGATATTTAATTTATTACCTGACACTATAAAGTAATGTAAATCTATGAATGAGGTTAAATATATGGTGAAAAATTGGCTATCGGAAAAAAATATTTACTTTAATATGCATGAAAAATTGTAAGAAAAAATTGTTAATTCTGTAGATATAAAATGTAAATTATTACTTATAAATAATGTAAATGTAAGTAAGCTTTAAGCACCTGTTGACAAGCCAATTCAATTGGCTTAGCAGGACTTGTTTGTTGATATTTATTAACTATTTATTCAATATTTTTTTGTTTTTTAAATAAAAAAAACGCGGTACATGTGCAAGTTTTGCAATGTGCCCCTGCATAAAGGAAAGTGTTTCGAACGCTATCACACATTGAAGCACTATAAGGTTATAGTTTTATTTATATGTATCGAAAATTTCTAAATAATCTTGTAATTTTGAATGAATAAATTTCGATATGCTATTTCGATTGTGAAATACTGTTTTTTCTATGATTCCCAAGAAAGTAGAAAGTTTTTGTTCATAAAAAAAGGAATTACACATACATTGCTAAGTAAATAAATAGAGACATCTTTTTAAAGTAAAACACTGAAAGTTTCATAGAAAAATATCAAATAGATCATAAGATGTGAATATTTTGCGGAAAGTCTAATTTTGGCGATAAAATTTAAAAAAATACCTGCGCTTCGCCCCGATTTGGCGGTAAAATGCCCGACCATATAGTGTTAAAATATAGTATATTATGCCATTTCTATATAACACTCTTACATACATATTTACTTCTTCTTCTATTAGAAACTGCTACTAACTTACATATAGTTATATAACTTAATAATGATATATTATATATTCTGTAATTTTTTGATGAAATAAATAAAATAAAATAATTAGTTACATTTAACCTTGCACCCTTCAGGCCTCTGGCATATGCTGTCAGAGTGTGTGAATGTATTTCTTTTATATAAATAGGGGATTACATTTATTATTCCTTTAAAGACTGGACTTAATTAACTGATAACCAAAAAGAACACTAATTTCAATTATAAACATTATAATTACGTCACTTCTTCGTCGATTAATATGAAAGTAATTAATAAGAATTCACGAAATTTCACACATTTCTTTAAAAGTGCGGTCAGAACCTTTGGTTTATAGAGGTGGACAATTTAATTCTAATGTAGTTAACGCCTAGATTTGAATATGAAGCGTGGGATTTTCTCTTTCTAACACCTCTGAGATCACATTTCTCTCCATGAACGTAAGGGAGACACAAGGATCATACGAACTGTTCACAAAAGCGAAAAAATTAGCCCGAAGGATTAATAATAAGGTTGTCTGTAATATTTTGGAGTATCTTTCATAAAATTATCTAAACTAAATTAAACCAATAATTCCTAATATCGAACCATGTACAAAACAAATATATATTGAAATTGAATAAGACAAAGTAGCGCCCGATTAATTCAAAGTAGCATCTTAACAACTAAAAATAGATTAATTCAAAGTTGTGATGGTTTGAATAATCACGAAAATAAATAAACGATAAATAATAAACGAACGTGCTCAAAAAAATTTTTTGTTTAGACAACGACGGGAGATTTATTGACAGACAGGCCTGGAGTAAACACATTCACACGGGACAGGGCGCAGGTACAGGCAGTCGAGTCTTGAATTCGGATACGTTGACAGCCCCGAGAAATGAATACAAACCAGAAGTGATGTGTGAGATTACAATTAATTAGTGAATTCAGATGATGTTAGAAAGCTTTGTTGGTTTCTGAATTAAAGTGAAATATTATTGAACCGGTTTTTGTGTGAAGTGAAAGTGGTTGGACTCAGTGAGAAAACAATTAATAATAATGACAATAATAATAATTGGATAATTTGTAGAGCGCCGTTTTGTAAAAACCCACCTCAGGGGCGCCAGGTGTTGTGCAATCGCGATTGTGTTATAAAGTTGTGTTGATTTAAACGTGATTTCGTATACAGTTCGAACTAGATTGCTTGTCTTAAAAACATGAAAATAATAAAAATAATGATTGCGTTTTTAAAACAGAGTGAATGTACTTAAAGGCGGGAAGTGTTTAATCGGGCTAGGTTATTGATTTGGCGAGATGGCATTTATCCACGGAGACCGAAAACCAGAGAAACAAATATATCATTAACTGTGGGTTCGAATCCTAACAGATTAGGGAGGTACAATTTTATTTACAGGAATATTTAATTACCCTTTTAAAGTCTTAGGGAGGGGACTAAAAGTGAACAAATTGCCAGGATTTCACTAAAAGGAAGAAGGAATGCCGGTAGGGGGTGGACCGAAAAATTAAACTGATTTAGCTATATAGTGTGTAACCAGGTAAGCTTCACACTAGGATTTGGAGGTGACTAACAGGGTGAGTTTTTTTATATTATTTATTAAACAACAGAAGTCCCTTTTAAAGGACGGATACAGCATCCAAGTTTACAACCCCTGTCGTCCAAATAATGTTTCGAAAGGGAATGTGTCAATCAGACTATCTACCAGCTGAAAAAGGGAGACGGGCCGATGACCTTTTCATATATAGGCCGAGGCGCGGTGTACAGTCAGTCAAAGGGGGAGTTTTGCTAGCGTATGACCGCCCAAATAGAAAGCGATCGGATGCAACCAGATAGAACAAAATGAATATCTTTCGTCTGTTATTTGACTTTTCTAATTTAATACTTTTCATCTATTGTTTGACTTTCTAAGTTACGAATTGGGATGCACAAAAACAAATCTAAAGTCGAAAGAGGGAGATGGTAATCTCCGAAATAAAACTACCAACCGAACAACTTTTCTCAACAGGTACCTTTCGAGAGGTAGGCAGCCTCTTTAAATTAAATGCAAAAATCAAACCAATTATCCGTTTATACCTACCTGAGAGGATAGGTATTCAGTAGGAGTTACCCATACCTAATACACGAGGATGCTAGTAACCTCATAAAATAATTACTAGAACCGAATATTAAAATACAGACAGTCCTCATCCTAAATTTGGCATTTCGAGTAGACCTTACATATATCTCACATGATAATTGGCTGAATGGGTAGGCACACAACCTATCGTTAAAAAGCAGGCTAAATGTCGACAAGATCGTCGTGTGTTATCTATGTATTGACCTAGAAAGGGATGTAAATCCCCGACGGCGAGGGAGTTACAACGTTTTCTAGAGGTGGCACGTAACTTAGGACCTTGCGTGTCACATTTTCGCGACTAGATTCGTGACAAGGGATGTCATGGTTTTCCCCTTCTACACTCAGTAAAGTAGATTTTCCTGGAGGTGTATGAGATTGGGGCAATTCTGAAATTGGTGATGAGACCTGGTTTTCTTTATTCTGGCGTGACGGTTGCCGATTTGGAACAAGGGGAGACCCGGCCGGTTGTGATATCCAGACACGCAGATATCGATCGCCTTGCTCAAATTATCATCCATCAGTTTTGTTTGGTAAGAGGAGGAGTCAATCTTAGCTTGAAAAAAATTCATTTCCTTTCCTCTCCTTCCCCTCCTAAAATATATACATGGATGGCGCCGACAACTAACACCATAAATTTATCGTATGTATATCACATATATAAAATCTAACACTTTATTATACTCACATTACCCTATGACAGGTAGAATCACGTAGCTAGTTTGAAGAGCAGGCGACTTCAGAAAAATAAGGTTTATGAAATGGCTTTAAAACACAGCGATAATGGATTCAACTCACTCTATCTCAAAAGAACCAAGGGATACCACACATACATAGATAACTAGGTTTCTAAACCGAGAAACAAAAAACCAACACAACGTTCGGTGAAGCCTTTTTATACTGAACCGTCACGTGAAATGAGTACGTTCAAGGTCGTACGTCACGTGGACAAACTAGGATGTACACACTTGAAGGGGTGTGTAATAAAGAGAGGAGCAAAGGCATGTAGAGACGGCAGGGGAGGAATTTTCCATCCCTGCGAACACATATGCAAAGCCTTATGGAAAAGTTACCTATGGGACTTTAAAGAAATTTATCGTAGAAAGAAGAGAAGGAAAAGTTTGAAGTAGAAAGGGCGGATCATTACAAAGTAGAATCCAACTTACTGGAACGAGATATATTCTAAGTGGCATCCTACTAACTGGAAGGCGATAAATTTACAGTTGCATTCTACTCACTGGAAAGCGATAAAACAAATTAAAGTAGCATTCTTCTATCTGAAACGCGATAAATTCAAAGTAGCATTTACTTAGTGGAATGCGATAAATTCAATGAAGTACCTAACAATCTGAAATGCAATAAATATACATAGAAGAAAAACCATAGCCGGCGCTTCGGCCGTATATCACAAAGATGCCTTTACTGCGCTAAAGAACATACAATACATGTACATGCAGTGGAGCCTAATGGAGTAAAGCACTAGTGCTATTCTACCGTGGTAAGTAAATACACAATGTCTTCCTTCAGACTAAAGACGGTTTAAAGGCCTCGTCTGATGGAGCATCCTTCTTGCCATCTGTAGCTTACAAGTATCTGTACATGGTAGGTACAAACAAACAAACAAACATACCTTCAAGAGACCCCTTCTGGTTAGCAGAGTCACTTCCTTCCAAGTTCTTGTCCGATCCTCGCGCCTCGTCTGACACAGCATCCTTCTCGCCAGCCTTGACCACCTTTTTAGCTGCGCGTTTCAGGAATTTGAACATTTCCTCTGATTTGGTCACTGAAATATAACTAGGAATTTACATATAATTAGAAACTGAAACTTTACCTTTCAATTAACATAGAAAACTAAGTGACGCCTTCCTCCGTGGTCGAGGGGTAAGGCTCTCTATATATAGAACCCCTGCTTTAAAAACCTTACACCATTCTTAAATTCTCTAAAAAAGCTCCTGAAAGACAACAAAAATACACAACAACTCATTTTAGCAGGAGGTTTAAACATAAATATTAAACATCCTCATTAGTATTATTTTTTTAATGATAAACCAATGTTTATAAGACACAGTTTTTTACGCATCACACAAAAGGATAAAAAAATATCATGCAATAATTACTCGCCTGAAATATCCATGCAAATTGAAAATATCTCCCGAGTAAAAATAAATGCCACCGACGGGAATTGAACCCGCAACTCAAAAATAGAGTTGGTTGTTTACAGGTGAGAAAATATAATAAGCAGAAATTGTTGATTGAAGAACTAGTACATATTGAATTATTTGGCGTGTTGGGAATAAGCCGACGTAGCTCAGTGGTCCAGAGCACCTGACTGGACATCTGAAGGCGCGGGTTTAATTCCCGTCGGTGGCCTTTATTTTTACTCGGGAGATATTTTCAATTTGTATGGATATTTCTGGCGACTAAGTATTGCTTATAATAATTTGTTATCCTCGATAGTAATCCGAAAACCCACCAACACCCAAGTCTTTTAAGTCACTATGGCCTGAAGTCAACTATTAACTTGTATTGATCATATTTTTGCTATAACTAACAAATCAACTATTTCATACATTATTCATACCACAGTCACTGATCACTACACTACTTCACTTGGCATTCGATCAAACAATGACAAAAAAGAAAATGCCTAATAAGTCATGAATCTTGGATCACAACAATTAAAGAAAAAACCCAAACTTAGCTCACAATGCTTTCCTACTAACGCTGGAAATGTAAACGATTAAACACATTAAAAACCCACGAAAACACCACTCCCAAACTTTGAAAAATAAACCATGGATCACAACAGGTTTAGTAAAGAGAATACACAAACGAAACACTATGCATATGAGAGTAAATAAAAACACAAAACTATCCATTATACAGAAGTCTTTGCAATAAACTAATAAAGCAGGCCAAATATAAATTCTATAGAAACGAAATTAAGAACGCCAGTATGGATCCAAAATAAATTGGGAAGTCGATCAAGGGCCGCTTATCTTAAACCAAAGAAAAGTGATAATATTAATAAATGATCAATTAATGGATAAATGTTTCTAGCAAAACACGAACCTGATAAACTGGTTAATCATATTAATTAGTATTTTTCAACCGTTGGCCTAAATCTAGCAAACAAAATCCTCACCTAGAGCCACACTACATTACAACAAATATCCTAACACGGCTGTACCGAGCGTCCTTTGTACTCCTTTAATATATATAAACTAAATTAAAAAAAAATACCGAACTCATTTTATCTTTTAAACCACGTTCTACTCCAGGAGCGGACAAAATCTCTAACCAAATTCCTCTTAATCTGCGTGGATATATAGCTATACCTGTTTTAACCGCCGATACATACGTCAAAGCGCTAAACACTACTCACAAAACATCAATTAGGATCATGATCAAAAAGCCTTACCTACACCCAACAGAAAACCTTCTAATTTCAACTAATATTCTAGATATCAATCTTCACCATGCCACTTTAATCACTCACAAAACACAGAGCAAAAACCAACTTCAAGTGCCAAAAATTAAATCAAACCTCGCACACTTCATTTTCAACACCCTTATGCTTAATGCTAAATCACTACTTTCATTAATCTTTATAACAAATTGTGTACATTATGAATACCAAAAAATATGCTTTAGATAAATTGAAGGTTTTCCGATCGCTTCACTTGAGTAGAATACAAATAAAAAATAAATTACTCAATAATAAATATAAATGTAAACTACCTGAAAAAAGATTTTTTCAATACAAATGTATGAACGCGTAAAGGAAACAACTTTAAAAAAATACAGTATTATAGCAAGATTATCTGCGACAGTTTCACTTGATTAACTTTTTAGCTTTCTTGTAAAAAAAATTATTTACAAAATAAATAAAAACCAGTTTTGTGCTTGAAATCAAATGTTTCTAGACTACGTTTTTCAAGCAATTTTAATGCCTATTCCCTACAATATAAGTTATACCAAGAATATACACATTTTTGGCTTATAGCTTCCAATTAACTCATGAAAACCTCATATTGTTTTATAAAAAATTCAATCCTTGGTTACTTAACAAAAAACGGACTTTTCATCAATAAGTTACTAGCAACCTCATCGTAATTGATAACTTTCTATTTTATCGTAATTAAACTTTCTATACCTTTTACTTTTTTTTATTTTATTTTTTTATTGTTGATACATTTTTTTTTTACAATATTTCATATTTCAATTTAGTAATGTTGGCCTCACTGGGTTGTTTACCCGTGCTGAGGCCCCCATTTTATAATTTAAGAATTTATACATTTAAAAATAAAAGAAAAACAACATTAAAATAAAGATAAATTTAAAATAAAAATAAAGATTAAAAATAAAAGAAAAATATCAAAAGAGAATGTAAATCGGTATTTATAATAATATATGTGTTTGTGCGTGTTGCGTGTTTTATATCTTTTTGTGTGTTGCGTGTATATGTTTTATTCTTTTATGTTATAGAATTTTGGTAATATTGTCTTTTTGTTCTTTAATCCATTTTTTTATTTTGTGTTTGAATTTATTTTTATTTTCCTCAATTTTTGTTTCAAGTGGAAGACTGTTGAATGCTTTAATAGCGTGGTATTTATGGTGTCTTTGTCCAAAGGTAGTGTTTACCGTCGGAGTTTTTATGTTTTCTTTGTACGCTTGTCTGACCGGTCTATTAGTGATATTTTGTGTTTGTTTGGGTTTGTTTTTTTGGTCGAAAATGTAGTTTAGTAGTGTTTTAACATATAATTGGCGTATATCAAGTACGTCACAGCTTTTAAATATTTGGTCTGTGTCGGTTAGTTTATGTTTTTTGAGTATTACCTTTAATATCGTTTTCTGTGCGATTTCTATTTGAGCGATAGCTGCGTTTGTTGCTCCTCCCCAAGCAATTATTCCATATTCTATTATTGATTGGCATAGTGCATAATATATTGTTTTCAATTGTTTTATTTTATATATGTTTCTTATGTTTAGGAAAATGTGTATTGTTCTGAGGAGTCTATTTGTGATTTGTTTGATGTGATGTGTCCATCTAAGATTATGGTCAATTACGATTCCTAGATACTTTATTTGTTCTGTTTTTTCTAGAGGGGGGCAATCGCAGATGTTGGTGTTTATGCATTCGTGTATTTTTATGGTGTTTGTATTGTTTTTTGGCTGTCCTGTTTTAGTTATGCTGTACGTTGTGAATTTTGTTTTCGATATGTTTAGTGTGAGTGTATTTGAGTCCAACCATTTTTTCACTTGCGTGATTCCTAGATTCGCTATGTTATAAACCTTATTCCAGTCCTTAGATTTAAATAGTAAAACTGTGTCGTCTGCGTAACTAATTATTTCTCCATCTATTTCCATGCTGCAAAGTTCATTTATGTAAATTATGAAAAGAACTGGCCCTAGTATGCTTCCTTGTGGAACTCCGTGTGTAATCGGTAGTGGTTTGCTAGTATAGTTATTAATTTTGACTTGTTGTGTTCTGTCGCTCATGTAACTTTTTAATAGTTGTAGTTCTTTGTCTTTGATACCCATATTTTCTAATTTTTTAAAAAGTGTTTTGTGGCATATTGAATCAAAGGCTTTAGCCAAATCTAAATATATCGCTATGCATTTAAACCCTTGATCTAAGTTGCTATGTATATAATCTATTGTACTAGCTAAAGCTTCTTTTGTGCTTCTTTTTTCTCTAAATCCATATTGTTTGTCCGAGATTAATTTGTTTTCTTCCAGGTATTTTATTATTTGGTTTTTTAATAGTCTTTCGAAAATCTTTGATAGAGAGTTTAACAAAGTGATTGGTCTATAGTTATTTATTTCCATTTTATCTCCGGATTTATACATAGGGATTACCAGTCCTTTTTTAAGAGTATTAGGAAAGCAGGCATGTGTTATGCTAAGGTTGATTAGGTGTGTTATAGGTTTTAATATTTCATTTTTTATTATTTTAATGCAATCCGTTGTTATCTCATCTAATCCAGGAGCAATCTGGTTTTTTAATGTATTTATTATTTTGTTAATTTCCATTTCCGAACTTATTTTTAATATAAATCTGTGTTGTGTTGGTTGGGTATCGATGTTTGATCTGTTTGTTTGTGTTAGTGTGTTTGTGCTGTGTTTTTTACGATTCGCTAAAACTTTCCCTATAGTTGCAAAAAAGTTATTTGCGTGGTTTGCCATCATTTCTATATTTGTTTTGGCATCTATTTTTTTCGAGTTAATATTTAGATGTTCGATAGTATTTTTTTGTTTGTATTTTTGTGTGTATGTAACTTCCTTTAATATTCTCCATGTTTCCTTTGGGTAATTGTTTGCTTTTTTAAGTTTTTCTTTGTAGTACATCTCCTTAGCTACTCTAATAATTTTCGTGCATATGTTTCTATATCTTTTATAGTAATTAAGTTGTTCCATGTCATACGGTGTTTGTTTAATTTGTTTGTGAATTTTGTCTCGTTTACGAATACAGTTTAATATTCCTTGTGTTATCCATAGTTTAATTTTTTTTGCTTTGTGTGTAAGTTTTATATGTTTTATTGTAGTGTAATTATTTATTTCTTGCGTAAGCGTATTTGTAAATGTATTCCAGGCTTCATCGACATTATCTATTTGGTATAATGTATTCCAGTTTATTTTTTGGAGTTTTTCTTTTAAGTTTGAGTAGTCAATTATTTTTTTTGTAAATATTTTATGTTGTTTCGAAGTAGTGTTTTCGGTGTCTATTGTTATCATATTCATGTAGTGATCAGTGATTGTGCTTTCAAGTACTACTGTTTTGGTTTTTAGTTTTGTCTTGATCATTATATGGTCTATGCAGCTTTTAGTGTTTTGTGTGACCCGTGTTGGGACATTTATTATTGGCTCCAGTCCGTGTTGTGCTAGTATTGCTAGGTATTCTATGTTTTGTGGGTGTCCGTTTTGTAGAATGTTTATATTAAGATCTCCTATGATGATGATATTTTTGTATTTGTTGAGATCATTTAATGTATTGTTAAGATCAGTTAAGAAATTTGTGATGTTGTTTTTGGATGGAGATCTGTACATAGCTAGGATACATGTTTCTTTTCCATATGTAATTTGTATGCAGTTGGAGTCGATTATGTTTATTTCTTGAATGGTTGTGTTATTTTTATCACTGACGTATATAACTATACCATCATTTTGGTTTTTGTGTATTTTTGTATGGTGTGTATTATAGTTTTTGATTGTTTTTGGTATGTAGTTGTCATTCAACCAGCATTCTGTCAGCACAATGACATCAAAATTATTTTCGAGCTGTTGGAGGTATATAAGAAATTCATCAAAATTTTTATTGATCGATCTAATGTTTTGGTGTAATATATTGATTCTATGTTTTTCTTTTGTGAATTTGGTCCAGAGGTTAATATCATTTGTACTTTCACAGTAGTGTTGATTGTCCGAATCTATATATTCCATGTAATCTGCCATGTTGGTGTGTATTTGTGTAAGTATGTGATGTGAGGTTGTGTTAGATGTACAGTCGTGTTTATGTCAGTTTATTAGATATATCGTTTAGGTGTTTTATTTCCATAACCTTTGAGTCTTTGGATTTTCTGACGAGAATTTTTCCTGATTTTACCCAAACATAATTTTAATACGGATATTTATATATATATTTTTTTAATGTTCTTTATTCAGTAAAGTTTATACATTACAGTAAACGGGTAAATTTTTGGCCACCACACTAGGCACATGCCCGTGTTGTAGTGGTCAATTTTATGTTAAGTATAATAATACAAATTAAAAATAAGTTGAATGAAAACAGAAAAATATAAAAATAAAATAAAATAATTTATACATCTAAAACAAGTATGAAGTATAAAGGAATTAAAAATAATGCAAAATATCTACATAAGTTTGATATATGAATATAAAAAATAGGTGTGGAAAACAGAAAAATTAAAAATAATATAAAAAGTATATCAAAGAGAATACATATTATTGAATTAAAAATAATACAAGGAGCATGTATCAAAAAAAAAATAAAGAATAAATAAAAAGAAAAAATACAAGTACATTTGTGTAATTAAAATAGAATTAAAAATGTAGTAAAAATACAAGTACATTAAGTACAAGTGTATTTCTAAAAAAAGAATACAAATACAATATAAAATCAAAGAAAGTACTATTTGGTAAGAAAGTAGGGATAAGTTATATCTTGATGAGCGATTTGCATGTGCGTGTTATGGTAACATAGGTGTATAGGTGTATAGGTGTATAGGGTATAGGTGTATAGGTGTATAGGTGTATAGGTGTATAGGTGTATATATATATATATTTATAATTTTGTATTTCAACGATTATGACGTTATTGTATGCATTTTACTGACGTTATATCATATATTTGTACTCATTGATTTCTATGAAATTTTGACTTCACTTTGATTTTATTTTCTATTTTTATATACAGGGTGTATCGGCACGTACCCGACAAACTTTAACCAGCTATTCCTTAGCATATTTGGAGTAATTAGTGTTATGGGCACTTTGGTAATAATAATATATAATAATAACTACCAAAATTGTCTTCATTTTTCTCACCGCACATTTTTATTGGCAGCTATCTTTATGTATGATCGCAAGATTCAACCCGGACTTAATTTTAATATACTGGAAAATTTTAACATACTGTTTCAAAATATTAGAAGCATAAACAAAAACTTTGACGAGGTACAAATATTAATTAAACGTTTAAATTTAACCTGGGACATAATTATCCTTACTGAATGTTGGTTAACTGATAAACACTACCCTCTACAAATTGATAAAAATGTCGATTACTCCACACTAATGAATAATACAAAGAGTGATGGTGTTATTGCATACATTAAAGAAGATACTGAAGTTGAAGTCAGAGAGATCAATATTAATAACGCAAACTGTCTAAAGATATCAATTGGTAAGGATATAACAGTTCTCGCAATATATAGATCACCTTCTACAAAAAATCTGGAGCCATTCTGAAACTCCTTATATTTTGAGCTTAACTTACTCAAAAATACTAAGAATGTTTTTATTATCGGAGATATAAATATTGATATCCTGGAAAATGGACATCCAAAAAAATATGAGTATATACATACACTAGCTCACCATGGTTTTAAAAGCCTGGTTGATGAACCTAAACGAGTATGCAATGAAAGCAAATCATGCATAGATCATATTTTTAGCAAAACTGATAAATTAACTCAAACCATTATTTACCCTTCTACACTGACTGATCACTACACAATACTTCTAACTATTAATAATAAAAATACATCTATAAATCAAAAAAATAAATCTGTCACAGCAAAGTCTGAAACAAATTGGGAAAACGTTAAAATCGAGCTACAAATTGCTGACTGGTCAAACCTTCTTGGAAATTATGATACTGATGCTGCTTGGAACTATTTTATTGACTTTACTCATAACATTATTCTATCAAACACCATAACGACAGAAAAAAAGATATCTCATAAAAATATTGACATTAAACCCTGGATTAGTCAGAACATTATCAACTCAATCAGGAAAAGAGACGTTATTGACATTAAACCCTGGATTAGTCAGAACATTATCAACTCAATCAGGAAAAGAGACGAACTCCACAGAAAAGTAAGAAACTACCCCTATGATATCCATTTACATCGCTTCTACAAAAGATATCGTAACATTTGTAAAAATGTAATCCGTTATGCTAAAGAAGCATTCTATAAAAAGAAAATCAAGGAATGTAATAATGATTCCCGGAAATTCTGTTAGATCATAAACGAAATTACAAAGCCTAAAGCCTCGCACAATGTTAAAAACATTAAAGAATTAAACATTGACAGGATACCAACATCTTTTGCAGAACATCCAGAAAAAAATCTCGACTTTGCAAACAACTAATTTTGCAATATAGGCTCGAACTTAGCAAATAAAATCAAACAATCTTCATTTACTACCGAAAAAAACAGTGTGGAATGAAAATGTCAATCAAGAAAACTCCATTAACATAGTCAAGATAACAAGTGAAGATATAAGAAATACCATAGCCTCCCTAAACACAAATGCCTCATCGGGAAATGAACTGATATCAAACAGAGCAATTAAATATCTACTAAATGAGCTAATCTACCCACTGACGTACCTTGTAAATCTTTCAATAAGAAAAGGTATTTTTCCCACACGTCTTAAAATTGCTATGATTATTCCAATTTACAAAAGTGGTCCCAAAAATGATATATCTAACTATCGACCAATTAATCTATTACCTACACTATCGAAAATATTGGAAAAAGTAATAAAAAACAAATGGTTTAATTTTTGGATGAATATAAAATATTTTCAACGACGCAATACGGTTTTAGGGAAAACCTGGGTACTGGTGATGCTATAGCTAAAGTAACAAATACAATTATAAAAAAACTGGATGAAGGTAAAAAATGCTTGGCAGTTTTTATTGACCTTCAAAAAGCTTTTGATACAATTGACCATGAAATACTATTTTAAAAAATAAAAAAAATGGAATAACACAAACAACTCTAAATCTACTTAAAATTTACTTAACTGGAAGAGAGCAGTATGTACAAATTGGTAAAAAAAGTAGCAAAACTCTATCAATCAAGTAAGGTGTCCCTTAAGGAAGCGTATTGAGTCCAATACTATTTCTCATTTATATTAATGACCTTCCTTATGAGTCTTCCCGTTAAAGGAGACATGATGAGCTTTGTAGATGACACTGTCATTATATTCTATGAACAAAATTGGACAAGCACACATAAAAAAGCGGAGCAAGGTCTGACTGTACTCCAAAACTAATTAATAAAAGCAAACTCCCATACATTAAATGTGAGTAACACTAAATATCTAACATTCTCTAAAAACAAAAGAGGTCAACCAACGAATGAGCATACACTCAAATTACATGAATGTCTAAACAAATATCCGCAATGTTCTTGCCCGCATATAGTCCAAACTAATACAATTAAATATCTTGGGATCGTAATTGACGACAAACTTCATTGGGATGCACACATCGAAGGAACCTCAAAAAAGCTAAAAAACTCATCTATTTCTTCAAAAAATTACGAAATATCTTGTCAACTACAGATCTAAAGAGAGTATATTATGCTCTATGCCACTCTCTATTGGAATATGGAATAATAGGATGGGGCTCAGCATCATCAAACCATCTAAAAAAACTAAAGAAAACTCAAAATTGGATCATAAAGACCATATTAAAGCTCCCTGTAAGGACGCCAACTACTGATATTTTTAATCTGTTTGATGTTCTAAGTTTACAAAAAATCTATGCTAAAAATATTCTAGTTCATCACCTAAAAAATAAACCAGAGGCAAACCCCTCTCACGATCATAAAACCAGAGCCAAGCAAACAGACACACTAAATATTCGTAAATGTAAATCTACCTTTGGACAAAGAAGCTCTGAATTTTTAGCAATAAAATTATATAATAAACTCCCTCTCAACATCAAACAAAGGAAAACGAAAAACAATTACACTAAGAACATCAAATCTTGACTTAAGGAAATATCGGAAGAAGAACTAGCTAATATATATATATATATATATATATATATATATATATATATATTTTTTTTTATTATTTAATAAATGTTTACATGTTACATTTTTTGACATTTTTTTAACTACCATACTAGGCTAATGCCCGTGTTGTGGTAGTTATACATGAAGTAATAATAAAGATAATATAAAAGAACAATAAATAATATTTTATAGAAACATAAGTATGCAAGTATGAATCATACATGAAATAATAATAAAAATAACTTAGAAGAACTAAAAAATACTATTTTATTAAAAACATCATCTTAGTTGCTGAAAATGTATACAAACATATATAGTCCCCCTCAGCACAGGATCTCCTAGTGAGGAGGACTTCAATGATCTGTTTTAATTTTTTATTTTCATGTGCCATAGAAAAATGTACCTAATTATTTAAAAAAGTAACTAAAATAAAAAGAAATAAATAAAACTTACTGGAACGCAATAAATTAAATTTAAAATCCTATTTACTGGAATGCGATAATTAATTTAAAATAAGCACATTACTAACAAGAATGAGTTTAATTCAAAGTAGCTTCTTACTTGGAATTATTTGAAATGCGATAACTTGAAATGTAGCACCATACAAACTGGAATGTGAAAAGTAGGCATACACTGTTTTGCTTCATTCAAACACAAAGATCAAATCATGAATAGAAAAGTAAGCACAAACTCCTTGCTTCATCCACATTCAAAAATTATATCACTCACTAAAAAGCTAGTCGTACAAAATAGTTTATTTCATGCATTCGTCTACTATTTCAGGATTTATTATACATATGTGCTATTACGCTGTGTGTCCTGCTTCTATACACTATTCACTATACAATAAATACTATACACTATCCTGTTTAACTAACACACTGTAGATAAGAGTAAAATACAATTTATATACAAATTGGCAAAAGTCCACTAGGGCAATAGGTCGTCAAATAATAAATAAATTTAGTTACCTTTACTGCTGACTTAGAACTTGCTTCTGGGGGAGCCCAAGGTGGAGACCTTTAAAGAGAAAATAATTTAAATATTAACTATGAAAAATAACACATTATGCAAAACACGTTTTAAGAACTTTGAACATTCTTTTACAATATATTAAATATGTTTATATCAGACATATGTAATTATCTGAAGGATTTCTCACTAATCCTTTTTAACGGGCGTTAATATATAATTATTTGTTTAACTATACACTAATGTTTATAAGACAAGGTTTTGATGCAAAGCACAAATTATTATAAGCATTAATTACACGCCTGAAAAATCCATACAAATTGAAAATATCTCCCAAGTATAAATAAATGTCGCCGACGGGAATTGAACCCGCACCTTCTGATGTCCGTTCAGGTGCTCTGGACCACTGAGCTACGTCGGCTTATTCCCAACCCGCCGATGGGTCGAGAGACCAGTTGGAGAGGTCAAAGGGTCGCCCCAAAATTTCTAGCTTAACTTTTTATAGTGAATACCTCACAAGAGTCCCAACTGCTCCCGTCTGGAGCCAGTGAGACTATGGCATCCCCAATTGGGGGATGTTGTGAGGCTGAAGGTAAGTGGGGAAGGGAAAGAGGAAGGTGGGGAAGTACCTGGCTATTCAGATCTAGTCACTAAACACGGCTAAAGCCATTTGGAGCAACGTTTCAATTCTGAATGGTGGTCTTACACCAGGGCGATACTGGTAGTATCTTCCACTCTGGAACGTGCCGCAAATATACTATATATTATTTTAATTAATTAATTGTGAAATAACACAAATTAATCAAATAAAATTTATTTGCGCACGCCGGGTTCGAACCCGCGACCTTCGGAATGGCAGTCCAATGCGTTACCACTGGACTATGCCGGCCGTCACGTAACTATCGGCAAATAGAAAAATAAAAGAAGACACAAAGCTTCGACTTCAGAGGATTTATATACATCATATTCCAATCCTTATAACATCTTAACACATTCATCAAAACATAAATATCCTCACTTATTCGAATGAGGATTGGACATTGTTCCGTTCCTTCTCACCTTTTCATAATTCACGTTCTTGACTCCTCAGATTGTATATTCTGTGCTCTAGAAGTGGGAACTTTAGATCACATATTTTTTGTTGTCCCTCTCTAAACAAATATCCTTAACTCGAAGTCTGAACTCGATTTCAATCTTGCATATGATTTTGTTATTTGCCAATTAAATTAAAAGAATATGTAAAATACCTTCCCTCTCTCCATAATTTTAATTGATGTCCTAGAACACCATTGAAGGGTGAAAGCCAGAAACATTTGAAACAAAACATCTGAACACAATTTTAATGAACCAGCATTCACCAAAATAATGATTTAAAACTAAATTCTTCCCCTGGATATGAAAATAAAAAATCGACTCATTTTGTAAACGACTAGCACACATCATAAACACAAGTTTCAAAAACGACAACTTTCCCATAAATTACAAAAAAACTATTATTACTCCTATATTTAAATCTGTTGACCCCAATCTAAGCCACATCGCCAAAATATTTGACAGAATTATGATAAAACAATTGCTCAAATTTATAAAGCAAAATTATATTTTAAACTCAAATCAATAAGGATTTAAAAACATTTGAGTACCAAAGATGCCATCATAGATGTAACATTTGAGGACTGAAGATGCTATAATAGAAACAACATTTGACAACTTATAGATTTAACATCTGAAATATTATATACTGTACATCTTCACGTAATACAAAAATGCACTGGAATATTTGTCGACTTAAGAAAAGCTTTGACAGTTTATCAGATTTTAAGCTTATATTCAAACTGGCGAACATAGCTATAACGAAATAGTGTTTAAACGTAGATCAAAAATGATATGTTTTGATAGACAGCAAGTTAAATGTCTTTCTGAGCGGTTCGCAGAGCAGGGATTTTGGCATCCCACAGGGAACTAACTGCATTGGGACATATCTTATTTATTATGTGCTTCAATACAAACATTGTTACAATTTTCAAGATTTGTCGCTTATTTCTTTAGCTCCCGTTTCTTAAAAATAAAAACAGTGAAATATTGTGCAAATCAAAGAAAATTTGTTATTGATGTGCAGTATTTTTCACCCGGTGAGTTTGTCTTCCCGGTCTTCTACCGATAAATGCTCAAAAAGTGTGTTTACCAAAAGAATTGACACAAAGCGAAGCTAGGATATCTTTACCTTGCAAAGTATTGACAATTCGTAATAAAAGTGTCTAAACAAGAGAAATTTCTGCAAATATCTACAAAACTTGGTGTAGAATTTATCCTAGTGTGTCTATTAGGGTGTATCGATTCTTAACTTTTTTTTTGTTTTCAAATTCCAAGTTGAGAAAAAGTTGCTACTAGGTACCACAACTTACCACAAAAAGTTTTGGATTTTCAAAAAAATGTTTAGGTCTCCCGCCCAAGGCTTAAAGTTTTAATTTTTTTCAAAAAATATAAAAAAAAATTTAAATTTAAAAAAATAAAATCGTAACTTTTGTGTTCTGAACTCATTTTATGCCTTCTGTAAGAAAATTAAAATTAATTCCGGTGGTTTAAACTTAAAAAAAAACATGGTTCATATATGTACACAAAATTACAAAATTTAATCAAAATTAACAAACTTTAAGGCTTGTGCGGGAGACCTAAAATCCATTTTTTATAAAAAAAAATCGTTTCTTACTTATTTTTATGCCCTAATATTACTGTTTTTTAACTTGGAATAAACACAAAAGTTACGATTTTATTTTTTTAAAATTGGATATTTTTTGAAAAAAATTAAAACTTTAGACCTTGTGCGGGAGACCTAAACATTTTTTTAAAAATCCAAAATTTTTTGTGGTAAGTTGTGGTACCTAGTAGCAACTTTTTCTCAAGTTGGAATTTGAAAACAAAAAAAAAAGTTAAAAATCGATACACCCTAGTGTCTATTCTACCGAAACTTGAAGGAAAGTGTTTTAAAAGTGATTTCAAAACTGAAATCACTTTTGCCAATTAAAGTGAACTAAAAAACAATAACAATAATAATAAACATCTAGTGAAATAACTAGCTTTAAGTGAAATCTAAACGAATTTTAATGTGAATTAAACATAAAAACAGTGTTTTTGAGTTAATTTAAATGGTACACACATGTATATATTATTGACAGTTTTTATTGACATCTTAATATAGGACATACATCTCAACTGCTCCTATCTCTCGGCGCTCGCTCTGGAACCACCTGTCATCGGGTTTATGAGATGCCCGCTACAATACGAAAAGTGCTGGTGGAACAGGAGAAGGTGTTCGTCAACTGGACTGTGTGCCGTGTCAGAGACTTTATTGGACTAACCGTATGTACTAAGTGCCAAATGATAGGACACAGTACTGCAGAGACACTGTGCTGAAGAGAACCACACCAACGAATAATGCCGCTGCCAAACCAGTCTGCGCTACGTGCACTAGATTTGGAAAGCCCGCTACGCACTCGACTGGAGACAAGGACAACTGCCCGGCCTACAAAGCTGCACTGAAAAAGGACCTTGCTACGATCGACTATGGCGTCCAATAATTATTATTTTCAGGAGGACAATGAGGTAAATTTTTGCAAAACCAGTGATCTTCAAAAATGGATTGAGGACAAAACACACATTAATAATAAAGATTGCAACAAGGAACGATTAAATATTGTACAACTGAACTTAAGGTCCATTTACAAATACTGGTACACTCTTAACATCTATCTCTGCTGGAAACATATACATATTTTGATGTTATGTGAAATAGCAATTACAAATAACCTGACCTGCTGACAAACTGCTTTGGCAGTTTAGTAGGTATAAATAATAAAAAAATAAAAAAATATTATTATAGCTAAGATTATCTGTGACAGTTTCACTTGGTTAACTTTTTTGGTTTCATGTAAAATTATTTACAATATAAATAAAAGCCAGTTTTGTGCTAGAAATCGAACGTTTCTAGACTCCGTTTGTCAAACGATTATAATGCCTATTACTTACAATATAAGGTATAACAAAAACATACACATTTTTCGCTTGTAGCATCCTCTTAATTTTGTTATTAAATTACTATATGTATAAAGAAATTCATAACAGTGATGTTTTCAAATAATATTGATGCCTTATGTAGGTATCTGTGAACTTTATTTTACGATATTAATATTTGCTTTGATACAAAATGAGTTCAAAATCGAAGAATATTTTTTTACATTTCCATTGTCGGAAAATAATTCATAATGTTTATACATTTTTAGGTATATTTTTTTGCAAGAAATGCATAAAAAGGGAAGTGATAGTTTTCTTCTTAATTTTGTAAACAAATATTGTACTATCTACATACTATTGACATTTCGTGTAAAAATGTTTCAGTAAGTTTTTTTAAAAACATGATTCATGTTAGATATTAAAATTTTATTGATGTTTCAACTTAAATAAGTAATCTATATTGAATTTAAAATATCTCGGAAATATTGTTAAAATTCATTGCAATTTCAATGTCCTTTTGGACTTATATGAGAACATATTTAAAATACTGAAGGGTTAAATAAATTGCTTGATTATATTCTAAATAAAACTGACTTATTGTGCATTGACCATCTGAAGATAATCCCGAAAGCAGCCTCTTCACCTACGATATCTAACTAATATCAGGAGATATTTGAAGAAGGAGCTAATATTAACTAGACTTCACTAATCTAGACATCTCACCATTGGTGTCTGAAGTGGGATATCAACAGTACGATCTTTATTTATCAAATATTTAAATTACTTGACTTACGTACGAAATGCATTAATCAAAAATTTAAATGACGATAATTACTGGACTCACGTACCAAATGAATTAATCAAATATTTAAAAATAAATTACTTAAGGTGGTGAAAGTTTTTTTTCGAAAATGCAAAGGGACTTGTGACTTTTTTTTCTCTATTACGATAATCTGAATGTCGCCATTTCTGCGATAAATCAACTTAAGGGCGCTGTACAATTTACCAGAAGCATAGAACTTCGAAAATATAAAATTCATTATGAATATATGCAATTACATTAATAAAATGTTGGTTGATACGACATAATTTTTGTGTAATTAAAATATTTATATTGCGCCGTTTTTTTTTAATATTGCATGTTTATTAAAATTATTTAAATTGAGTAATGTCGCCCTGGCAACCATTAATTGGATGACAAACACCTTGAGTCATCTGAAAGTATGTTGCCTGTTGTATGCTGATGATGCGGTGCTGATTGCTAACAGTATGGAAGATCTACAGTCTCTCGTGTCTACGATGAACCAAGTATGTATGAAGAATCAGTTAATGATTAAGTTGAATCCTACTAGCTGGAACGCGAAATATTCAAAGTAGCACGATTCTGTCTGAAATGCAATTAGTAAATTCAAAGTTCAAGTTCAATTCAAAGGAGCATCCTACTAACTAGAATGCGAGAAATTCTAAGAAGCACCCTTCATTCTGAAATGCATTAACTTCAAGGAATGCGATTAATAAAGTAGCCACACACTCCTTGCTTTATCTATATTTAAACATCAAATCCTTCTAGCTGTAATACGATCAGAGATGTGCTTTATTTCAAATAAATCCATTTCAAATGGAAATGCAAAATGGGTATTTTCCATTTTGCATTTTAAATGCTTTTCTAAAAACCATTTTGCATTTTAAATGCTTTTCTCAATGCATTTTCCATTTCAAATGCTTTTTTGCAACATTCTTCCTGTTATCTCCATTCATCTTTTCATCATAGGCCCCGTATATCAGTCGGTCCTCAACCTCGCTATGAGAGATAATTTACGTCTGTCAAGTTGCTACGTGGTAGGAGCCCTGGCAATTAAGTGATGCCATTAAAAAATACAGATTCAAATAGTGAACACGGGGCCATGACGCTGTAATATTAAATTTTAGATACCAGTTTCTATTTTTTTTTTTAAATTAGTCCCGCGCAATTTTTTTGTGTTTTCAATGGTTTCATAATCTGTGATCGTGGTGTTTATGAATTTAAAATCATGTAAGTACTGTAATTAATATTATTATTTCTCATATCGAACTATCTACCTATGCACGCTTCCTAAAGAAAACCAATATACTATGCTAAATTGTAGAATGCTATGTTAGTATATTCAGTAGTTTAAGAATATACAAGTGAAGATGGATAATTTGTATGGCATTGCTTATCTTATTTCATTATATAAATATATGTACGAACTGCATTTTAACCAAATATATATTTTCTTTGAGAGATATCAATACATTACCACGAATATGAAGTATTTGCTTCAAAGATGTTACCAGCATTGGCAGCATTGGGAATGGAAATGTTTATTTATTCAACTTGTTCAATGGTTTTAAAAGGAAGCATGGTCGCTACTACAAGTACAATTCGCGCTACAGTGTCGCATACATTTTTTTTAATGAAGTACACACCTAAAGAACAGAAGGACAGAGTCCGTTCAGTGTTTTTACTACAAATAAGGAAAATAAAAGAAAGTACCAAAAATGTTATTTAAATCCACAAAGTGGAACTAATAGTACAAGATGAATCTTATTTTTTTCGAAGATAATGAAGATTCATCTGATTCTTCCGCAGCAACAGCAGGAACTCCAGATTTAGAAGCCTTGCAATACCTTCAAGACAAAAGAACCGATTTTGAAATGTTTCATGACTACTCTACTGTTAAGCACATGTTCATCAAATGCAATACTTGTCTTCCGAGTTCAGCACCAGTTGAATGTCTCATTTCAAATGGAGGTATAATCATGAGACCTCATAGAAGAAAGATGAGTGATGATGTTTTTGAGAAGCTCGTTCTTCTAAAATCTAATAATGGCTAAGGCTACATAATACCTACATAATATAGAATATATATTGGTTTTCTCAAAGTTGTGGGTTTTCTAGTGCGCCTGCTTGGAGTTTTCTGTGACAATCTATGGTCAAATAATGGGTGCGTACTAGAAAACAACATTTTATATTGTCTGATTGTCTCACTATCCTGTTTTCTTTATTGTTCACTGGTGGATGTCCCCTCACTAGAGAGTTACTACACAAATGATGATGGCCCTAGGAAAAAATCATTAAAAATGACAATATTTAGTTAATAATAGATTCTATTATATTCCACTCAAATTCAATTGTTTTTTACATATCAGAATGTATGATTTGTTATTCCACAAGTTGTTCTACATTGATTTCCATTATTAAATGACAAAGTTGTTTACAATTTCAATAATTATTTTAAACCTGAGAAACCATTTTGCATTTTCAATGCATTTTGAAAATAGGTATTTTGCATTTTGCATTTGAAATGCTTTTCTAAAAACCATTTTGCATTTTGCATTTTCAAATGGAAAAGTTTTGACCCATTTCCATTTTGCATTTCAAATGGTTTTGGGTACCCATTTTGCACATCTCTGAATACGATTAATTTAAAGTCGAATCCTACTTTCTGGAATGCAATTAATTCAAATTTACACTATACAATCTGAAATGCCATAAATTCAAAGTAGCAATAAACTATTTGGAATGCGATAAATTATGTACAATCCTACTTACAGGAATGCGATAATTAATTTAAAATAAGCACATTACTAACAAGAATGAGTTTAATAATTCAAAGTAGCTTCTTACTTGGAATTATTTGAAATGCAATAACTTCAAAAATAAACACTTCTTGTTTCATTCATATTCAAAGATCAAATCATGAATATAAAAGTATAGCACACACTCCTTGCTTCATCCACATTCAAACATTATACTAATCACTATTAGCTGCCTGCAACGGGTAAAAATCTAGTCGTACAAAATAGTTTATTTCATGCATTCGTCTACTATTTCAGGATTTATTATACGTATTTGCTATAATGTTGTGTGTCCTGCTTCTATACACTATTCACTACCTATACAATAAATACTATACACTATCCTGTTTAACTAACACACTGTAGATAAGAGTAAAATACAATTTATATACAAATTCGCAAAAGTCCACTAGGGCAATAGGTCGTCAAATAATAAATAAATTTAGTTACCTTTACTGCTGACTTAGAACTTGCTTCTGGGGGAGCCCAAGGTGGAGACCTTTAAAGAGAAAATAATTTAAATATTAACTATGAAAAATAACACATTATGCAAAACACAAATTTTAAGAACTTTAAACATTCTTTTACAATATATTAAATATGCTTATATCAGACATATGTAATTATCTGAAGGATTTCTCATTAATCCTTTTTAATGGGCGTTACTATATAATTATTTTTTTTAACTATACACTAATGTTTATAAGACAAGGTTATGATGCAAAGCACAAATTATAACAATTTATTATAAGCCTTAATTACACGCCTGAAACATCATACAAATTGTAAGTATAAATGAATGTCGCCGACGGGAATTGAACCCACACCTTCTGATGTCCGTTCAGGTGCTCTGGACCACTGAGCTACGTCGGCTTATTCCTAACCCGCCGATGGGTCGAGGGAACAGTTGGAGAGGTCAAAGAGTAGCCCAAAAAAATTCTAACTTAACTATCGGCAAATATAAAAATAATAGAAGAGACACAGCTTCGACTTCAGAGGATTTATATACATCATATTCCAATCCTTAAAACATCTTAACTCATTCATCAAAACATAAATATCCTCACTTATTCGAATGAGGATTGGACATTGTTCCGTTCCTTCTCACCTTTTCAAAATTCACGTTCTTGACTCCTCAGATTTTATATTCTGTGTTCTAGAAGTGGCAACTTTAGATCACTTTTCTTTGTCCCTCTCTAAACAAATATCCTCTCTTCTTTCAAGCCTTATCTGAAATTGCCTCCCTCCATTCAACGTCTCATCTCTTCTAAGTCTGAACTCGATTTCAATCTTGCATATGATTTTGAATTTTGCCAATTAAATAAAATGAACATATAAAATACCTTCCCTCTCTCCATAATGTGAAATGATGTCCTAGAACACCCTTGAAGTGTGAAAGCCAGAAACATTTGAACACAATTTCAACGATTTGATGAAAATAATGATTCAAAACTCAATTCTTCCGCTGGATATGAACATTTCAGGACTAAAGATGCCATCATAGATGTAACATGTAAGGACTAAAGATGCTATGATTGATTTAACATTTGAGGACTGAAGATGCTATAATAGATACAACATTTGACAACTTATAGATGTAACATCTGAAATATTATATATTATATATTTTCACGAAATACAAAATGCACTGGAATATTTGTCGACTTAAGAAAAGCTTTTGACAGTTTATCAGATTTTAAGCTTATATTCAATTTGGCGAACATTGCTATAACGAAATAGTGCTTAAACGTAGAGAGCAATTTTTAAAGTCAAATGTCTTTCTGAGCGGTTCGCAGACCACGGATTTTGGCATCCCACAGGGAACTAACTGGGACTATTTTATTTATTATGTACCTGAACAACATTTTAAAAATCCATATAATATCAAAAGTTATTTGACATGCCGATGACAAAGCAAAATTAACTAAAGACGGGTTGTTTCACAAAATTTAAACAATACTTTAACTTTTTTTTTTTTTTTTATAATACCCCATATTATATTTTTTTTATAATACCCCAAAAACAAATAACAAAAATACTTTTGGCCGTGAAAATCTTAAATCATATTTGAATACTTTAACTATTTGATTTTGAAGTTCTGTGAAGTGAAGTTCTGTCAAGGTTCTATTCAAGATCTATTAATATTTTAGTTTTGTGAAACAACTGACTGATAATGATAGAATAACAGAACTGGAATAGAATGAATTGTTAAAATTCTGCGAAACAACCCGTCCTAAGGGTTTTACGTGGAACGAAGCTCAGAGAATGGCTCAGTTATACATAAACTTGATCAATAATGGATTCGATCAACTTTTACTATCGTTAAATACTGACAAAACATTTGTAATACTTTTCACTCTTAATAAAGACGCTGTCCCTTGGACTTTAAACATATACACACACTCATAGAATAAGGAAATACCACGGAGGAAGGACTCTCTTCCTTCCTCCGTGGGAAATACAGTGAAAAATACTATGGCTAGGAAAAATGTATTCAGGTATATTTAAAAAAAAAACCATGATTCTAAATAAATATTTTTTTATTATAGATTATTACGAATAATACACCAACACGTTCAAACACACCGTTTGGTTGATACAACTGAATCTGCTGAACCGACATTACAACCGCTCGACGTGAGTAATATATCTATGGTCTACAAGTGAGTCCTTTATTTATGTTTGAACCGATGTTGCTCTTTTTATTATGTTGCTGTTGTTTCAGGTTGATGGAATTGAAACATCGTTTAGGCGCCTACAATAATTTATATTTTAGAACACTAATGATAGTGATTGGCTTTGATGTACAATTTATCGATTTTGGTAGATGTATTATTTATAAAGGTTCGTGTCAGAATCAAAACACAAAAAAATTTTATATGGTAATCTGCTTACAACAACATAATGTACACGTTACATTATCCTTGATTATTATAGTAAATAAATTGAAATTATTTTTGGGGATTTTTATTTTAATTAATTTTTCCTTCAAAACATCAATTAATACATCGTCGTAAGGTAAAGAAAGATCTAGAAATGTGGCCAATGTACAAGAGTTAAGGGATTGAGAAATACGGGTATCTGTTGTTAAGTAACTTAAATTATCCATGGTAGATTTCTTTTTCCGAAAGCCTTTGATTAGGAGGGAAAATACTGTGATTTTCAACAAACCATTCTAATCTGATCTTTATCAAATGTTCCACTACTTTAATTAAACACGACGAAAGAGCAATAGGACGATAGGATGAGACTTCGGACGGATTTTTCCCTGGTTTTAAAACCGGGAGGATTTTTTGAACTTTCCAGACATCCGGAATAAATCCTGTTTCAAACATGTTATTAATTAAGGATAAGAAATATTCAACCGACATGTCGGAGAATGCTTTAAAGAAGCTATATAATATTCCATCAGGACCCGGAGAAGAGTCAGAAAGAGATTTGATTACTCGTTTTAGTTCACTTACTAAGAAAGGAGAGTCTAGCCAGTTAGAGTGAGATGGATATGAAATAAAAGAGGGCATTTCTTCACATCTGGCAACTGAAGGAGGCGCAATCTTATCAGCAAAACCTATAATAATTTCCTCCGGAATATGTTTGGTACGCTCCGGAGCATATGATGAACCGAATTTTTTGAAATTAGTCCAAACAGATGACTGGGGAGTTTCAGGAGACAAGTTTTCACAAAATTTTCGCCATCCAGACCGTTTTTTATTTTTCAAAATACGTTTAGTTTCTGATTGGCCGCGTTTCACTGATAAGAAATTTTCAAAAGACATGCATTTGCGGTAAATGGAAACTGCTTCTTTTCTAGAGTTAACAGCACGAGTGCATTCTTCGTCCCACCACGGAGTCGAATGTTTAGTTTTAATGTTAACTTTACGCTTTGGAATGGATTTTTCTGCTGCTTTTATAACTATACTAGGATATAATTCACATTGTGTTCTGATGTTCCCAAGAGAAGATTTTACAGAGTGAACAAGAGAGTCTAATTCAGAAGAAAAAGTTCTCCAGTTCGCATCTATCGTTTTAAATTTAAAATTATTGTTAATTGTAAAGGAATGCGAAGTGGTTAGATAGTGAAAGAGAATTATAATAGGGAAATGGTCACTGGAAAGGGGGTCTTTAAGTATGTTCCAAGAACATTTACGTATCACCGAAGATGAACAGAAAGATAAATCAACAGCACTTTTCCTTTGTTGAGGGGGGGGTGAATCGGGTTGGAGATCCGTCGTTTAAAATACATAAATTATGGGAATCAATAAAATCTAAAAGATTACGGCCAGAACGATTCGTTAATTCACTACCCCAAGAGGTAGAATGAGCGTTAAAGTCGCCCAGTAACATATACGGGGGACGGATCTGAGACATAAATGATGACCATTCGTTTTCATCAAAAATAGTGGAGGGAGGGACATATATTGATAGTATTGTAATATCAGATACAACAGCTGCTACTATCTGAAAATTTTTAGAGATAGTATGAAAAATGATTGGTTTGAAAGGGATAGAGTCATGGATAATTAGGGCAGCGCCACCTTTACCATCCAGTCTATCATGTCTAAGACAATGATATCCTGAAAGCTTAAATAGATACGAGGGTTTAAACCACGTTTCGGAAATGGCGGCAACTGAAATGTCATGTTCATCGAGTCATTTTACAAGTTCAAATTTATTACAGATTAGACTTCTGATATTCCACTGAAGAATTCTGTTCAGTTTCGGAGACATTAGGTAGACAGGATATTAAAGATTTAATACAATCGGCAGCGTTGGACGGTATATTATTGGTGTATGAAAGAATAGAAATTAAGTGGGTAATTAAAGTCTGACGAAAGCAGAATTTTCATTCACCACTTTCCTAAAATTTGGGGTAGAATGAGAACTATTTAAAGTACTCCCATTGAGTGTCTGAGATTTATAATTCTCATTTGGGTTAGACAAAATATCATTATGTTGATTTTTATCAATAGAAGCAACAAATTTTGTTTTGGTTTTAGTGGTATAAAAATTGTTTCCCTGTGAGAAGATGATGGAGGAGATTTAGAGTAAGATCGATTGAAAGGAATTGAGGTAGATGTTACCTCTGCAAACGATTTTATTGCAGGTGGGAATAATTTTGATGCTTGGAAATAGGAAATGTTGCCTGAAGCCATTGATTGTTCAATATTCCTTTGTCTGGTCAATTCTGGACAGGCCACACTAACCGCTGTATGATTTCTCTTGCAGTTAATGCAACGTGGATCATTCGATGATTTTTGGTAAAGATCAAAGGGGTGGTCCTCTCCGCAATGAAAACAACGTGGAGGGGAACGACATATGGGTTTCGAGTCTCCAAAACGGCAGCAGTTAAAACACTGGATCGTCGGGAATTTATATACTTCCACAGGGAGTGCGTTGTAATAAATAAATACCCGAGATGGCAAAGTTTGGCCTTCAAAAGTAATAACAACCGATTGTGAGGGTTTCCATGTAGTGGTTCCATTAGATGTATCTTTGTAATTTAATCCACGTGCTTTTAAAACCTTAGGGGTCACTTGAGAATCATTAAGTGCATCAGCAATTTCAGATTCTGAGAGATCGGTTGGTATACCTCTCACTCGGCCCATTCTAGTAAGGTTGTAAGTTGGAATATAAGATTTAAATTTGTTTTGTGAAAGTGCATCAATTTTTTGGACAAATTCGTCTGCAAAGTTTGCGGATTTAAATTCTAGGGATAATTTATAGCGGCCTTCCGACTTCAGATCCGTTAACAATGCCAAGGTTACTGTTTTTTGAACTAAAAAAAAATTTCCCGAAAACTTTTTAGTTTCTTAAAAATAAGTAAAAGCCAGTTTTGTGCTTGAAATCGAACGTTTCTAGAGTCCGTTTGTCAAGCGATTATGCCTATTACTTACAATATAAGGTATACCAAAAACATGTACATTTGTTTTGATACTAAAATGAGAAATCTAAGAATATTTTTGGACATTTCCTTTGTCGGAAAAAAATTCATGAAGTTTATACATTTTTGAGTACATTTTTTTGTATGAAATGCATAAAAAGGGAAGTGATAGTTTTCTTCTTAATTTTGTAAACAAATATTGTACTATCTACATACTATTGACGTTTCGAGTAAAAATGTTTCAGTAAGTTTTTTTTAAAACATTTTTCATGTTAGATATTAAAATTTTATTGATGTTTCCACTTTAAAAATAAGTAATCTGTATAGAATTTAAAATATCTCGGATATATTGTTAAAATTCATTGCAATTTCAATGTCCTTTTGGACTTATATGAGAACATATTTAAAATACTGAATGGTTAAATAAATTACTTGATTATATTCTAAATAAAACTGACTTATTGTGCATTCACCATCTGAAGATAATCCCGAAAGCAGCCTGTTCACCTACGATATCTAATTAATATCAGGAGATATTTGAAGAAGGAGCTAATATTAACTAGAATTCACTAATCTAGACATCTCACCATTGGTGTCTGAAGTGGGATATCAACAGTACTATCTTTATTGATCAAATATTTAAATTACTTCACTTACGTACGAAATGCATTAATCAAATATTTAAATGACGATAATTACTGGACTCACGTACCAAATGAATTAATCAAATATTTAAAAATAAATTACTTAAGGTGGTGAAAGTTTTTTTTCGAAAATGCAAAGGGACTTGTTACTTTTTTTTCTCTATTACGATAATCTGAATGTCGCCATTTCTGCGATAAATCAACTTAAGGGCGCTGTACAATTTACCAGAAGCATAGAACTTTGAAAAGATAAAATTCATTATGAATATATGCAATTACATTAATAAAATGTTGGTTGATATGACATATTTTTTTTTAATTCAAATATTTATATTGCGCCGTTTTTTTAATATTGCATGTTTATTCAAATTATTTAAATTGAGTAATGTCGCCCTGGCAACCATTAATTGGATGACAAACACCTTGAGTCATCTGAAAGTATATTGCCTGTTGTATGCTGATGATGCGGTACTGATTGCTAACAGTATGGAAGATCTACAGTCTCTCGTGTCTAGGATGAACCAAGTATGTATGAAGAATCAGTTAATGATTAAGTTGAATCCTACTAGCTGGAACGCGAAATATTCAAAGTAGCACGATTCTGTCTGAAATGCAATTAGTAAATTCAAAGTTCAAGTTCAATTCAAAGGAGCAAACTACTAACTGGAATGCGAGAAATTCAAAGAAGCACCCTTCATTCTGAAATGCCTTAACTTCAAGGAATGCGATTAATAAAGTAGCCACACACTCCTTGCTTTATCTATATTGAAACATCAAATCCTTCTAGCCGTAATACGATTAATTTAAAGTTGAATCCTACTAACTGGAATGCAATAAATTCAAAGTAGCATCCTACTTTCTGGAAAGCAATCAATTCAAATTTACACTTTACAATCTGAAATGCCATAAATTAAAGTAGCACTAAACTATTTGGAATGCGATAAATTTGATGTGGAATCTTACTTACTGGAACGCGATAAATCAAATTTAGAATCCTACTTAATAAGATAATTTAATAAGATAATTAATTTAAAATAAGCACATTACTAACAAGAATGAGTTATATTCAAAGTAGCTTCTTACTTGGAATTATTGAAAGGCGATAACTTAAAAAGTAAACACTCCTTGCTTCATCCACATTCAAACATTATATCACTCTCTATTTTTTTTAAATTAGTTACCTGCAACGGGTAAAAAGCTAGTCGTTCAAAATAGTTTATTTCATGCATTCGTTTACTATTTCAGGATTTATTATACATATTTGCTATTATACTATGTGTCCTGCTTCTATACACTATTTACTCTACAATAAATACTATACACTATCCTGTTTAACTAACACACTGTAGCTAAGAGTAATATTCAATTTATATACAAATTCGCAAAAGTCCACTGGGCAATAGGTCGTCAAATAATAAATAAATTTAGTTACCTTTACTGCTGACTTAGAACTTGCTTCTGGGGGAGCCCAAGGTGGAGACCTTTAAAGAGAAAATAATTTAAATATTAACTATAAAAAATAACACATTAGGCAAAACACATTTTTAAGAACTTTAAACATTGTTCCGTTCCTTCTCACCTTTTCAAAATTCACGTTCTTGACTCCTCAGATTGTACATTCTTTGCTCTAGAAGTGGGAACTTTAGATCACATATTTTTTGGTAGTCCCTCTCTAAACAAATATCCTGAACTCGATTTCAATCTCGCATATGCCAATTAAACAAAATGACTATATAAAATACATTCCTTCTCTCCATAATTTTAAATGATGTCCTAGAACACCCTTGAAGGGTGAAAGCCAGAAACACAACTTCAACGAACCAGCATTCACCAAAATAATGATTTAAAACTGAATTCTTCCCCTGGATATGAAAATAATAAATCGACTCATTTTGTAAACGACTAGCACACATCATTAACACAAGTTTCAAAAACGACAACTTTCCCATAAATTACAAAAAAACTATTATTACTCCTATATTTAAATCTGTTGACCCCAATCTAAGCCACATCGCCAAAATATTTGTCAGAATTATGATAAAACAATTGCTCAAATTTATAAAACAAAATTATATTTTAAACTCAAATCAATTTATAAAGATTTGACTATCATTTTATTGAGGACTCAAGATGCTATCATAGATGTAACATTTCAGGACTAAAGATGCCATCATAGATGTAACATTTCAGGACTAAATATCCTATCATAGATGTAAAATTTCAGGACTAAAGATGCTATCATAGATGTAACATTTGAGGACTCAAGATGATTTCATAGATGTAACATTTAAGGACTAAAGATGCTATCATTGATTTAACATTTGAGGACTGAAGATGCTATCATAGATTTAACATTAGAGGACTCAGGACGCTATCAAAGATGAAACTATAATTTAAATTGAGGATTCAAGATGCTATCATAGATGTAGCATTTCAGGGCTAAAGATGCTATCATAGATGTAGCATTTCATGGCTTAAGATGCTATAATAGATTAACATTTCAGGAATAAAGCTGCAATTATAGATTTAACATTTGAGAACTAATAGATTTAACATCTGAAATATTATATATTATACGTCTTCACGTAATACAAAAATGCTCTGGAATATTTGTCGACTCAAGAAAAGCTTTTGACAGTTTATTAGATTTTAAGCTTATATTCAATTTGGCGAACATTGCTTTAACGAAATACTGCTTAAACGTAGATCAAAAATGATATGTTTTGATAGGGTTCCATGATAACTCAACACAGTGACAATTCAACACACTTTTACAAAGTGATGAAGTCATTAGAAACGATGAAAAAAAATTTTTTTTAACCTAACCTAACCTAAACTAACCTAACCTACTTAACCCAGTTAATAAAGTTTTTGTTTCATCACTTTCCATGACTTTATATAACTTTTTAAAGATGTGATGAATTATAATTGTGATGATTTATCCGGTAGCCGTTTTGATAGACAGCAAGTTAAATGTATTTTCTGAGCGGTACGCAGAGCAGGGATTTTGGCATCCCACAGGGAACTAACTGCATTGGGACATATCTTATTTATTATGTACGTCAACGACATTTTAAAAATCCATATTAAATCAAAAGTTAATTCACGCCGAAGGCAAAGCAAAATAAACTAACGACGGGTTGTTTCTCAAAATTTAAACAATACTTCAATTAGTTGATTTTCAAGTTCTGTGAAGGTTCAGATTATAAATTGATATCAAATCCCACTTCAGACACCAATGGTGAGATGTCTAGATTAGTGAAGTCTAGTTAATATTAGCTCCTTCTTCAAATATCTCCTGATATTAGTTAGATATCGTAGGTGAAGAGGCTGCTTTCGGGATTATCTTCAGATGGTGAATGCACAATAAGTCAGTTTTATTTAGAATATAATCAAGTAATTTATTTAACCATTCAGTATTTTAAATATGTTCTCATATAAGTCCCAAACGACAATGAAATTGCCATGAATTTTAACAATATTTCTGAGGTATTTTAAATTCAATATAGATTTATTATTATTATATAAGTTGAAACATCGATATTTCTAAACAATAAAATTTTAATACCTAATTTGAAAAATGTTTTTAAAAAAATTTAATGAAATATTTTTACTCGATACCTCAGCAAATATGTAGATAATACCATATTTAGAAAACATTTCATGTTGTTAACAAAATTAAGAAGAGAACTATCATATATATTCAAAAATGTATAAACTTTATGAATTATTTTCCGACAAAGGAAATGTCCAAAAATATTCTTAGATTTTGAACTCATTTTGTATCAAAACAAATATTAATATCGTAAAAACAAGTTCACAGATATATTCCTACATAAGGTATCAATATTACTTAAAAACATCGCTGTGACGAATTGCTTTATAAATATGGTAATTTAATAACACAATTAACACATCCCATATGAAATAACTTTGTAGCGTTGACTAAAATCAGATATTTTCAATCACGAATGCACGGACAGGAAGAAACCTTTACATATTTCTATTTATAGAGTCCATATCTACACAAATCATTAAAAAATCGAAGTAAAACGCACAAAATAACTATGAAAAAGGATAAATAAAAACCGTAAAAATATTAACTAGAACGCTTTGGTTTGTGTGGCTAACGGTCACATACCATAACAACAATGGCGGACAAATAGTGATGAGGTACAATACAATTCGACTTTTCACAAAATCTCGTTACTCGAGCGTAAACGGGGTCAGTTGAATATCAAATTAAAATGAATTTATAAACACGTTTTCTAATGTTTAAAAATCAATTATTATGAACACTTTAAAATAACGTATATTAACACGTTTAATGCTGGTAATAATGTTAAATAATACATGTGCAGCTATTAATTAGGTAACTAGGATTGTAGTTATTTCGTCGATTGAAGGTCAGTTGAAAGGAATAAGGGAGGTGAGTGAAAAAGTAGTTTATAAAATTATTTATTTTAATCCATTCGACTAACGCAGCATTATTTATTTAATCCATTCGTAATAATGCAGAAATATAGGTAAGATAGTAGGGATCTCCAGAATTTAGCTGAATTTAAACGGATGTAGGACATCCATCATTTAAGTTTTTAATATATATTTTTTATAATGCGGAGAAATGTGATTGCAGTTAGAAAGAAAAATAATTATTCTTCTAAGTTTTTCTATAATAATTATACTCAATTCCAAGGAAAAAACCTAAAAAAACAATAAAGTGCATGATTACAAATTGGCGGAATTATTCCGTTGACCGTTAAAGAATTGTGTTTTAGGTAATTATTTCTAAAAAATGTCAATGTTATATATTGTTTTATTATAATTCAATATATGAACGACTTATGTGTGTTATTTTTGGTTTGTTTTAATGAAATAATCATACCATAATAGCATGTTTAAAGTGAATGTGTTTCAAATTCACGCGAAACAGTGTGAGGTTTCGTATTGAATTTGCAGTATTTGGTTTATATTTATGTGAATATCGTGAAAGTATACATTATTTATTAATCATTAATCAAGAAAAAACATTGTTCTCGTTCAGCAAATTAAAGTCATACCCGAAATTAATTTTTATGAATGATTAAAAATTTTTACAATTTCAGCTGGGATCATTTGTCTAGTTTTAGTGATGGGGCGGATCATTATCGTAATTTGAAACTCAAAAATCGGTGACAATCTAAAAATGTATAGAAATAAAATTTATTTTTTTAACATGCATAAAAATATTTATTTCTACAGACTTATATGATTAGCAATAAATATATATGTAGTGTAAAAATTAACAATCTTCAGTTTTTAAGACAGCTTTCAAGTAATACTGTGTTTTAGTTTAAACAAAGCTATCTAATTTCAGTTTATTTGTAGTTCAACTGCCTTCCTAAGATTATTCCAATAGAATAGATTATTCTTATTATGAAAAAATAATTCAAATAATTTTCTTTCAAAATATTATATTGTGAGTAATATAATAATAATAATACTTGGATGACTTGTATAGCGCCGTTTTTGTGCAAAAACACCTCAAGGGCGCTGTACAAACTTATAATACATTTCTACATTGATCTATGTTATTACTTAACTATTTATGGAGAAAGTATACAGTAAAATACTTACCTGGTAGGTCACTTGAGATTAACACTTAATTAACATTTTCTAATTGTTTATTGGCGAAATTTAGATACAGGATTTAGGACTTAATTGAAAAATTGAATATAACTGGACTTTCTCTTAGGAATGGTATATTTAATTTAAGGGTACGACAGCTTAAAAAGGTAAGTTTTTAGTTTAGACCTGAATTCTGTTTGACTTGTTATGGATCTTAGTTCCGGAGGGAGTTTATTCCAAGCCTTCGGCCCAGATACTCCGAAAGCGCGATCACCAAACTTAGTATTTGGCTTGCGCTTAGGTTCTGTCGAAGTTTTACTTTTTGCTGACGATATGAAGTTGTTTAGGGTCATTAATGATGTATACGACTGCATAATCTTGCAAGAGAACCTTAACAACTTTTCCAAATGATGTTCTAGTAATAAACTGCAACTAAATATTAACAAATGCCAAGTTATGAGGTTCCACAAAATTAAACACCCGATAATGTATAACTAGCAGTTAAAAACCCGCTCCGCGGGTTTTTTTCTGCTAGGCCCTGCGGGCGGCTTTTGATTAGGCTTCGCCCATTTTAAGTGATATTAACAACAGTTACATTTAATAGATAGATATTAGGACATTCACAGAGAGAGGGTGAGTATATATATATATTGTTAAAACACGGAACAGAAAGGAGTTAATTAATAATAACATGCTAAATTTACGCATAATAAGAATGACAGTTGTTTGAATAAATGAAATTTTACGTATTTGTGATGGATTATTTCAAATGAAACACTATTATTGACTACATGTCTACAACTGATATTAACTGTTATGGTACCTAATATAATTAGCTCATAGGAGACTTGCAGTGCTTAAATATGTGTTACAACCGTCAATGTCTATAAGTTGAATCAATATCGTTTAGTTTGTCACAATTAAAGATAGTTATAACAAAGTTGACTTAAATAATAGATTATTACATATTGATTAATTGTACCCGTGTTTATGAATAAAAGGAGGGTAATTGTGCGATGAGATTAGAAGTCGGTTTAGTTAAAAGGTGTTAATTTTACTCCAACTGGTGGTAATTCTTTACCTACAACTGTTACTGTATCTAATAAAGTTTAAAGTTAGATTATATATACAACATCATCAGGAGAGTAAAAATCTATATATAAAGGTAGATTATTACAATATAGCGCCCCTGAGGTGATATCTCACAAAAGCGGCGCTATGCAAATTGTCCAATAAATAAATAAATATAATGTTTACATTTTATTGTGTATACACCGAAGTCAAAAATTAAATATAGATTGCAATTGGGAAAGAAGAAGTGGAAGGAGGGGGGAGGGGTAAGAGTAGGCTGGGTTTATAATAATTAGGAATTACAATATCGTTAGACGGGAAAGACCAGTTGAGTGGGAAAATATTTAAAAGAGAGTTTATAAAAAATTCTTGTTAATTATATCTGCTTTTATATTAACATGTTTCCTCGTTTCCCAAATTTATATATTATTTATAGTGAAGTATTTTAAGACCTGAAAAAAACAAATAGCATACAACCATAAAACAATATATCCATAAGACAAATAGCATTTAATAACGGTTATTCTAATAAATTGATAGTTGAAATACTAAATAAAAAAATTAAACATATTCTCTTCAAACGGTCTTTCTAAAGATAGAAATAAACAATGGCGTAGAATTCTGTTTGTGGATAACGATACTTCTAAAATTATATATAAAAACAATCCTGGTACTATTCAACTGGCGTTTTACACTAATAACAATGAAAAAATATATTCTTAATAATAAAGATAGCAAAATTCGAACAAAAAAATCAGGAGTTTAAAAACTCAACTGGGATGATTGTAATTTTTTTTACAAAGGTAGAACCAATAGAAATTTTGAAGTCAGAACTAAAGAATATCGCACGGCTCTAAATGGAAATAGTGAATCTGAGTTTGCAAATCATCTTTTGAATAATGATCACACTTTCGATAAAAAATTCAGGTCTTAAAATACTTCACTCAGGATATAAAGCATCGCAAATAAATAATTTTGAAATTTTAGAAATTGGAAAACATGTCAATATAAAATCAGATATAATTAATAAACAAAAAAAATAAAAATAATAATGAAAAATGCCATTACAAAGTGATAAGCTTCCAGAAGAAATCTGCTTGTTAATCGTAAGTACTCAAATATTGTGAGCTGCATATTTAAATATTCGCGCCATTCATTTAGTTCGTTTTTAGACCGCCAGAGGTGCGCTCTGTCGGCGATCTAATCTATAGCCGTGCGTATCGGCCATTGAAGGATCGTGTGATTTTTTTATAAACGTCAAACATAATTACGTAACTGTGGATAATTTTCACTGTAATGTAATTAATCCAATGGATTATGAACTTTCTAAAACATATTTTCTTTGATATTATCCAAAAATTATATGAGGAGAAACGATGCTTTTGAAGAAATCTCGTATTATTATGAGGCGATCCTATTTTAGTATAAAATCGTGCCTTAATTTTCAAGTTGGCGGAATTTAACCGAAACAGACAATTTAAATTTGACCAATCAGAGGGCCTACACCGTCCAGACGCTGGAGTATTAATAATATCAGATTATTCATAGTGTAATGTTGACTTAGGACGGGTTGTTTCGGAGAATCTGAACAATTCATCAAATTTCAACGTTCATTTTCAAGTTCTGTGAAAGATTTTTTCAAGTTCTGTTTTTATTTCAGTTTTGTCAAGCAACTAGCCTACAATGATATAAAAACAGAACTTGAATAAGTCTTTCACAGAACCCGAAAATGAACGTTGAAATTTGATGAATTGTTCAAATTCTCCGAAACAACCCGTCCTTAATCTCTGTAATCGAAATACTTGACCTAGGCATAATGTTCGATTAGAAACTCTGCTTTGTATCTCACATAACTACTATCGCTAATAGGGCTATGAAAATGTTAGGTTTTATAGTAATAATTACCAAGGATTTTAAAAATATCTACACATTAAAAATTCTGTTCACATCTCGTTAGAAGTATTCTAGAATACAACTCTACAATTTGGTCACCTGTCTTTAATAATCACATTAATACCATTGACAGAGTCCAACGCAAATTTTTGAGTTGTATTAATTTTAGGCTTGGAATTCCTTTAGAAACAATAGATTATGATTTCTTATTACATTCATTGAAATTGCTTAAGTTAAGTGATAGAAGAAAAAATTTTGATCTTATATTTTTATACAAAATTATAAATTATCAGTTGGATAGCCCAGACATATTAATGTTGATTCAATTTCATGTACCTACCATTAGATCAAGGTCCTCTAGTATGTATTATTGTGACAATTATACCACAGTCTCAGGATATAACTCAGTTATAAATAGATTGATTGATTGATTGTTATAGAAGATTGATTGTTATAGAAGAAATAACAATAAAAATCATAATAAAGTGTACAACTTTGTACCACGCAATACAACTTTTGATAAAAGGAAAAACCTTAACTTGCCCGAATAAACATTTTGTAAAAAGAAAGGACATCTGGTAGATAACTGTTTTTTGAAAGATCCAAGTAAAAGGATAAACTTTAAAAGAGGAACACCCTCAACTTCTCATGCGATTTATCATTTAAACGCGTACGGATCCACGTCATGCATCGCGACGTTGGAATAAAGAACATGACCGATGCCAAACCAACAATTACAACTAACCCTACTAAACACAATGTACAAGATGGTACGGTATGGTATGATATATGCTGTACAATATATAATAATAATAATATTCTACATTTTGTATAGCGCCGCTTTTGTGAGTTATCACCTCAGGGGAGCGTGTTGTAAACATTAACAAAAAAAGACTATTAAATCTGCCATATGTTAAAATACCGTTTGGTAATAATAATACCAATTGTAGTCTCTTAATAGACACAGGCGCAGCAATATCACTCATAAAAAGAGATGTATCTAATAAAAATAGTGATCGCTAAATAAACATTAATAATTAAATAAAAAAATTAAAAACGGAGAAACCGAATCCGACTGCGAAACAGACGGAACTATAGAACTTAAATTTAATGAAAAAATAAATCACGTTTTTCACGTTATATCTAACATCAACATAGAACATGACGGGATATTAGAGAACGACTTCCTTACTAAAAATAAAGAAAAGAGAAATTATGAAACAAACCAATCTATTCTTTTAAATAAAATAACAATCGACATCAATAACAATCGTTGTTCTGAACACGCTTCAAAGAAGATCAGAGACGTTTCACAAGGTTAAAGTTAAACATAGAAATATCAAAGAAGGCATTTTACTAGACTTTGAAGTAATTAAAGGAGTGAAAATTTCTAACACACTCACTAATGTAGACAAAGCTAGAAGAGCATTGATATCGATATTAAACAAAACGGAAAATACTGTGAATAATAACTGTAGATTCCTTCTTACAGGAATGCGATAATTAATTTAAAATAAGCACATTACTAACAAGAATAAGTTTAATTCAAAGTAGCTTCTTACTTGGAATTATTTGAAATGCGATAACTTAAAATGTAGCACCCTACAAACTGGAATGTGAAAAGTAGGCATACACTGTTTGCTTCATTCACATTCAAAGATCAAATCATGAATATTAAAGTGAGCCCATACTCCTTGCTTTATCCACATTCAAACATTTTATCACTCACTAAAAAGCTAGTCGTACAAAATAGTTTATTTCATGCTTTCGTCTACTATTTCAGGATTTATTAAACATAATTGCTATTATGCTGTGTGTCCTGCTTCTATACACTATTCACTATACAAAAAATATTATACACTATCCTGTTTCACTAACACTGTAGTTAAGAGTAAAATACAATTTATATACAAATTCGCAAAAGTCCACTAGGGCAATAGGTCGTCAAATAATAAATAAATTTAGTTACCTTTACTGCTGACTTAGAACTTGCTTCTGGGGGAGCTCAAGGTGGAGACCTTTAAAGAGAAAATAATTTAAATATTAACTATGAAAAATAACACATTATGCAAAACATATTTTTAAGAACCTTTTACAAAATATTAAATATGTTTATATCAGACATATGTAATTATCTGAAGGATTTCTCATTAATCCTTTTTAACGGTCGTTAATATATAATTATTTTTTTAATTATATACTAATGTTTATAAGACAAGGTTTTGATGCAAAGCACAAATAATAACAAATTATTATAAACATTTTTTACACGCCTGAAACATCCATACAACTTGAAAATATCTCCCAAGTATAAATAAATGTCGCCGACGGGAATTGAACCCGCACCTTCTGATGTCCGTTCAGGTGCTCTGGACCACTGAGCTACGTTGGCTTATTCCCAACCAGTCAAATAATTAAATCTCGTAGGAAATTCAGCACTAACAAAGCCTTTCCTTTAAAAATAAATTTGTTTGTTTACAGGTGAAAAAATATAATAAGCAGTAATTGTCGATTGTAGTACTTGTATATATTGAATTATTTGGCGGTTTGGATATAAGCCGACGTAGCTCAGTGGTCCAGAGCACCTGACCGGACATCTGAAGGTGTGGGTTCAATTCCCGTCGGCGACATTTATTTATACTTACAATTTGTATGAATATTTCAGGCGTGTAATTAATGTTTATAATAATTTGTTATCATTTGTGCTATGCATAAAAACATTAAAAACCTTAACATATTTAAATAATTGGACTTACGTACTGTTATGTCCCCTTAACATGTACCAATGCATCTTGCTTTCATTATCTCATTATATGTAATTTAATAATAATTAATGTTTGGCTTTTCCGGAAACTATAGAACATATTATATCGGGATGTTCTGTATTAGCGCCGTCCGAGTATACATTTAGGCACCATCAAGTTTTAAAAATAATTCACCAAAGTTTGGTAATTAAACATAACTTGATTAAGTGCCGTAATATAATACCATATTATGAATACGAATCAATTTCATTTTTAGAAAACGAATTTTATAAAATGTATTATGATAAAACTATACTAACAGACCGAACGAAGCTAGAAGTCCACAATGGAGTGCTGGTACCTACCCTGATGTATGGAACTGGCAGAGAAAGAATTAAAGTAGACTGAATGCTGTTGAAATGAGATCCCTGAGGCGTATGTGTGTAAAACCACGTGTGATTGCGTGAGAAATGTGGAGATCCGCAAAGAATGCAAGGCTGATGTAAGCGTGGTGAGTAAGATTAGGAAACGGACCCTTAGACGATTTGGGTATCTAGTGCGAATGAGCGAAAAAAGGAGTGTAAGGAGAATATAAAACAGAAATGTGAATGGTAGCAGAAGTCGGGGACGCCCGAGGAAGACATGGCACGATCAAGTGAATCAGATACTCGAGTCGGGCCATGTCATGAGTCAGAATAATAGAAGAGTATGTATGAGACGATGTATGAATGTGAATGAGGCGTGTGAAACGGATATTAAAAAGTTAGTTAAAAACACCTTTGTAAAAGGTTACTTCAAGTGGTTCGTCAACAAAATTTAAATTTAAAAAATAATTTCGTTTTCCAAAAAATTTTAAATTTCAAAAAATATTGCAAATTGAATAAATAATAGAATTTTCTAATAAATTTCAAATTTCAAAAAAGTTTCATATTTTCAAAAATAATTCAAATAAAAAAAATCAAATTTCAAAAAAATTTCTAATAAAAAAAAAATCGAATTTCGAAAAAAATCTAATTTTACTTTTCAATAAATTCATATTACCAAAAACTTCAAATTGTTCCCTGCTTTATCATTATTAGGTGCCTGCAACGGGCAAAAAGCTAGTTATTATTAATTAACAAAACCGTTCCCAAATTAATATTTGAAAATTTTAGAAACAATAAATTAACAGACCCAGAATTCTATTTTATTTATTGAATTACTGACAAACATTTATTAACTGACTTTTTTTTAAAAATTATGTTTTCGATAAATACCTGAAAATTAATGGAATAGCTAATTTCATAAAAAAACATTTTTAACTGTCCCAGGGCTGTCACAAGTATATAGTTAGTGTCCGCGAAGGCGATATAAGGTCTACAATGTAAATCTTATTTAAATTGTTTTATTGAATATGTTAACGTAAAACATAAAACTGAACTTTTAAAAATTCTTCAAATTAAACATTAAATAATTAATTACAGCAACCAGGTTTAGGTTGAGGTGTTACCACAATTCAAATGTTACAATTTCATCAATGTTACAATTTCATCAAATGTTACAGTTTCATCAAATTTTACAGTTTCATCAAATTTTACAGTTTCATCAAATTTTACGATTTCATCAAAAGTTTTAACTTCATCAATTTTACAATTACATCAAATGGAACAATTAAATAAAACATGACTTTCTCTAACACCTTGCTACTCGCATATACAAATGTTCAATATGAACAAATAATTGTAGTGTAAATGCGCAGCCCTGATTAGTATAATGACATCATTGTGGCACTCCTTAAAAGCATGCGTCACTGGTTAGCTGCCTTTCTTATCTATACATACTCCGTTACGAGATAATCACTACGGGTGTTATCTGTCCCTACCCATTTCAAAGTAAACTGATATCCTAAAGTTACATAAGACGCCACTCCTAGTTACACAAATAAACCGTTTAAGAAAATGTTTGTTCAATTTCAAATGAAGTAAGGAAAAATGGAAATAACTATTAAATTCTTAAATTCTTCCACATATTGTCAGCCGAGTAATCGCCCAAGCCCTCCCACCGACCCCAGCTGTCTAGTGGTATCTGATCATCAGTTAGTAATAACTAGGAATGACAGATAATATCAGGAATTAGTGGTTAAAGTAAGTCAAGTACGTTCCTGAATGTATTCATAAATAAACAAATAAAAACTCACCTCAAATAATATCGGACACGAATTAGTCTTCCAAAGTAATAAATGGATCACTTCTGATCTGCCACAGGAACACACTGAATTTGAAATAGAATTGAATCACAAATCAAAAGGAACAAGTTGGTTGGAGATAATGCAACAAGACAGAGAAGTGAGGAAAGAATGCTCAAAGTGATTTGCGAACCTATTTTATAAATCCGTTATCTTTCTTATCTCCTTATCGATATTACAGGGCCGGTTCCACGATATACATGCGCCCCAGGCACTCACTTCCGATATTACAGGGCCGGTTCCACGATATGCACGCGCCCCAGGCACTCACTTCCGATATGACAGGGCCGGTTCCACGATATGCACGCGCCCCAGGCACTCACTTCCGATATTACAGGGCCGGTTCCACGATATGCACGCGCCCCAGGCACTCACTTCCGATATGACAGGGCCGGTTGCACGATATGCACGCGCCCCAGGCAGTCACTTCCGATATTACAGGGCCGGTTCCACGATATGCACGCGCCCCAGGCACTCACTTCCGATATGACAGGGCCGGTTCCACGATATGCACGCGCCCCAGGCAGTCACTTCCGATATTACAGGGCCGGTTCCACGATATGCACGCGCCCCAGGCACTCACTTCCGATATAACAGGGCCGGTTCCACGATATGCACGCGCCCCAGGCACTCACTTCCGATATTACAGGGCCGGTTCCACGATATGCACGCGCCCCAGGCACTCACTTCCGATATGACAGGGCCGGTTCCACGATATGCACGCGCCCCAGGCACTCACTTCCGATATTACAGGGCCGGTTCCACGATATGCACGCGCCCCAGGCACTCACTTCCGATATGACAGGGCCGGTTCCACGATATGCACGCGCCCCAGGCAGTCACTTCCGATATTACAGGGCCGGTTCCACGATATGCACGCGCCCCAGGCACTCACTTCCGATATGACAGGGCCGGTTCCACGATATGCACGCGCCCCAGGCAGTCACTTCCGATATTACAGGGCCGGTTCCACGATATGCACGCGCCCCAGGCACTCACTTCCGATATAACAGGGCCGGTTCCACGATATGCACGCGCCCCAGGCACTCACTTCCGATATTACAGGGCCGGTTCCACGATATGCACGCGCCCCAGGCACTCACTTCCGATATGACAGGGCCGGTTCCACGATATGCACGCGCCCCAGGCACTCACTTCCGATATTACAGGGCCGGTTCCACGATATGCACGCGCCCCAGGCACTCACTTCCGATATGACAGGGCCGGTTCCACGATATGCACGCGCCCCAGGCAGTCACTTCCGATATTACAGGGCCGGTTCCACGATATGCACGCGCCCCAGGCACTCACTTCCGATATGACAGGGCCGGTTCCACGATATGCACGCGCCCCAGGCAGTCACTTCCGATATTACAGGGCCGGTTCCACGATATGCACGCGCCCCAGGCACTCACTTCCGATATAACAGGGCCGGTTCCACGATATGCACGCGCCCCAGGCACTCACTTCCGATATTACAGGGCCGGTTCCACGATATGCACGCGCCCCAGGCACTCACTTCCGATATGACAGGGCCGGTTCCACGATATGCACGCGCCCCAGGCAGTCACTTCCGATATTACAGGGCCGGTTCCACGATATGCACGCGCCCCAGGCACTCACTTCCGATATAACAGGGCCGGTTCCACGATATGCACGCGCCCCAGGCACTCACTTCCGATATTACAGGGCCGGTTCCACGATATGCACGCGCCCCAGGCACTCACTTCCGATATGACAGGGCCGGTTCCACGATATGCACGCGCCCCAGGCACTCACTTCCGATATTACAGGGCCGGTTCCACGATATGCACGCGCCCCAGGCACTCACTTCCGATATGACAGGGCCGGTTCCACGATATGCACGCGCCCCAGGCAGTCACTTCCGATATTACAGGGCCGGTTCCACGATATGCACGCGCCCCAGGCACTCACTTCCGATATGACAGGGCCGGTTCCACGATATGCATTCGCCCCAGGCAGTCACTTCCGATTATGTTTTAAGAATATCTTAAAATAATATTTTTAATAAGAAGACGTTTCTGGCTACAACAACATCAATGATGTAATTTTTTGATAACGTTAGCACTCTAGTACACCCAAAAGTCACGAGCTTCCACTGGAAGTAAGTACACTGCAGTGAGAAAGTAAAAAAAAATTCATGCATTAGTCATTAGTAATAAACATAACATATTATGTGTAAATTTGGGAAAAATTTAAATAAATGTGAAATAGGTTATTTTAAATAAATTCTGGAGAAACTTTTTTTGGTAAAGAAAATGGTAAATAAATAAAATATTGTTTTTTTTTCAGATAGATTCAAGTAGAAACAGATTTTTGGCGAAGGAAATGACTGAGATTGAGAAGATGGTTTAATTTAAAGGGGAATTCAGTTAACATATATTCCTCTAATATTGATGTTTTTGTGACATATAATATGTACTTACATTTAAGACGCCGCATTTTGCATTTAGAATTGTAAATGGGCAACGCCCACCTCTTTTAGTTTTCATAAAGTTCGTATAGAGTCACCATCGTCCTAATTATAAGAGAATTTAATTAGTTTGCTACATCTGTTGACGATAAAAGAATACATTGAAAAATGTATCTAAGATCAGAACCATGTCTACGTTATTTAAAATGCCGGTGACTTTCAAACTGTGGGAATTATTTTTGTTCTTTTTAATATTATATTATAATGTAACTCATAAATATATTTGCAAATAATATTTTATACTTTTATCAAATTTTACCAAAGTTGGACAAAGTTGCCAAAACAAAAGTCGCCATGCATTTAACGGCTACGCGTAGTAAGGGTCGACGAGTCGTTAGGTATTTGGTTCTTGATTAATAAACTTTTACACGAATACTTTACTGAACGGACGCGCGCGGGAGTTAAAATGTCTCAAACTACGGATATTACGGATTTAATTAATTAAATCTTTTTATATTAAATTAAAATAACTCATCTAAAGATACATACTTTTAAAATTGAATACATATTTAAAATTTTCTCCTATAAAGTAAAAAACTTTTTTTTTTTAATTAATTGAGTGTTTTCTTATAAGATTTATGCATAAATACATTAAACCTACTTTTGTTTACATAACATACACGTATATTATATATACTTATAATAATTACATTTTTTTAAAATAATTTTTTTTGTTTTAACTCTAGGTTCCTCCTAAGGACTTGTAAAACAGAAGACTTTTTGTAATTATTTATTTATTCATTTAAACAGTACAATAATTTTAAACAGTTATCTAATATGTTTGCATTATAACATAATGAACTACAATCTACCATACTTTACCCCATTACGACGTAAATGTGCTGACGGAAAATCGGCTCTACTCGGAAATAAAATCAACAGAACTCGGACTTAAGGCGAAGCTTAATTAATGCTTTATTACTTACTTAGGTGGCTAACTTCATATCTGCAGAAAAGACTACAGTGCGTATCAGTTGAGGGAACTAAGTCTAGTTTCTTAACTGTGCCCTCTGGCGTACCGCAGGGTTCCCATCTGGGACCATTACTGTTTAATGTATATATATTTGATATTTATAAATGTTTTTTACATGCTAACTACCTTGCATATGCAGATGACAAAAAAATTTACTTAGTAGTCAAATCTATCAATGACTGCATAAAACTTCAAGAAGACCTAAATCGTCTTTTTGCATACTGTAAATTAAACAAATTAATCATAAACATTTCTAAGTGCAACAAATTATCTTTTACGCGCAACAAAAATAAAATTTACTTTAATTATAACTTTCATGATACACATATCAATGAAATAGAATCAATCCGTGACCTTGGGGTAGTACTGGATGTAAAACTAAATTTTATCAAACACATTAACGAAGTAATCAACAAAGCCAATAGAATGTTGGGATTTATAATTCGCATATCTAAACCTTTTCGCAATATTAAAACTATGTATTCCCTTTACACCACGTATATCCGCCCCCACTTAGAATACTGCACACTAATTTGGGCACCGTTCTACCAATGCCATATTGACAGAATCGAAAGTGTGCAAAACAAATTTTTTAAACACATAAATTATAAATTTAAATTACTCTTTGCAAATAACACCGAATCCTTAAAATTTCACAACTTTACTCCACTTCAAACACGTAGATTAATATCTGATCAAATATTTTTATACAAAATTCTGAATAACGGCCTGGACTCTCCTGAACTCGTAAATTATTTAACAATTCACATACCTACAAGGCCAACCAGACAAAACCATTTTTTTCATTTACCCACGTGCAGAACCAACCTTAGAAAAAATTCTCCAATCCCCCGTATATGCGCGCAATATAACACGCAATTTAACAATATCGATATTCTTAATAATACTCTTGTGAAATACCGAAACGAAGTCAAGCGTACGACCACAAATGTTAATTAAATCAATGCACAGTTATAGAAAAGGTATAACATGAGCGTCTCCTGTCCCCATCCCATCTTCCTCTGCCTCTTGCCCTTTCCTATTCCTTCTTCCTTATAATATATTTATATGATTCTTATTTTTTATTTTTTGTTAATTCCATTTTCAGGTAATGGTTATAACCAATTACAATTTTGTATTATATCACATTAACCAACATTAGCATAAGAAACTATTTTGGCTTACCTCATATTTAACCTCTTGTATAACTTATCCTGTATAAAATTGCTGTTTGTTTCTTACAATAAATAAATAAATAAATAAATAAATAAATAAATAAATAAATGCTAAATAGTGATTTTCCATTAATATTAATAACGAATTTGTTTACATTATTAATACCAAATAATATGCTTTATATAAATTGATGCTTTTCTTATCTTTTCCCTTGAGGAGAATTCAAATAGAAAAAATATTTACTCCATATAAAATATAGATGTAAGCTACTAAAAAATGTATTTATTCAATAAAAATGTATGAATGCACAAATTAATCAACTTTAAAAAAATAACATATTATGGTTGAGATTATCTGTGACAGTTTCCGTTGATTAATTTTTTGCGTACTTATAAATTTTTATACAAAATAAATAATAACCACTTTTGAGCATGAAATCGATCGTTTCTTGACTCCATTTTTCAAGCGATTTTGATGCCTATTACCTGTGTATTCGTCACGAAATAAGGCAAACCAAGAATATCCATATTTTTGGCTTTTAGCTTCCTCTTAAGACGCGGTATTCTGCATTTCGAATTGTAGATGGGCGACGCCCACCACTTTTACTTGTTATAGAGTTCGTATAGGGTTACCAATCCAGTGAGTTTTTTCCTATAGAACAATATTTTTCCATAAAAAATATTTATTTATCCTTTAGTTTATTAACTTATTTACCTGGAATCGACCATAAAGCGTTGGAATTTAGAAAAATTAACATTTTATTTTTGTACTTAATCACTTGTAATTACTTGTATAATCACGCAGAATTACCTGCATCCTGTGTGGAGTTACGTAACAAAAACATCATCATCATTTAATGGCCAATACAAAACAAACTTACTCGGTTTTTCCAGTTATCAATACATTAAATATGTCTTTAAATGGACGCATTCTAAAAAATAATATAAAGTATTAAATTATAAAAACAACTTGAAAAAGTTGAATATGTTTTGTAATACAGAGTTGTCCCTTGAGGATAATTTCTAATACTCGGTTTTTTGCTTTACTTCACTTTTATCTTTTTTAAATAAAAATTGAATTTCATAAAGATATTTGAAAATTTTATAAAAGTATACGTGAATTAAATATGTTATTCAAAATATATTTTTTTGTTTTAAAACACTTTATTTTGCTATATACGACCGGTTTCGGTTTATCTCAACCTACTACTATTTTTAATGCTTCTAAATTATGGCGTATTCCTATTTTATTTTTATGTATAATTTTGACTCCTGTATTTTTATCAAAAGTATGGTTAGTATTAATTAAATGTTCGGCAAACACCTGACGTGTTTTACTCTAATATTTTGTCACATAAATATTTGTGACAAGAGAAGTTCTTGCTTAATTGCTTAATTGGGTTTATTTTGTCTATGGGTATTTTTTTCGAACTTTGGCAATATTTTGAAGGAAGGAAGTAGAGTTTTGTTTATGGTGACTTCCTCCCCGGCCTACTTAGCCAGTGGGTCGGTGGAGCCAGTCACTCTCCTTTAAAGGGGCTTGAATCTGAGTTAATCATGTGAATAGGAGTTATTATTTCTTTTAAAAAAAGGCGCGGGGTGTTTATCCATTCACGAACAGTTCGTGTTTGTTATTATTTTAGTGGGGAATATGGAATCCCGCTTTTATTGAGTGTTGGCCGATGGTCATGTCGTTGTGCTCGTGTTTCGGACTTGAAACCGAGATTGGTTTGGTCCTAGCTGTGGCTGGTTGTTTTTGGCGGAGTGTCCCCGTGTCGCCAGAGAACGGATTGCTGTCTTGGCTCCGTTGAAGAGTCTGGTTGACTAACACGTGCTGCAGGCCTGATGCCCCTTCAGGCGTCCATTGAAGGAGTTGCTGTCCTCCCGCTTCCCCTAAGAAAACGGATTGCTGTCTTGGCTCCGTTGAAGAGTCTGGTCGACTACCACGTGCTGCAGGCCTGATGCCCCTGCAGGCGTCCATTGAGGGAGTTGCTGTCCTCCCGCTGCCACCAAGAGAAGGATGTCCTGGCTTTCGACTTGGGTCCGTTCCCCGCTGCCGACAGCAAGTCTTCGTTCGCCATTCGTTGTCGTTCTTTCGTTTCACGTTAAGTTAGTTTAGGTTAATTCAGGAGTCCATCGGGTATGTGCCTATATTTATTTCTATGGTTACATGTTTATCATCTGTACTCCTTTGTTGTAACTTTGATGTTTCAATATATTTTCCATTAAGAATTCATTCTTTTTATTTATGATCACCTAACTTACTTGACAGGAAATTATTCCCACAATCTTGAGATGAGATCTCAGCTCTACCGTTTCCTTTTAAACATTGGAATGTACCTACCTAATATTGCATACGTTACAATTTCCAGAGTGGCAAAAAAGGACTGCGGAATTCATTCAAGAAATAATCTCACAGTTTTAGAACAATCAGCTTCCATTGCCTTGTAGCAAACGAATTTTTGGCGAATCGTAAATACGGTATACTTATGTACACAAGCCGCGTCCTTTGGAGATTTCATTTATGTTTGTTATTTATTTCTCATTTTTGAAAAACAATATTATTTAACCGATAAATGCAATATTCACGTTAAATAAGATTTTCAAATATTTAAAATTTAATATTATTTACAATAAATCACCTAATTTTAGATGCCGAAAATTCTTACACACTTCCACTACGCCTGCCGTCTGCGCGGGACTGACGAATGTTTGAAATGGTCTTATGTAAATCCGAATGTTAGAGAGAGCGCGATAATATTTAAAGTGATTGAAATGAACAGACGTAAGCGACTGCTGTGAAAATATTTAAATAAAACACGACTCATTTAAAATAGAGCAAAAATCTCTCATCATATTTTTATTCCGTATCCAGCAATTTCTACAATATTTAATCCCGAGGATTAGAGAGATTTGTTTGTGCGGCATTTGCGGAATTGAAATTTACACCAAAACTGTTTTGGTTTACTGTTCATGTATGGGTGACAGGAATCTCCATAGGTAGTGTTTATTTTTACGTTCTCATTTTTAATCGAAGTCTTATTGTTGTCTTCTCTCATGTTACTTTTAAACATATTTTTATAATTTGATTAACTCAGAAGACGATGAAAAGATGACAAAAAACTTCTTAAATGACTTCCACTGTCACATTTTCTATGTATTTTTATAATGTTCTGGTATAAAGGATAATTTATACCAAATAAAGAAAAATGAAAAGAAATGTTGGCATTATATAAAAATCTCGCGGGATATCACAGGATTTCTAAATTCTATCCCGCAATCCCGCGGGTTTTAAAAAGGTGAGGGTTTTTCAAACCCTAGTCTGGATCTGCCGGATATTCGATGAAGCAAAAATGGTTGCCACAAACTGAACAAAATTACAAGATTTAACATTTTCAAAGAATAAAAATTGAATTAAAACAAAGTCACTTGACGACCTCAGTTGTCAGATCCTAGACTACAGTCACTTGACGACCTCAGTTGTCAGATCCTAGACTACAGTCACTTGACGACCTCAGTTGTCAGATCCTAGACTACAAATCAAGAGAAAGCGGGCTTAGGTTTTGGCGCAAATACATTTTATTTATTGAAGAAGAAGATAAAACTAATGAATTTAAACGAAATATGAAACAGAACAACACAGAAAATAAATATGTAACTCAGCTGGGAATCGAACCCTCGAATCGTCTTACCACTCGGCTATTGGAACCTAATTATTATACGTCATTTAGCTGTACCCCGCCAATCGTTGTTGTGGCTCAGTCTGTCTGTGCAGATAGAAAAAAAAAGCGCGTGTTGTTTTTCGTCCAATAGATGGCGATGTTTTAAAAACACATGTTTTTCCCTCTCACAGGTGACATCTACATACATAGGTATATAAAGACATACGCTTATTCAAATGCAACGTTTTGTGAAAATTTCATAGCAATTTGTGAATAGCTTTCGTAGATTTAAGATTTTGAAGAAACGAACTTTTACATTAACATTTTTACATATATAGATAAGACAGAGATCCTGGGTTTGATTCCCAGTTGAGATCGTCAACTTTTTAATTTTCTGTGTCTTGTTCTGTTTCGTTTATGTTTATCAGTATTATCTTCTTTTTCAATAATTTAAAACGTATAATCCAAATAACCATCAAAGTTATTCCAATAAAATTGAACATTTAATTGATTACAAATAACATGTACATTAGGGTGGAACACTTTTGTATAATTTTTTTTTTCGAAATTCGAATTGGAATACCAGGTAAAAGTTGCTTTATGTAATTGTAAATAACACTTCTCAATTTGGAAGTTCTAGCTCGACAGCTTGAGGTCCCGCCATAGACTTGAAATTTTATTTTTTAAGGTTTTATAGACGTTTTGTATTAAACACCCTATAAACAAAATAAAAAGTAAATATAATATATTATGCATAAAATGATAAAATAAAAGTATATTTTAATTAATAAAATCATTTATTTCAAAAAACACAGTTTCAGAAAGTTATGTTGGTATGAATAAAATCATTTTTTATAGCAAAAATCGTTTTTCGGCTCAAACTTTGGCATGAGTTTTCGAGATGCTAATTTAGATTTTATGAATCCCTCTCGTCTTGTCTTGTCAAATACACTTAGAGTTGCTTCTGTCACAACTTTTACAGATCTTTCCACAGTCTGGGTGTGGCAAGGCAGTCTCATAAACTCCAACACTGTATCTTCTCCATTTTCAGTAAGATCTTGTAACTGCTCATCGGAAATATTCATCAGTATTGGGGGTTTGTATATATTTTGTTGCCAGTTAATCATGTCTATGTAAGAACATGCATTTAAGTCCACTTTTTTCACCTAAAACATGCGCGAAACAGAATTTGTATTAACTTGACGAGCCTTTAAAATGCGTCTTGCAACGAGTTCTCTAATGTATTTTCGGGAATCTGTTATCATACTCAACAACAAGTTTTCTGGATGAGCAAAGTAACTGTTTCGAATTATAACAGTGTCCACTATCGCAAACAACTCGTTGGACAAATATCTAGTGCTGTTAACGAGCTTCCATAAATGATTTGAACCATCTTTGCAGGATGAATGTGTTTTGATAGCAAACCAGACGGGTATGATAATACGACAAACGTTGCTAAAAACACAAGATTTTGCTGTGGATTTTCTTTAGAAATATACAAATGCAGTATGCGATTAGCTTTTGTCAACCAGCGAGCATGAGGTAGTTTACCTGGGCTTCTATGTAAAAAAAACAAGAGACAAGGATCTATTTATGACAGCAGTAGTAATTTATTGTAAATATTTCCGGTCTGTACTGAGATCTTCGGATATTTGTGGAGGTATTTCACCTTCTATCTTCTCAAAGTTGTCCAACGGCAGCGTCTCGCATATCTCTAATGCTTTACCAATTTGACCTGCAAATGATTTAGGTCCTGCAGTAGGGCCATCCAAATAGGTAAACAAATATCTCAATGGTAACTCATTGGCGTGTAAGAGACAAATTATCCATTGCAATGGACGAGATAGTCTGTTTTCCAAAAGTGGAATCACGCCTACCATTTTCCCTATATTTGTGTTTGTTCCATCACAGCCAACAACCATATAGTGATATCTTTTCAGTCGTTAAAAAGCTGTGGAAAGCTCTTTCAATATTTCTTGCACTGCCCGGTGTTGGAACCCCATACCCAACATAAACAGTACCTGGTTCTTTTATAATCGAAATATGTTCCTTTTGTACAATCACCCTAAGCCTCTTCGATCTTTTTCTTGTCTTTCCTTCCATTGAAATATAATGAAGGAATTTCTGTTACTCTTTCTTCTTTTAAAATTTGCTCGCGTACTTTCTGTCTTATTCTTCTTAGTTTCATCCTATCTATTATGCCTCATTTCTTGTTTTAGAGTACGTAATCTTCTATTCAGCAATATTTTACTCTGGATAAGATCCGTTCTTCCTAAAGCCATTAGTTAGTTAGTGCGTTGGTCTTCTAAAAACATTTGTTCCTCCGTTGGCACGTTTTTTTCTCTCAAACAAGTACAACTTACAAATTCTTTACATTTACTTGCACCTATGTCAAAAATCTTTCTACTTTGTACTCTTAACCCTTCTAACTTTTCTTCCTTATGTTTCTTCTTTTTCAAAATATAACACTTCGAGTGATAACTTTTTAGTAACTGTAAGATTCGTTTGTGTGATTCCAAAAACAGAGGTTCTTTTGTTGTGTTTTTCCTTACTTTTAAGTCTTATCGAACCCATTCGTAGAATTTCATTACTTTTTCATACGTAGGTGGGATATTCTCTTTCAACTCTGCAATTACACCAAATATCGGACATTTAAAATTTTGTCTTCTAGAAGTAATGTTAATTCACTTAAAAAACGTCTATCATTAAGTACTCTCAAATACAATTGACGCGCGACCTTTCACCTTGAGACAATTATCGACACTAGTTTAAACAAAACACTGCATTTCGTAGATTGTCGGGTGCCGCCCCCGCTTCGTCCCGCACTTTGCTCCTCTGTAACAGCACCAAAGTATATTAAAATAAAGAAATATTTGATTGCAATAGCTAGTTAACTATATATGAATATGTTATTAAAAAAAATAAACCTATTTTAATAAATTCTGTACTATTTTGAAAGCCGCGCAATAGCCCCTAAACTGTCGTTTTTGCAAATGTTCGATGTCTGCGGGCTTTTACCATTGTCTGATATTTTTTTAATATTTTTAATTGAGGTAATTGATGGCAATTGGCAACTTAATACAACTATTCCAAATAAAAATTAGAAAAAAAAAATCGTTCCGCCCTAATGTACATGGTAGGTACATAATCAAATATGAAATGTTATCAAGTGCTAAATATACACGATATTCAGCGAATGGTTCCATTGTACCTTATCAACTTATCAATATTGATTTTATTCCTTCAATGGATATTTGTTTGGAGTCCAAAGTCAATGTGGCAATAATTATTATTATACTAGTATTCTTGTTGAATGAAACGTTTGAAATTTACCAAAAATGATGATGGACATTTAAAAAATCAAACTGTGAAAAAAAAAGAAGTTTTTTTTCGCTTTAATTCATCTGTTTTTATTAATAAAAATGTTTAAAAATGGTTTAACTGAGGATTAAACCTTCCTCCCTGGGGACTGGAGTCAACCGCGCTGACAACTGAGCCAGATCCCAATTTGGAAGGACCGACATTTATTGCTTATATTAACTGTTGTAATGTAATAATAAATGCGTGTATGTCCACGTGTGTGAATTGCCATTAAAATGTATTATCATCGGCAACGAGTCCATCTGCCGAGTTTCAGCTCGATTCGGTGTCGGATAGTGGGTTAATTTCCACTTCCAAGAATCCACTTCATTCATTCATTCATTCAAGAAAATGAATTTCAAATAGCTGTATTTAAAAAGTATAATATTTTGGTCACGAAAAATACAAATATCAGAAAAAACACAAACTTCAACAAAAACAAAACACAAACCTTCACCGTTCTTTGCCACTCTTCAAAAATACAATATTTGGGTCTAGAAATGTTTGACGTAAGCGCCAGAGTGGTTTTTATTTATTTTGTAAATAATTTAATAAGAACGAAAAAAAGTTAATCAAGGGAAACAGTCGCAAATAAACTAAGCCAAAAAAAGTATTTTTTTTAAAGTTGTTTCTTATATCAGTTCATATTAAACTCATGAAAAAACATTTAGTAGTTTGCGAGAATATTTTTCATGGCGTAATTAACAATTTTATTTTAATTCTGATCAACGGAAACGATAGAACAAGCTTCAATGTATCCATATCATATTTTTTTGCATTTATAACCTATACCGATTCGTTGTAAAGATTAATCTAAATAGTGATTTCACTATAGCTTCTCCTTAATTTTAATATCTAAGTGCCGCTTGATTTAAATATTTATTTATTATTAATACTTCTTATTGTTCCAATATTATGACGACCCTCAGGGCAATAAATATTTTCACCATTGTGTAATTAATGATGACTCTAAGTATACATTTTTGAAATTTCTGAGACGATAAATAATTTTAAAACAGAATTTAGCAGAATGATCAAAATAATGACATGAACTGCATTTGACATTAACAGCTGAACATTTGAAGCGATGACGTTGAACAAATCTTCCACAGGGAATATCATGACCCTTTGACGTTGACTGGAATGATGACGATGATGGTGAGTTAACCACGCTAATAACTGAGCCAAATCCCAATTTGGTAAGACCGAAATTTATAGCGTAGGTATATTAACTGCTGTAATTTTTATTATTTTTTTTTATTTAAAAATATATTTCTTTTATATAAAAACATAAATATGTTAAACTAAAAGAAAACTAATTACAATAAAAAGGTTTTCTTTTTAACGTAACTACCCAATTCAGTAGAGTAAAACGTTTCTCGTGTTTGATTTGGGGAGTAGTGCCATTATAATATATTATATTGGGAAAAGAAAAGAAAGAAAGTTTTTATTTACAAAGTAAGAAATAAACAAAATGTATAAAGCATGATAACAAAAGTATAGATAATGAAAATAGACTACAATAGCTGTTACTAAATTAGATACAAACTAAATGTAAATAAATATAAGAATATATTTATTTACATTGAACATTAATTTAAGAATAAAAATAATATTATTACATTTCGATTAATAAGTAGGTAGTAGGTGGTATAAGTACGTGGAGTTATTTTATTCATTTGGAGTAAACAGAGCTGATAATATTGCAAGCGAAGGTACATAATAAATTGCGGCAATAATCTGTTGGTGGCTCGAATGCTGATATAATATTTTAAGATAATTATGTTGAAGAAGATGACGAGGTAGAATTCGATAATACTAATGATTTCCAGGATTGGCTAAATGTTCATAGTAACTATAGTATGGAAAATATTAATATTGTTCAGTTGAATATTAGATCGATTTATAAATACTGGAATACTCTGAATGTCTACTTAAATTCTTGTTGGAAACATATTCATGCGTTAATGTTATGTGAAACGGCTATAACATCAGAGCTAGTCTGTCTGTATAATATTCCTGGATTTAAATGTTACAATTATTGCCGAAGTAAAAAATCGGGTGGAGGTATATTGTTGTACGTTCGAGATGAACTCACATTTCAACAGAAGTCAATAGAAACGAATCATTTTGAATGTGTGTTTGGCTCTATGACACTTCCAAACAAGAATATTTTAAACATCATAGCAATATACCGCCCCCCCAACTCCAACAAAGTTCAATTTCTCAATGAAATATCTTCCATTCTGTCTAATATAAGACCCAGAGAAAATATTGTACTTATAGGAGATGTTAACCTAGACCTTTTAAATTATCAAAACCCACTTATTATGTCCTATGAAAATATAATGTCTGACAATTATTTAACCAAATGCATTTGTAACGTAACTAGGGAAGCGGTTCTGGCAGGAAAAATTACTCGTTCCTGTTTAGACCACATATTTGTACGTTTTAATAGCGGATGTCAACAAAGCAATACTCTTTCTTCGTGTGTTTGTAATAATATTAACATAGCGGATCATTTTTTAACTGCAGTCAATATTAAATATATTGAAAGGCCAAAAGTCGTAGAACACGGGGAAAAAATATCGATCTTATCCCAAAACAAAATTGACAAAAATATTTATAATTTTAAGTGGCATACCTTGCTTGAGGAACAAGATTGCAATATGTTATACACTAAAATTAAAAATAATTTTCAGGATTTGTATGAACAAAGTAAAATCGTTATGTATTATAAACCCAAAAAAAGACCCTTCGCAATAAAATCTTGGATAACTTCTGATATTTTAGAAAACATTAAAAAAAAAGATTTACTGTACAGAAGGTGGAAAAATACTCCTACCAATAAATTCTTTGAATTAGAATATAAAACTTACAGAAATAAGGTTACAAAAGAAATCATTAAATGTAAGTCTATCTTTTTTAACAATAAATTTAAAAATTATTTCGGAAATACCAAAAAAACTTGGGATGAAGCAAATAAAATATTAGGACGCAAGTCTAAAAGTAGTTGTGACGAAATAATCTCAAAATATATGTTAAAAACGCATAATGAAGAAACCGTAGCAAATAATTTTGTTGAATATTTTACGAGCAGTGTTAGCTCTATGATACATAAATGTGATTATATAGCTTCGACCGTCAGACCGACAGAAGTTCAACATAGTATGTACCTACCAAGAGCTACCTGCGAAGAAATTAATATCATTGTTAGCAAACTAAACAATTCAAAGTCACCAGGGAATGACAACATTCGAATGTTTGACATTAAGAAATATATTCATATTTTAGGGCCTGTCATAACTCATTTTATCAATATAATTTTAAAACAAGCAGTGATTCCAGATGAACTTAAAAGTAGTATCATTAGACCGATTTACAAAGGCGGCAAACATACAGATGTACAAAATTATAGGCCAATTAGCATTTTGCCAGCCCTAGAAAAAATACTTGAAAAATACATTTCTACAAAACTTAATAAATATTTAGAATCCTTCTCCTTGCTAGATCCCAACCAGTATGGTTTTCAAAAGAAAAAAAGTACGGAAATGTTGCTTCAGGAATTTTCAAATCACGTAAATCATGAATTAAATTTAAAAAAACATGTGTTGGTTTTATTCATAGATAACTCGAAGGCGTTTGATACCATTGATACAAATAAACTTTTAGAAACAATGGATGCAATAGGAATACGAGGAAAGCTACTAGTTTTGTTAAAAAATTTATTATCAGATCGACAAATAACAGTAAAAATTCTAAAAAAATTTAGCAAAAGAAAATATATTTCAACAGGTGTTGCACAAGGGTCAATTTTAGGGCCAACCCTGTATATTATATACGTCTCAATTATGAGTAAATTATTTTCTTTCGTTAAACATTTTGTGTACGCAGACGATACGGCACTCGTAATATCACATGAGGATTTGATTACTGCAATGAACCTTATGCAGCTTGATTTTATTGCTCTCCTAATATGGTCTCATGACGCGGGTCTCATAATAAATGCCAAAAAAAACTAAAATTATGCACATAAGATCACCACACGCGAGATACAATTTAATCCCTTCGTTATATACACATACTTTTGACTGCTTACACAGAAATGTTGCACAACCCTGTTCATGTGAAACTATCGATTTTGTCAAAAATTATGTATATTTGGGTGTTTCTATTGACTGCCACATGAAATGGGATGTACACATTACTAATGTTTGTAAACGTCTACGGTCTATTGTGGGTAGAATTTATAAAATAAAATATTTTGTGCCTGTAAGTACTTTAAAATTAATCTATCTATCTCTGGCTGAATCCACAATCCGTTATGGAATCACTTCTTGGGGACATTCTTGTAAAACTAATATAAGTTATATCCAAACATTACAAAACTCCCTTACAAAATTGTTAATCCATAAATATACCAATGCACACAGAAATGACACTAAATTAATATACAAGTCTCTGAATGTTTTACCTGTCAGAGGATTATTGTTTTATAATATTGTAAGTCAACATCTTATATCGTCTGATTCCTTGTTTAGGGAAAGAGTTTTCCATAAACATAATACAAGATTCACCCAAAATGAAGGATTGGTGGTCCCGAAATGTACCAATAAATACGGTGAAAGAACCCTAAACTTTATTGTACCCAGAATATTTAATAAACTACCAATGACAATTAAAAATATAAACGTTTTTACAGCCAAAGTCAAATATAATCTAAGGAAATGGCTATTAGATACTGAGGATTTATATTGATGCACTACTGAAGACCTTGTTTTCCTAATTGGAATTCACATTCTAGGGAAATGAAAAATCGTTATAAATTTGTATTACCTTATGTATATTAAAACCATAGAAGTACTTGTTGATTATTTCACTTGATATATTCATATTAATTTCATTTGTGCTTGTTTTTGTTATATGAGGCTTATACTGCTTCTTACATATTTATATTTATACAATTCTGTAATTTAACCAACTTGTCATTTATTGTTAATTTATCATCAACATTGTACATACCTACATACTGTTTTACCATTGTACCATGTTATTGCAAAAATGTTGTCATTATGTACCTGCTGACAAACTACATAAGTAGTTTAGCAGGTTTGAATGTTAATAAATAAAAAAAAAATTAAATAAAAAAAATAATAAAAAAAAGAGGATATGGTAAAAGAAGAAAAATATTTTTTTTTGATACTAATATTTTATGAAATTAAATAGTTAATTATATACTGAGTATGTACCATTTAAATTTTAATTTGATCAATTACTACTAATATGTACCTGTAATCAGAAGATATGTAAAAAATCAAATTAACACTTATAATTATTATTTGGTTGATCAAGAAGTTGTTCCAATTTCAGATAAATGCACATATGTCCACTTATGTGCCACCAAAATGCATTATCTTTCTACAACGAGTCAATCTGCCGAGTTTCAGCTCGATTGTATGACGGGTGGTGGGTTAATTTCCACTTCTAAGAATCCACTTCATTGATACATTCTCTCAAGTAAACGAAAGTGAATTTCAAATAGATGTATTGAGAAGGTATAATATTTTGGTCACGAAAAATAATAATATCTCAAAAAACACAAGCTTATCCTCACGGTTTGAGAACTAAAAATGCTCCTAGACAAAGTTATGTCAACACGGAAAAAACCGTTAAAAAACTGGCAAAGATCTAACGTCTGTTCGTTGCCACTCTCCGCGGGCTTCTAAAAACAGAAATACTAGAATTTAATACAATGTTTCAGTCAAAAAATGGTTTTCGTAAGCGCCAAAGCGGTTTTTAATTATTTTGTGAATAATAAAATAGTAACGGAAAAAATTTTATCAAGTCAAGTGGTAGCAAATAAACTTAGCCATAAAACAGTATTTTTTTTTTAATTGTTTCTTATAAGAGTTCATAGTAAACTGATAATAATTGTTTTTATTTATTTTGTGAATAATTTAATAAGAACGAAAAAAAGTTAATCAAGGGAAACAGTCGCAAATAAACTTAACAATAAAAAAGTTTTTTTTAAAGTTGTTTCTTATATCAGTTCATATTAAGCTCATGAAAAAACATTTAGTAGTTTGCGGCAATATTTTTCATGGCGTAATTAACAATTTTATTTTAATTCTGATCAACAGAAACGATAGAACAAGCTTCAATGTATCCATAGTATATTTTTGGTATTTATAACCTATACCGATTCGTAGTAAAGATTAATCTTAATAGTGATTTCACTTATATCTTCACCTTAATGACAACTGTCTGTACGATCTTTGAAGTTATTCCAAATATAAAATAAAAAATATTAATTTTACAATAATCATTGGGTCATTGAATGAATTGCAACCAAAACAGGCGAGATAATTGATTGATTGCCGAAATGATCCAAAAATAACAATTTGTAAATCTGCCGATAAAATTATTATCTCTGCGGATTACAAAATTATACGAATAAAATGGGGCCGCTTTAATTAAGTATTTATTTGCACAACTGAAAACGTTTCAACAATAATAAAGTCAAGATAAGTCTTGGATCAATCATTTTATTATCTCGAGACGTTTTCTAGTAATCCAATAATACAGGTGGCCATGGACGGTATTTTTAACTATTATTTATGTAATATTAATTGAATGAACTTTATACCCTTCAACGTAATATCATTAGAAGAAAATGTGTTAATATATAAAAATGTCGTGTCAGTGTGTTCCCAATGAGTCAAAAAACTCATTTAAGGACGGGAGGAATTTACAATACAAAGTGGGAGTTAATAGGTACAATTTTACATTGGTATTTTGATATCAAAATGATATGTTTCACATACCAAACAGTACAAACATAGAAAAAGGAGGTTAAGTAGAGAAAACAGAAAGGGAAACAGACAGGGATATACACATAAGCACAAAGCCAAGGTAGGAATTTACAAACATGTACTTAAATTATTATAGGCAATAATTAGTCACCGCGCCTTCTGATGTCCGGTCAGGTGCTCTGGACCACTGAGCCACTTCGGCTTATTCCCAACCCGCCAAATAATCCAACATCAGATAGATTCTTCTGCGGGTAGCCGGAGAGGATGGAGCGCCAAACAAGGCGGTCTGGACATACTCCAGGCTTCAATCACATTCATAGATCGTCTTATACATACACGTCTATAGGTACCTACACTATGTCATTCATGGCAATAGACTATAATACCATCAGATAGATTCTTCTGCGGGTAGCCAGAGAGGATGGAGCGCCAAACAAGGCGGTCTGGACATACTCCAGGCTTCAATCACATTCATAGATCGTCTTATACATACAAGACTATAGGTACCTACACTATGTCATTCATGGCAATAGACTATAATACCATCAGATAGATTCTTCTGCGGGTAGCCAGAGAGGATGGAGCGCCAAACAAGGCGGTCTGGACATACTCCAGGCTTCAATCACATTCATAGATCGTCTTATACATACAAGTCTATAGGTACCTACACTATGTCATTCATGGCAATAGACTATAATACCATCAGATAGATTCTTCTGCGGGTAGCCAGAGAGGATGGAGCGCCAAACAAGGCGGTCTGGACATACTCCAGGCTTCAATCACATTCATAGATCGTCTTATACATACAAGTCTATAGGTACCTACACTGTGTCATTCATGGCAATAGACTATAATACCATCAGATAGATTCTTCTGCGGGTAGCCAGAGAGGATGGAGCGCCAAACAAGGCGGTCTGAACATACTCCAGGCTTCAATCACATTCATAGATCGTCTTATACATACAAGTCTATAGGTACCTACACTATGTCATTCATGGCAATAGACTATAATACCATCAGATAGATTCTTCTGCGGGTAGCCAGAGAGGATGGAGCGCCAAACAAGGCGGTCTGGACATACTCCAGGCTTCAATCACATTCATAGATCGTCTTATACATACAAGTCTATAGGTACCTACACTATGTCATTCATGGCAATAGACTATAATACCATCAGATAGATTCTTCTGCGGGTAGCCAGAGAGGATGGAGCGCCAAACAAGGCGGTCTGGACATACTCCAGGCTTCAATCACATTCATAGATCGTCTTATACATACAAGTCTATAGGTACCTACACTATTTCATTCATGGCAATAGACTATAATACCATCAGATAGATTCTTCTGCGGGTAGCCAGAGAGGATGGAGCGCCAAACAAGGCGGTCTGGACATACTCCAGGCTTCAATCACATTCATAGATCGTCTTATACATACAAGTCTATAGGTACCTACACTATGTCATTCATGGCAATAGACTATAATACCAACAGATAGATTCTTCTGCGGGTAGCCAGAGAGGATGGAGCGCCAAACAAGGCGGTCTGGACATACTCCAGGCTTCAATCACATTCATAGATCGTCTTATACATACAAGTCTATAGGTACCTACACTATGTCATTCATGGCAATAGACTATAATACCATCAGATAGATTCTTCTGCGGGTAGCCAGAGAGGATGGAGCGCCAAACAAGGCGGTCTGGACATACTCCAGGCTTCAATCACATTCATAGATCGTCTTATACATACAAGTCTATAGGTACCTACACTATGTCATTCATGGCAATAGACTATAATACCATCAGATAGATTCTTCTGCGGGTAGCCAGAGAGGATGGAGCGCCAAACAAGGCGGTCTGGACATACTCCAGGCTTCAATCACATTCATAGATCGTCTTATACATACAAGTCTATAGGTACCTACACTATGTCATTCATGGCAATAGACTATAATACCATCAGATAGATTCTTCTGCGGGTAGCCAGAGAGGATGGAGCGCCAAACAAGGCGGTCTGGACATACTCCAGGCTTCAATCACATTCATAGATCGTCTTATACATACAAGTCTATAGGTACCTACACTATGTCATTCATGGCAATAGACTATAATACCATCAGATAGATTCTTCTGCGGGTAGCCAGAGAGGATGGAGCGCCAAACAAGGCGGTCTGGACATACTCCAGGCTTCAATCACATTCATAGATCGTCTTATACATACAAGTCTATAGGTACCTACACTATGTCATTCATGGCAATAGACTATAATACCATCAGATAGATTCTTCTGCGGGTAGCCAGAGAGGATGGAGCGCCAAACAAGGCGGTCTGGACATACTCCAGGCTTCAATCACATTCATAGATCGTCTTATACATACAAGTCTATAGGTACCTACACTATGTCATTCATGGCAATAGACTATAATACCATCAGATAGATTCTTCTGCGGGTAGCCAGAGAGGATGGAGCGCCAAACAAGGCGGTCTGGACATACTCCAGGCTTCAATCACATTCATAGATCGTCTTATACATACAAGTCTATAGGTACCTACACTATGTCATTCATGGCAATAGACTATAATACCATCAGATAGATTCTTCTGCGGGTAGCCAGAGAGGATGGAGCGCCAAACAAGGCGGTCTGGACATACTCCAGGCTTCAATCACATTCATAGATCGTCTTATACATACAAGTCTATAGGTACCTACACTATGTCATTAATGGCAATAGACTATAATACCATCAGATAGATTCTTCTGCGGGTAGCCAGAGAGGATGGAGCGCCAAACAAGGCGGTCTGGACATACTCCAGGCTTCAATCACATTCATAGATCGTCTTATACATACAAGTCTATAGGTACCTACACTATGTCATTCATGGCAATAGACTATAATACCATCAGATAGATTCTTCTGCGGGTAGCCAGAGAGGATGGAGCGCCAAACAAGGCGGTCTGGACATACTCCAGGCTTCAATCACATTCATAGATCGTCTTATACATACAAGTCTATAGGTACCTACACTATGTCATTCATGGCAATAGACTATAATACCATCAGATGGATTCTTCTGCGGGTAGCCAGAGAGGATGGAGCGCCAAACAAGGCGGTCTGGACATACTCCAGGCTTCAATCACATTCATAGATCGTCTTATACATACAAGTCTATAGGTACCTACACTATGTCATTCATGGCAATAGACTATAATACCATCAGATAGATTCTTCTGCGGGTAGCCAGAGAGGATGGAGCGCCAAACAAGGCGGTCTGGACATACTCCAGGCTTCAATCACATTCATAGATCGTCTTATACATACAAGTCTATAGGTACCTACACTATGTCATTCATGGCAATAGACTATAATACCATCAGATAGATTCTTCTGCGGGTAGCCAGAGAGGATGGAGCGCCAAACAAGGCGGTCTGGACATACTCCAGGCTTCAATCACATTCATAGATCGTCTTATACATACAAGTCTATAGGTACCTACACTATGTCATTAATGGCAATAGACTATAATACCATCAGATAGATTCTTCTGCGGGTAGCCAGAGAGGATGGAGCGCCAAACAAGGCGGTCTGGACATACTCCAGGCTTCAATCACATTCATAGATCGTCTTATACATACAAGTCTATAGGTACCTACACTATGTCATTCATGGCAATAGACTATAATACCATCAGATAGATTCTTCTGCGGGTAGCCAGAGAGGATGGAGCGCCAAACAAGGCGGTCTGGACATACTCCAGGCTTCAATCACATTCATAGATCGTCTTATACATACAAGTCTATAGGTACCTACACTATGTCATTCATGGCAATAGACTATAATACCATCAGATAGATTCTTCTGCGGGTAGCCAGAGAGGATGGAGCGCCAAACAAGGCGGTCTGGACATACTCCAGGCTTCAATCACATTCATAGATCGTCTTATACATACAAGTCTATAGGTACCTACACTATGTCATTCATGGCAATAGACTATAATACCATCAGATAGATTCTTCTGCGGGTAGCCAGAGAGGATGGAGCGCCAAACAAGGCGGTCTGGACATACTCCAGGCTTCAATCACATTCATAGATCGTCTTATACATACAAGTCTATAGGTACCTACACTATGTCATTCATGGCAATAGACTATAATACCATCAGATAGATTCTTCTGCGGGTAGCCAGAGAGGATGGAGTGCCAAACAAGGCGGTCTGGACATACTCCAGGCTTCAATCACATTCATAGATCGTCTTATACATACAAGTCTATAGGTACCTACACTATGTCATTCATGGCAATAGACTATAATACCATCAGATAGATTCTTCTGCGGGTAGCCAGAGAGGATGGAGCGCCAAACAAGGCGGTCTGGACATACTCCAGGCTTCAATCACATTCATAGATCGTCTTATACATACAAGTCTATAGGTACCTACACTATGTCATTAATGGCAATAGACTATAATACCATCAGATAGATTCTTCTGCGGGTAGCCAGAGAGGATGGAGCGCCAAACAAGGCGGTCTGGACATACTCCAGGCTTCAATCACATTCATAGATCGTCTTATACATACAAGTCTATAGGTACCTACACTATGTCATTCATGGCAATAGACTATAATACCATCAGATAGATTCTTCTGCGGGTAGCCAGAGAGGATGGAGCGCCAAACAAGGCGGTCTGGACATACTCCAGGCTTCAATCACATTCATAGATCGTCTTATACATACAAGTCTATAGGTACCTACACTATGTCATTCATGGCAATAGACTATAATACCATCAGATAGATTCTTCTGCGGGTAGCCAGAGAGGATGGAGCGCCAAACAAGGCGGTCTGGACATACTCCAGGCTTCAATCACATTCATAGATCGTCTTATACATACAAGTCTATAGGTACCTACACTATGTCATTCATGGCAATAGACTATAATACCATCAGATAGATTCTTCTGCGGGTAGCCAGAGAGGATGGAGCGCCAAACAAGGCGGTCTGGACATACTCCAGGCTTCAATCACATTCATAGATCGTCTTATACATACAAGTCTATAGGTACCTACACTATGTCATTCATGGCAATAGACTATAATACCATCAGATAGATTCTTCTGCGGGTAGCCAGAGAGGATGGAGCGCCAAACAAGGCGGTCTGGACATACTCCAGGCTTCAATCACATTCATAGATCGTCTTATACATACAAGTCTATAGGTACCTACACTATGTCATTCATGGCAATAGACTATAATACCATCAGATAGATTCTTCTGCGGGTAGCCAGAGAGGATGGAGCGCCAAACAAGGCGGTCTGGACATACTCCAGGCTTCAATCACATTCATAGATCGTCTTATACATACAAGTCTATAGGTACCTACACTATGTCATTCATGGCAATAGACTATAATACCATCAGATAGATTCTTCTGCGGGTAGCCAGAGAGGATGGAGCGCCAAACAAGGCGGTCTGGACATACTCCAGGCTTCAATCACATTCATAGATCGTCTTATACATACAAGTCTATAGGTACCTACACTATGTCATTCATGGCAATAGACTATAATACCATCAGATAGATTCTTCTGCGGGTAGCCAGAGAGGATGGAGCGCCAAACAAGGCGGTCTGGACATACTCCAGGCTTCAATCACATTCATAGATCGTCTTATACATACAAGTCTATAGGTACCTACACTATGTCATTCATGGCAATAGACTATAATACCATCAGATAGATTCTTCTGCGGGTAGCCAGAGAGGATGGAGCGCCAAACAAGGCGGTCTGGACATACTCCAGGCTTCAATCACATTCATAGATCGTCTTATACATACAAGTCTATAGGTACCTACACTATGTCATTCATGGCAATAGACTATAATACCATCAGATAGATTCTTCTGCGGGTAGCCAGAGAGGATGGAGCGCCAAACAAGGCGGTCTGGACATACTCCAGGCTTCAATCACATTCATAGATCGTCTTATACATACAAGTCTATAGGTACCTACACTATGTCATTAATGGCAATAGACTATAATACCATCAGATAGATTCTTCTGCGGGTAGCCAGAGAGGATGGAGCGCCAAACAAGGCGGTCTGGACATACTCCAGGCTTCAATCACATTCATAGATCGTCTTATACATACAAGTCTATAGGTACCTACACTATGTCATTCATGGCAATAGACTATAATACCATCAGATAGATTCTTCTGCGGGTAGCCAGAGAGGATGGAGCGCCAAACAAGGCGGTCTGGACATACTCCAGGCTTCAATCACATTCATAGATCGTCTTATACATACAAGTCTATAGGTACCTACACTATGTCATTCATGGCAATAGACTATAATACCATCAGATAGATTCTTCTGCGGGTATCCAGAGAGGATGGAGCGCCAAACAAGGCGGTCTGGACATACTCCAGGCTTCAATCACATTCATAGATCGTCTTATACATACAAGTCTATAGGTACCTACACTATGTCATTCATGGCAATAGACTATAATACCATCAGATAGATTCTTCTGCGGGTAGCCAGAGAGGATGGAGCGCCAAACAAGGCGGTCTGGACATACTCCAGGCTTCAATCACATTCATAGATCGTCTTATACATACAAGTCTATAGGTACCTACACTATGTCATTAATGGCAATAGACTATAATACCATCAGATAGATTCTTCTGCGGGTAGCCAGAGAGGATGGAGCGCCAAACAAGGCGGTCTGGACATACTCCAGGCTTCAATCACATTCATAGATCGTCTTATACATACAAGTCTATAGGTACCTACACTATGTCATTCATGGCAATAGACTATAATACCATCAGATAGATTCTTCTGCGGGTAGCCAGAGAGGATGGAGCGCCAAACAAGGCGGTCTGGACATACTCCAGGCTTCAATCACATTCATAGATCGTCTTATACATACAAGTCTATAGGTACCTACACTATGTCATTCATGGCAATAGACTATAATACCATCAGATAGATTCTTCTGCGGGTAGCCAGAGAGGATGGAGCGCCAAACAAGGCGGTCTGGACATACTCCAGGCTTCAATCACATTCATAGATCGTCTTATACATACAAGTCTATAGGTACCTACACTATGTCATTCATGGCAATAGACTATAATACCATCAGATAGATTCTTCTGCGGGTAGCCAGAGAGGATGGAGCGCCAAACAAGGCGGTCTGGACATACTCCAGGCTTCAATCACATTCATAGATCGTCTTATACATACAAGTCTATAGGTACCTACACTATGTCATTCATAGCAATAGACTATAATACCATCAGATAGATTCTTCTGCGGGTAGCCAGAGAGGATGGAGCGCCAAACAAGGCGGTCTGGACATACTCCAGGCTTCAATCACATTCATAGATCGTCTTATACATACAAGTCTATAGGTACCTACACTATGTCATTCATGGCAATAGACTATAATACCATCAGATAGATTCTTCTGCGGGTAGCCAGAGAGGATGGAGCGCCAAACAAGGCGGTCTGGACATACTCCAGGCTTCAATCACATTCATACATGTTAATCATACATCACCTATGTTAATGTTACAAAGTATATAAGGTGTAAGAAAATATAAAAATAAAAAAGGCGAGAGATAAAAAAAGCCAATCTGTAAAAACCCATAAATAACCGTTATACCAAACTACAGGTGACTTAAGTAGCTTAGCTATCTGTTTGTTTTCAAAATAACCACTTATTTTGTTTGCTTCAAAAAAAGACAAAAAGAAAAATGTTAAATTGTAAGAAAATCAATAATCTCTTAAGTGAGAACTTTAGTAAGGTAAAATATAAATGTAACACAATCATATAATAGATAAGGCAATTAAAATACCTGGATCAAAAACAACAAATACAAAAGGCTTCACAAACATTGTCATTTCAAATAAACTATACTTTGCATATGCATGAAGTAAGAGTATGCATCGAATATGTCGGTTTCTTCTATGCATTATATATTAAAATATAATATATTATATTAATAAAATAGAATCTAATCAGAAAGTAAATCTTGAAATACATTTCTTACAAATCGTACAATTGTTCTTATAATTAATTATCTTGTTGCAGCTTTGATTTTACCAAAATTTGATTCATTGAGTAAACGTAAACAATTGATGATATTATTTTATAAAATTATTCGATGTCATTGTTAAATAATCATCCATCATATTTGTCCACATAAATCAATATGGTTTAATCTATAATCTGTGGGTGCGCCTATCTTTTTTTTTTTTTTTTTTTTTTTTTTATAGTAATACCTCACAAGAGTCCCAACTGCTCCCGTCTGGAGCCAGTGAGACTATGGCATCCCCAATTGGGGGATGTTGTGAGGCTGAAGGTAAGTGGGGAAGGGAAATAGGAAGGTGGGGTAGTACCTGGCTATTCAGATCTAGTCACTAAACACGGCTAAAGCCATTTGGAGCAACGTTTCAATTCTGAATGGTGGTTTTACACCAGGGCGATACTGGTAGTATCTTCCACTCTGGAACGTGCCGAAAATATACTATATATTATTTTAATTAATTAATTGTGAAATAACACAAATTAATCAAATAAAATTTATTTGCGCACGCCGGGTTCGAACCCGCGACCTTCGGAATGGCAGTCCAATGCGTTACCACTGGACTATGCCGGCCGTCAAATTACTGTCAAATTCTATCTACCGCTTATCAGAACAAAACATATTTTCCAACGGGCACATGACTAATCCCATTCGCGCACTTTACGTAGATTCTATCTAGTGTGGATTCCGTATTTTGAGATAATTGTTTCAAAAGTACATTTTTGGTATATATTTTTTGTACATTTGGTACATCAAAACTATTGAAATGTTCAATCAAAGGCGTTATTTAGGTAATGTATGTACTTAGATATAGCAGATCCCCCAACGGGCAGTTATTTAGGTTATGTATGTACTTAGATATAGCAGATCCCCCAACGGGCAGTTATTTAGGTTATGTATGTACTTAGATATAGCAGATCCCCCAACGGGCAGTTATTTAGGTTATGTATGTACTTAGATATAGCAGATCCCCCAACGGGCAGTTATTTAGGTTATGCATGTACTTAGATACAGCAGATCCCCCAACGGGCAGTTATTTAGGTTATGTATGTACTTAGATATAGCAGATCCCCCAACGGGCAGTTATTTAGGTTATGTATATACTTAGATATAGCAGATCCCACAACGGGCAGTTATTTAGGTTATGTATGTACTTAGATATAGCAGATCCCCCAACGGGCAGTTATTTAGGTTATGCATGTACTTAGATATAGCAGATCCCCCAACGGGCATTTATTTAGGTTATGTATGTACTTAGATATAGCAGATCCCCCAACGGGCAGTTATTTAGGTTATGTATGTACTTAGATATAGCAGATCCCCCAACGGGCAGTTATTTAGGTTATGTATGTACTTAGATATAGCAGATCCCCCAACGGGCAGTTATTTAGGTTATGCATGTACTTAGATATAGCAGATCCCCCAACGGGCAGTTATTTAGGTTATGTATGTACTTAGATATAGCAGATCCCCCAACGGGCAGTTATTTAGGTTATGTATGTACTTAGATATAGCAGATCCCCCAACGGGCAGTTATTTAGGTTATGCATGTACTTAGATACAGCAGATCCCCCAACGGGCAGTTATTTAGGTTATGTATGTACTTAGATATAGCAGATCCCCCAACGGGCAGTTATTTAGGTTATGTATATACTTAGATATAGCAGATCCCACAACGGGCAGTTATTTAGGTTATGCATGTACTTAGATATAGCAGATCCCCCAACGGGCATTTATTTAGGTTATGTATGTACTTAGATATAGCAGATCCCCCAACGGGCAGTTATTTAGGTTATGTATGTACTTAGATATAGCAGATCCCCCAACGGGCAGTTATTTAGGTTATGTATATACTTAGATATAGCAGATCCCACAACGGGCAGTTATTTAGGTTATGCATGTACTTAGATATAGCAGATCCCCCAACGGGCATTTATTTAGGTTATGTATGTACTTAGATATAGCAGATCCCCCAACGGGCAGTTATTTAGGTTATGTATGTACTTAGATATAGCAGATCCCCCAACGGGCATTACATTTTTGACGATAGCGAAGTATGAATGAGAGTCCATTTCTCTTACCGAAAACGCGGACCTGAAATTTTCGGATGCATATACTTTCTACAAATTAATTAATTATAATGTATCCAACCAAATACTCTCTCCTGTCTTCGGATAAAGTCGACAGAGGATTGATTGGATAAAACTACTACTTCTAACAAGTTGGGTTGATATTGAACAACGATCAGCAATAAGAAATGATAAAGGCTTATTTATGCATGGATACTGAATGTCGCACAAGAGATTCAAGGAATTTTACAAATATATTATAGTCGGTGGATGTTATATAGTCGACACATTGGCACAAGAGGTTTGGAGAAGTTTAAGTTGGATCTCTGGAAAGGAATATGGAAAATTTCGGTTTAATAAACAATAACAACAACAACGTATTGAACCGCTCGACCAATGGGACCTTATAATTATGCCTCATTTTTGTCGATCTTATATTTCAATTTCAAATTAATAATATCATCTTGCAATTAATCAAAAATTAAGTGTTGTCCCGGTAACACAGAAATCCGTCCCAGTGACAAGAGATTTAAACATTAGTTTAACAAAAAAAAATAGTAATTAATATTTGACAAGTTCAAGTATCTTCACCAAAAAATGTAGACAATTTGTCTCGACGCCATCTAGTGAGAGAGTTAAAACTTACAATGCCTTTCTCATATAAAATAAAGTTGGTTGTTTTCAGGTGAACAAAATGTAATAAGCAGTAATTGTTGAATGAAACACTAGTATATATTGAATTATTTCGCGGATAAGAGATAAGCCGCCATAGCTCAGTGGTCAGACCTGTCGACCGGAAATCGAAAGGACACGGGTTCAAGTCCCGTTGGCGTCATGTATCTTTTATCAGGAGATTTTTCAATGTGGATGAGTGTTTCAGGCTAATAATTATTGCTTATAAAAATAATCGTTATATTTTTAATTTTCTGTGTCTTTATTGGTATTTTCTTCCTTTCCAGTAATAAAATAATCATTTCGGTTTATTAAATACAAATATAAAATGCCTCATTGAAGACAATATTAACACACATAATTGTTAATTGGTTTTCGTTTGAGAGATGTTCATATTGTCTTCAATGATTTAATTTTACAATTTGACGTTTTAATTAATAAGTAATTCCACTTTAAAAATACTAATAATATACTAATCTAAGAGATCTACATCGGGGGTTAGATGCACAATCAGTATATTGATCGATGGATAGGTGCGCCTATCTTACTGTGCGTCAACATTGATAAATACCTACTTAATAATTGTTATCTAACTTTATTATAACAGATTATTCCAGAAAAATGAAAAATATTTTATTCACAACTTGACGATAAACAAAATATTATTTCGAATAATAATATTCCGTTGCCATCTGAATCAGATATGCGCGATTTTTGGACTAAAATTTGGAGTAAAGATATAAAACATAACGAGTCAAGTCCGATAGAAAATTAAGAACTTAATTATTCAAATATTTAACAAATGAGTTTTTCTAATATATCGGTTGAATTGTTAGTCGAATTTATTATAAATACTCATAATTAGAAAGCCACGGGTTCCGATTGGATACATGATTTTTGGTACAAACGTTTGACTACTTTACATCCTCTTTTAGCAAAAAATCTTTCAAAATTTTCTAACTAAGGGCATTACTTATATGTTGCCCAAAAGCGAAAATATTAATAATCCCTCTAATTACATGTTTACCGACAATATACAAAATTTTAACCTCTTGCTAGACAGATTTAATATATACTCATATAGATGAATTTATTTAATCAGTAAAAAGGTTGTCGCAGATGGGATGTAAAGAACAATTAGTTATTGATTCTGTAATTCTGAAACAGATTCAAACTCAAAAGCGTAATTTACATACTTGCTATATAGACTACCAAAAGGCTTTCGATAGTGTCCCGCACTGGTGGCTGATCAAAGTATTAAATATATATAAAATTAACCCCATTATTATTAACTTTTTGGAAAATATTATGTCCTTTTGGAATACCAATTTACTTATCAATTTAAAAGGTAAGAAAATAGTAAAACCGGGTATTTCAATTAAAAGAGGGATTTTTCAAGGAGACTCATTGAGTCCTCTTTGGTTTTGCTTAGCATTGAATCTTCTATCTAAAATGTTAATTAAAAGCAAGTTTGGAATAGAAAATAAGGGGAATACAAGGGAGAGTAGTACAATTTCACATTTATTATTTATGGATGATATAAAATTATTTTCGAATTCTGAACAAAATTTAGAGAAAATGATCAAGGTAGTTAAAAACTTTTCAGAATGTATTAAAATGACTTTTGGTTTAGATAAATGTAGAACGATCCAAATAGAGAAAGGCAAAATTGTAGATGAGGACGAGAGTATATTTAGAAATTACTAGTATGAAAAGGGATGAGGTTTATAAGTATTTAGGATACCCACAATCAAATAGATTAGACCATACTAGTATTAAAAATGATATTAGGATTAAATTTCAAACTATGATTTTCTAAAATTTTTAAAATACAATCTATCTGCTAAAAATTTAGTAAAAGAAATAAATACTTAGGCAATACCTCTATTAACGTACTCATTTTTCATAATTAAATGGTCCAATACAGATTTATATAACTTAGAACGATTAATTATAACTACGCTAACAAAATTTCAGCAATAGAACGAATTAACTTACCTAGAAATTTAGGAGGTAAAGGTATAGTTAAAATAACTGCTTTGAAACACAATCAGGAAGAAATGCTAAGAACTTTTTTTCATAGGAAAGCTAATAGCTCAGAAATGCACAAAATAATTTCCAAGGCAGATAGAAACATTACACCTTTAAATTTATACGACGAGAATGCCTTTCATTTTTATAAATCCCAACCAGGAATTATTAAATTCCTAGTCAAATAAAATTATTCACGCAAAACACTTCAATTATCTCAACCAAACGTAATAGTATGTTGACAAATTTTCGTCAAACAAATGGTTGAGTATTGGAGAGTTGAGCGCAGAAATAGAAGGATTTATGCTTTGCCATTCAGGATAGAGTCATTAATGCTAAAAATTATAGGAAGCACATAATCAAAGATACAAATCAAATAGATGATTTATGTAGAAAATGTTTGGCTTTTCCGAAAACTATAGAACATATTATATCGGGATGTTCTGTATTAGCGCCGTCCGAGTATACATTTAGGCACAATCAAGATTTAAAAATAACTAACCAAAGTTTGGTAATTAAACATAACTTGATTGTCTGCCGTAATATAAAATACCATATTATGAAAACAAACCAAAGTCATTTTTAGAAAACGAATTTTATAAAATGTATTATGATAAAACTATGCTAACAGACCGAACGATTAGTCATAATAGACCCGATATAGTTTTACATGACAAAATTAAAAAAAATAACTTATATCATTGATGTCGCTATTCCAAATTCCTGTAATATTCAAAAATCTGTGAATGAAAAAATAAGAAAATACACAGATTTAGGAAATGAGATAAAAATAATTTGGCATTCTCAGACTATAAAAATATAACCATTTGTTTTTTCGGCTACTGGCATTATAGCCAGCTCTCTCATTCTAAATTTAGGCTTAATAGATCTGTCAAAGAATTTATATATAAAAATGCAAAAATCAGTCATTTTAAATACATGTAGGATTACGAAAGATTTTTTAAATATTTATATTGAGGGATCAGTAGGATTTATAGGCCCTGTTAGAAGTTCTACCGAGCCGAACCCTCTGATATGAAAATATCCGAAGTCGGTGAATTATTTTCCCATTTGATCTCTGGTGAGTTGACGTGTTGTTCTTGTATTGTTTTGCTTATATAAGGCACTTGTTTAATGTGGATTGACTAGATGATCATTTATGGAAAAGTGTGTGGAAGGGTTTAGTTTTTCCTGTGGGGAAGATTTAACCCGGACATAAAATCGGAAATTATAAAGAAGCTAAATATGCAAGTAAATAACAAATAAGAATGGGTAAAGGGTAAATACGAATATGTTCATAGACGATTTGTTATTGTCACACCTGTACTGGTGAGACACTGATTTGTTATTGTCACACCTGTACTGGTGAGACACTGATTTGTTATTGTCACACTTGTACTGGTGAGACACTGATTTGTTATTGTCACACCTGTACTGGTGAGACACTGATTTGTTATTGTCACACCTGTACTGGTGAGACACTGATTTGTTATTGTCACACTTGTACTGGTGAGACACTGATTTGTTATTGTCACACCTGTACTGGTGAGACACTGATTTGTTATTGTCACACCTGTACTGGTGAGACACTGATTTGTTATTGTCACACCTGTACTGGTGAGACACTGATTTGTTATTGTCACACTTGTACTGGTGAGACACTGATTTGTTATTGTCACACCTGTACTGGTGAGACACTGATTTGTTATTGTCACACCTGTACTGGTGAGACACTGATTTGTTATTGTCACACTTGTACTGGTGAGACACTGATTTGTTATTGTCACACCTGTACTGGTGAGACACTGATTTGTTATTGTCACACCTGTACTGGTGAGACACTGATTTGTTATTGTCACACTTGTACTGGTGAGACACTGATTTGTTATTGTCACACCTGTACTGGTGAGACACTGATTTGTTATTGTCACACCTGTACTGGTGAGACACTGATTTGTTATTGTCACACCTGTACTGGTGAGACACTGATTTGTTATTGTCACACTTGTACTGGTGAGACACTGATTTGTTATTGTCACACCTGTACTGGTGAGACACTGATTTGTTATTGTCACACCTGTACTGGTGAGACACTGATTTGTTATTGTCACATCTGTACTGGTGAGACACTGATTTGTTATTGTCACACCTGTACTGGTGAGACACTGATTAGGTAGGTACAATATTGCTTCTCTTTAAATAAAGAGATTCATCACAATATCAGCATAATAATATGAGTAATGTATTTAAATTGGTCATTAAAAATTTCTTCTTCATTATTAGAGCAATGAATAATGTTATAATTTCCTAATGTTCGCGGTACAGGGGAGAAATATCAATATAATAATAGAAATATCTGTGGAAGGCTAGAAAATGTCTTTCATCCAACTTATAAAGAAAATAGCTTTTAAAATCCGAACCCAAGTATTGCAATTAGGCCCGTAAAAAAGATGAATTTACCGAAAATGGCAGTTTTTTCTGATTTTCTAACGCATTTCAATTCAGAATACAATTATTTCAGGAATCCAAAATTTGGGTTTGTTTGGCGCCATAGAGTGTGAGAAAATAGCTTTAAAAATCCGAACCCAAGTCCTGCAATTAGCCCCGTAAAAAAGATGAATTTTCCGAAAATTTTAGTTTTTTTCTGATTTTCTAACGCATTTCAATTCAGAATACAATTATTTCAGGAATCCAAAATTTGAGTTCGTTCGGCGCCATAGAGTGTGAGAAAATAGTTTTTAAAATCCGAACCCTAGTCTTGCAATAAGGCCCGTAAATTTTTTTTTTTTTTCCGAAATTGGTAGTTTTTTCATATTTCTAACGCATTTCAATTCAGAATACAATTATTTCAGGAATACAAAATTTGAGTTTGTTTGGCGCCATAGAGTGTGAGAAAATAGTTTTTAAAATCCAAACCCTAGTCTTGCAATTAGGCCCGTAAAAAAGATGAATTTTCCGAAAATGGTAGTTTTTTCTGATTTTCTAACGCATTTCAATTCAGAATACAATTATTTCAGGAATCCAAAATTTGAGTTTGTTTGGCGCCATAGAGTGTGAGAAAATAGTTTTTAAAATCCGAACCCTAGTCTTGCAATTAGGCCCGTAAAAAAGATGAATTTTCCGAAAATGGTAGTTTTTTCTGATTTTCTAACGCATTTCAATTCAGAATACAATTATTTCAGGAATCCAAAATTTGAGTCCGTTTGGCGTCATAGAGTGTGAGAAAATAGCTTTTAAAATCCGAACCCAAGTCTTGCAATTAGGCCCGTAAAAAAGATGAATTTTCCGAAAATGGTAGTTTTTTCTGATTTTCTAACGCATTTCAATTCAGAATACAATTATTTCAGGAATCCAATATTTGAGTCCGTTTGGCGCCATAGAGTGTGAGAAAATAGCTTTTAAAATCCGAACCCAAGTCTTGCAATTAGGCCCGTAAAAAAGATGAATTTTCCGAAAATGGTTGTTTTTTCTGATTTTCTAACGCATTTCAATTCAGAATACAATTATTTCAGAAATCCAAAATTTGAGTCCGTTCGGCGCCATAGAGTGTGAGAAAATAGCTTTTAAAATCCGAACCCAAGTCTTGCAATTAGGCCCGTAAAAAAGATGAATTTTCCGAAAATGGTAGTTATTTCTGATTTTCTAACGCATTTCAATTCAGAATACAATTATTTCAGGAATCCAAAATTTGAGTCCATTTGGCGCCATAGAGTGTGAGAAAATAGCTAAAATGGTGATACTTTTTATCACTATTTTGATTAATCTATATAACGAATTGGCGTGCATTATTAATATAAAAAAAATATGCTTTAGATAAATTGAAGGTTTTCCTATCGCTTCGCTTGAGTAGAATACAAATAAAAAAATTGATTACTAAATAAAAAATATAAATGCAAATTACTAAAAAAATATTTTTTCAATAGAAATGTGTGAACGCGTAAAGGAAGCAACTTTAAAAAAATACAGTATTATAGCTTAGATTATCTGTGACAGTTTCACTTGATTAACTTTTTTGCTTTCTTATAAAATTATTTACAAAATAAATAAAAACTAGTTTTTTGCTTGAAATCGAACGGTTCTAGACTCCGTTTGTTAAACGATTTTTACGTCTATTACCTACGATTTAAGGTATACCAAGAATATACACATTTTTGGCTTGTAGCTTCCTCTTAACCCTTAAATGCATGATTTATTAAATTTTCTGGAAAAAAAAATATTTTGTATATATTTACATGCATATGCAAGGAAATATAAAGAATTTATTTTATTTGTAATTTTTTAATGATATTTGATTAAAAAAAAATTGTTGCAAATTTACAACACCATGTATTTAATAAAAAATAATATGAACAATTTACGTATGAAAAAAAAAATAAAAAACCTAAAAAAAATTCTCAAAACTAAAAAGTGTACCGGAAAAATACGAGTTATTGCATATAAGTATTGTATTATTGTATATACTTACCTAAGAAAATCAAAATGATAACAGAAAAAACAAAATTTTCTTCTAAACTCCAACCAATTTTCGAGAATCTTCACTTTGTTGAAGAAAAAGTGACATTTGACATTCGCGAAAGAAAAAAAAGGTGATGCTACTCGATAAAATATATTACCGTGAACTTGATAATTCTAAAACGGCATGCATTAAGTATACACCAAAGAGTTAAAGGTGGTTTGAACGGTATGTTGCAGTTTTACAACAGTATGCATTTAAGGGTTAAGCCCCGCATTCACAATTTCTACCGATTTATAACAACTTTCTCGTTAAGTCTTAAAATTTTTAATTTCCCAAAAAAAATATATCTTTGAAGATTATATTTATACATTTTTTATGATGAAATTTCAATTAGGTATGTTTAATTCCCTCAGTAAAAAAAATCGCAAAGTAAGCATTGAAAATTACTAAAAACATGTTTTGTTCTGTTATAATATATTATGGGCATGTAAAAATTCACAGTGTATCTTTAAATGCAACTAAACCATTTTTCAAGAGATTTTTGCCCTATTTCAAACAAGTGGTGTTTTATAAAATATTTTCACTTAATTATTATCATTTTTAATATTAGCGCGCTCACTCTAATATTCGTATTTACATATCTCCTTTTCAAACCATCTTTTTATAGATCTCGGTACATCAGTTGCTTCGTGTTCTCGCTATGTATGTGATTCCTCACTCAAATTAAACACAAGTGTCAAATTTGACAATTACATAAATAACATTACTATAAATCATTTTGATAATTTATTCTCTATTCTGTATTGTAAGGTTTATAATGAAAAATTGTTACTGTAGTACCTATTTTTGTAGTATTTTAAGTCCCAAAATGAGACCAAATAACCACATTCGATTGCTAACGGAGACAAGGAATTGCTGCGTTATATTCAAAACATCTCCAAAGATTTCTAAAGTGTAAACAAAATATAAATGTTGGTGCACGTCTATATATAATATAATTCTCCAATATATAGTCTATAGTCACTGTACTGGACAACTACGCCAGTGACATCGACTGTAAAATGCCGGTTTCCTCTCGGGGGTACCTTGGGTAAGGATTTGCAATGAAACACAACTTCGCGAATGTCGTCGGACAACTGACTGGTTGGGCCAGTTGTTTGCATATTTATTGGGTTAAAATACAGTTTCTACAAGTGTTAATGTGTAGCAATTATTCTTATATCAAAACAGAAATATTATAATGCGTCATAGCCCCGAGAATTAATTACTAAGGTCCCACAGTTTTGTCAGTAATTCATCCTTGAAATGGCGATATGACACGTGTGCGGTTATTGTGCGAGATAAGCCCCAAAGGATTAAAATTAAAATGTGTGATAACAGATAAATATTCATTTGCTTAATTATGTAGGTACATCCATTTGCTGTCCAGTACAGTCACCAATACTATTGAAAGAGCTCAATGCAAATTTCTAAAAAGTTGTTAATTTAAAGTTTTGTAATTCTGTTGAAATCAGTATAAAATTTTGTTTTGTTTCGGTGAGATTATTTACTGAATTAATTGTTGCGAGATTATTTAAAGGTGTAAATAATTTGTTGGACAGCCCTGAAATCAATGTTGTTTTCGCGCATCGTTGGTACTAAATAGGAATTATATTATAGTCCCAATAATACAAGCTTGTGTCTGGCCACAATTATTCTGCTATAATAGCAGCTGGTAATTCATGGGCTGTGTTGAAATAACATCAGGTAACTTTAGCATTACTTCTTGATATCACTGTCTGTTATCATTTTCTAAAACAATGTTGTATTACCTCCGAGTGCTTTGGACTGGTACCAAGACTAGAAGTTCATGTCCTAATTATGAAGATATTGTTATGTCTTTCGAATTTAAGGCGATGCACTACGCAGTAATGCAAAATCATGTGTTTTTGGTTTGAAAATTTAGTCGCCTAGAAATGTTTCAGATGCTTTAAATAAATATTGCGAGTAGAATACATCTTGGCCTTTGAAATAATCGAGTATATTTTAGATAAGTTTTTTTATAAGCCCAGAAAAAAATAATGTATAAGGCCTATGAAAACTGCTTTAAAGTTAATAATCTTCTACTTACGAACCCATTTTCGGTTATGATTTTATTGTATAATGTGGCAAATTAAGTTATTTATAAAATGATCGGAAAAAAATTACATATTTATGCCTGAACATCCACAAAATAAAATAAAAGGCACTTTTTGGCCATGTTTTTTTCTTGCATAAATCAAAACAGGCGGATGGTGTTAAGCGGGAATTTAAACCTTATCGCCATCTACGTAAGGGGTGTTATTGATAGCGGCTCGATTTAAAATATTACACAACGTAGTGCATCGCCTGAAATTATGTAAAAATAATGATATGCGATAAACATGTGTACAATATAAATACTAGTTAGTATTAGTGCTAGATTGTTTTATTTGTATGTATTGACGGGATAAATACTTGAATAATTGCCTCTCTGTTCATATTTACTATTGGTTAGACGTGTTTCTTTATTTTAAGAGGTTAGAGAGAAAGAGATATAGTTTTTGATTTTGGCAACGCAACTTGAAAAGCACTTTTTGTGTTGTTTTCTCTGCTCTGGACTGGATATTGTGAAATTATGAAAATATTTAAATCAACTTAAATTTTCTCTGAAAATGTTATCTGTCTTTTTAATAATGTTGGTACATGAATATCTTTCAACTGTATTAAGTACTTCTAAACAATCTCCCATTTAACTACAAAACAAACTCAACTGTTATATCTGTTTACTTTGTATAGGTATTTTAATGATGCCAACTATTGAGAAAAAAATACAACTCCAAAGATGTAATTAATATATTTTTATTTAAAAAAAAAAACATAACACGAATGCATTGAAGTACACTACTCTTCTACAAAATTAAAAGCTTTTAATACAAGAGTAGTACTTGATCTAAGATGTGCAAGATTATATGGTTTTTAATATAAGAGTAGTGTACCTACTTGATCCAAGATGTACAATATTATATGCCTTTTAATACAAGAGTGGTACTTGATCTAAGATGTGCAAGATTATATGGTTTTTAATATAAGAGTAGTGTACCTACTTGATCCAAGATGTACAATATTATATGCCTTTTAATACAAGAGTGGTACTTGATCTAAGATGTGCAAGATTATATGGTTTTTAATATAAGAGTAGTGTACCTACTTGATCCAAGATGTACAATATTATATGCCTTTTAATACAAGAGTGGTACTTGATCTAAGATGTGCAAGATTATATGGTTTTTAATATAAGAGTAGTGTACCTACTTGATCCAAGATGTACAATATTATATGTATGCCTTTTAATACAAGAGTGGTACTTGATCTAAGATGTGCAAGATTATTATGGTTTTTAATATAAGAGTAGTGTACCTACTTGATCCAAGATGTACAATATTATATGCCTTTTAATACAAGAGTGGTACTTGATCTAAGATGTGCAAGATTATATGGTTTTTAATATAAGAGTAGTGTACCTACTTGATCCAAGATGTACAATATTATATGCCTTTTAATACAAGAGTAGTACTTGATCTAAGATGTACCAGATTAAATGTCCTTTCACACAAGAGTAGCACTTGATCTAAGATGTACAAGATTATATGCCTTTTATTTCTATGACATAAAAACATGTAACAAAATGAGAAAAAATTTAATTTCCAATAAAAATTGTTTTTTACACAAAACTAGTAGCCTTATTGTAAATACACCTTCTATCCCTGGACAAAGATAAGTAAGTACTTTGAACAAGTGGATGAGTTTGTGTTCAATATGTCTTATATCACTGTTTCAAAGTGGTAATTACTTTTAGTATCGCCCTGGCCGGAAACAGAACGAATGGAAATATATCTATTTACTAAATTAACCCACTTCCCGACATCCGATCGAGCTGAAACTCAGCAGATACAGTCGTTGTCGATGACAATGCATTCTATCAACTTTTGGTGGCAATCATTTATGCATTTCTCTGAAATTGGATGACATTACAGCAGTTAATATATGAAATAACTGTCGGTCCTACCCGATCGGCATTTGGCGAGGTTGTTAACGCCGTTGACTCCAGTTCCTGGGAAGAAAGGTAAAAAGATAAAGGAAAAAAATTATAACATGCCATTTATAATCTGCCATTTTTGGTTGACGACATGATTGTTTTCATTGACATTGTCACCAGTTGGAACCGTTTCGTAATGTGATTTGTTAGATCGTTTTTTATATCAATAATTCTGGAAAAAATATTAAAATTACATATATAAAAATAAACTCTATCATTGTAGACTATTTGCTTGACAGAACTGAAATAATAACAGAACTTGAAAAAATCTTTCACAGAACTTGAAAATTAACTTTGAAATTTTAAAAATTGTTCAAATCTCCGAAACAACCCGTCCTTAGTCTTCCACACATTTTTAATTGTATTCATAGTTTGTGAAAACATCCCATTGTGTAGAGCATTTTTTTAAATTCTTTATTTTTCCCAATTTGTACATTAATTACATACAATATTATATGCATCAATACGAATAATGGGAACCCACTAAGGCGCAGCCTGTGCGTGGGTAATATATTTAAGTTATTATATTATTGTACCTAGAAATAAACAAACTGTAGACATATACAACAAAAACAAGATTACATTTTGTCTAAGCGGTTTGTATAGAAAGTGTTTACAATAGTGTATAGTGAAGTTAGAAGTGTTTAGTATAATACATGGTGAATATTTTATGAGAAACATAAATTGATACAAATTAAATAAGAAAAGTTTCAACTGTTGTATCGAAAAGCCATAATTTTAACTCTTTTAAATATTGAGGAAGTTTAGTAATCACTTGAATATTTTTCGGTAAAGATTGAAATTACGAGTTCCAATGAAACTGTTTATTTCTTTTTTTTTTTTTTTTTTTTTTTTTTTTTATTTATTTATTAAATTTAATATAATTACATTTAATACAAAATAAGATATGGGTAGTCCCACAAAGCTGTGACAATCAGCTTGTCTGTAGGTTCTACCATTTAAAGTTATAACATAATACACATTAGCTTAAGTTTAAATATTAATACCAAATATAATGTTTAGGATAGATAAACGTTTTGTTCATTTATTAACCACTTTTTTGTCAGTTTAGGGCAGGGTTCCTCATTATTTTTCAAGTTAAATTTTTTGTTAAATTTGTTATAAATCACAGGTATCAAATAGTCAAGTGTTCTGCTACCATACTTATTTGATATTAGTGGAATTTTTAGGCCTTTTTTTTCAGTAAATCTTGTTTTGTGACTATGCACCAATGGCTTTTTGTACGCATTTTCTCCCGCATTATCCATAATTATAATAAACCAGAGAAGCCCTTTAATTGGGAGTAGGCCCTCAGAGCCATACAGTAATTTTAAGTTGTTCCTTTGTTTGTAAATGCTAGGTTTAACAATTTTTTTAATTATAGCAGTTTGTAGATTTTGAATGAATTTAATATTAATATTACTCGAGTGTCCCCAAGTTCGAATTCCATATCTAAGTATTGATTCGACCATAGAATGATATATAAGTTTGAGAGTACATCGAGGCAATACAAATTTTAATTTATAAAAATTACTCGCCAAACATCGGAGCTGGTTACAAATTTTGATCACACTTTTGTCCCATTTAAAGTTATTGTCTACGATTATGCCAAGGTAAGTATATTCGTTTGCAAAATCAATTTTTTCACAGCAGCAGATATTATCCATTTTTTTATGTATACAATCAAAATTATGTGCAGTTATTTTAGGTAAGTTCCACATTTTCAAGCTCGGTGATCTTATATACATGCATTTAGTTTTTTTGACATTAATAATTAATCCTACATCATGAGACCATTTAAGTAGTTCGTTAAAGTCAATTTGTAATTCTTGAATAGCTATTTCAGGGTTTTCATTAGAGACAACTAGTGCAGTATCATCAGCAAAAATAAATCTACGGGCTATTTTTAAAAGTTTAGACATGGCAATTACATATATAATGTATAATTTTGGTCCTAAAATTGACCCTTGTGGCACCCCTGATTTAATAAATCTAAAATTACTCATTACATTCAAAATCTTTACATACATTTTTCTATTTGTTAAATAGTTTTTGAAAATTGATAGGAGTTTACCACGGATTCCTATGATTTCGAGTACCTTGATTAATTGTGTATGGCTGAGTGTATCGAAAGCTTTTGAAAAATCAATAAATAATACTAGTACATGTTTTTTTGAGTTAAGCTCTGAATTTATATAATTGGAAAATTTTTCGAGCAGTTTATCACAGCTTTTTTGTTTTTGGAAGCCATACTGACATTCATCAATAATGCCCAAATTATTTAAATATTTATCCAAATTTATAGATATATATTTTTCTAATATTTTTTCTAATGCGGGTAATAAGGAAATAGGCCTATAATTATTCATTATGGTGTGATCTCCATTTTTAAAAATGGGCCTTATGATGCTGCATTTTAGTTCAGCTGGAATGTGACTTGTGTCAATAATTCTGTTAATTAGGTGAGTAATTATAGGACTAAATAATTTAACATGTTTTTTAAGATCATACATGCGAATTAGATCCACGCCCGGTGTCTTTGAATTTTTCATTCTTCCGATAATGCATTCAGTTTGTTCTGTATTAGCTCTTGGTAGGTACATTGAATGTTGCAAATGTTCTTGCTTCAACTCAGACGCTCGAACATTGCATTCGTGCAATAACTGATTTACACCGTCGTCAAAGAATTTTGCAAAGTTTTCTGCCACCACATCCGCAGTTTGGGAATTTTAGAAATATTTAGATATGACTTCATCACAATCTGATTTATTTTTCCTACCCAATACTTGATTTACTTCATTCCATGTTTTTTTAATGTCCTTGAAACAATGTTTAAATTTGTTATTATAGTATATTTTTTTTGTGTTTAATATTTTTTTATTTAGTTTATTTCTGTATTTCTTGAATTCGATTTCATATATTTTATTGTTAGGCGTGTTTTTCCATTTCCTCCATAATGTATCACGTAGTTGTATATTTTCAATGAGATTATAATTTATCCAGCCCTTTTGGTTATTACGCTGTTTATTTGTATTTGATTTTGTTTCAGTAGGGGGAGTACGGATATTATCGGACGCATAGTGTTTTTCATTTGTATTTTGTTGTTATTGCTTCAATATACACGATTTATGAATTAATCATTAGTGGAAAGGACAGATCTACATGATATGCTAATTTTAAAAATCAATAACCGTCACTGTTCCCCAAAATATAGATTTTAAAATTACGAAATTTTCGTTTATTATCGGAATTCGACGGGTGTTATCGGACAAATTAGCTCCTTGGTTTAACACTGTATTTTATTTTATTTTATAGTAAAACGGTTGCTAAATATTACATTTAAAAGACTTCAAATATATCAACACAATATCTTTATTTAAAAAAAATACAATTAAGAGAAATACAAGAAAAAAGGTAACAAAGTATTTGAAAGAATTGTCTATTATCGGACATCAAAGGTGGTATCGGACACGAAAGTAAACAAAAAATATTCTCTTTTTTTAATTAAAAAAAGGATTTAAAAAAAGTGGTAAAACCGTGTTAAAAATTTTCACAACACGTTATGATATACTGAAAATAATTATTATTTCTGGCACAATTCACATTTGTAAAAATGCTGGTAAGATTCAAGACCTGTACAATTTTCATGGGCCCATCCGTGACAACCTTGGCATTGAATCCAGTCATCTTCGAAGCTTTCTCCACAGATTATGCAAACTTCATTTTTGTTGTAATTCTTATGTAGTTTTAGTTTATCTGCTTTCTTAAAATTGATGCTGTTAACATTATTTTTTTTGTTGTGTTTGGGCGGATTCTTTTTTGATTTACCGATTTGAAAATCGTTTTGGCGTTTACTGTTTCCTGATAGCTTTTCTTGTTTTATTTTGATTGGGATACCCGGTACTTGTATTTTCGCTTCATTCTTTACAATTTTGGAACTCTTTGGAAGTGCACTTAAATTCAACGGTTTTACTGAACTACTTTTTATTTTAGTTTTATCTCCAGTTTTTTTCTCCTGCCCTACTTTTATACTTAAGTCTAATCTGAGTTTTTTGGCATCGCTCTTCTTTTTCCGTTCTTCCATTTTTCGCTCTTTGGCTAATTCCTTCGCCTTAGATTCATCGCGTTTATTTTCAAGATCCCTTTTATAGGGGCTCGATGTCAAAATTTCTGAATTTGTGCAACGCCTTTTTCTGGAATTCATTCTCCGTATAACAGCATCATTTACAGGAGAAACTATTTTGATTAGTTCTATAAATTTGTCCTTTTCTTTTGAAGTTGATGGTTTTGGAGACGTTGGCGGGAAAGTGACCATTGATAATATTTGAGGTCTTTCATAAGGGGTAGTTATTGGAGTTGAAGCGGATTTCAAACGAAAGGTTTTCAAGATCATTGGTTCAGACGCACGACACGAATTAATAATGGGGATTATTTTCAAATCAGATGATTTCCCCAACAAAAACTTGAGCTCACTTAGTGACAGATCACGCAGTGAACGGGGTTGGTATACATTTTTGACGTTCGGTAGAATTATGTTTTGGGGTGGAATGATTATGAGATTTTCTACACTTAAAGAAGATTCACATGGTGGTAAATGCTCTGGGGATTGTGTTTTATTCTGTGAAACAATCTTCTGTAGCTGATTTATTTCATTCTGTGAAATGCTCTTCTGTAACTGATTTGTTTCATAATCAACGTCAGAAATATCTAAACCTTCCGATGGCAGATAGTCTATGTCTGTAAAAATATCAGGATTAAATGGTTCAATACCCGAAGCTGCGAAACCATTTATCGATATTTCCATTCGACATGTTTTGGCGAATGCAAAATTGACTAGAGAAGCTATGTCATATTCAGATATTCTGAGGAATGGATTTTTACGCATCTACATAGTACAAGCCACATCGAACATGTTTTTGAAAGGCTTCATGAAGGTGCGGTCTAGTGGTTGTAACCTATTTGACGTGTGTGGAGGAATGCTTAGCATATGAACATGGTTTTCACGGGCAAACATTATAACGTCATATTCCTTATGACTTCCGTGACCGTCTATTATCAATAGCACTGGATCTTGTGCTGTTGGTTTCACTATTTGCACGAATGCTTTGATCCAACTCAAAAATATACCCCCATTCATCCATCCACTGGGTTGCGCATGGAACGTGCTTCCTGCCGGTGCACCCATTTTTAAACGTTCAGCAATCTTTGCGCGGGGAAAAATGAAGTGTGGAGGGATGAAATGGTCACCAGCCGCGTTGATGCAGAAAAGAAGTGTTATCGTCTTGCCTCTTTCTGCGGAAGTCATTTTCCCCACTTGCCTTTTACCCTTCGTGCTTAGAACTTTAAATGTGTTCTTATGCACGCAACTTATTCCCGTCTCATCAGCATTGTATATATGAGACGGAGAAAAGTTGAATTGGTTTCTCAAATGACGTAATTTTTCAAAGAATAAATGAACCTGCGGCTTATTAAATCCAACGGCCCTCGCAATACTGGTAGATTCTGGGGTGCGTAACGACAATTCTGGATGTCTCTTCAGAAATGAATAGTAGAATTCATTGCCAGCCTTTTTCTTTTCCATATTGAACCGATGAGGAATTTTCTGGGATTCAGCCAATTTAAATACAAGTTCTAAGAACTCATCTTTTGTTAACGGAATCAAGCGGTTATCCAAATCCTTTACATGATCGACTAAACAGTCTTCAAAAACTTTTGAAAATGTGGGCTTATAACCACCCACACTGACGTGCAGCTCAATTGGGAATCCATTCTTCAATTTCAACAACCTGTCATTAAGTGTACTTTTAGGGACATCAAAAAATAAGGCAGCTTCTCGAATCGTCATCTTCTTTTCACTAACATATTCCACTGCCGATTTCATATTGCAACCCTTCCACTCACACCGAGCCCCTGCTCCAACTTTTTTTTTGAATCTCGGCATTATCTGGAGAAATGGAAGAAAAACAGAATGAATTTTTGAAAATATTTTTTTAAAATCAACAATAGCAAACCCTTTGTACATAGTTTTCATAGTACAACATACTTTCATAATATATATGTGAAACACTTCATTTGGTGTTGGTATATTTATTTAAATAAATAAATAAAAAATAATAATTAATTCGTGTGTCCGATATCATCCGTAACAGCCATGTCCGATATTATCCATACGACATGGAGTTAAAAAAATAACCGTCTACCTGGTATGGGACATAAATTTTAAAACAATAGATCGTCATTTGATTGCCACTGAAATGTAGTGTACCGCCTTATATACACAAAAGTAATTAAATTAATATCGTACCTTTTATTTGTCTTCGAATAAAGCTGAGGACACAATATCCGGGAGTCAAAGTTCGTTTTCTGGGCACAACACGACACAACCGACCTTGGCGAGAGCCATGCAAACACTGGACACGAGGAATTAGTGCGGCAATATTATGAACTAACTTGCATCGCCCTATCTATTCGCCAGGAAGAGAAATAACACTTGGACGATAATATACGTTGTCCGATAATATCCGTACTCCCCCTACTTTTTTCGTAAATATATTTGAATTTCGATTTAATTTCTTCATAAATTAAGTTAGGTTCCGTTATGTTTAGTATTTCATTCCAATCAGTGATTTCAATAAGTAGGTCGACTTTTTTTTCCGATATTACAGTATATTTCGTATGGTGCGATTTATTGGTGGTACCTGCTTCATAGGTAGAGAAACGCATCGTTGTTGCAATAAGGTAGTGATCCGCTATTATAGTTTCACATACACATGAGCTGATTTCATTTGTCTCTCTCTCTCTCTTACATAGATATGGTCTAGACATGTAGCCGTTACATAGTTAGTCAGTATGGCTTCACGGGTAACGTCATTAATACATTTAAAAAATCCAAATTTAGCCATAATGTTTTCATATTGCATTACAATTGGTTCCTGATAATTTAATAAGTTTATGTTCGTATCCCCAAGTACCATAACGGATTCTTTAATTTCAATATTTCCCAATATTACATCTAGCTCTTCGAGAAATATTTTTTTATTTGAATTAGGTGGTCTGTATATTGCCAATATATGTAGACGTTTATGTTTTTTGACAGAAATAGTTCCGTAGAAACATTCAAATTTAGTTGGCATTATGTTAATTTGTTCAAACGTTAGGTGATCTTTCACATATAAAATAATCCCGCCTCCCGATTTGTTTTTTCGACAAAAGTAATGAGAAGTAAAACCCAATATTTTGTATAGATGTATGTCATTTTCATTAATCGATGTTTCACAAAGCGTGATTATATCAATATTACTCAGAGAGCTAGAGATAACGACAAGAAACGTATCCCAATATTTTGATAAGGATCGAATATTTAAGTTGATTGCAGTTAAATTATTATTTCCCGAAACATGTTTTTTGATAATCCAGTTCTCAAAACTTTGTGTGCGTTCATAAGCGATTTCAGAGTTGTCAAAATCTACGTTCAAATCACCCATATTGAATAATATTTTAATAGGCGGCAATAGTATTTAAACAAGTGTGAGAATTTATCAAGGCAAATAAATTGTATAAATATTTTTACGGAAGTAAACATTACCAATATATTCCTAGTTAGATTTTTGCTTTGTTCAGTAAGTTTTTGGTTAAATAATTGACAACAATAAATATTTTTTCTACATGTATGGGTATACCTAGGATAAACTAACATCAATATACATTTCAATACTCCCGTGTTAACACTATAGATACCGGACAATAAATTAGAATATAATATATTTAAAGAAGAAAAAAATATCAAAGATATGAGATACTCATATTTCGGAAATAAAAGATATACATTATTGTGCTTATCAGAAGAAGATGTTAAGTATTTAAATAAAGTTTTGGTTAGAAGCATTGATTTTTTAGAATAATAATACATATAAACATACCTAATCATAGTCTATGCGACTTTGCGCGATATGCATCATCTTTTTAAAGTAAGTGCAGTTTGTGTTGTTTGCTTTATGATTAGTGTTAAGGGTCATCTTAAAAGTATTGTTTTGGTAAATACAGTTGCTACATGTTTCTTCCGAGTTTTTGTTTGGGCATTCCTTCCATTCGTGATCCTTAGCACAATGTAAGCAGGTCGCGCTTTTGTCTTTGCTCAAACATTTCAGTGCAGTGTGTCCAAATTTCAAGCAGTGGTAGCACTGCGTCAGGGGGTTGGCATCTTCCACTCGTACTCTGCTGAATCCTATATTGATTTTTTCCTTTTCAATGAGGTAGGACCTCAGTGCTCCGCTGGTTTCTAGTATATAGTTAGTGAGTCCATTTTGTACTTTAGGTTTAAACATTTTTATTAGTTTTACAGTGTTTTTTGTATCATTTTCCATTATATCTTTGATACCTTCATTTTGGGTTTTTAAAGCCTCGATTATATCTTCTTCTGTCAGATCTGCCTGTAGATTTCTTATGAAAATTTTTGGGTTTTTCTTTTTTAGTTCTTCCGCAACCATATTTTTTTTGAGCGTTTTGTTAATTTCATCCGTCAATTTTTCTGCGTGGACTTTAGTAGGGCAAGATATTATCAGTTTATTTTGTGCGGCTTTACGAACTCCATTTACTGCAATGCCTAAATTTGCTATTTTTATTTTTTTGACAATTTGTTCTTTTATTGCGTCTGATGTCATATTTGAATTTTCACTTTTAATAATCAATGAATATTTCGATTCCGGGATTTCTTTTAGTCGACTTGCATAGGTTTTTTTTCCATATAACTTGAATTTTCAATTTTTTTTTCTAATTTTTCTATAAGTTTGGTTTGCAGAGAAACAATCTCGTTTTGAAATGAAGTTTTTTCGTGCATCCATTTTTCTTCTAGAAGTTTTATGTTTGTTTCCAGATTAGTTTTGGCCTTGGAGTCCTGTTTGGTAGAAATATTTGAGATTTCTAGTTTAATATGTTCTATTATTTGTAGCACGTCCATAATGGGTTGGGTTTAGTGACCGCAGTCACCTCACTCCCGGCAAAGTACTAGTAACGGTGTAACAATACTCTAATATTGTAAAGACGAAAGTATTTACGTATACGTCCACACACCACCGCTGTGGCGAGTGTAATGAATAATATATTTCTAATTGTTCAATTAAATTTAATCTAAGGCCCTTAATTTCTATATGTAAGGGTTTAAGTTCATTGTTGTCAAACGTGACGTGATTATTCACAAAGTTTTGCATTTTTTATCCGCAATTTTTAGTCCCAGTCAAAATATTTTTATAATTACATACTGCAAAGGTAGTATCTTCATAATTAATAATTTTAGATATTTTTTAATTACACGTACATTATTTTCGTTGCTTGACTCAGGAACACGATATGTCGATATTGCACAGTTGACTGATGTACTCCAGTCTGTCAATTGCACAGTTAACTGATGTACTCCCTTATGCGATATTGCACAGTTGACTGATGTACTCCAGAATGGCAATTTTCTCATCTTGTTTGGAAAAAGTATTTCGTAGGACGATATAATGGTTTTTTAGTTAAGTATAGCGATACTATTTCTGTGATGACTATTTTTCCCGATTGTTTAATAACATTACTGCGGTTTCCTAGGTATTCTTGTTAATCTGATATGAACTGAATTGTTTAATAATTTAATTATTTTGTAAGATAATTGATTCATATTTTTGTACAATTACAATAAATTTCATCGTGGCTGTTTTTAAAATCGACAATTCAGTAATAAATAATTATGAAGTCAGGAGGTCTTGACTTGCGCAATCTGTGGTAGAAGTTGTTGATTTTTCTATGGCGTGTGCAGGGTTTAGCGGTACCGTTGTCTATTTTAATCTTCTGGCGATAGATGGCTGTTCGTATTTATTGAATAATATATCACTTGTTTAGGTTTATTTTGAGATTTTTCGGGCATTTTTTGCATTTCCACTGTCGACTCCTTAAACTACGGCGTGAGGTTTCTATTTTATTATGGTTTATTATTTTCACAGAGACTACAGCATATAAAGTCAATATTTTTTCACATATTATGCATTGGGTATTCATGGTAAATATTGATGGCTGCGAGTTTTATTTAAAAAAGTGATTTTTGAATGATAACGTGATAATAATCACTTTTCACAGTTACACTTAAATTTATTTTAAGGAGGCACGTTTTGCAGTTTGTAACGCCGATTTGTTTCAGAAAAGATTGACAAAATGTGACAGTTTTGGAGCGAAGGTAAAATAACTACTCGGTCTCCAATTTAAGGTAATTGAGCACTTTAAACTTCGTTCACTATCGTTGTGTTTGGTAATTATTTAGTCATTGAAAACATAGAAGAATGAAAATACTAGACTTGGGTAGGGTCGGTTGTAGAGTACATAGATATGTACAGGGATTAAAAAATAACATAATTATGAATAGTAAAAATAATAAAAAAATCAAAGTAGCAATAGCAAAAAAATAAAGAAAAGATTTTACTACCATAAAAGAATAAACATAGGTAAAATGTTAAAGATACTTATATTAAATATGTTCAATTTATTAATTGAGGACGTAGAAGACATACTGAGGGACTCAATGATAAGGGCATACGAAAATAGCTGCCATCTGAAGACAAGTACCAAGGACCAAACACAGAGGACTGCAGGAACTATGGAAACTAGTAAGACAAGCCTTCAACAGGGCCAAAAAGTTTGGAAACTAGGATGCTTATAAGAAATACAAGGAATCAATCCGGAAAGCCAAAACAGGCTCCTGGAAGAAGTACTTAGGGGAGGTGGAAACCATCCCGGAGCCAGCAAGAATTCAGAACATTCTTGCATAAGACCCAGAGGCAGCTAAAACTCCATCCCAGAAAGCAGGAGGAGGCTTCACCAACAAAGGAAGAGGAGTTGGAGGAGCTGCTGTGGAAACACTTTCCCGGTTACAAAAAGTTAGAAGCGAGTGACATTGGTCTACCACCGATTCGAGTTACACGGAAAAGTAAGGATTGGGACACTGCAACTAAAATAGTTATTCCCTCCAGAGTTAAATGGGCGATCAACAGGTTTGACCCATTTAAAAGCGCGGGAGGGGATGGAATCTTTTCGGCACTTCTATAGAGGGGCCCAGATACAATCCTACAACCTGTAACTAAGATCCTGAGGGCATGCTGTGCCCTCGCATATATTCCCATATCATCGAAGAGAACAGGGGCAGTGTTCAAACCTAAGCCGGGGAGAATAGACTATGACCAACCAGGCGCATTTCGCCTAATTAGTTTCACCTCATTTCTTCAAAAGACTATGGAGAGGCTAATGGATAAGCACGTAAGGGACGAGGCACTGAGAGTAAAGCACCTCCACGAGTTGTTATTTGCCTGTCAACCAGGTAAGTTAGTCGAAGCGGCACTGCATAGGTTGGTGTACAAATTAGAGTAGGCAGGGACGACCGTAGAACTGGCAGTAGGACTCTTCCTGGATATAGAGGGAGCATTAAACTGCACCATTATTAAATCCATCGATGAAACGGCAGTAAAAAATGGACTCAACAAAACCACCAGAAGGTGACTGAAGAACCGGTTAAGTCAGATACTTAAAGTGACAAGGAGTGAGGTGAACATCAGAGTATTGGTGACACGAGGGTGTCCACATGGAGGGGTGTTATCACCTTTGCCGTGTAGTATAGTGGTAGATAACCTCATCCTAAAGTTCAACAACAGGGTCCTATTTACACAAGGGTATGCGGATGGCCATAATAAGCTGTTGAGATGCAGACACAACCAGATGCTTTATACAGTCAACACTGACAACAAAGGAAGAATGGTGTGAAGAAACAGGGTTATCAGTCAACCCAGACAAGAAGAAAATTAGAAAATTAGGTGAATCTGCAGCAGAACGTAAGGTCTCAAACCAAAAATGATGCAATGGCTGTACAGAGCCGTTGTAAAACCAAGAATCATGCATGCAAACAAGTCTGGTGGAGGAAAACAACACTGAAAACAGTGATGGCCAAAATCAACCACATACAGGGAATTGCATACAGAAAAATCACAGGAGCCATGCGAACCACTCCAATACTAGCCATGGGAGCCTACAGGTGACAATGGAAAGGTCAATGAAACGGTGAGTTGCCCAAAATCTGGGTGATATATTTCATTTGAAAACTAATCAGTATAAATGTTGTATATTCTATCACTTTTATTCTTCTAGACACAAATAGACCTATGTACCCATATAACTTCTCCGCTTCTACTATTTTGTTTTGTTAAATCTTTTAAATTCGATTATATTCATGAGGATTCATTTTTGCCATTATGTTTACATTCTTCTTTATTGTATTAATTTTTAAGTGTTTAATCTGTTACAAAATGCTTGTATTTTTTTAAAGAAAATCCCACTAGGGCGTGTAATAAATAATAAAAAATAAAATAAAAACACTCACAAGGAGATCGGAACAAGACAGAGGGCAATTAGTCCAACAGTTGGAATGAGGTTGGCAAACAAGCTGAATACTTCTTCAGACAACAGTTTGGAGTGGCGTACCCCACAATGGAGGAATTGGACACGGTTCCAAGGCCAACCTACAAATAGGAACTAATCTGGTTCACAGATAGGTCCAAGATTAACAGAGTTTTTATAACTGGATTGTTCTCAAGTAGGTGAGATCGTCTGTAAAAACCCAGTATAAATAAATAATTAAGATGGTAGAGGGAAAAGGGGCCGGGGTCTGTCTAGAGGGTTCCAAGAGGGAACTAAGTATACCTCTATGAACAGATTGCACTGTATTTCAAGCTGAGATGGAGGCCATCTTAGCCTGTGCACAGGAGAAAATACGTAAAGAACTTACTATCATCAATAAAATAATAACGATCTGGGTACTATTGCATAAAGGAATTGAGAGCAATGAGCGGGGTGATGAACTAGCAAGGAAAGGGGCGAAAGCACCACTTATGGAATCAAAACCGGCGTAGGAGTAGCAGCTTGCCAAAACAAAATACTTATTGAAAAGTGGGTCAAATCCCGGCAGTGGGAGGAATGGGAAAGAGCACCCGGCATGAGGTAATCCAAAGTACTCATAAACAAACTAGACCCGAGGCGAATCAGACAACTACTCAATATGGACAGAAACTCAATGGGGGAACTGGTAGGACTACTAACGGGACACTGGCATCTCAGGAGACAAATGCAGTTTTTGGGAGTGGAAATTTGAAAAGGATGAAGAAACTCCAATTCACCTTCGGTGCCAATGTTTCGCCCTGTTGGGAACAAGGCTCAGATACTTGGGAAGACACATTGTAGAACCAGAAGACATAACCACATATCCATTGACAACCCTGGTGAACTGTATAAAATAGACCGGGTTACTGTTAATGGAATGAGGTAAAGCACAATGGGCCTATGTGCTTAACCTTACGTCAATCGTCTCCTATAGTAAAACAAAAATAATATATGTTCAAAATTAACAAACTGTAACGTTTAAAAAAATGTCACACTGAACGTTAAAGACAGTATAATATGTGTATACAAATAAATATTCTTCCTTTTTGTATTTTAAATATGTACGATGCAGAGGGCCTACTTCCAATAATTAAACAAAAAAATGTGAAACCCGCACAAGAGTCCCAACTGTTCTCAATCGTCTGGAGCTAGTGAGACTACGGCATTACCAATCGGACTATATTGTGAGGCTGAAGATAATGGGGAGGGGGGGGAGATTGGGAAGAGGAAGCTGGCTATTCAGATCTGGTAACCAAACACGGCTAAAACCATTTCAAGCAACGTTTGAATTCTGAATGGTATTCTTACACCAGGGCGATACTGACGGTATCTTCCACTCTGTAACGTGCCGCAAGTACTCTTTATTATTTTAAATTAATAAATTGTGAAATAGCACAAATTCGTGAAATAAAATTGAGTTGCGCACGCGGGGTTTGAACCCTCGACCTCCGGTTTGCTAGTCGAGAGCCTTACCCGTCGATCATGGAGGCCGTCAATGGTCTCCTCTGGTACATTAGTTTTACGGGCAATGTGGGAGAAAGCTCGCACACAAAGCCTTGGTGCATAGACAGTGACACGGCACAAGATTTACCTAAGGGCTAAAAATTCCACGAATCTTAAATAAGCATGGAGGCCGAACGCTTCAAAACAGTCTTGACAAAAATTAAAAGGTATAATGCAAATTCAAATTCGGAGAAAAATGAGAAGTTCTGCGCTAAAATGACAAAGCTATAAATTTACAAATGATAAATCCAGTCCATGTATCTTTAAATACCTAAATGATCTTACCCACATGAAATATCTGTTCACATGCATTTATAATAAGGTTCGATGCACCAATTCTTATTAATTGAATTAATCTTCAAATTCTTTCAATATTAAAATAATGAATCCACAAAACATATAGCAGAAATAAATGTGATGTAAATATGTTATTACATATTTATTGTTTTTGTGTTTAATTCGTAGAACTCCATTTAATTTTTTTATAAATTTAATTTAGATATCAATAAACGAACGAATGACCCAAATTTAACACTAATTAATAAAGTACGGAAAATAATTTACTCACCACTTCTTAGTATTTTCACAAAACCCAAGCAGTATAATGCACCCAAATAATTCATAGCAATAAAGTCATTAGTAAATAATTAAGAACCCATTACCATTTACTGAGGGGAAAACATAGATTGGTTTAACCAACAATAGATCATGTCATCGGTGTAACCAGTAATAAATCAATGTATGCACCTTCAAAATTTACATTTGAAATAGTATAAAAACGTCGTCTCAATGTGGACTAACCACAGTTTGAAAATGGCCTTGTAAGCCGAAACAGCTGTCACAATAATAAAAAACTAAAACACTTGCAGAACTTAATAATAATATTATCAAATTTAATCTAAATTAAATTTATAAAAAAATGTTATTACATACTAAGATATTCTGTTTTGGAACCTGCAGAAAAGCTGCCATGGAGCTTTGTAAGACTACATATTGTTAAACCTGCAGACAAGCCGTCATGTAGCTTTGTAGGACTACATATTGTTAACCTGCAGAAAAGCTTTCATGTAGCTTTGTAGGACTACATATTGTTAAACCTGCAGACAAGCCGTAATGTAGCTTTGTGGGACTATATATTGTTAAAAATGCAGACAAGCCGTAATGTAGCTTTGTGGGACTATATATTGTTAAAAATGCAGACAAGCCGTCATGTAGCTTTAAAGGACTACATATTGTTAAACCTGCAGACAAGCCGTCATGTAGCTTTGAAGGACTAAATATTCTTAAAAAATCAACATTTTCCTACTATTGCAAAGCAACTTACTAGTTGTCGGAATACTCGCCGCATTCAGCAAACAATCGTTCTTCAGATCCGGGAGGTAGATATCTATATCCGTATACGGCGTTTCGCCTCCACACTCTTCCTGGGACCCTACTTCCTCCTTGACGGAGACACTCTCTCGGTTGGGAAGATCCATGTCTTCTGTGATAGTGTTCCGGTTTAATCTAAAAAAGGAATTGGTGTCAGATCATAATAAATTATTTCCGCAAAGTAAAATGGATTTGTTAATCCAACCAGTAGTTATATAAGTGTTTTAAAAGACAAAATACAAAGAAAGGCACAACAGAGCAATAAAAACAATGTGTTAAAGTAGACTGTAGCGGTTTAAACGAAAGGATTAAAGTGGAACTGTGTCGTCGTGTCACGCTCGACCGGCTCTCATATAAGAGCAACTCTTGTGGAGCACCTTCCAGAACCGTCTAGACTCCAGACATGGCGTAATAGTTCTCGCATTCTCGTGCCGACCAGAGGCGGCGACATATTCCAGCGATTCAGAAATGTTGCCGCAATTAGTTATAGTTTTCGGCTCAGCGTAAATATTTAATAAACTTACTTTTCGCTTGGTTAGGAAGGGTTGTTTCGGAGAATTTGTACAGTTAATCAAACTTCAAAGTTAATTTTCAAGTTCTGTGAAAGATTTTTTGAAGTTCTGTTATTATTTCAGTTCTGTCAAGCAACTAGCCTTTACTGATATAATAATAGAACTTGAATTGGACTTTCACAGAAACCGAAAATGAACGTTGAAAATTGATAAATTGTTCAAATTCTGCGAAACGACACATTCTAAGAATTCGTCACAGCGGCCGTAAATCTACCATGAACACCTCCATGTAATACCCGTCTCGTGTTAAGTGTTGGGTAGCTCAATTTATTATACGCGGACGTTGTGATATGTGATATATTCTTATAATTAGCAAGCACAAATTAAGGGACTCAAGTCTCAGTTGATAGAGCAAAAACCTACTTACGTAGATAGCGAAGTGCGGCAGTCAGTTCCAAGATGTCGAATAAACGTGACTAGAAAAGTAAAAGTGCAATAATTTTAATAACTTCGAGATAGAAAAGTGATGGTCACTGAAGTAACCCAAATACTGTAAATGATACACAAACGTGCAGTTAATAAGATATTACATCAGAAAAGTGGAGCAAGAATGGTATTGTGCGAAGATGCAAGATACAAGATGCGCGATGGGAAACATGACAGTTCCATAGACAACAAACTATCCAAAAAATAATCACTAAAGTCAGTTCCGATTTTTTGTAATTATTTGTTTTGCTTTTTTATTTATTATTTACCCCTTACGTTTAATTTAACATTTAATTACAGTAATTAAGTATAAAACGATAAATATAGTTGTAGAACTCGTAAGAAAACAGCAAATGTTGTAAAACCGATAACAAAATTGAATGTAAATTAGAAAAATTGAATATAATAAGTAAAATAAAACTGATTGAAAAAAAAAATATTTTTTAGTAAAAACCTTTTGATTCACCTTAATTACTGTAAAATAACTATGCACATTTTTGGCGATTGCGATGCATTTCAAATTACAATTAACTTTAATAAAAATTAGCATTCGTCGTATGGGAAGACAGCCATTTACAATTATACTAATTTTGGTGTATTGGTCTTGATACTAACGAAAGTTCAAAAACAGTGTTGCATGTTTTTACCATGTTTTCATGTTTTTTGGGTCATTTTTTCTCCATATTTTTGTATTCCGATCACCAAAAATATGTACTTTAAGTGAGATACTATTTTTGGCTTGAGTCGCGTGTGAGAATTTCCTAATTCAGGAATAATGTAGTTCTTGAACTTTAGTACTATATAACTCTTTATATCTCTTATTCATTATTATATTTGTTAACATATAATATAAATACATTCATAAAAAGATAAACGAATATATTGAATCATGAATTAACTTTGCTTAAGTACCTACAACTGTAAAATAAAAAAAAAATTATATATTAGGAGTTGGGTGAAAATTCCTTCTGAATAATCTGAATGATCAGAAAAATCTTTTATTATAAATTTTATTAAAGTTATTTATATTTGAAAATGATTATTAAAATAAAAATGAAATTCTACTAACTAAACAGTAAGCGATTAGGTATATATTTTTAATGATTTGATTGGTGTTGTGAATAATTGTTTTTTCCTGTTATTAAAAAGAAATTGCTCTTAAAAATAAAATAAAATAGAGTTTAAAATAAAATAAAATTTAAAAAATATAGATAATATGCTCAGATACCTACCGTTGTTTTCTTATTTAAATGCTTAGTATAAAGCTTACGAGAAACATGTTTTTATTTAATTTCTAAATAGTGCATCACTGTCTAGAAGAGACGTTTTAACGATTGAATCTATGTGTATTAGAATCTATGTATGATCAAATAAATCGATAATTTTAATATATAGTAACGTTTCAGAGAAAAAACATTAAGAACTAGATTGAGTTAGTACGTATTTTAATAAATGTTGTGAAAAACCTCGGTCATCAGCCCGATATATTCATTTTATATTGGGTTTTTATGTCCGTGGAGACGAAACATTATAGTATTTCTTTTATCGACTATTGATTTCACTGAAATATTATTATTTTAATTCATAGTCTAAGAAAATTGTCATACAGAGTAAACAATAAAAATATCATTGTCAGTATGAAAACATTGGTTTTTCCCATTTATTACAAATTAATTAAGTACATTATTACCAAAATGCTTCCCTATGGATGTACAATATTTATATCCCCCCACCATCTTCCGAAAACAAAAAAAACAGCCTCTGTCCGAAGCTACTGAACCCCGTGCGATTACATCAATTAATCACTCGATTCTTTTGATGTTTCGTTCTCACTATAATAATAATAAACATATATATTTGGATGATTTGTATAGCGCCGTTTTTGTGCAAAATCACCTCAAGGGGGTCAAACATGTAAATGTTTCGGTGCTGCACATCACTAGTTAGTAGGCACTTAACTAGTTTGTCAGAGTTCTGGAAATAAAATAAACTTAAGAAAGGTTCTAGGGCAAGTTTTTTACATTATTTTTTATAAATTTTTGTATTCTCATATTATTTGTTTTCCATTATTTATTTATTTGTATTAACTTCATTTGAATTTTAAATTATTATCAGCAATAATAAGTCGCCTGTAATATCAATACAAATTGATAAATATCTCCCGAGTAAGAGTAAATGCCGCCGACGAAAATTGCAAATGAATTCTATAAAACGTACTGCGTAAAAAAATTCTTCAAAAAAAATACTTGAATATTACTGAAGATATGGCAACACTTAGATTTCACCATAATCCCAAAAATTATTTTCTTTTCCGTATTATCTATGGAACTACTTCCGTTGAATGTTTGTCATTTTTTGTTGGTTATGTCATTTGGTTTTCTTCCTTTAATCAATTTGTACGTCTTGACCTGAAACAATGAACCCTATTCTCAAGAAATCCTCATTAAAGTTAAAGTAAAACAGAACTATAAGATCCTTACGTAAAATCATGAATTCCACCGCCATCAAGTTGGAGCCAGGCACAAGTGCAGAAGAAAGTGTTGCTATGATATTTACGAAAATCGATATAGACTATCCTTTAATGAAGAAAGAAAGCCCGGAATCCATTACCGAAACGAATTCAGGTATTTTGTTATCTTGTTTTGGAACATAACAATTATTGTTATACAGACCCAAAATTGAATTGCAAATAAAACTGCGGGTTTTTTTTACATACAGGCCTATCAACATGTTCATACCTACATCTCGATTCTTCATAATACGCTTTTCTGCTGAATTATGTTACCTTCGTGTATTTTATTTTCAGGCCGTATCTGCTCGTATTGCTCATACCAACAATTAGATTCAGGCCGTATCTGCTCGTATTGCTCATACCTACAATTAGATTCAGGCCGTATCTGCTCGTATTGCTCATACCTACAATTAGATTCTACAAAATTCGTTGTTCTGCTGGATTATGTTATTTTAGTTATAAGATATAAACCTGACATCTCACGGGAATGCCTTTTCACCGGTATATAACACCGGTCTCCAAACTGTTGCAAATGCGACAAAAAAAAGTAGGTGGAAAAAACCGAAACTTTATTTTGGTCTCAATGAATATTTTTAAGTTGTAAGCTGTGAAATATATTTTTATAGACTTAGTACTTTTGCTGTTCTGCTGGATTATGTTATTTTAGTTATAAGATATAAACCTGACATGTGCGCTAGGCAGTCGGGAAACTCTCTAACCTTAGGTTGAGCAACGTTTTAAAGGGGGTTTGGGAAGAGTGTGGTGGTAGGGACTTCTTTAATGCGTACCTTGAAGAGGTCTGCATTCGTTGATGTATTTGATTATTTTAAAGCGGAGTCAGTATATTATACAGTTTACGCGAGTACTCGCCATGTGTCCATTGCGCTTTTTCCATTTTTCCTCCTTCGTTTGAGCTTGTTTCCGGGTCCCGTGAGGAGCACTGTTTGAGTTTCATCGCATTTTAAAGAAAATTACATTTTCACTTATTTAACTAGAAATAATTAAATATTTTTTTTAAATTACTTCACACGTAGATAGATTAAATAACAGTATTTTTTCACTTTAATTGTTTGCTATTTGTGAATAAAAGTGAACAATTTTCTTTTAAATGTACCTACACCTTTTCGTTTTTGATTTTGTCTGAAAGGCAATTATATATGTCGCCCACCTCTTAACCAATACTGTTGCCGTGTAAAGTGTGTATGTATTTGGGAAGTTTTAAGGAATTATGTATTTGAATGTATGCGTTTATTATTTTTTTTGTATTTAAGGAGACAGAAATTACTTTTTGTATACTTTGTTTTGTGTTATCTGTAGTTCATTTATGTTTCATTCTCAAATTTCAATCAAGTATTTTAAATGTTAATGTACGAGGCTATAATATAGTCCTTTTAAAATTTTATTTGGTAACAGATATGATAACCGGCTAGCAGGGAGATTTTATCTTTATATGGTTGCAGAAGTCGGGAACGTCCGAGGAAGACATGGCACGATCGAGTGAATTAGATACTTGAGTCGTGCCATGTCAAGAGTCAGAATAATAGAAGAGTATGTATGAGAAGATATATGAATGTGAATGAGGCAAGAAGTGTGTAAGTTGTTTGGAGGTCTGTTCTCTCTGTCTACCCCTTCGGGGAAACGGCGTGACGGTTAGTTACTTTTTAGTTTTATCTTTAATATCTTAAATATGCTGGTTAAATGTTAAGTGTGTATCAATGCACAGCCTATTTAATAATCTAATTGGGAGAAATCATTTATATACATTTGGAACAATAGTGGTCCTAGTATTGATCCCTGCGGAACTCCATAGTTTATTGGGAGGTGCTTGCTATTTTGATTATTGGATGCAAACAAATTGAGTTATTCCTTCGAATTGGAGTTTGAGGTATTCGTTTTGGACCCACCTTTTGGAATTGATATTACCTTCCCTCAAAAAGGAAAAGTTCCTTCTCAATTTAATATCTTAACACTGATTAATTAATTTTGATAAAATATGAACAAATTCTGTCGAGAGACCAGGGTATCTATTCCAGAGTCAACAAACCGTTGCCGCGTCGTTCTGTCAACGTTTTTATTTGCTACCGCACTTTTTCTGAAATGAATGGCGGTGGTGGAAACATATCGAAATGCCAGAAAAATGGTTAAAACAGCTTTGCATAACTAAACGAATCCGATACCAGCTTCGAAAAGCGCGCGGGAAACGATTTTTTTTTGTATAAGGCAATTCACCAGGATGCAATGAGATTTTGACAGTTTTGCCGATCTCTACTGCTTCGACCCACTCGTTGCTTAAGTCGAATAAATTTTGACGTATGGCGTGTAGTATGTACTTTCGGTGAGACTCAAGAATAACAAACCCTACTTATGTACTTTCTTTTTTGTATGTACTTTCGGCGGAAATTGCGAGCGGTCGAGACTGGGGAATAGAGACCCTGGGGGCGGGCGGCCTGTCTTTGTTTTTTATACAAATATATGGATTCATCGAAGGAAACCATTCTCAAATTCGGAGAATAGTCATTTGCTTGCTCCGCGTGTTAACTATGATTTAATCCTGTTGAATGCTCTTATTCATGATCAGCCTTCAGTTAAAACCGGTCTTGTACTCCAGTACGAATGTTCGTTTTACTCTCCACAAATCGATCGCGAAGCAAGTTTTTTTAATTCAAACAATTTGGTATAATTATACTGTCTCGGAGAGGAACGACCGTATTTTTTAATGTAATGCATTGTTCGTCTCGGTATATCAATTCACTATTTTTCTTTTATTTTTCCAGGTAGCATTTATCTGGAGACTGTTCCCATCAAAGCAGAACCAGAAAGCCGTGTAAAGGGTGAAGCTAGTATTCCTTTTACGGAAATGGACATAGAACTCTCGGATGTTAAAAATGAATTCTTAGAGCGCTCTGAAAGAATTATCCAGACACCAGGTAAAACAGATTTTTTGTTTCCCAATTTTAGCGTTTATGTAAATCCACTGTACTTGGGCTTATCTGTTATCCTTTTCAGACTTATTAACAAACCTGATGAAGCATCCTGGGGAAAAACGATACTCTCGTCGCCATTGTAATTAATTTAGCTCTCATAAACTAACGTTAGAACAGCACTTGCGTTCGCATATTAGAAGAAAACCTTTTTCATATTCCAACTGTACATCTTCATGTGCTAGAAACACGGCGTCACATGCTGACTCGCAGTCGAGCTAAACCTCTTTCGTGTCTCGTCTGCAACTATCCGAGTTCTCAAAAAGCCACATGCTCACCCCCAGTAGTGAAAAACTCTTTTCGTGTCCCGAGTGCGACTTTTCTTGTTCTTAAAGGGGAAATTTAAAGAAACTAATGCCGATTCGATCGAGTGGAGAAAAACCGTCTTCATGTGCCAAATGCAACTATTCTTGTTCTCAAAGGTGAGGTTTGAAAAAATAAATGCAGATTCACAGTGGAGAAGAACATTTTTCTTCTTCTAACTGCAACTTCTCATGTTCTCGAAGAGGTTTATTAAAATCATTTGCTCACAGCAGAGAATTTATCTTTTTGATGCATGATGTTTTTTTTATTCGGGTATTTTGGCATTCCCGACTTTGATTTTTACCCACAGTTGTGAAAAACCATTTTCATGTCTCGACTGCATCTATTCATTTTCACTCTAAAGTTATCTTCAAAGCGTCACGTCGTATGCTTAATCACAGAAGACTTGTTTTATCCTCTTTATGTAACTATTCACCTTCAGTCACGTTTGCCTTGGTAAAACACATACGGAATCATCAACAGAATGTCTCGAAATTGTTTCTAGATCTAAAAGGTTTGAAGTAACACTAGAAAGCCACCAGCATTCAAAATTAAAATGTTAAAAATTGTGGACCCTTTTGATTTTCTACAATTTATCCTGAATCTTGTGGTTAAAGATTTGTTTTCATTTTTAAACAAAGTAACAAATATTTTCTAAAATCAAATTAATTGAGATTTTATTTACTGAATAATGTTTTTTACTGTGATTCCATCTAACACAACTTTGTTCAGGCTCTTACTTGATTATTCTCTGTAATTTATAAATAATATGTTCTGCTGACAAACTGTTCTTCTGACAAACTGCTTTGGCAGTTTAGCGGGTATAAATAATAAAAAATAAATACTTTTGCTTTCCTTCATTCATTGATTGGGTATATACCCTTCACTTTCTGTAACTTTTATTTTTTATCATTTCATGTTATATGTATTGCGTAATTGAACAGTAGTCCGTTAGTAGAAAAAAATAAATAACAAAGAAATTAATTATTATTTTTTTGATAAATTAATGTTTTAAAGACAAGATTTTATTTATGCATAGCACAAAGGATAACAATTATTTTTATAAGCAATAATTGTTCGCCTGAAACACTCATCCACATTGAAAAAATCTCCTGATAAAAAATACATGACGCCAACGGGACTCGAACCCGTGTCCATTCGATTTCCGGTCGAAAGCTCTGACCACTGAGCTATGGGGGCTTATTTCTTACCCGAGAAAATATTCAATATATGCTAGTGTTTCATTCAACAATTACTGCTTTTTACATTTTTTCACCTGAGAACAATAATAACTATAATAGTAGCATTTAACAAAGTGCTTGTTTTGATAACGCTTGGTTCTATAAATGGTCTCAGAAAATATAACAACAGTACTCCAATCTTGTTGCCTTGATCATGCATCCTATTGGTTATTGAGTGTGTCTCATAGTTAGTTGTGTATGTATTGCAGAAGAATGTTTCATTTTGCCTTGTATTCCTAGTCAGTACATGGAATTTAATAATGGGGACGATAGCATGGCTGTATTCCTAGTCGGTACATGGCATTTAATAATGGGGACGATGGCATGGCTGTCAATTAAGTTGTTAATGACTCTTCTGTGTTACAACAAAACATATTAACATCCATAATTCAGACAACGTTTTTAGATACAATTGGGGCCTCAAACTAATAAATGTATTCAATTGGAATTTTGAGCTCAAAATTTTTGTACTTACATAAGAAATTTGTGCTGAACTCGTCGTTTATTGTTAGAGTAAACTTTACATAAATGAGACCAAATAATTGAATTATACTCTACTTGACTTCTATGAAATGAAATATAGAGCGTTTTCATACAATCTACAGACTTAAAATCACTGAAAGTTCTGAATACACATTGTTTTGTTGTTCCAGGTAGCGTCAATGTAGAGACTGAACCCATCAGGGCAGAACCGACACCCCCAGAAGAAGATGGAAGTGGAATCTCTTATACGGAAATAGACATAGATGTGCCGGATATTAAAAAGGAATGCTTAGAGCAATATGATAATATTACCGAGACTGCTGCAGGTAAAATATTTTTTTATTGGTCTTAATTCGTTTTCATAATTTTTTGTCTTCAGTATAGATACCTACTTTTGAACTTTTTCCACCATCTTTTTTAGACATGCTAATGGACCTGAAAACGCATCCTGGAGAAAATCCTCATTCATGTTCTCATTGCAACTACTCCTGCTCGGAAAAATCACGTTTAACGAGGCACTTACGCACCCATACTGGAGAAAAACCTTATTCATGTTCTCATTGCAACTACTCCTGCTCGGAAAAATCAAGTTTAACGAGGCACTTACGCACCCATACTGGAGAAAAACCTTATTCATGTTCCCATTGTAATTACTCTTGCTCAGACAAATCAAGTTTAACTAGGCACTTACGCACCCATACTGGAGAAAAACCTTATTTATGTTCCCATTGTAACTACTCCTGCGCAGAAAAATCACGATTAACAAGGCACTTACGCACCCATACCGGAGGACAACCTCATTCATGTTCTCATTGCAACTACTCCTGCTCAGACAAATCACGTTTAACTAAGCACTTACGCACCCATACTGGAGAAAAACCTCATTCATGTTCCCATTGTAACTACTCTTGCTCAGTCAAATCAAGTTTAACTAAGCACTTACGCACCCATACTGGAGAAAAACCTCATTTATGTTCCCATTGTAACTACTCCTGCGCAGACAAATCACGTTTAACAATACACTTACGCAGACATACTGGAGAAAAACCTTTTTCATGTCCCCATTGTAACTATTCCTGCTCAAACAGGTCAGATTTAACAGTGCACTTACGCACACATACTGGAGAAAAACCTTATTTATGTACCCATTGTAACTACTCCTGCTCAGAAAAATCACGTTTAACCGTGCACTTACGCACCCATACTGGAATAAAACCTTATGCATGTTCCTACTGCAACTATTCATGTTCTCAAAAAGTACATTTAAAAAGTCACATTCTCATCCATACTCGAGAAGTGTTCCCTCTGTAACTACTCCTGATAAAAATAAAAAAAAACACATTTAAAATTCACCTACGCATTCATAGTGGAGAAAATCTCATTGTCACTACTTCTTTAAATCTGATTTTTGTTAACGAAAGCGTAGATTAAAAATGTCCGATCTTAAATATATTTATAACTATGTAAATTGTCTCAAAGAACACAATGTGTGTCCTAGATCAATGTACTCGGGGCGTAAGCTTGCAGACAATGATCAGGAATTAGTTGACCTCATTACTGAATATTTTTTAAGTGCTTATGAACAAAATTGTGATATTGTTAATAATACCTGAAATTAAATCTTCAATATACAACACTTCACATTTATCTAGATGTTATTAAGAAAAAAAAATTCTACAATGTAAAATGGGATTACGTTTTGACAAAATTCCACCGGTATTCATAAAGGAATGTATTCATTGTATATCAGTTCCTCTTGAAAACATATTTGTGTTTAATCTGGCGATAAAATTTGTGTTTTAAATTAAAGACCAATTTTTATACTGTCTACCTTCCCGAAAAAATTATTGTCTTAGATAACATTGCTGTTTAAACTAGGCATATGATTATTCTGTGACCGGATGAATCATCACAATGATAATTCATCACATCTTTAAAAAGATACATAAAGTCTTGGAAAGTGATGAAACAAAAACTTTATTAACTGGGTTAAGTAGCTTACGTTAGTATAGGTTAAAAAAAAATTCATTGTTTCTAATGACTTTACATTACTTTTTCAAAGTGTGTTGAATTGTCACGTCACTGTGTCGAGTTATCATGGAACCGATTATTCCAGAACAACACGGTTTTGTAACTGGCCGATCTGCATTATTTTATTATAATAGCCTATATTCGTCTCGTACAAAAGTAGATTCAATATATTCTGACTTTTCATAAGCTTTTATCCCCTCGGGCGAAATTGTTTGTATTTGGGAACAGCTCTCGTTGTCTCTCTTACTGTCATGGTGAGAAATACGATCTAAACCGTGCTCCGTTAGAAAGAAAAAACACCACGCTTTATGTTCAAATCTAGAAGTTAACCACCTCAAATCTAGAAGAATCAAATTGTCCACCTCAGTAAAACCTATGTTTCCGACCGCAATTTAGAAAAAAAAATGAAGTTTTGTGGATTTTTTATTAATTATGTTTATATAAAACGACAAATAAGTGTGTTAACAATAACGTTTACGATACATTTGTCAAATAAAACGTGCGTGTTTTTCTTCTTTTTCGTTATCATTAATTTAGTTCGAATAAACATAAGGTTCTAAAACTTTTTATGTTATAATTTTTATATTTAAAAAAATATTAGTTTTTTTTGTAATAATAAAGTTTGAATGCGTTTTTCATATCCCTTCTAAAACAGTTATTAGTTTCCGGAAACGTTCGGAAAAAATCCATTAATTTGGATTTTATTTTCAATTGGAAATACTTTTACCTTTTAACAGAATATATCAGACCTATTATATTATACTTATTTTTTATAATATTTATTTATAAATGTTAATCCAGTATTATACAGCCCTGAAGAAGCTACGGTTGTAGTGAAACCCGGTAGGCATTAAGTATTTAAAAAAGTGGAGTATACTAAGTTATTGTTTTATTTTGAATTATTATTACTATTTTTAAATATTCGTGTCCCTATTAAATCCACCATATTTTTCATTATGACAACCACAACACTAACTAACTATTCATATCACTCAAGTATTTGTTATGTTATTTCTGTCCACTGGAGCGACACGAAAAATGGTTTGAGTGTCGGAGATTATTGATTTTGGATTCGCCCGCTCACACTAGAAAAATCTTTACTCCGAATATTGTTACGGAAACAGATAAACTTCGGACTCGTTTCAAGCCAGTGAATTTATCCTTTGTTTGTAGGTTTTATAAAAAATCATTAAAATCACAAACGCTAGTTCCAAATTGTGTTTATTTTCAAATTATAATTAGCATGTTTTTACAGTTCTCAATAGAACTAGAAACATGGTTTTAGATGATTTATGAATATTATTATTCAGCTGCTGAAGGGAACCTGAACAAAAAAAATTCATTCGAATCAGAGCCATGAGATACATTCTAAGGAAAAGCAAGTTCGAGAAAAAAAAATTATGTTCTTACTAATATTTACACGTATTAAATCTTAAAATTGTATCTATTTTTCTACTTAATCACCATTTCGGTCGATGCATTTATGTAAGCGCCATGTACACCCACATCATACCAACTCGCTGCCAAGTCATTAAGGAAATGCCAAACCTCGTCTTTCACCCTGTCGTCGTTGCTAAAGTGCGTTTGTGGTCTTCAGTGATCATTATAGGTACCCGTTTTGCGCACGCCCGTGTAAAAAGCTCAAATAGGGCATGAATAAATAAATATCTTCAGTAAATTTCATACATTTTGAATCAAATATCCTGCTAGAATACAAACATTATCCTTTCCTATGAAATACTAATAACATTCATACAGTAAAAGATGGACTCATGATTTAACGTTCTTATTTAAAATCTAAACTAGACTTTTCCAAACTCCTGCAACTTATAAACGTACCGACACGAACAACACGACACAATGTTTAATTCGAAAACGCAACTTATTTGGCCATTCTCGGATGCAGCGGTTTTACACGGTGGAAAACAAATATTCGATGTAATATGGTGAATGTTGTGTATCATTTTTAAAAGCTATTCCAATCTTATCATTGAATCTTTAGCTGTCTCTTTGTAAACCTATCTGATCATTGTATTTTTAATATTTATTTCTTGTATTTTTATTTCATTTACATTTTGTTGTCAATTTTAATTTTATTACTTCTTTCTCAAGTTCTTAATTATTCATCATGTCAAAATTATACCACATATAGGTAAGAGCCCTACGTGCGTAAAATGATTTTTTTTTTAAATCGCTTTATTTATTGTTTTTTGAAGATATTGTGGGTCAATTTCACATTCCAGACGCTGGAATTTTATCTGTAGACATATGGCTTCAGTTGCAGATTAGCTTGAACATTTTATGTATACAATATGAATTTAATTTATAACCATCATATATGTAACTCCTACTCTTGGCTTAGAAAAAACAAAATTCATTTTAAGGAAACACTTTTTCTTTAATTTTTTTAAGGTTATACCCATAAATGTAATATGTCATTGAAAAGGAAGATAATACAAATAAATCTAAACGAAACATGAAACAGAACAAGACACAGAAAATTTAAAAAAATAACGGTCACAACTAGTAATCGAGCCAGGATCTCTTGTCTTACTGAGACAGCGTCTTAGCCACTTCGCCATTGGGACCTAGTTATTAAACGTCATATTTGTCGATTTCATATTTCAAAATCAGAATTAACATATCATCTTGCAACTATTTTTCCTATAATTATTTATGAGCTAATTGTTGTGAGTTGATCACGTGCGTTATGCAGGCTGTCTGCACGAAGCTAGTCAGTGTTTAATTATCTGACGGACAGGAATTCCCTACGGACCGGCAGTTGTTGGGAAAAATTGCTGTAAAGTATACAATAATACCCGATGAGTTAACTAAACGGAAATATTTAATTGAGTGTGGACATGGTTTTATTTTAACGCATTTTTACAATCCAATAACGGTAGTGACGAGATGTCAGAACACATTTTACATGGTGTTGAGTAATAACTGAATTTACCCTGTCGAAATTAAAAGTAAGCTCCTAGTGACGATTTGGTGGGTTTTGGCATTATTTTAACTATTAAAACCGTGAACGTTTTTAATAGTTAAAAATAATGAAGAACGTATTATGCGAGAACAATTGAAAGCCACGGGGAAGGGGGAAGATGTATGGAAAATGACTTAACCTACTTAATTTTTTAATTACATGTCCCGTTTCACGTCTCATCAAATACCCCAAAAATCATAAGCCGATCGTTATACATAGCTGCATTAACAACACAAAAATATAGTAACAGTTCAATATGCACCGCGTTACATACAAATCATTTAAAAGTTTGTTAAACAAGGTGGTTGCCTGACAATATCCCCTCACCCTAGATTTTGCTTCAATGGCATATAAAATGATTCCAAAATCGCACTAATGCTCTATCCAGGGCTTTTTAGGTCCATGATTGGAACTATAACAATAAACAATACACAGATGTTAGAGGGTTAGTTGGACAAACCGCAACTCCAGAGACCGTCAGAAAACAACACTGGCGCTCTGCTTGACTTGTAGCGGCTTAAACTTTTCAATTTAAGTTTGAACATATCGAAAGTACATTGACAAGTGTGAACCTTCTTTTAACAGAGTTGGTCAACGTCGCTCTAGTTGGTTTTTGTCCAACAGACCTTTTTTGGCGAAATCGAGTTAAGTATGCAGTTGTTCTCATAAAGCATGTATTTATAAGATCCAATTGAAAAAAAAAATTAAAAATATTTTTAATGTGTTTTCAAAATGCAGTTTGTCTTAAGTCCACCAAAATAAAACAATATTCCGAGAGTGTCTATGCAACATCCACACGTTGGCCCCTCATTTTTAAACCGGCCTTTATGTTACATTTCATTTAAATGTATCTAACACCCGAGCCATATCTTAGCCTATGTATGAAATTCAAACTCTCCATTACGGGCGTAATACTCTAATAGACCAAACTCTCCGTTACGGGCGTATTACTTTTATATATTTATATTTCAGTGCCGGCAACCCGGGCGTTTATTTAATTTCATGGTTGTTTACATTGTTTTATTTTCTTTTTCCCGACTCACTAGACAAAGTCTGTTCCGAGGCGGGTAAATCACATATTATATTTGTTCCAAAAGAAATGAATGTATTTAAAAAAAAAATATATATATGTATGTAAAAAGACAAAAAGACACAATTATGTGGTGGTATATTAAATATTTACATACATACTTTTTAAATTAAATTTTGTGACAATTGAATATAGATATAGCGGTTACATGATAATTAGTATTGCAAAATTGCAGTTTCTCGCATTTGTTTTATTTGAATATTATATAATTTCGTGAGAAATTGTATGAAATGTTATTTATTTAGAATATTTTGAATATCTGTTCTTTCCTTTTCATTCAGCCATAATACAAATCTTTTGAACAGCCAATTCAAATTATTTGGGGTGACGTAAATTTTTGTTTGTGTTAGGAAGGTATTGAAAATGTGTGGTGCTAGGTAAGATTCGTGTTTTTTTGCAAAAGTTGATTTGATATGGGGAACTTGAAAGTGCTTATTAATTTTTGCTCTTGTGTTTTGCGAGTGAGGTATGTGGAGATGTGAAGTTTTGATACAGTTTTTGTAAATGATCTTCCTTATGAATAGTTTATTTACGTCTAGTAATTTGTTTTTGATCATTAGCTGTTCCGTCGGATGTTGGTAAGGTTTTTTAAACATAATTCTAATTATTTTTTTGTGATTTATTTTAAGAGAATTGAGGTAAGTATCTGCTGCTCCTCCCCAAACTGATATTCCATACGTTAAAATACTTTGACAGAGTGCGAAATATATATTTTTTAGTTGATTTAATGACCTGATGTTTCGTATTGTTTTGAAGATGTATGATAATTTTCGTATTTTTTTTGATAATATATTAATATGGAGATCCCTTTTTAGTTTATGGTCTACAGTTAAAACTAGATATTTAATATTGTCTGCATAAACAATTTTGTCACAAGTACAGCATGTGTTATTTGACGAAATATTGGTGCAGGGGTTAAGATGTAGTTGTGGTTGGCTATGTGGTTGACCAGCCTTTGTTTTGCTAAAAGTTAGATATTTTGTTTTTGAAATGTTCAGTGTTAGTAGATTATTTTGTAGCCATTTATTTACTACAGTCATCCCTGTTTCTGTGTTTTTGAATACCTTTTCCCATGATTGTGCCTTGAACAAAATTGCAGTGTCGTCTGCATAACTGATTACTTTGTACTCAATTTTTCCTAGGTTTATCTCAGTTAGACTATTTATATATATGAGGAATAGTATGGGACCCAAAACGCTGCCTTGCGGTACTCCATACCTGATATCTGCTTTGTCACTGCTGTATTTATTTATTTTTACTATTTGCTGTCTCTTTTCAATGTAGCTGACAAACCATTTTAGCGGTTGACCAGTTATACCGATATTTTTGAGTTTTTGTTGTAGTAAGTTATGCGAAATGGTGTCGAAAGCTTTTGCTAGGTCTAAGAACACCCCAATCACCTTTGATCCGCCATCTATGCTTTTCACTATGTAGTTGGTTAATTCTGATAAAGCATCTTCTGTACCCATTTTGGCACGAAATCCAAATTGACGGCTTGAGAGCAGGTTGTGTTTTTCAAGGTACGCAAGTAATCTTTTTTTCATAACTTTTTCTAGAAGTTTAGATAGTGAGTTTAGCAAAGTGATTGGTCTGTAATTTAATATCAGAGTTTTGTCTCCCGATTTATGTATTGGAGTAATACATCCTATTTTTAAGTGATCAGGGACAATTCCGAGCTTAAAACATTGGTTGAAAATGTGTTGAAGCGGTATAAGTATATATTCTCGTAGATTTATCAGTATTTGATTGGAAATGTTATCCGGTCCCATCGCGCAATTTGGTTTGAGAGATTTAATAAGATCCGAGATTTCCTTTGTATTTACTTGATAAGCATTAAACGAGTGATTTGGTCGTATGGAAGAGCAAAGTTTGGATAAAGAGTCTTCTGATGTACAGTTTTTTTTAAGAATTTTTTCCGCTAAATTGGGAGCCAACTTTTGATAATTGTGTGTTAATGAAATTAGCTATTTTATTAGGTTCATTGTTTGTTAAGACTGTGTCTCCGTTTATTAATAGTTCTTTGATATGTGAATCTTTCTTCAGAGTGGAATAAGTAATATTTCTTACAATTTCCCAAATTTTTTTAGGATCATTTTTGGCGATTTTTATTTCTTTTTTGTAATTTATTTATTTATGTATTTATTTGTTAAGACATACACAGTACAATAAGATACAGTTACAATTTTTTTAGTTATTACATAGTTGTAGTACCTATTACGTATGTCCATAAAATGTCATTACGTAATTTCGCCTGAGATTGTTATAAAAGGAAGGAAGTGTGTGGATAGATAATAATAAATGAATTGAAAATAAGAATAATAATAAGCTCACGAATTGTAATTGACTGTTAATACATAGGAGTTTTGAAAAATGATCTGAAAATATTTTTGAAATTTGTCATGCAAAGAAATTTAATAAGTTAGTTTTGTATGTTAGAAAGGAATCATGAAAGATGTCTAAATGTAGTAATTTTTCGTAATGGGTGTATGTTGTGATTGCGCGAGTAATTACTGAGTTGTTTGCTGCATTGGTATTGTTGGCTTCAATATGAAATAGTGTAGTGTGCCTGGTACGCCTCGTTGGAACATTTAAACCAATGACGGATAGCAATTCGGGACTATCTATTTTATTATTTAGCAGATTATGTAGAAACAACAGGTCTGACAATGTGCGTCTTTTTTGTAAAGTTAACATATTATTTGTAGTATTGTTGTATTTCTTGAGTAAATGTTTCGAAAATTTATTCTGTATACTTTCTACTAAATCTATGTATACCTTATATTGAGGATTCCATATTGTGGAAGCATACTCCAGTGGACTTCTGACCAATGAACAAAACAAAATTTTCAGAGTCTTAGCACTTTTGAAAACTTTGCATATTCTTAATAAGAAACCTAGCATTCTGTAGGATTTAGAAATAATGTGTTCAATGTGCTTGTCAAAAATTAATTTGCTATCTAAGTAAACACCTAGATCTTTACACGTAGACATAGGTTGTAAAGGTTTATTTTTTAAGTTGTATGGATAGATGATTTTGTTTGTATTTCTAGTAAATGTAATCGAGTGACACTTAGATATGTTTACGGACAATAAATTTGATTCACAATATACGCACAAATTATCAAGATCGCTTTGCAATTCCATAAAATCGGATAAACACTGTATAGCTTTATAAATTTTCATGTCATCCGCGTATAAAACAAAGTAACTATTTTTAAAGCATACGGAAATGTCATTTATATAAATATTAAATAAGAGTGGTCCAAGATGCGATCCCTGGGGCACACCTGAGATGATTTCCGTTAAGCAAGATGCAAAACCATTGACAACCGTGATTTGGTGCCGATTATTGACGTATGATGCGATCCATCTGTAGAGGTCACCGTGAATTCCTAGACCTAATAACTTTTGTAGAAGAATATAATGATTAACACGGTCAAATGCTTTAGAATAATCCGTATAAATGGCATCTACCTGGCATCGCATATCCATTTGATAATATTTGTATTTGGCTTGTTTAATTAACTTATTACACAGGTTTCTATACTCTAATAGACCAAACTCTCTGTTACGGGCGTATTACTCTAATAGACCAAACTCTCCGTTACGGGCGTATTACTCTAATAGACCAAACTCTCCGTTACGGGCGTATTACTCTAATAGACCAAACTCCCCGTTACGGGCGTATTACTCTAATAGACCAAACTCTCCGTTACGGGCGTATTACTCTAATAGACCAAACTCTCCGTTACGGGCGTATTACTCTAATATACCAAACTCTCCGTTACGGGCGTATTACTCTAATAGACCAAACTCTCCGTTACGGGCGTATTACTCTAATAGATCAAACTCTCCGTTACGGGCGTATTACTCAAATAGACCAAACTCCCCGTTACGGTCGTATTACTCTAATAGACCAAACTCTCCGTTACGGGCGTATTACTCTAATAGACCAAACTCTCCGTTACGGGCGTATTACTCTTATAGACCAAACTCTCCGTTACGGGCGTATTACTCTAATAGACAAACTCTCCGTTACGGGCGTATTACTCTAATAGACCAAACTCTCCGTTACGGGCGTATTACTCTAATAGACCAAACTCTCCGTTACGGGCGTATTACTCTAATAGACCAAACTCTCCGTTACGGGCGTATTACTCTAATAGACCAAACTCTCCGTTACGGGCGTATTACTCTAATAGACCAAACTCTCCGTTACGGGCGTATTACTCTAATAGACCAAACAGCCAATAGCAGCACAGCGGGAAGACCACGTGATTGCTGTTATACCATACATTCGTTCGTTAGCGCCAAAAAAGTAAATGTCTTCGCTTGTGATTTTGCTATTTACAAAGTTATTTTAGTGGTTTTCTGGAAAATTTCTACAAACACAGCGCCTAAATATATACGCTATAGAAAACAATAAAAAGTACATGGAAAATGCAAGAGGTTAATAGTTTTTCATTATTTTATCAGAAAATTGTTTCAACTTATCGCCCGTTACAGCCCTGTACAGGGTGGTCATAAAAACAAAGTTTATTTCTAAATTTTTGCACATAACATTTTATAATACATGCCAAATTCTACATTATTGTAAAATATCGTACCAACTAACTGACTTACCATTCCCCGCAAGGGTAGGCAGAGAGGACGGACAGCCAAAAAAACTTGGTCTTGGCACACACTCCTTGCCTCATTCACATTCATACATACTCTTCTATTATTCTGACTCTTGACATGGCCTGACTCGAGTATCTGATTCACTTGATCGTGCCATGTCTTCCACGGGCGTCTCCGACTTCTGCTACCATTCGTATTTGCATCATATATCCTCCTTACATTTCTTTCTTCTCTCATTCGCTCTACGTACCCAAACCATGTAAGCGTCCCTTTCTTAATCTTACTCATTACGTTTAAACCAGCCTTGCATTCTTTGTACTGCACTTTCGTACTAAAAATTGAAATAACAAAACGTCGTTGCTGTTTTAATCGCGCAGTCAATTAATTAATTGAAATAAATCACAAACAGTGAGGCATGTTACTGAGAGTAGGACGGAATTAAACAAACAGTGAGGCATGTTACTGAGAGTAGGACGAAATTAAACAAACAGTGAGGCATGTTACTGAGAGTAGGATGAAATTAAACTAACAGTGAGGCATGTTACTGAGAGTTGGACAAAGGAACTGGACTGAGGAACTTTCTGATGGGACAAAGGAACTGTCCGATTGGACTGAGGAACTTTCCAACGGCACCCCTGGCTCTCACAAGAACTTTTTTGGTTAAACTACTACATTTATTATTAAATAATCTTGACCTTCAATGTCCCTGCATAGTGGTTAGGCTGCAGGATGTCTACAATACTTACAAAAACACAACTGTATTGAAATATGTTCAGGTATAGTTAAAACAAAAAAGCCTAAAAATAATAATTAACAAACAGCTTCTTAAATACTAGGGCTATCTGTAGAGAAAACAAAAAATAATTAAAATGAAAATGAAAACACATTACATACATTCATGACATTGTAGGAATCTACATTTGAACATATATTAATTTTACCAGAGAGTACATATTACACCCTTCCACTGGCAGTTCATCAAGACTTCCAAAAGGAATGCATTGCTGATAATGATAACTATAAGTAAAGGGGTGTTTGAATAGTTGAGCTCATGCAGTGTCAGGAGAACGTATGACGCAAAAATGAACACTTATTGTGGATCATGTTAAAAGTTGTAATAATGAAAGAGTATCTGAGATGATTTTCAAATATGGATGGAGCAAGGATTGGGGGCCAAAACACAGTTGCTTGGCGATTCATCCACTCTGCCTACTCCTGAGGAGCAACGGCGTGATGGTTCATTTATCATCATTAGGTATAGTTACTGAATCTAAGTCATCGTATTATAAGTAATTTAATGGTCCATAATCATGTACATAAAAGAACGGTAAAGGTATATTATAAGCAATTATTTAAATTTAATTAAATTAAAATACAAAGGATTTAGATCTTTGATATAGCAGCAGACAAAGCTGTTGTTTATTTAAATGATACAATAAATGATTCTTTATGAGAGATTGTACTTGTGATGTTTAAAACAATATAGAGGTAAACGTAATAGAATGAAAATGAAAGGTTTTCCTCATTTGTATATTTAGTACCTAACATTTCTCATGGGTTCGTTTGTTTCTTATCTGTTCCTTTTTTTTGGTCAAGAATTATGATTTAGAAAAATAAGTATTTATCGCAGAGCTAATAGAATGTCGATAAAAACGTTTTTTTCGTAAATTTGATGTTTATATTTTTCATTTTGTTTATTTACCTATATCTATTTCAAATCTCTTCATTCACCCACTTTTATATCCCATGCCCAACTGAATGGTAATACACAATGGTTCGCCGATATCTCAAACACTGGAACACTTGTAACGGAGCTTAATGTGGTTAGAAGGTTTTATGACCTCTACTATTTACAAGGTAGTCTTTATTGTGTAATAGATATACATCCTACTCCATGTGTTCCAATGTAAAATCATTTTTAAAAAGGACTCGTCGTCTATTGTTTTACACATTTCTAAAGATTTATTGTGTTTCGAGAACCTTTGAATTATCCTACTATTTTTAAAGCTCCGATCTATATTTATATGATAAAAAAATATTGAAAATTTGTGTGGCGCCGTTTAAGTGTAAAATCACCTTTAAGGCGTTTTACAATAATTATGAATACACAGGCTTAAGTTAGATCTAGTTAACGATTGATGACCTACTTGATACACTAATTGCATTCACTGGCACTGGGCTGCTGCTCGTCAATCAACAATAACAAGTGCAATGAATCGCCCGATAAATGCAATGCCGCCAGATATACTATTTTTTGGACGTCTGAAAAGGTAAATTTTCTATTATGATTTTACAAATTTACTATTGGATAAATCTTACTATTACCATTTGATTCCCAATCAAGAAATTAATCAAAATGTCACAAAAAAATATTTTAAGAATCACATCTGAATTTTTTCGGTCTCACCTCCAAAATATAACTAATAAGTTAATATTTTTGAACGCAAATCATGTGAGTATCATCATTTAATTACCGACTTATTTTAAGTGTATTCAATAATCATATTATTTTGAAATGTTTTCCGATCTTCCTGTAATACTTAACACGTTGGATAAAGCAGAAGTCACGCAAGAGTGCGCGCTTTTGTCTCCTTTGTCCAAAATCCACAAAAACTATACATTCTTAGTAAATACACTTAAAATACTTTCACTAGAAAACAGAAGAAAAATAAATGACCTAACTTTTTTATTTAAGATTATTCACTCCAAACTAGACTGTTGTAAACTCCTGCAACTAATAAATTTCTTTAGTACTAGCTATCATATACATGCACCTATTTCTCGCTTTTACACATTTGGAAACAAATTCACCTCAAATATCGACATATTTAATATCAGTTTGCCTGTGTTCAAGAGATACCTGAATGCTATTTTTAAGTAGCATATTTAAAGAGCGATTGTGTATATTTGTTGTTTTCTTGTAAATATGTTGTGAACTTTAAAAAAATATATATTTTTGTGTTGATGTTTTAAAAATAAAAACCTTCTGTTGTCACTGTATTATGCAGTAAACTATAAAAGAATATTTAACATGTAAAAGCCCATCAGGACGTTTAAATTAATAAATAAATAAATATCCAACTTTAACACTCAAGATTTCGTCACTTTGTCCTACATCCAAATTAATAATTTGTGTTTTGCGTAATTTTAAACATTTGTAACGAATGTTACTTAAAAATGATAATTGCTATCACTTTAATCATTTTAGTAAGTTTAAAAGGGAGCTAATTTAATTTTATATGCGTTTTTCGTAAAAAAGAGCTTTGAGGGCTATTTCTCCCGATATAAGTTTTGGTCTGTTGGATAAAAACGAACTATAGCGACGTTAAGATTTTAATTAGACTAATGCATCAACTAAAATTGAAATGTCTAAACACGCCATTGATTAGTTGAAAGTGGATAGTGAACATTCAAGCCCTCAACGTGTGACGGGATATTTATCTGTGAACTTTGTTTTAAACTGATGTTTTGTTAAGTGTTTGAATGTCCAATTTCCAGGTATTGAATGAATAAAACAATTTTCTTGGAGATTAGCACTCAAAAAATGTTGAAAATAAGTTAAGTTACATTGATGCGTAATAGCCTAATGGCTGACATTGGCATTCATAACTCAGTTTTGCTAAAAAATGTCGACTTACACATATATTATATTATGCATAAATAAACCACCCCACCGTATGTACAACGCGCGTTGTCTGTGGATGCTTGTGTTTTAGGGTAGAGATGTTTGTACCTAAAGTAGATTGTCACTGCGGTTCCAGTTACGATGACCTATGTGGAACCGGTTCATTATCCTGTTTTTAGAATGGGTTCCTAAAACATAAAAATAAAATATATTTGGACCCTTCCACGTAGGGGAGACATTTTTTCATTTTCATTAAATATTCCAAAAGGAACCGGTTACAAGAATAACCGTTTTCTCGAACAACAAATATCAAACTCTTGAATCAGACGTTGACACTGGTGTAGTAGGATATCATGCCAGCCATTATTCCTATGCAATTGCGAAACTTTAAAAATAATAGTACCTCAAATATTTCAACGTGCCTTTATGCTCTTCAAGAACTTATCGACATATTATAGGTTACCATGTGAAGAACATATAGGTAAAAAGTGAATTGTGTCACGTAAATTAATAAAAAAACTAAAAAAGAAATATTTTGTAATGTTTTTGTTTTTAAATCGTAGAAATCAATTTATTAATTATTCCGCTTTCTATGCTATTTTAAAACTGCTGTAACAATAACAAAAACAGCTGTAAAAATAACAAAAACAAAAAAATTCTCGCAGGACTTCATAATTATACTATTAAATTTGATTTTAATAAAATTTTAAAAAAATTCATTAAAAAAATTGTCGTTTTGCTATAAATATTCTGTTTTATGAGACTATGCGATATCTTTTGAATCTGTAATAAACGTAAGTATTGCTTTATTTTAGCATAAAGCTATTTAATTAGCAATATAGATATAGATGACTTCAAAACTTGAAGTAACCTCAAATTTCATAATTTTAATTCAGAAAATCGTACGAAAATTGTTGTTTCTGACGCTCATCTTATTCTGTAAAAAGTATGTGCAGATAAATACGTTTATAGGAAAACAATATAAAAAAAGGTTGCATCTACAAACAACCAAGTTTTTTTTTCCAATTACTTTTCATTTATATTTCTCACTTCATTTTTAATAATTTCTTGTCACTCCAACCACCATATTTATCATTCTTTGAATCCTTAAAACCTAACCTTAAAAGCCCAGGATAAAGCATTAGTTCGATTGTGTATGAATGGCATTGAACCCAAATCTAGGGTGAGAGGAAAATGCCTGACAGCCATCTTGTATGACTACTTTTGAACTGAGTTGTATGCAAGGTGGTGGATAATGAACTTTTATTATTATGTTTTGGTGTATTTCCTTTCCTCATCTGTGGTGTGTATTTACTACACATTGCTTCTAATAACTTTAATAACTCTATAAATATAATAAATTCTGGGTTCAGATTTTTGGTATTCTTCCGTTATACATTTATGCACTGAATTAAAAAAAAATAATATATTACATAGTTTTCAAATTCAATTAAAAATCAGAGTTTTTTGTTAAAAATCGGGAACAAATACACCAATACAGTCAACCGTGTGATACTAAATACGCGAAGAGTGTGCGAGGAAATTACACGCTATTGATGTCCCGCTTTAATTCGCTATGCGGGAACATGAGACATCCACACTTCTGCAGTTGTAGTTTTTGATTTAGACCATCGATACCTACGAACGCACAGCTGTGTTTGTGCCAGCCGCCAGCCGCGCCGGCGCCGCTAGCCAGTTGCAGGGGGGTATAACTCCGCTTCAAAACGTCAACACAAACTGTAGCCATTTTGAAAATCTATGTTTGTGACGTAGGCGATGCTTTTTTTTTTGTTTCTCGCTCACTTTACCATAAGACTCGTGCGCCAGAAAGAGAGGGTTCGCAAACGGTGTAATGCGTGTTCTCGCCGCTGGGTGGCCGACTCGTGCTTCCCGCCATTTCACTTCCTCTAAAAAGCAAAGTTTGACGGACGCCATTGTTTGTCATCATAACATTGTCAAAATTTTTTAAATATCTGGTTGTGTGAAACAGTTGATTTATGTGTGAAAATGCCTACCGAAAAAGTCCTTAAAACGTGTTGTGTGAAAGGATGTACGGACAGAGACTATTCGACACAAGTTTCCAACCATAACCTCTGAGAGTCCATTTCGAGAATGGTGTTCAGCACGTATCATGACTACATCCTAAAAGGTATTCTATACTGCATCAGCCTATAATAATAATAATATGTTTTGTTAATTCGGTTAATGTAATAATTATATTTATTTCAGAGCGTAACATTTCAACCAGCAGCGTACCCGTTGCTGCACAGGGGATGCTAGTAGAAAATGAAGGTACATATCGGTTTTATATTTCTTAAAAGGGAATAGTTTTGTTCGTCTAATATGTCAATCTTTACTTCAATTTTTCAAGAACTATGATATATTGTTTCCAGAAATAAGTGCAGGACCCAGTCATGTCTTATTTGCAACCAGCAGTGATGTTCTTGCTGCACAGGGGATGGCAGTAGAACATGGAGGTACATATCTGTTTTAAATTACTTAAAAGGGAATAGTATTGTTAGTTTTGTTCCTCTAATATGTCAATCATTACTTCAATTTCTTCAAGAACTATGATATATTTTTTTCCAGAAATAAGTGCAGGACCCAGTCATGTCTTCTCTGCAACCAGCAGCGTTGCTCTTGCTGCACAGGGGATGGCAGAACATGTAAAATATCTTCCATAGGTGACCCATATGATCCCATAAATTCATCAATCCTAGCAAGCGAGTACCGTCCCACAGAGAGGTTTTGCTTAAATTATCCCACTAAGAAATTTGCTATCAACGCTCTTGAAATTCATTATGTCGTCGAGTATGTACTAAATTATAATTGCGAAAATTTATATCTTGTGCCCGTTATTGAAGAAACCATTGCCAAATATATATGTTTTGATTGGCTTAATTGTAACGAACATAAATTTTTTTTTATTCAATTCATTATCAAAATTACTGTACCATTTATAATCAATGCATGGTGTACCGATGTCAATAGAAAATTAATTGGCAAGGATACACTACCATACAATGGACCTGACTCCATGAGGAAAAATGGCAGTACTGCGACATTTAAAATATGCTAAATATATGAAGAAATGGTTGTCATAACTAATTGTTTTTAACTTTAACTAAGTTAAAACCAATAAGGACCACAATTTGTTCCTATAAGCGTCTTTTAAATATCGTAGTACTGCCATGCTCCTCATTAAATCAGGTCCATTGTATGGTTGTGGTGTATCCTTGCCAATTCATTTTCTATTGACATCTCTATATGAGTAGTAGAATAATAACGAAAAAATAAATATACAAGTCAAATATTGTTATCGTTTGTAATGTTAAGCCAAATATTCTCTGATGCGGAGTTTACATTATTCAGTTTGGCTGTATTAGTCTGCAGCCCATTTTCAGTCACCGACTAGTGTTAATAAAAAAATAGTCGAATTAGTTTATTTTCTATGTCTAGTTTATATATAGTTCTACTTTTTTTATTACATACTTGACATCATAATGAATATTCTCTCAACACCTTCTTTAAATTTTACTCTTGTATTTGGTGTTTTTATTTGTTATTATTATACCCTATTTATTTATCAGGTGCCAATATGTATTGTTAAAACAATAACCTATTGTTAAATTTACTTTTCTGTTTACACTGTTACATTCTTTATGTTGTGTACTATTCCTAAGTTAAAAATATCTAAAAGGCATGTAAAGTTTTTAAAACTAAAAAGTATTATATACTTACTATTTATATATGAAAGGTATAAATATTTAAGTAAAAAGATAAGTAAGAGGGAAACAAAAATAATAATAATGTAATTAGACGCTAAAACAGTAGGTTGAATCGTTGACTGCCTTATTGACAATATTTTTTTCAATAGCCGTTAAATGTTGAAAGAAAATAACTATCATTTCCAACAGCTAGTTTTATATTGATACAGTAATTTCACCCTCTAAATGTGTTTTGTGCTTATATTATTGTATTTCATGTTTATATTTAAAAAATAAAACTATTGTACATGTAATTATGAGTTTGTTTTTCAGCTTCCTTCTGATAAAACGCTGTCCTGAGAAAATGAGCTGTAAAGGAAGATACTTTTAAGGTCATTTCTTTTAGGACAGGGCTTTGGGAGATGGGACCTTGTGGTCTTGGGTGACATTTTACTTATGTTTTAGGCTCATGAATTGGGTTTTCGTTAGGTTCCGAATCAGAATTATATTGTCTATGGTTGCACATTTTTTTTAAATTTCCACCATCCTTTGTCGATGGTGTGATGTGACGTCGGCGATGCGTGGTGTATACAAATTTGCCAGATCTATGGTTAAAACTTGACTAAACCAAAGGTATGGAAAGAGGGCGGAGTTATCAATCTACAGATAGTTGATTTATTCTGAGACTACTGTGGACGTCAGTTGTCAGACCAGTCAGACTAATTCAGACTAATGTGTCACATAGTCCCCTTAGCTTCCTTCTCGTATGTAATTATTGCTCCGTCTTTCTAAAGTAATATTATACGAACTACACACAAATTGATATTGAACTGCTTCTCTTTTTTTATGACGTTTCTTCAACGTCTTGGAATTGACCTTTGTCCTTCGTATTTTATGTAAGTAGGTTCTATTATATTAACTAAGCAACACTTAAACTCGTAAATTTGTGCTTGTTAATTGTAAGAATATATCGCTCAACAACTGATTGATCAGTTTAATGCCTTCGCGATATAACACGAGAGACCCACGTGAGTACATGAGTTTGATCGTTGTTCATTTCGGCCGCTGTCAAACATTAAAATCAAGCCTTAATTAATTTCATCTTACCTTAACCCTGACACATCAAATCATTTTTTTCCTTACCTCAAAAACGGCAAATCTTTTTTGTTGGACCATTAGTTTTTAGTAAACCCTGAATTGATGAGCATTGCTTACGAAACATGTTGGTTTTATTAATAATAAAAGTGTTGATTATTTTTAATAATATTAACGGTTCAAAGAGAAAGGTTTTGTTACAGATTTTACTTGTTTTTAGCTGAGAATAATTACCATCACACGACAGTACGCTATCACAGCAGTGCCATGAATCCCAACCCAAAGAGTGTATCTATTCAAACTGAACCATGGTCACGGGAAGAAGGCTCAGGTGAAATGGCCTATAAAGATGTTGAAATCCACCTCCCGGATGTGAAGAAGGAATGTTTGCAGTATGCCGAGAGTGTTCAGCCAACTAGTAAGTTGCATTGCATATCAATGAAGTTTTTAATTCACATAATTAGAACAGCTGCTTGTTCTTTACTTTCCCTCTTGGCGTCCATTATTTTAATAATAACACAACAATAATAACACAACATTTATATAGCGCAGGTTTGTGTTATTTCACGTGAGCTGCCCTTTTGATTTAACCTTCAAAATATTGCTTTACTCGCAAATGATATTGAGAACCTACTTAAATAATTAAAATAATTTTTCATGAATTTATTTTATTTTCCATTTTCAAAATTTGAATTACAATGTCCCGTGATTTTTCACAATATTTCACGTCTAAGCTTGTTTAATGTGACCATTGATATAAGTTTGAAAAATAATAACATTTCAACAACGTTACGACGTATCCATATTTCAGATGCATGTCCATGCATGTCGATTTCGACATAAACCTATCCGATTATTTTCATATGATTGGAATTTGTATTGTATTTGGTAAGGTAAATATCTTTCAGCAGATCTTGATTAAACTATATGAAACAATCTAACAATAAATCCAAATAATCATACACATAGCTCTCATGTCTTTATATATATTAACATTAGTTGTTGTTATATTTCAGGTAGCATTAATATGGAGACTGTACCTATTAAAAAAAAACCACGACCCCGAGATGAAGATGGAGGGGGAATCCCTTATACGGAAATAGACATAGACCTGCCAGATGTTAAAAAGGAATGCTTAGAGCACTCTGAAAGTATTACCGAGACTGCAGGTAAAATTATTTTTCTAAATCTGAATTGGTTTTAATAATCTTATCGTTTCACTATAGATACCCACTTATTGAGCTTTATCTACCATCTTTTTCAGACATGATAACGGACCTGAAGATGAATCCAGGAGAAAAACCTCATTCATGTTCCTATTGTAACTACTCCTGCTCACACAAATCAAATTTAACAGTGCACTTACGCACCCATACTGGAGAAAAACCGTATTCGTGTTCCCTTTGTAACTACTCGTACTCACGCAAGTCACATTTAATAGTGCACTTACGCACCCATTCTGGAGAAAAACCTTATTCATGTTCCCATTGTAACTACACCTGTTCACACAAGACAAGTTTAACGGTACATTTAAGCACCCCTACTGGAGAAAAACCTCATTCATGTCCCCAATGTAACTACTCCTGCTCAGAAAAATCATCTTTAACGGTGCACTTACGCACCCATAGTGGACTAAAACCTAATTCATGTCCCTATTGTGACTTATCATTCTCTCTCAATGCTAGGTTAACAAAGCACTTACGTACTCATACTGGAGAAAAACCATATTCATGTTCCCACTGTAAATACTCCTGCTCACGCAAGTCAAATTTAACAGTGCACTTACGTACTCATACTGGAGAAAAACCATATTCATGTTCCCACTGTAAATACTCCTGCTCACGCAAGTCAAATTTAACAGTGCACTTACGCACCCATACTGGAGAAAAACCGTATTCGTGTTCCCTTTGTAACCACTCGTACTCACGCAAGTCACATTTAATAGTGCACTTACGCACCCATTCTGGAGAAAAACCTTATTCATGTTCCCATTGTAACTACACCTGTTCACACAAGACAAGTTTAACGGTACATTTAAGCACCCATACTGGAGAAAAACCTTATTCATGTTCCCATTGTAATTTCTCCTGCCTACGCAATGCAGATTTAACGGTACACTTACGCACACATACTGGAGAAAAACCTTATTCATGTTCCCATTGTAATTTCTCCTGCTCACGCAAGGCAAATTTATCGGTACACTTACGCACCCATATTGGAGAAAAACCTTATTCATGTCCTTATTGTAACTATTCTCGCTTACAAAAATCGAATTTAACAGTTCACTTACGCACCCATTCTGGAGAAAAACCTTATTCATGTTCCCATTGTGACTACACCTGTTCACACAAGACAAGTTTAACGGTACACTTACGCACCCATACTGGAGAAAAACCTTATTCATGTTCCCTTTGTAACTACACCTGTTCCCACAAGACAAGTTTAACGGTACACTTACGCACCCATACTGGAGATAAACCATATTCATGTTCTCTTTGTAATTTCTCCTGCCTACGCAATGCAGATTTAACGGTACACTTACGCAGACATACTGGAGAAAAACCTTATTCATGTTCCAATTGTAACTACTCCTGCTCAAAAAAGTCACGATTAACGTTACACTTACGCACCCATACTGGAGAATAACCTTATTCATGTTCACACTTTAATTTCTCCTGCTCTCTCAAGTCATATTTACCGAAACACTTACGCACACATACCGCAGAAAAACCTGATTCATATTCCCATTGTAACTACTCCTGCTCACGCAAGTCAGATTTAACGTTACGCTTATGCAGTCATACTGGAATAAAACGGTATTCGTCTTCCTACTTACGTTCTTCACGATCTCGAAAAGGAAACAAGAAAAAAGTCACATTCTTACCCATACTTGACATAAATACCTTATTCATGTTCCAACTGTTACTATTCCTGCTAACTAAAGTAAGCCTTAATATTGTGTGTGTACCTATAAACGGTGCATTCTTAAAACTAGTACAAGGAATAAATCTTGTTCATGTACTGGCTGCAGTTATTCAAGTTTAGTGCGTTCGACACTCGTTATGCAGGACCCGGGTTTGAATCCCATTTTTTTATAACTTTTAATTTTTTTTATCACATGCTTCTTATAAATATGTCAATATTAGGAATCTAGTTAAACGTTCATTTGTTAACAACACGCCTTTAAATATATATTTTTTTAAATATAATGTACAGCATTCTGAATAATATTAATATCTCACAAAAGCGGCGCTATACAAATTGTCCAATAAAAAATGAAAAGAGAGAGAGAAGAATACTAAAAGTTTCACTTACGTCGTGCGTAGGCTTGCCACACACTGTATTTTATTTTAATATTTTTAAGTTTGCATTAAAAATTTTCAGTTTATTTTAAAGTGTATTATTATAGAAAAATGTGACAACACAACTAAGACCGTGTATTTTTTACAAGAATATCATTTTGAAATTATTCAGAATAACCCTATTCATAAGTGTCAAAAGCTGATGAAAAAAGCAGTGAAAATTTGTTTTAGTGACTTATTTGAAAATTAACATAAAAAATTGAAGTAACCCACAGGTACCTAAATTTTATGGTTTATTAAAATTTATAAACCGAATAAACTTATTAGGCAACTAGTTCTATCGAGACTGCAGATAAAATGGATTTTTGTTTGTCTGAATCGGTTTTAATAAACTAATCATTTCATTACAGATACCGACTTATTGAGCTTTATTCGCCATTTTTTCCAGATGAAATTTGTGTTTCCTGAAGACACATCCCGGGAAAAAAGCAATTTTAAACAAGTATGGCGAATTTTCAAAAATTATAATCATAGAGTATTTCTTAATTTCTGAATGAATTTTAATTTATGTTATTTTTTTTAAACCTTAGAGATTATCACAACATTGTAAATGTGCATTTTTAATATTTAAGATTTATTTGTATTACTTTTGTGTTATCTTTATTCTACCTTACTATTTAAAAAATACCCTCTGACGTCCAATGTTACGCCAAATAAAAAAAAAACCAAAGACCAACAAAATTTCAAACAATTTTCTAAGCAATACATATTTTGAATATGTGGAATCAATAATGCTGGTGTGAAAGGGTTAAGAATGCGTTATAATTTGTCAATAACTTATGGAATTTGGAAATCCCTAACCACGCTAAGTTTGTGTCCTAAGATGTAATTAATTTATTTCCTAGTAATCCAATAGATAAAGTAAATCAATTTTTAATAATTTCTTCATTTTTGCCGAAAGTGCTGATGTCTAATCTGACCTTATTTTTTGATGTAATTTTTAAACAGAACCAAACGCAATTGAGAAAAACTGGAATTTAAATGCATCTTTACCATTTCCCCGAAAATAAATAGTCATTTTTTGAGGAAAATAAGTATTGAGTTAGCGCAACACGGCATAACACCCCAAAAACAAACAACAAAAATGCTTTTGGTCGTGAGAATCTAAAGACTTACCTCAAAATAAGTATTATATAATAAAGTTTAACCAAGTTTTATTAAGCATGCAGCGGAATTCGACACCTTTATACTCGTCAAAAACTTTATTACTTTATGTATGACGAAAGCTTTCTAGATATTTACAAAAGCACAAGTCTGATGGAAGCCTTCGAGGTATTTACAAAAGCCCAAAAGTTAATGTCTGATGGAAGCCTTCGAGGTATTTTCAAAAGCACAAGTCTGATGGAAGCCTTCGAGGTATTTACAAAAGCCCAAAAGTTAATGTCTGATGGAAGCCTTCGAGGTATTTACAAAAGCACAAGTCTGATGGAAGCCTTCGAGGTATTTACAAAAGCCCAAAAGTTAATTTCTGATGGAAGCCTGCGAGGTATTTACAAATGCACAATTAGTTAAACAAACATTAATTTAAAAAACTATATTCTAAATACCATTCAGATATCTGACACTGGAAGTTTCATTTTTAAGTCTCCACTCTTTATTAATTTCATCAGTTTTTTTAAAATCTAAAACCGCTTAAGAGCCCCAACTGCTGCCAACCGTCTGGAGCCAGTGAGACTATGGCATCCCACGAGGAAGGTGGAGAAGTACCTGACTATTCAGATCTAGTCACCAAACACGCCCAAAGCCATTTCAAGAAACGTTTCAATACTGAATGGTTGTCTTACACCACAGGAAAATCGATCCATATCTAGTGGATATGTCAAAAAAAACTATGTCACAATGTTCAGTAAATTTTTTTTCATTTTAAATATATTTATAAAATAATTAATCAATTTACGGAGTATAATCAATAATTTTAACAAATATAATTCATACAATTAGTTATCACTGCTTTTACTGCAATATATATTATGAACTACACAATAACAGTGTTAATTTCGCTTTATAAGATCATTAATGTAACAATAATCGCAGTGACAGCAGTTCGTGTTTACACTTTGCTCTTGCAAAAAAACTTAAAAAAACCTCCGAATTCGTGTGCAAACAGTATTTATATGGAAAATTTAAGTGCCAAAAAAGTTTATTTGATAAAACAGTAATAAAATAATACTATTCTAGCGGATTCTAAACATTTTTATCGAAAGTTTTAAAACAACCTAAGATTGTGTGTTTGTTCTCATTGAAATGTCCATCCCACCGATGCCTGATGAATGCTGCCATCGGCGTAAAAAAAGAATGCTGGATAAGATGACGTCCCCATCACAAAAAAAGGCCTCGGGAATGATTTCTCCAGTGGTTGAAGATGAGGAATCTGACGGAGCATCGGACTATTCCGACGTGTCTGAAAATGAGAGTGAAATCCCAGTGTCCTCAGTCCAGATACTGAACGACACTGAAGCAAGTCTAAGAGCACTCCAAGATGTCCTTGCTGAAAAGCAGTCAAGAGTCTCAAAGGATCAACAACTGCGGATAAGCGCATATGTATCCGCTGTATTCAGATCAGTTTCACAGCTGTTATTGGAACGAGAGGGCTTCAAAGCTGATCTGGCAACAGTCAATGCCAAATTAATAGTGGCAAAGGGAGAGATCGCGATTGAAAAAGCAGAAAACCAACACAGGTTAGAAAAAATATTGCAGTTGGAGTCAGATCTAGGACCAGTGATGCGTAGAGTAGCCGATGCCACGGAAGCAAGCCTATCGTTTGCCGATATTGTGAAAAATGGCCCACAGAAGATGATACCATCAATCAACCACTCAGGACTTAACGTTGGGACCCCCAAACCTGCTGTATGCATCTTCCCAAAGCTGGATTCTACAAAAGATAGCGACGATACGAAACAGCTACTAAAAGATACATTACGACCATCAGAACTTGGAATCCGTGTGACGGGTATTAGGAGAATCAGAAACAAAGGCGTTGTAATCCATACTGCAACACAAGAAGATCAGGATAAAATACTGAAAACCCCATGTCTAGCAAACTCGGACACTCTAAGCGCTCGATTACCAACAAAACGGCTTCCAAGGGTGATTTTCTTCAACGTTCCTCGTGACCTAACGGACGAGTGCTTCCTAAAAAATGCCTTAGCAGGAGCCCAGGACAAAGCAGGCCTAGATTTCGCAGTAAAAAGTTGCAAGCTAAGTCACCTTGCTGGCGCTCGAACTGGATCAACTTGCCACCGGGTCTTCGAGGTTCCTGCCCACATTCGTCACGTGCTGGTGGAGCAGGGGAAAGTCTTTGTGGACTGGAATGTGTGCCGTGTTCGTGACTTCATTGGACTTACAGTGTGCTCCAAGTGCCAAATGATCGGACATTCCTTCAAGTTTTGCAAGGACCAGCAAAGATGTGGACACTGCGCAGGCGAAGGTCACGCCCGGATAAACTGCCCAAAAGCCGCCGCCGAGCCTGTCTGCGCCACCTGTACAAGATTTGGGAAGCCCGCTGCACATCCGACTGGAGACAAGGACTCCTGCCCGGCCTACAAGGCTGCCCTTGCCAAGGACTTTGCAACTATTGATTATGGCGTCTAATTACATTGAAGAAGATGACGAGGTAGATTACGAAAATACTCATAATTTCTGTGATTGGCTAAAGTTTCATAGCAACTACAATATGGAAAATATTAATATTGTTCAGTTGAATGTTAGATCGATTTATAAATACTGGGATACTTTGAATGTCTACTTAAATACTTGTTGGAAGCATATTCATGTGTTAATGTTATGTGAAACGGCTATAACACCGAATCTTGTCTGTCTGTATAATATTCCTGGATTTAATTGTTACAACTATTGCCGAACTAAAAAATCTGGAGGAGGTATATTGCTATATGTTCGAAATGAATTCACATTTCAACAGAAAACAATAGAAACAAATCATTTTGAATGTGTGCTTGGCTCTATGACACTTCCAAACAAGAGTATTTTAAACATCATAGCAATATACCGCCCCCCCAACTCTAGCCAACCACAATTTCTTAATGAAATATCTGCCATTCTGCATACTATAAGCCCCAAAGAAAATGTTTTACTTATAGGAGATATTAATCTAGACTTGTTAAATTGTCAAAACCCTATTATTATGGCATATGAAAATATAATGTCGGATAATTATTTAATCAAATGTATTTGTGACGTAACTAGAGAAGCAGTTTTAGCAGGAAAAGTTACTCGTACTTGTTTAGACCACATATTTGTCCGATTTAACAGTGGATGTAAACAAAGCGATTCTCTTTCCTCATGTGTATGTAATAATATTACTATAGCGGATCACTTTTTAACTGCAGTTAATATTAAATATAGTGCAAGGAAAGAAGCCCCAGAACACGGGGAAAGAATTTCGTTTTTATCGCAAAACAAAATCGACAAAAACATTCATAATTTTAAGTGGCACTCCTTGCTTGAGGAACAAGATTGCAATATACTATATAGTAAAATTAAAAACAACTTTAAGAATTTGTATGAACAGAGTAAAATCGTTATGAATTATAAACCCAAAAAAAGACCTCTGTCAATAAAACCTTGGATAACTTCTAATATCTTAGAAAACATTAAAAAAAAAGATTCATTGTACAGAAGGTGGAAGAATTTTCCTAGCAATCAATTCTTTGAATTGGAATATAAAACTTTCAGAAATAAGGTGACAAAAGAAATTATTAAATGTAAGTCTACCTTTTTTAACAATAAATTCAAAAATTATTTTGGAAATACAAAAAAAACTTGGGATGAAATAAATAAATTATTAGGACGCAAGTCCAAAAGTAGTTGTGACGAAATAATCTCGAAATATATGTTAAATACGAATAATGAAGAAACCGTAGCAGATAAGTTTGTTGAATATTTTACAAATAGTGTTAGCTCTATGATACATAAATGTGATTATTTAGCATCGACTGTCAGGCCAAATGAAGTGCAACATAGTATGTACCTACCCAGAGCTACCTGCCAAGAAATCAATATTATTGTTAGCAAATTAAACAATTCAAAGTCACCAGGGATTGACAACATTCGAATGTTTGACATTAAGACACATATTAATATTTTAGGGCCTGTTATAACACACTTTATCAATTTAATTTTATCGCAAGCAGTAATACCAGATGAACTAAAAAGTAGCATCATTAGGCCAATTTACAAAGGGGGCAAACATACAGATATTCAAAATTATAGGCCAATAAGCATATTGCCAGCACTAGAAAAAATACTTGAAAAATACATTTCCATAAAACTTAATAAATATCTAGAATCTTTCTCTTTGTTGGATCCCAACCAATATGGATTTCAAAAGAAAAAAAGTACGGAAATGCTGCTTCAGGAATTTTCAAATCACATAAATTATGAATTAAATCTAAAAAAACAAGTTTTGGTTTTATTCATAGATAACTCTAAGGCATTTGATACCATTGATACAAATAAACTATTAGAAACACTGGAGGCAATAGGAATTAGAGGAAAGCTGCTAGTTTTATTAAAAAATTTACTAACTGATCGACAAATAAGAGTAAAAATTCTTAAAAAATTTAGCAAAAGAAAATATATCTCAACAGGTGTTGCACAGGGGTCAATTCTAGGGCCAACCCTTTATATTATTTATGTCTCAATTATGAGAAAATTGTTTTCATTTGTTAAACATTTTGTATATGCAGACGATACGGCGCTCGTAATATCGCACGAAGATCTGGTTACTGCAATGAACCTTATGCAACATGATTTTATTGCCCTACTAAAATGGTCGCATGATGCAGGCCTCTTTATAAACGCCAAAAAAACTAAAATTATGCACATCAGATCTCCACACGCCAGATGTAATGTAATTCCTTCATTATATACACACACATTTGACTGCATACATAAAAATGTTGCACAGCCCTGTTCATGTGAAACCATTGATTTTGTCAAAAGTTATGTATATTTGGGTGTTACTATTGACTGCTACATGAAATGGGATGTACAAATTGCTAATGTTTGTAAACGTCTACGAGCTATTGTGGGTAGGATTTATAAAATAAAATATTTCGTGCCTATAAGTACTTTAAAGTTAATCTACTTATCTCTGGCTGAATCCACTATACGTTATGGAATTACTTCTTGGGGACATTCTTGTAAAACTAATGTAAGCTATATACAAACATTACAAAACTCCATTATAAAATTGTTAATCCATAAATATGACAATCAACACAGAAGTAACATTAAATTAATATACAAGTCTCTGAATATTTTGCCTGTCAGAGGATTATTGTTTTATAATATTGTAAGTCAACATGTTATATTGTCTGATTCATTGTATAGGGAAAGAGTTTGCCATAAACATAACACAAGATTCACTCAAAATGAAGGACTGGTAGTTCCGAAATGTACTAATAAATATGGTGAAAGAACTTTAAACTATATAGTACCCAAAATGTTTAACTTATTACCAATGACAATTAAAAATAATAACATGTATACTGCTAATGTTAAATATAATCTAAGGAAATGGTTATTGGATAATAATGATCTATACTGATGCCCCTGAAATGGAATTCATATTCTTAGAAAATGGAAAAACAATTATTTTGTAATACCTGACTACCTACCTCTATTTATGAAACTATTGATGTACTTGTTGATAATACTAATTTGTTCATACATTTATTTTTACTTGCTTATTTTATAAGGCTTTTATGTTTTATGTTGATAATACTAATTTGTTCATACATTTATTTTTACTTGCTTATTATATAAGGCTTTTATGCTGCTATTTAAACTTTTCTGCAATGTAACCAATTTATGTAATTATGTACCGTTCAAATTGTATCTTATGAATGTATAAATGTTGTCTCTATGTCCCTGCTGACAAACTACATAAGTAGTTTAGCGGGTTTAAATGTGAATAAATAAAAAAAAAAAAAAAAAAAAAAATTGCTTTGAAGATCGTAGCTTTGAAGATCTTCTTAGTTTTTAAATATGTAACTATAAGATAGCGATATTGAAACTAGTAAATCAGGAGTTTATGAAATCAATTGTTAGGAATGCAATTCCCTGTGTGTACAAGTATCAAAAGCTTTGATATAAGAGTTAAAGAACATCTCGAAGAGGTCTATATAAAAATAGTGATTATTTATTGAAAAATGTTCATACTTTCCGGGTAAATGTAGGGTTAAAAGTATTTCATGCGGGTTGTAAGACATCGCAGAGTAATAATTTTTTAACTTGAGAAAAAGAAAAAAAGTTGAGATCGGTGGAGATGAAACTAATGCAAAAACTCTCTACGAAATATTTTCCCACTTAATCGGTCTTCCCTTTTAATGACATTGTTATTCCTAAAAATCTCTCCCTCTCTAATTTTTTAACTTTTTTAATCCTGACGTGGACGCTATTTGCGAAACATGTAGATTGTTTCTATAAAAATAAAGTAATGTTCACATAGTTATTTGTCATCTAATAAAAAAATCTTATTTATGTTTTTATCAACGTCACATTCTGGTCCATATTTAAAAATCCTTTTTCTTGTTCCGAGATCAGTCATTCATGTTAATAAAAGTGAAATTTGAAATTATAATTATCAAATTTAATAGTACTTTGGGAGTTTCAATATCTTAATATTTATACAAAAATTGTGTCGAATTGTAAGTTTCCTTTTCGAATAAAAATAACTTTTTTGTACCTACTCACTTTCGTTGACTGTAAACTAAACAATTTGCTTGATAAATTACATAATATTTACCTGTGCAAGGTTTGTAACGTTATGTCTTTCCAATCCGCGCCTCTTACTACAACTCATTACCTGCATGGTGGGAATATCTGCATTCAACAGACCACAGGCCGGCTCAGAGGAAAGAGGAACCTTTTTCATGTTACGACTGCAACTATTTATATTCACGAATAG